>NC_053396.1:224002702-224602702 GCF_905171765.1 Bufo bufo
GAGGCATTGGGCTGGCTTCCCCAGTCTCCTCTTTAGTAGTAGAAGGGTTTGATGCTGAGGATATGCCTTAGCTAGCTGTCCCTCTCTCTTCAGAAGTCTGTTACCCTGGCCAAAGGCCCATGGTCTGTAGCTCAGTAGTCCAGGTTGCTCCTTGGTCACAGTGTCGGTGACCCATGGTCTGTGGCAGAGTATCCCCATCTCAGCATCTTCTTCTGGTCGCTCAGTAGTCTGGCAGAGTCTCCTCTTCCAAGCACTGCAGAACACAAGGGACTCTGACTGCTCTCCTTATATACAGTTTTAGCTAGACTGGAACCTTCTAGTGGGAGGGGTGGAGTGGAGAAGCTCAGCACAAACAGATACATTGTAACACCTTCTGTCTCTCATAGACTTACATTAGAGCTTCAGTGATACTCAATGGCAATGACACAGCAGTTTTTCCAGACAAAAACAAGTTTCCAGACATAACAACAGAGCTAAAACCAGACATTCAAAAGGTCAGTCTGTCTGGCTTCGGTGGTAAACAAGTTTGGCCTTTTCCCTCCAAAACATGCTCTTCTTTAAACCCTATGGCAGCTGTGGAAAATTGCCAGCTTCTCATTCAAAGTCCTAACAGTCTCTCAGTGTTCATTAACCCTTTCCACAGAGCCTTGCAAATATAGTGCAAATGAACAGGATATATGTCACAACATGCATATAACATGCAGTAACACAGTAATAAACAATATAAGTTAACCCTTTTGAGAGAAATAAAATAAGAAGTTTTAACTTTGCATATGGGAAATAGGCAAATGTCCACAAATGTCCAAACGTCAAAGTACCCCCTGCTCCAGGGCGCTACAGTAGCAATATAGAAGTACCAGATACACTACATGGAGTTTAGTATCAGGCCCCGCAATTTCATAATACACTCTAACATAACCATAGTTTATAACATCCAGCTCCCAACCAGTCAGAATTCCAGCGTGGTTCTGTAATAGAATTCCACCACTGTCACCGCAGTCACTGTGCTTTGCCGGGAGCTTTATTGCATGGATTTCCATGGCCGACGCATGTGAACCTTATATTACCACGTACAATGCTGAGCGTGGGATGGAAGGTGTAAAAATCACCACCAATGGACTCTGGAGCAGTGGGTATGTCTTCGGTTTAGTGACAAATCATACTTCTCTATCTGGTGGTCTGATGAATGAGTCTGGGGAATGCCAGAAGAACGTTATCTGCCCGACTGCACTGTGCCATCTGTAAAGTCTATGGAGGAGAGTTAATGCTATGGGGTGGGGGGGGGGGGGTTCAGGGGTGAATGCATTTGCAGACAAGACATTGTAGACCAAAGGTCAGAAACCTCCGGCACTGCAGCTGTTGTGAAACTACAACCCCTTGCATGCTCCATGCACTTCTATGGGAGTTATGAGAACAACAAAGCAAATGAGCATGATAGGAGTCGTAGTTTCACCACACCTGGAGTGACGAAGGTTGCTGATCTCTGTTGTAGACAATTATATGGTGGCAACTTTGGCAGAACAGTTTGGGGAAGGCTCTTTTTGGTTCCAGCATGACTGTACCCCACTGCTCAAAGTAAGTTACAAAATGGCACAGTTGGGGGAGTCTGTAAGAACTTTTCTGACCTCAACCCTATCCAACAAGAGAAAGGAGATTGCGAGCCAGGCCGCCCTTCCCTCTAACATCAGCCTCTGACCACACAAATGGTCTTCTGGATGAAGGGGCAAAAATTCCCACAGACTCCATAATCTTGTAGAAAGCCTTCCCAGAGGAGCAAGGGGGTGGGAAGCTCTATGTTAATGCCTGTGAGTGTAGAATAGGATGCCCTAGAAGCTCCTGTAGGGGCAATGTGGAGCTGACCAGTACTTTTCTTCATATAGCATATATCTTTATAATTAGGCAGTTGGTCAATCTTGAAGCTGGGAAAGCTAGGTGATAGTATAAAAATTGTCATAGTCTCAGGGGCGTAGCTAGAAATGCATGGGCCCCATAGCAAAAAGAAATTATTATGGGCCCCCCCCCTGTGCCATCCACAGATCTCCCTCCCCTAAATAGTGCCATCCACAGATCTCCCTCCCCTAAATAGTGCCATCCACAGATCCCTCTCCCCTAAACAGTGCCGTCCACAGATCCCCCTCCCCTAAACAGTGCCACCCACAGTTCCCCCTCCCCTAAATAGTGCCATCCACAGATCCCCCTCCCCTAAACAGTGCCATCCACAGTTCCCCCTCCCCTAAATAGTGCCATCCACAGATCCCCCTCCCCTAAACAGGGGCGTCCACAGATCCCCCTCCCCTAAATAGTGCCATCAACAGATCCCACTCCCCTAAATAGTGCCATCCACAGATCTCCCTCCCCTAAATAGTGCCATCCACAGATCCCCCTCCCCTAAACAGTGCCGTCCACAGATCCCCCTCCCCTAAACAGTGCCATCCACAGTTCCCCCTCCCCTAAATAGTGCCATCCACAGATCCCCCTCCCCTAAACAGTGCCATCCACAGTTCCCCCTCCCCTAAATAGTGCCATCCACAGATCCCCCTCCCCTAAACAGGGGCGTCCACAGATCCCCCTCCCCTAAATAGTGCCATCCACAGTTCCCCCTCCCCTAAATAGTGCCATCCACAGATCCCCCTCCCCTAAACAGTGCCATCCACAGTTCCCCCTCCCCTAAATAGTGCCATCCACAGATCCCCCTCCCCTAAACAGAGGCGTCCACAGATCCCCCTCCCCTAAATAGTGCCATCAACAGATCCCCCTCCCCTAAATAGTGCCATCCACAGATTCCCCTCCCCTAAACAGTGCCATCCACAGATCCCCCTCCCCTAAACAGTGCCGTCCACAGATCCCCCTCCCCTAAATAGTGCCGTCCACAGATCCCCCTCCCCTAAATAGTGCCATCCACAGATCCCCCTCCCCTAAACAGGGGCGTCCACCGATCCCCCTCCCCTAAACAGGGGCGTCCACCGATCCCCCTCCCCTAAACAGTGCCGTCCACAGATCCCCCTCCCCTAAACAGTGCCATCCACAGATCCCCCTCCCCTAAACAGTGCCGTCCACAGATCCCCCTCCCCTAAACAGTGCCGTCCACAGATCCCCCTCCCCTAAATAGTGCCGTCCACAGATCCCCCTCCCCTAAATAGTGCCATCCACAGATCCCCCTCCCCTAAACAGTGCCATCCACAGATTCCCCCTTCCCTAAATAGTGCCATCCACAGATTTCCCTTCCCTAAATAGTGCCATCCACAGATCCCCCTCCCCTAAACAGTGCCGTCCACAGATCCCCCTCCCTTAAATAGTGCCATCCACAGATCCCTCTCCCCTAAATAGTGCCATCCACAGATCCCCCTTCCCTAAATAGTGCCATCCACAGATCCCCCTCCCCTAATCAGTGCCATCCACAGATCCCCTCTCCCCTAAACAGTGCCATCCACAGATCCCCCTCCCCTAAACAGTGCCATCCACAGTATCAGGTGCCTCTCTCCTCCCCCCATTTGTCAGTATTAGGTGCCAACCCCCCCCCCCCCCAAGGTGCCAGTATCAGGTGCCAACAACCCCCCTCCCCCCATGTGCCAGTATCAAGTGCCCCCCGCTCCCCCCATGGCAGTAACAGTTGGGTATTAAAAAAAATAAAATAAACACTTCTACTTACCTCCATGTCAGCGATGCGATGCAGCCTCTTCCTGTATGTCCATATATGGAGTCAGTGTTTGTTTTTCAGAAAAGGTTGCTGCTGGGATTCGAACCCACGACCTTCTGTATCAGAGGCAGAGCATCTAACCACAAGACCATAAGAGAAGCCTTGCTGCTGACGGAAAAATCATGAGACTTCTATTGTTATAGCTGGCTAAGTGTACATCTATACACATGACAGCTGCTTATATATAGAGATATAGCAGAGCTGAGTGTGCTGGGATAGCTGTCATATAGAGATATAGCAGTGCTGGGTGTGTTGGGGCAGCAGTCATGTGTATAGATGTACACTTAGCCAGCTAGAACATTACAAGTCTCATAATTTTTCAGTCAGCAGCAAGGCCTCCTTTATGGTTGTGAGGGTAAATGCCTCACAACACTTTGCCACTGATACATTGGAGGTTGTGGGTTCGAATCCCAGACACATCAGGAAACTTTAGAATACAGTAAGATTAGAACATTAAGACTGCTGCTGTGAAGGGGGCCCTGAACATTAAGACAAGAATCGATATTTAACTAACTTGAAAATAAATTGTCGGGCCCCGAAGCAGCTGCTTCGCCGATAGTTACGCCACCTCCTGGCTGCCTGTGTGTAGTGTCTGTGTGTGTTAATAAAAAAAAAAAACTGAATGCGGTCGGACGGGCCCCCCAGTGGCGTAGGGCCCCATAGCCGTTGCTATAGTGATCCCTACGCCACTGCATAGTCTCCATATTCCTTGTCATCCTGATGTCTATATGTCAGTACTTAGTTATCGTGCTGTTGAAAATTTCCTTTTCAGGATTTTGGAGAAACTGCATAGCTGCGCAAAGTATGGTACTGGACGGCATCAGGATTTCATGTATTGTTGACACCAAGGGTGAAGAGCGGTTAGTAATTAAAGGGGTCTGATCTGGAGTCAGATATATGGGTTGTTATCTGGCGTCTGAATTATTGAGTCTTATCTGAGGTATGAATATTGGGGTCAGTGGTATAGTCTAAGGCAGGGATCAGGAACCTTCGGCACTCCAGCTGTTCTGAAAATACAACTCCCTGAATGCTTTATTCACTTCTATACGAGTTACAAAAACAGCTGAGTGAGTGTGAATGCTGGGAGTTGTAGTTTCACAGGAGCTGGAGTGCCGAAGGTTGCTGACCCCTGGTCTAAGCTCTGAATATTGGGTTCTGGTATGGAGTCTAGCCACAGGTTGGAGAACATGTGTCTTGAAACATAAGTTTATCAGAAAAATTGGTGACAGCCCCGTTTAAGTAAGATGTCATCATTATCCTATCCAAGATGATGTCACCAGTCATTAAATGGATTTATACCAAGAGGGAAAATTCTGCAGAATTGTCCTAGTGGATGTCCAGAGGCAAATACTGTAAGTCTAAGGGTTAAATCCAAGTACAGATATGTAAAAAGACAAGCAGGACTATCACAGACAGACCTGTGAGGGCTCCATACCGTCAGCGCTTCCAAAAATTTAATTTGTGCTGCCAAATCTCATTATCTTCATAGATACTGGGCTCACTGTGGTGCCTGTATGCTGGTACGAAACGACAGTGTTCTATTTCTGGAGATTTTCACTTTTTGCTTAACCCCTTAAGGACCGGGCTCATTTTCACTTTAAGGACCAGGCCATATTTTGCAAATCTGACCAGTGTCACTTTATGTAGTGATAACTTTAAAACTCTTTTACTTATCCAGGCCATTCTGAGATTGTTTTTTCATCACATATTGTACTTCATTACACTGGTAAAATGGAGTCAAAAAAATAAATTTTATTTATAAAAAAAAAAAAAAATTTCCCAAAAATTTAGAAAAATTTGCAGATTTCCAAGTTTCAATTTCTCTACTTCTGTAATACATAGTAATACCTCTAAAAATTGTTATTAATTTACATTCCGCATATGTCTACTTCATGTTTGGATTTTTGGGGACGTTACAAGGCTTAGAAGTTTAGAATTAAATCTTGAAATTTTTCGGAAATTTTCAAAAACCCACTTTTAAAGGACCAGTTCAGGTCTGAAGTCACTTTGTGAGGCTTACATAATAAAAACCACCCAAAAATGACCCCATTCTAGAAACTACACCCCTCAAGGTATTCAAAACAGATTTTACAAACTTTGTTAACCCTTTAGGTGTTCCACAAGAGTTAATGGCAAATAGAGATAAAATTTCAGAAATGGCTTTTGACACCGTATTTATATATTTCTTTTTTGCTGTGTTCACCTGAGGGGTTAGGTCATGTGTTATTTTTATAGAGCAGGTTTTTACAGATGCAGTGATACCTAATATGGATACCTAATATTTATTTAAGTTTAACACAATAATATCATTTTTGAAACAAAAAAAATCATGTTTTAATGTCTCCATAGTCTGAGAGCCATATTTTTTATTTTTTTGGGGCGATTGTCCTATATAGGGGCTCATTTTTTGCAGGAGGAGATGGCGGTTTGATTGGTACTATTTTGGGAGGCATATAACTTTTTGATTGCTTGCTATTACACTTTTTGTGATGTGAGGTGACAAAAATGGCTTTTTTGACACTGTTTTAATTTTTTTATTTTTTACGGTATTTTTCTGAGGGGTTAGGTCATGTGATATTTTTATAGAGCAGGTTCTAACGGATGCTGCGATACCTAATATGTATATATCTTTTTATTTATTTTGCTTTAACACAATAACAGCATTTTAGAAAAAAAAAAAAATCATGTTTTAGTGTCTCCATAGTCTGAGAGCCATATTTTTTTTTACTTTTTGGGAGATTTGCCGATTTGATTAGTACCATTTTGGCGTACATACGACTTTTTTGATCACTTTTATTACTTTTTGTGGAAAGTAAGGAGGGCAAAATTTCTATTTCATCATAGTTTTTATTTTTATTTTTTTATGGCGTTCACTGTGCGGGGAAAGTAACATGACCGTTTCATAGATCAGGTCATTACTGACGCGGTGATATCAAACATGTGTAGTGCATTTATTTATTTATTTTTAATCAGTGATAAATGTGTTTTTTTATTTTTACTTTTTTTTCACTTTTTCTTAAATTTTTTGGACCCAGACCCACTTGGTTCTTGAACATCCAGTGGGTCTGATGTCTGTATAATACAATACAGTACACTATATAGTGCAAAGAAAAAGGGGGTCAGTCAGCACATCCCAATGTGCAGGGGCACGTTGCTATAGCTGAGAACAACACTGTAAAACAAAACATGCAATGTAACAGCTCTTTGCAAACCAAATACAAATGCATAATAATTGCTAGTGCTATACTTATAAATTTGAGATGCTTGGCAAATCATTTTGTACCTGCATTCCTTGGATAAAATGGAGGCTAGTTTGGCACCCAAAATGACAGAAATTAAAGCAGGCCCAGCATGCATGTGGAACCTACACTCCCTGAATTGTATGGTAGCCGTCATGGCACATAACAGGTAGAATTTAGTGTTAGGTTCCCATCTAACAGAGATCGCCTTGACGTGCGGCAGACGGGCTCAAATAATTTTGTACAAAATGATTTGCCAAACATCTATAATTTATAAGTATAGCACTAGCAATTATTATGCATTTTTGTACTTTATTTGGTTTGCAGAGAGCTGTTGCATTGCATGTTTTGTTTTACAGTACACTATATAGTGTACTGTACTGTATTTTCACTTTACACTTAGTCTGATCAGACTTCTGGCTTTAGCAGAAGTCTGATCAGACTTAGGCCTAGTTCACACGAACGTATGGCTTTTATAGTTTTTTGCGGTCCGTTTTTCACGGATCCATTGTTCTGTTTTTTGATTCCGTTGTGTTTCCGTTTCTGTTCCATTTTTCCGTTCCGTTTTTCCGTATGGTATATACAGTATACAGTAATTACATAGAAAAAATTGGGCTGGGCATAAAATTTTGAATAGATGGTTCCGCAAAAACGGAACGGATACGGAAGACATACGGAGTACATTCCATATGTGTTCCGTTTTTTTTGCGGACCCATTGACTTGAATGGAGCCACGGAATTTGATTTGTGGGCAATAATAGGACATGTTCTATCTTTGAACGGAACGGAAAAATGGAAATACGGAAACGGAATGCATACAGAGTACATTCCGTTTTTTTTGTGGAACCATTGAAATTAACGGTTCCGTATATGGACCGTATACGGAACACAAAAAAACGTCCCGTACACTCGCAAAAAAAATTATTGTATGCACTAGGCCTTAGCCTTACCATGGCAAGCCGGAAGCCTGTGAAGGCGCCCGGTTGCCATGGTAACCATCACCCGCTGCCACAACAGAGCAGCGGGTGATGGGGAGGGAGGGGGGCCCCCTCCCTCTGTGATCCCGTCAAGAATCGGGGGCTGAAACGGCACAGCAGCCCCGATGGGAGAGGGTGGTCCCTCCCTGTTAACCCCTTCCATACAGTGGTCCCTACAGACCATGGCATGGAAGGGGTTAAACGGCTGACATCACAGCACAGATGTCAGCCGTTTCAAGCAGTGTCAGCAATGTGCTGACACTCTGCTAAAATCGCTCGGCCATCCTGGAAATTAGAGGGGGAAGGAGGGATGATCACGCGCCCAACCCCCGCCAGCACCGCCTGCACCCCCCTACACAGCCCGCTGGCACATAACAATGAGGGCTGCAGGGGGGAAGTTAAAATTAAAATATCTGTCATTTTGAAGTTTCTGATCCCCGCGGTCCGTGACCATCAGAAACTTCCGAAAAGCGCTGCAAACCGCAGGTCTAAATTGACCTGCGGTTTGTAGCTATCACCAATACGGGGGGGGGTCACAGGACCCCCCTCGGTATTGTCACAGAGTGCCTGCTGAATGATTTCAGCAGGGACTCTTTTCCGATCACCGCCCACCGTGCGGCGGTGATCAGAAATACACACCTGTATGCCCTATGTCCCCAAGAGGTTAAAAATCACATCTGAGAAATTTTACTAAACAATCATGTAAATCACTTCCAATTGCATTGAGATCTGGGAATTTTGAAAATAATCATTACTAGTGTTCGGCTCGTGCATCTCGATGCTCGGCACATGGCGGTATTCGGCCGAATACCGCATGTACTTGAGCGCAATGCTCAAGTCTCCACCCCACACTTTTCTACGCAGCCAATAAACGTGCAGGTAAGTACTGCCCTCACTGTAATGCAGTAGCCATGTTGGCTGCTGGCATTACAGTGATTGGCTGGCTGGAACGCGTCATCGGGTGCTATATAGCACCCGATGACGCATGTTCGGCTCATTCGTAGTCAGGGAGAGCTGAGCATAGGAAGGGACAGACAGTGTAGGGAGTAATATAGGAATAATTTTATTAGAAAAACTTGTCAGAGACCCAAAAGTCCTTTTAAGGACTATTGTTGTGTGTGCGGCAGCAATATATATTTTTAGCGCATCCTGCTCTAAATAGCATACAATAGTTAGGCCACTGCAAACAGCGACATTAGCTCGACCATATCTCCAGTGTAAAGTGTGCGCATCCAAAAAATATCTATGACATCCAGTGTACTTTTTCAATAGACGGTGTCTCCTTCTGACGTTGACATTACCAGGGCCACATCTAAAGTGTAATGTGTGCGCTTCAAAAGTTATCTGTGACATACAGTGTACTTGTTTGCGTAGACGCTGCGGACAGTGACATTACCGGTGGTACCTTTCCTGTATAACATTTCCTCATCCCAAATACCTGTGATGGTTCCACATCCTAAATACCTTTTTAATTTTTTTTTGTGCATACACTTCCAAATCCTACGCTACTGTACGTGTGACAGACTTTCAATCATATATAACATTTAATATGAAGAAGGCGAGCAGTAAGGGACGGGGCAGTGACCGTGCTGCTGATGGTGCACGCAGAGGCCGTGGCCCTGGGAGCGGTGAAACTGTGCCTGCTGCCAGAGCACAAGAAAAACTATCATCCACGATACCTAGCTTCATGTCCCAGTTTGCAGGGCGGTGCAGGACACCACTCTTGAAGTCAGACCAGTGGGACCAGGTGGTCGGTTGGATTGCAGCAGATAATGCTTCCAGTCAGTTAAGCACCACCCTGTCTTCCACCAAGTACAGTCTCAGTAGCCAAGAGTCTGCTCAACCAAATCCTCACCCTGATCCTCCTTCCTCTCACCATGGAGAGTCTGGGCAAACAACTGATCCCACACTCAGATATTTGAAGGACCTATTTTCAGCGCCATTCCTTGATCTGGCCCTCTTGCCAAGCACGCTTGAAGAGGGACAGATCTTGTGCCCTGATTCCCAAACTCTTGAACATCCACAATCACAAGAAGATGACGGTGGGGAACGGCAATTACTGTTTAATGAGGTGGATGATGAGATACAGTTGCCAATAACTCAACGGCAATTACTGTCTCAAGAGGTTGATGAAGAGGATGAGACACAGTTGTCTATCACTGAGGTAGTGGTTAGGTCAACAAGTCAGGAAGATGGGCAGAGTGAGGAAGTGGAAGAGGAGGTGGTGGACGATGAAGTCACTGACCCAACCTGGGAAGGTGGCAAGCCGAGCGAGGACAGCAGTACAGAGGGGGAGGGATCCGTAGCGCCGCAACAGGCTGGAAGAGGCAGTGGGGTGGCAAAAGGTAGAAGGCGGGCCACACCAAACAGGCCCGTAACTGTACCCCAGAGCACCCCCTTGCGGCAATCTCTTTTGCCAAGGGGTAGGTGTTCCGCAGTCTGAAGCTTTTTTGAGGAAAGTGCGGACGATAAAAGAATTGTCATTTGCAACCTGTGCCGTACCAAAATGAGCAGGGGCGTGAACACTAGCAACCTCACCACCACCAGCATGATCCGTCACATGGTATCAAAGCAGCCTAATAGGTGGGCTGAACGCCTGTGTCCACAATCTGTGTCTGCGTGTCACACCACTGACTCCTCTTCCCCTGTGTTACGTGCTGGCCAATCCCCTGTCCAAGACGCAGGCCCAGATGCCTCCCGTCCTGCACCTGGACCTTCGCAAACACCATCAGTGAGCACCTCCACTTCCATGTCCCAGCGCAGCATCCAGATGTCCATATCCCAGGCATTTGAACGCAAGCGCAAATACCCATCCACCCACCCACAGGCCATAGCACTAAATTCACACCTTTCCAAATTGCTGGCCCTGGAAATGTTGCCATTTAAGCTTGTGGACACTGAGGACCTCCGCGGCCTGATGGCGGCGGCCATTACCCGTTACGCAGTCCCCAGCCGCCACTATTTTTCAAAGTGTGCCGTGCCCGCCTTACACTAACATGTGTCCCGTATCCTCGCAAGTGCCTTGACCAATGCAGTTACTGGGAAGGTCTACTTAACCACGGACACATGGGGACAAGTGCATTCTGCCAGGGACGCTAAATTTCCCTGACAGAACACTGGGTGAATGTTGTGGAGGCCGGGAGTGAGTCGTACCCTGGGATGGTACAGGGGCTACCGACGCCAAAGATTGCGGGCCCTACGTCGATCAGGGTTTCCACCAGCATGTTAGTGGCTCCAACCCACAATTCTCCTCCTCCACTTCCACCTCCGAATGATCCGCGTGCAGCACCAGTCAGTCATCAGTCAGTAGCTGGAAGCAGTGTAGCACTGCAGTGGGGAAGTGGCAACAGGCCGTGCTGAAGCTGATCTGCTTAGGGGACACACAGCACGCTGTGGCAGGGGATAAGAGACCAGACTGAGCCACTCAACCTAGAACCAGGCATGGTTGTGTGTGATAATGGCTGTAACTTGGTGGCGACTTTGGAGCTCGGCAAGCTCACACACATCCCATGCCTAGCCCACATCTTAAACTTTGTGGTTCAGCGGTTTTTCAACACCTATCCCAATTTGCCTGAGCTACTGGTGAATGTGCGCCGCATGTGTGCACATTTCCGCAAGTCATCGACAGCTTCAGCCGGTCTATCAACGCTGCAGCAGCGCTTGAAATAGCCAGTTCACCGACTGTTGTGTGACGTGAGCACGCGCTGGAACTCCACGTTCCACATGTTGGCCAGGCTTTGTGAGCAGCAGAGGGCAGTAGTGGAATACCAGCTGCAACATGGTCGTCACCTTTCCAGTCAGATTCCGCTATTCACAAGCGATGAATGGGCATGGATGTCTGACCTCTGTGAGGTTTTAAGAAACTTTGAGGAATCAACACAGATGTAAGCGACGATAATGCTATTATCAGCGTCACCATCCCACTTCTATGTCTACTGAAACGCTCGCTGCTCACAATAAAGGTGCTTTGCATGTGGAAGAGGTTGAAATGGGAAAGACAGTACACAGGGTGATAGCCAGACCACCCTCAGTTCATCTTCTCAGCGTGAATTGGATGATGAAGAGGAGGAGTAGGAGCAGGAGATCGTTGCCTCCGCTACAGAGGGTAGTACCCATGGAAGTTTAATTCCATCTGTTCAGCGTAGGTGGGCAGAAGAGAAGGAAGATAATGAGGAGATTGAGAGTGATCCTCCTGATTACGACAGCAAAGTCTTGCCGGTTGGTACTCTGGCACACATGACTGACTTCATGTTAGGCTGCCTTTCCCACGACCCGCACTTTATACGCATTTTAGACAACACAGATTACTGGTTGTTCACCCTTCTCAACACCCGCTACAAACTTGTCATCTCTCATTCCTCTGGTGGAGAGTAGTGATGAGCGGCAAGGGCAATATTCAAATTTGCGATATATCACGAATATTTAGGTGAATATTTTCCAAATATTGATGATTTCGGGATATTCGGGATATTCTTATCGATTGCGTAATTATGCGCGCGCACTTACTCACGCGCGCACTATTAGCTACATAAGTGATGAAAATGGTTGGCAGCTACTTTCGAGATAGTGAGGAAGAACTCCTGATAACGTTAAGTAATTGCACATTACAGCACTGTTTTAGATTAAAATTCCATGCATGTCATTATGCAGCGTCCCACTACATGTGTGTGGGCTCTGTTTAAAGAGGACCTTTCACCATAATAAAACCTCTAAACTACCTATACAGAAGTGTAGAGCGGCGCCCAGGGATCCCCCTGCACTTACTGTTATCCCCGGGCGCCGCTCCGTTCTCCGGTTATAGCCTCCGGTATCCTTATAGTTAGGCTCCACCCAGGGGAACCTGCCGCGGTCTCCTTCTCCTATGGTGTAGCGCTGGCCAATCGCAGCGCTCAGCTCATAGCCTGAGAGAAAAAAAAACCTCTCAGGCTCTGAGCTGAGCGCTGCGATTGGCCAGCGCTACAGCATAGGAGAAGGAGATGGCGGCAGGTTCCCCTGGGTGGAGCCTAACTATAAGGATACCGGAGGCTATAACGGGAGAACGGAGCGGCGCCCAGGTATAATAGTAAGTGCAGGGGGATCCCTGGGCGCCGCTCTACACGTCTGTATAGGTAGTTTAGAGGTTTTATTATGGTGAAAGGTCCTCTTTAAAAGCACTTTTTACCCTAAAAATTGTATTATGCTATGTTATGTGACTTTGTACTAACTTATCTGCAAAATCCCTGTTACCAGGCAGATTAGGTGTAATTTATACATCCCACCACTAGATGGGGATACAACTTAGGTTCTATATATATATACCTAGGTCAGGCCTAGTTAGTCAGTTGAGATAAGATCAGAGTTGAGTAGTAGTGAGAGAGATCAGATCAGAGTTGAGATTAGGAGAGGATTCAAACTCAAACCGAGATGAGAATGCAGAGTGAAGACTTTACACCACAGATTAGTGAGTGGAGCCAACTTCGCTATGAGGTAGTACCAAGGTGTGAGGCGCAGAAGAGCGTTTTCCTTCTGTGGCCGGACTATATACTTGCATCCCTGACCAGTAGGAGAGAGTTTGCCTCCCTAAAACAGACCCAAGCATCAGAAAGATTCATCGGTGATAATAGCCATTATTTAGGGCCACAGACACCTTTGCGCATGTTGGAGGACTTTATGGCTTCCGGCCGCCACACCATAATTCTGGGAAATAGGTTAGCTACCTGTCCCAATATTCAGTTTGGAGGGAAAGGACAAGGTATAGGACTGAGCACATCAACAGGAATAAGGTACTCCATAACCACAGCCTGAATCAAGGCCTAAGAAAGCCTATAAACAGTGGATTTGCAGATTAACTCTAATACCAACAAGAGACTGTATTCTGTACTGCTGCAGCCAAAGTCAACAACAATAAAAGTTGTGAGTTGCATCTTACCACTGTCTACCTCATTATTACTACTATTGGTTGTACCACCATTAACGGTACTGGCGTCAAGACAAAAACCATCAAGGGACTCAACCAGCACCCTAAGCACCCCTAACATCAAGGGCACCTCAACCACCATCTTGGCTGATGCTTCCTACCACAGAGCGTGCCCCGGAGGATTTCGTGCTGTCCACCTCAACACTGTGCTGCCGGCCCAGGGAGGCTTCCTGCTAACCGTGAGTAAACTGATGAACTGTGTTTTATTACTTGACCCCTCATCGGTCCACCGTGCACCTCACGTGTTGCCCCTGCGACTGGCTGGCTGCAATAACAATAGCTTTATATGCAGATAGTTTTTCAAAGTATTCGAGATCGCGCAAATTGCCACTATTGATTTGAATATTTTAGCGCAATACATACAACTTCACCTTTAATCAGGTCTGACAACATAATACTGATTGTTGAACTTAGTATTGTTGTGACATCACAGCACTATGTCTGTAGCATGTATGTATGGACAGCAGAGCAATCTCTCTCACATGCACATTTATTTTCCTGCCACACACTATAACCTACACTATCTAACACTAACTATCTGGATTATATATTTCAGCTAACTATCTCTATAACCTACACTACTCCCTGCACTGGACCCTATCAGCTGTTCAGCTACACTATTCCCTATTACTATCTAACACTAACTATCAAGATTATTTATATGCGATTTGGAATGTAATTTGAGAAAGCACAGCACAGTATTCCAGCTCCTCTCTCTCTCTCACATGAAACTCCACAAATTGGCTGCTGGGGAGTGTCTAAATTTATATAGTGAAGGGGTAGATAAGTTTTCTAAAGGTTGCTAGGGATTTTGCTAAGCTGTGACAAAGCCTTCTCATTGGCCCACAAGCTAGAAGAAGGGAGGGATGATCACCTGATGTGTACTGTGTTAAAAAACAAAACAACAACGAATATTCGTCATTACGAATACATATTCTAAATATTTGTCAATTCTCGAAGTTTCGATATTCGCGATAAAAATTTGTAATACAAATATTCGCGCTCAACACTAGTGGAGAGGACGAGCAAAATGGTGCAATACCAGAAGATCCTTGTTGAAAAATTCCAACAGAGGCAGGGCAACACTCTCCAGGCCTGGGACAGTTTCATGACACCCCGCCAGCACCCTCACCCTGATGCGCGGACTAGTGTCACAAGGACGGAAACATTTTGGAAGATGGTGAAGGAGTACGTAGCAGACCGTGTCAGCGTCCTCAGTGATCCCTCTTTGCCTTACAACTATTGGGTGTCCAAGCTGGACACGTGGCACGAACTGGCGCTCTACGCCTTGGAGGTGCTGGCCTGCCCTGCCGCCAGCGTTTTGTCTGAGCGGGTGTTTAGTGCTGCTGGGGGCATAATAACTGATAAGCGCATCCGACTGTCAACTGAAAATGCCGACAGGTTGACTGAGATAAAAATGAACAAGGCCTGGATTGACCCTGACTTCTCTACTCCCCCAGAGGAAAGTCGCTGAACATAAAGGCACTTTACATGTGCTGTTTATAATGTACTGAATACTCTGTATTCCCTGCACCTCTTCCACCACAAACAAGGGTATATGGTTGAATCTTCCTTTTCTCATCCGCCTTCTCCTCTTCCATCATATCAACATGCTTATTCGTCGCATATATTGCCCTCACATACAGGGCTTTTTTTTCTCAGAGAAAAGGTGGTGGAACTCACCCCCCCTCCCCTGGCCACGCCCCTACCCACCCCTAGGACCACCCTCTAAAATCGCCCCTTTAGAGAACAGGGATGCAAACAGGGAATAGTAAAATTTGGGGGGCTATAAAAGTCCAGCCCAGCAAAGAAACCCCCCAGATGGGGATGGCACTGTTATGGGGTGGAGGATCTGTGGATGGCACTGTTATGGGGGATCTGTGGATGGCATCCACAGATCCCCCATCCTATAACAGTGCCATCCACAGATCCCCTATCCTATAACAGTGCCATCCACAGACCCCCCCCACCCCATAACAGTGCCATCCACAGACCCCCCCAGCCCATAACAGTGCCATCCACAGACCCCCCCACCCCATAACAGTGCCATCCACAGACCCCCCCCACCCCATAACAGTGCCATCCACAGACCCCCCCCACCCCATAACAGTGCCATCCACAGACCCCCCCACCCCATAACAGTGCCATCCACAGACCCCCCCACCCCATAACAGTGCCACCCACAGCCCCCCCCTTAACAGTGCCATCCACAGACCCCCCACCCCATAACAGTGCCATCCACAGAACCCCCACCCCATAACAGTGCCATCCACAGACCCCCCCACCCCATAACAGTGCCATCCACAGACCACCCCATAACAGTGCCACCCACAGACCACACCCCCTTAACAGTGCCATCCACAGACCCCCCCACCCCATAACAGTGCCATCCACAGACCCACCCACCCCATAACAGTGCCATCCACAGACCCCCCCACCCCATAACAGTGCCATCCACAGACCCCCCCACCCAATAACAGTGCCATCCACAGACCCCCCCTTAACAGTGCCATCGACAGACCCCCCCACCCCATAACAGTGCCATCCACAGACCCCCCCACCCCATAACAGTGCCATCCACAGACCCCCCCACCCCATAACAGTGCTATCCACAGACACCCCCACCCCATAACAGTGCCATCCACAGACCCCCCCACCCCATAACAGTGCCATCCACAGACCCCCCCACCCCATAACAGTGCCATCCACAGACCCCCCCACCCCATAACAGTGCCATCCACAGACCCCCCCACCCCATAACAGTGCCACCCACAGACCACACCCCCTTAACAGTGCCATCCACAGACCCCCCCACCCCATAACAGTGCCATCCACAGACCCCCCCACCCCATAACAGTGCCATCCACAGACCCCCCCACCCCATAACAGTGCCATCCACAGACCCCCCCTTAACAGTGCCATCCACAGACCCCCCACCCCATAACAGTGCCATCCACAGACCCCCCCCCCTTAACAGTGCCATCCACAGACCCCCCACCCCATAACAGTGCCATCCACAGACCCCCCCACCCCATAACAGTGCCATCCACAGACCCCCCCACCCCATAACAGTGCCATCCACAGACCCCCCCACCCCATAACAGTGCCACCCACAGACCACACCCCCTTAACATTGCCATCCACAGACCCCCCCACCCCATAACAGTGCCATCCACAGACCCCCCCACCCCATAACAGTGCCATCCACAGACCCCCCCACCCCATAACAGTGCCATCCACAGACCCCCCCACCCCATAACAGTGCCATCCACAGACCCCCCCCCCACCCCATAACAGTGCCATCCACAGACCCCCCCACCCCATAACAGTGCCATCCACAGACCCCCCCCACCCCATAACAGTGCCATCCACAGACCCCCCCACCCCATAACAGTGCCACCCACAGCCCCCCCCTTAACAGTGCCATCCACAGACCCCCCACCCCATAACAGTGCCATCCACAGAACCCCCACCCCATAACAGTGCCATCCACAGACCCCCCCACCCCATAACAGTGCCATCCACAGACCACCCCATAACAGTGCCACCCACAGACCACACCCCCTTAACAGTGCCATCCACAGACCCCCCCACCCCATAACAGTGCCATCCACAGACCCACCCACCCCATAACAGTGCCATCCACAGACCCCCCCACCCCATAACAGTGCCATCCACAGACCCCCCCACCCAATAACAGTGCCATCCACAGACCCCCCCTTAACAGTGCCATCGACAGACCCCCCCACCCCATAACAGTGCCATCCACAGACCCCCCCACCCCATAACAGTGCCATCCACAGACCCCCCCACCCCATAACAGTGCTATCCACAGACCCCCCCACCCCATAACAGTGCCATCCACAGACCCCCCCACCCCATAACAGTGCCATCCACAGACCCCCCCACCCCATAACAGTGCAATCCACAGACCCCCCCACCCCATAACAGTGCCATCCACAGACCCCCCCACCCCATAACAGTGCCACCCACAGACCACACCCCCTTAACAGTGCCATCCACAGACCCCCCCCACCCCATAACAGTGCCATCCACAGACCCCCCCCACCCCATAACAGTGCCATCCACAGACCCCCCCACCCCATAACAGTGCCATCCACAGACCCCCCCTTAACAGTGCCATCCACAGACCCCCCACCCCATAACAGTGCCATCCACAGACCCCCCCCCTTAACAGTGCCATCCACAGACCCCCCACCCCATAACAGTGCCATCCACAGACCCCCCCACCCCATAACAGTGCCATCCACAGACCCCCCCACCCCATAACAGTGCCATCCACAGACCCCCCCCACCCCATAACAGTGCCACCCACAGACCACACCCCCTTAACATTGCCATCCACAGACCCCCCCACCCCATAACAGTGCCATCCACAGACCCCCCCACCCCATAACAGTGCCATCCACAGACCCCCCCCACCCCATAACAGTGCCATCCACAGACCCCCCCTTAACAGTGCCATCCACAGACCCCCCCCACCCCATAACAGTGCCATCCACAGACCCCCCACCCCTTAACAGTGTCATCCACAGACCCCCCATCCTATAACAGTGCCATCCACAGACCCCCCCCTCACCCCTTAACAGTGTCATCCACAGACCCCCCCACCCCATAACAGTGCCACCCACAGACCACACCCCCTTAACAGTGCCATCCACAGACCCCCCCACCCCATAACAGTGCCATCCACAGACCCCCCCACCCCATAACAGTGCCATCCACAGACCCCCCCACCCCATAACAGTGCCATCCACAGACCCCCCCTTAACAGTGCCATCCACAGACCCCCCCACCCCATAACAGTGCCATCCACAGACCCCCCCACCCCTTAACAGTGTCATCCACAGACCCCCCATTGCCGCTCCAGTACAGTACAATGTGTAATTCAATTAATAATGATTCATGCTGCCCCCTCTGTAGTATAACATTCAATATATCCTACTCACAGGGCTGCTGTTATATCGTAATGCAGGCCGGCCGGGCAGACGAGCGGCAGAGTGACTCACTGACGTCACGTGCCTGCCCGGCCTACTTTATGAATGAAGCAGGCGGCGCAGGCACGTGACGTCAGTCAGTCACTCTGTACTGGAGCGGCGGGGCCGGAGCACAGCCGTTCCGGTGCGTTCCGCCAGAAAAAAAGCCCTGCTCACATATATTGTTTTACAGGGTCAGCTCACCTGCAGGCCCTCGCATATAATTTTTTTAGAGGGTCAGCTCACCAGCAAGCCCTCACCTACAATCTTTTACAGGGTCAGCTCACCTGAAGGACACCTTCCCACCATATCATGGGGCTGGGGCTGACTCCCACAGCAGGCACTTATCTCCTCCACCTCCTCCTCAATGGTCATTGTCCTTTCCACAGCAGCAGAAGGGAACAGCGTCGCTTGCACTACTGTAGTGTACGGGGACTGTAATGCCCGTCACTACCAAAGTGTTACTTGGTGTGCTGTCGTCCCTCCTTGGTCATGGGAAGTTGGTATATGTCAGTTTTATAAAATGTCATGTAATGTAATGCTATGTATTTCCCTATTGCTGTGAAACTTGCATGTACAGGCCTGCTAGGGGTGTCATTTCAGCTTCTAGTCACTAGAGGGAGCTAGAGAGCCCTAGTTTATATAAGGCCCAGTCAGGGAAGTGAAGGGGAGACGGAGTCTAGTGTCTGTAGTCTACAGTTGGAGATTAGACAATGTCAGAATCCAGTCCAGGCCTGAAGCCTGCCTTCAGGAGAAGGTTCCCACTCCTGAATTCCCTTATGCAGAAACAGGAATACTGAAGTTAAAGAGCCTGAGGAAGCTGAGAGCGAGACAGAGGCAAAGATCAAAGAGAGCAAGAGGTACTCAAGAGAACAGAGGAGGTACTCTATAAAGCTAAAACCAAGGATATAAAGCCAGAGCTAGGTTATTGGGCCTTGGAGAAGATTTGCTATATTCCAGGATCAGTCAGAGATAGAGTGCAAGCTCCTGTACTGCAAGTCCTGTGTGTTTAACACTCTGTAATCACCTTGCTCAATCTGTATTGCCTGCATCAACCGTATTGAAAAATCGACTGTATGCCAAGGAACTGCGATTCCATTATTGTCTCTATGAAAACTACTAAAGTTGGAGTTCTGTTTTAACCTCACAGTGTTCCTCATTTATTCCTGCTATCCGCAAACGGCGTGCCACCGTTTAATTGGCACTGGCGTCACGAACAATTTCTTACCATCACCTGCCTATGCAGAGAGTCAGCCGTCTCAGGTTAGTGTCATTGCACTACTACACCCAGAAACTCTATTACACACAACTTGAGTACGCTGCACTACCCCTTCTTCCTGTCAAACTATGCCATGCCATGTTGTAGCTGATTGGCCCTACGACAGTAGCCACACCAGCGAGAAGTTGCGGCCAAAACACTCTGCAAGGTGGTCAGTGACAATTGCTGCAGCATCCTGGCTGCCCTTGAACCTGTGGGAAATAACACATAATCCCTGCATGGCTTTTTTTTAAAAAATGCACTGGTTTGCACAAGGTGCTGACAATGTCCAAGAGACTGTCCCTCCTTTTAGCCATTCTTATGTGGTGAGGAACGCTCTCCTGAACTTACAGCGTCCGAAATGTCTGCAGCTACATAGCTTAATCTGTGACCTGCCTACCATTGTGTTCTGTACTGCTGCCCCTGTCATGGCATTGCTGTGACCTGCCTACCACCACATTCTGAATGGCTGCTTCTGCCGCCACCATCATGCCACTGCCATAGACTGCCAACCATCATTTTTTTTTTTATCCCATAAGACCTTGTGTTTTTAAACATCGTCTACCTCTGGTAAGGGACAATTTTTGGAACCCTTGGAATATACTGTAACCCCATAAATATACTAGTACCACACAGTGCTCACTTCAATAAATATTTGCACACAGTACCCTAAAAAACTAACTGCAACCAGCAAATACTGTATCTGACACTGTTGTAAACAAAGTGCCCCCCAAAATAATTGCGCTTAGCTGATACTGTGCCATGGTGCCTCCACAGTAATAGTGCTCCCCAATTGTGTCCCAGACGTGATAATTCCCCCAGTGACCATACTAGTAATCATATCCCCTATAGTGCCCTCTTAGTAAGAAAACTCTTCCTAATTCCATCCAGGACTAATAATTCCACTTATAATGTGTGCCAGTAGAAAAAAAATGCTCCCAAATTTGTGCCAATACAAAAGCTATCCTCTTATAATGTGCGCCCGTTCAAAACCAAAACCTTTACAATGTGTGCCAGTACAAAAATGCCCCCTTATAATGTGTGCTAGTACAAAAAATACCCTTTATAATTTTTGCCAGTGCAAAAATGTCCCTCAGACCTCATGCACACGACCATATATATTATGCGGTCCGCAAAAAACGGATCCGCAAAAAATACGGAAGACGTCCGTGTGCATTCTGTATTTTGTGGAACAGAACAGCCGGCCCCTAATAGAACAGTCCTATCCTTGTCCATAATGCAGACAATAATAGGACATGTTCTATTTTTTTGCGGAACGGAAATACGGAATCGGAATGCACACGGAGTAACATACGTTTGTTTTTTTTAGGACCCATTGAAATGAATGGTTCCGCATATGGTCCAGAAAAAAACCCCGGAACGGACACGGAAATAAAATATGTTTGTGTGCACGAGGCCTAATAATGTGCACCAATACAAACAATGAGATGATGACATCATTGTGCCGCCTGTGCTGGCTTTTGATAGGCTACATGCACTAAGCAGAAATGTACCGAGGCCAAAGAACCTGGACTGGAGACTCACTGCAGGCAGCAGAAATGGTCAGGACAAAGTAATGTGGTCAGACACACACGCTCAAACCAAAGCTTCTGCAATCCGTACAGAGTAGAACATCATGAGAGGTGGAACAAAGCCCGTTATATGACTTTGCTCAGCATTGGCTGTTAGGCACGTCCTCTTCCTGATGCTCCCAACGTGATCATGTGACATCACCACGTTGGGAGCGTCAGGTCTTGGCTGCCTGCCTCCTGCTGCTCCTCCAAGTTTCTGTACCCCGTCGGCGCTGCCTGCTCCCTGTCACTGACTATAATAGATTCACAGGCAGCTCTAAGGATGTGCTGCCCCTCAATAGGCACGGTGCACAGAGTACTGCAGCCTGCACATTGCCGCCGTCTCTCACATTCTCCTAAATGGCACCACGAGAGGCAGCCATCTTACATTGCCTCACTTATGGTGCGTCCATGAAAATCCACATGATGTAATGTAATTCATCAGACCAAGCTTTCTTCCTGTATAGCCCCTGGTGCCATCTCTACCCCAGGTAGGTGACACCACCCACCCACATTGCCGCCGTCTCTCACATTCTCCTAAATGGCGCCACGAGAGGCAGCCATCTTACATTGCCTCACTGGTGGTGCGTCCATGAAAATCCACATGATGTAATGTGATTCATCAGACCAAGCTTTCTTCCTGTATAGCCCCTGGTGCCATCTCTACCCCAGGTAAGTGACACTACCCACCCACCCACATTGCCGCCGTCTCTCACATTCTCCTAAATGGCACCACCAGAGGCAGCCATCTTGCATTGCCTCACTGATAGTGCGTCCATGAAAATCCACATGATGTAATGTCATTAGGGATGAGCGAACCCGAACTGTATAGAATTTTGGGGAGTCCGTGACACGGACCCGAACCCGAACATTTTCGTAAAAGTCCGGGTTCGGGTTCGGTGTTCGGCGCTTTCTTGGCGCTTTTTGAAAGGCTGCAAAGCAGCCAATCAACAAGCGTCATACTACTTGCCCCAAGAGGCCATCACAGCCTTGCCTACTATTGGCATGGCTGTGATTGGCCAGTGCTTGGGTCACGTTGCGCTGCACGTCACTCTGCTGATTGAAGCATAGGGAGAGGTTGCAGCTGCGACGTTAGGGCGAGATTAGGCAGATTAACTCCTCCAAAAGACTTCATTCTGTGATCGATCTGCAGCTGTGGATCATTGAAGTGCTAATATTGACTTGCTCACTTTTTTGAGGCTGCCCAGAGCGTTTTTAGATCACTTTTTTTCTGGGGTGATCGGCGGCCATTTTGTGACCTGTGGTGCGCCAGCACGAGCTAACACCAAGTGTATTTAACCATCGATAGTGTGGTTATTTTGTGCTATATCCTACATCAGCTGCAGGCTGAGCCTGTGTCACCAAAGTGCATTTAACCATCAACAGTCTGGTTATTTTTTGGCCATATACTACATCTGGTGCAGGCTGAGCCTGTGTCACCCAAGTGCATTTAACCATCAACAGTCTGGTTATTTTTTGGCCATATACTACATCTGGTGCAGGCTGAGCCTGTGTCACCCAAGTGCATTTAACCATCAACAGTCTGGTTATTTTTTGGCCATATACTACATCAGGGGCAAGTTGAGCCTGTCACCCAGCGCCTAAAAAATAGACCTGACATTTCTATTCAACCAAATCTGTACTGTTTTAGCTGGTCAAGTTATTTGTAGTGACCGTAAAAGCAGACTTTTTGTTCTGGGTTGAAAAACGATTCCCAAATTTGCCATTCTCAAAATAACTAGTTTCTGGTATATGAGGCCTACTTGAAATCTATCCCAAAAATGATATCTTACATTGAAGGTGCTGATAGTGTCATTCGGAAAAACCTAACACACACGCTACCGTGCAGATAGAAGTCTGATTCTGTGATTAAACCTATACCTGTCACACAGCGCAAAAAAAAAAAAAGGCCTCACATTTCTATTCAACCAAATCTGTACTGTTTTAGCTGGTAGAGTTATTTGTAGTGACCGTAAAAGCACATTTTTTGTTCTGGGTTGAAAAACTATTCCCAAATTTGCCATTCTCAAAATTGTGGTGAACGGGAACAATGAGGAAAACATCTAATAAGGGACGCGGACGTGGACATGGTCGTGGTGGTGTTAGTGGACCCTCTGGTGCTGAGAGAGGACGTGGCCGTTCTGCCACAGCCACACGTCCTAGTGTACCAACTACCTCAGGTCCCAGTAGCCGCCAGAATTTACAGCCATATTTGGTGGGGCCCAATGCCGTTCTAAGGATGGTAAGGCCTGAGCAGGTACAGGCATTAGTCAATTGGGTGGCCGACAGTGCATCCAGCACGTTCACATTATCTCCCACCCAGTCTTCTGCAGAAAGCGCACAGATGGCGCATGAAAACCAAGCCCATCAGTCTGTCACATCACCCCCATGCATATCAGGGAAACTGTCTGAGCCTCAAGTTATGCAGCAGTCTCTTATGCTGTTTGAAGACTCTGCTGCCAGGGTTTCCCAATGGCATCCACCTAGCTCTTCCCCAGGGGTGGAAGAGATAGAATGCACTAACGCACAACCACTTATGTTTTCTGATGATGAGGACATGGGAATACCACCTCAGCACGTCTCTGATGATGACGAAACACAGGTGCCAACTGCTGCGTCTTTCTGCAGTGTGCAGACTGAACAGGAGGTCAGGGATCAAACATAGAAGCATAGAAACATAGAATGTGTCGGCAGATAAGAACCATTTGGCCCATCTAGTCTGCCCAATATACTGAATACTATGGATAGCCCCCGGCCCTATCTTATATGAAGGATGGCCTTATGCCTATCCCATGCATGCTTAAACCCCTTCACTGTATTTGCAGCTACCACTTCTGCAGGAAGGCTATTCCATGCATCCACTACTCTCTCAGTAAAGTAATACTTCCTTATATTACTTTTAAACCTTTGCCCCTCTAATTTAAAACTGTGTCCTCTTGTGGTAGTTTTTCTTCTTTTAAATATGCTCTCTTCCTTTACCGAGTTGATTCCCTTTATGTATTTAAAAGTTTCTATCATATCCCCTCTGTCTCTTCTTTCTTCCAAGCTATACATATTAAGGTCCTTTAACCTTTCCTGGTAAGTTTTATCCTGCAATCCATGGACCAGTTTAGTAGCTCTTCTCTGAACTCTCTCTAGAGTATCTATATCATTCTGGAGATATGGCCTCCAGTACTGCGCACAATACTCCAAGTGAGGTCTCACCAGTGTTCTGTACAGCGGCATAAGCACTTCACTCTTTCTACTGCTTATACCTCTCCCTATACATCCAAGCATTCTGCTGGCATTTCGTGCTGCTCTATTGCATTGTCTTCCCACCTTTAAGTCTTCTGAAATAATTACTCCTAAATCCCTTTCCTCAGATACTGAGGTCAGGACTGTGTCAAATATTCTATATTCTGCCCTTGGGTTTTTACGCCCCAGGTGCATTATCTTGCACTTATCCACATTAAATTTCAGTTTCCAGAGTTCTGACCATTCCTCTAGTTTTCCTAAATCCTTTTCCATTTGGCGTTTCCCTCCAGGAACATCAACCCTGTTACATATCTTTGTGTCATCAGCAAAAAGACAAACCTTACCAGCGAGGCCTTTTGCAATATCACTTATGAAGATATTAAACAAAATCGGTCCCAGTACAGATCCCTGTGGAACCCCACTGGTAACATTACCTTGTTTTGAATGTTCTCCATTGACTACAACCCTCTGTTGTCTGTCACTCAGCCACTTCCTAATCCACTCAACAATATGGGAGTCCATGCTCAATGACTGCAGTTTATTGATAAGTCTTCTATGTGGGACAGTGTCAAAAGCCTTACTAAAATCTAGATATGCGATGTCTACTGCACATCCACCGTCTATTATTTTATTCACCCAGTCAAAAAAATCTATAAGATTTGTTTGACATGATCTCCCTGAAGTAAACCCATGTTGTTTTTCATCTTGCAATCCATGGGATTTTAGATGTTCCACAATCCTATCCTTTAATAGGGTTTCCATTAATTTGCCTACTATTGATGTCAGACTCACTGGTCTATAGTTGCTCGATTCCTCCCTACTACCTTTCTTGTGAATGGGCACGACATTTGCCAATTTCCAATCTTCCGGGACGACTCCTGTTACTAATGATTGGTTAAATAAATCTGTTAACGGTTTTGCCAGCTCACCACTAAGCTCTTTTAATAATTTTGGGTGTATCTCATCAGGCCCCTGTGACTTATCCGTCTTCACCTTAGACAGCAAACTTAGAACATCTTCCTCTGTAAAGATACATGCATCAAAAGATTTAATAGTCATTCTTTCTAGTGGAGGTCCTTCTCCTTTTTCTTTTGTAAAAACTGAACAGAAGTATTCATTAAGGCAGTCGGCTAGCCCTTTATTCTCTTCTACATACCTTCCGTCCTTTGTTTTTAATTTAGTTATTCCTTGTTTTAATTTCCTTTTTTCATTTATATATCTGAAGAATGTCTTATCCCCTTTTTTCATAGACTGAGCTAGTTTTTCTTCTGCCTGCGCTTTAGAAGTTCTTATAACTTGCTTGGCCTCTCTCTGCCTAATCTTGTAGATTTCCTTATCTTCATTGCTCTGGGTTTTTTTATAATTACAAAATGCTAGCTTTTTATTTTTAATGATTTGGGCCACTTCTGCTGAGTACCACATTGGTCTCCTCCTTTTTTTGCTTTTACTGACAAGCCTAATGCAATTTTCTGTTGCCTTCAATAATGCACCTTTTAAGTAGTCCCATTTCTCCTGGACTCCATGTAATCCGTTCCAGTCTGATAAGGACTCATTTATGACTAATTTCATTTTTGAAAAGTCTGTTTTTCTAAAATCTAAAACTTTTGTTTTTGTGTGGTGGGACTCTTTCACAGTTCTTATATTAAACCACACTGACTGGTGATCACTAGATCCCAAGGTTTCGCCTACAATGACATCATATACCGAATCCCCGTTTGTGAATACCAAATCCAAAATGGCCTCCCTCCGGGTTGGCTCCTCAAGACTGGGTGGAAGACGATGCAGGGGACGATGAGGTCCTAGACCCCACATGGAATGAAGGTCGTGCCACTGACTTTCAGAGTTCGGAGGAAGAGGCAGTGGTGAGACCGAGCCAACAGCGTAGCAAAAGAGGGAGCAGTGGGCAAAATCAGAACACCCGCCGCCAAGAGACTCCGCCTGCTACTGACCGCCGCCATCTGGGACCGAGCACCCCAAAGGCAGCTTCAAGGAGTTCCCTGGCATGGCACTTCTTCAAACAATGTGCTGACGACAAGACCCGAGTGGTTTGCACGCTGTGCCATCAGAGCCTGAAGCGAGGCATTAACGTTCTGAACCTTAGCACAACCTGCATGACCAGGCACCTGCATGCAAAGCATGAACTGCAGTGGAGTAAACACCTTAAAAACAAGGAAGTCACTCAGGCTCCCCCTGCTACCTCTTCTGCTGCTGCCGCCTCGGCCTCTTCTGCTGCTGCCGCCGCCTCGGCCTCTTCTGCTGCTGCTGCCGCCGCCTCGGCCTCTTCCTCTGCCTCTGGAGGAACGTTGGCACCTGCCGCCCAGCAAACATGGGATGTACCACCAACACCACCACCTGCGTCACCAAGCATCTCAACCATGTCACACGGCAGCATTCAGCTCTCCATCTCACAAAGATTTGAGAGAAAGCGTAAATTCCCACCTAGCCACCCTCGATCCCTGGCCCTGAATGCCAGCATTTCTAAACTACTGGCCTATGAAATGCTGTCATTTAGGCTGCTGGACACAGACAGCTTCAAACAGCTCATGTCGCTTGCTGTCCCACAGTATGTTGTTCCCAGCCGTCACTACTTCTCCAAGAGAGCCGTGCCTTCCCTGCACAAACAAGTGTCCGATAAAATCAAGTGTGCACTGCGCAACGCCATCTGTGGCAAGGTCCACCTAACCACAGATACGTGGACCAGTAAGCACGGCCAGGGACGCTATATCTCCCTAACTGCACACTGGGTAAATGTAGTGGCGGCTGGGCCCCAGGCGGAGAGCTGTTTGGCGCACGTCCTTCCGCCGCCAAGGATCGCAGGGCAACATTCTTTGCCTCCTGTCTCCTCCTCCTCCTACTCAGCTTCCTCCTCCTCTTCTTTCACCTGCTCATCCAGTCAGCCACACACCTTCACCACCAACTTCAGCACAGCCCGGGGTAAACGTCAGCAGGCCGTTCTGAAACTCATATGTTTGGGGGACAGGCCCCACACCGCACAGGACAGTGGCCTGTTCCAGTGGTGGGTGACGTGAAGCCTGATTCTCTGCTATGACATGAAGACAGATTCTGCGCTGACATAAGGCCAGATTCTCTGTTACGGGACCTCTCTCCTCTGCCTGGGTGCCTGGGCCTAAATATGTGACAGTGGCCTGTTCCAGTGGTGGGTGACGTGAAGCCTGATTCTCTGCTATGACATGAAGACAGATTCTGCGCTGACATAAGGCCAGATTCTCTGTTACGGGACCTCTCTCCTCTGCCTGGGTGCCTGGGCCTAAATATGTGACAGTGGCCTGTTCCAGTGGTGGGTGACGTGAAGCCTGATTCTCTGTTACGGGACCTCTCTCCTCTGCCTGGGTGCCGGGGCCTAAATGTGTGACAGTGGCCTGTTCCAGTGGTGGATGACGTGAAGCCTGATTCTCTGCTATGACATGAAGACAGATTCTGCGCTGACATAAGGCCAGATTCTCTGTTACGGGATCTCTCTCCTCTGCCTGGGTGCCTGGGCCTAAATGTGTGACAGTGGCCTGTTCCAGTGGTGGGTGACATGAAGCCAGATTCTCTGCTATGGCATGAAGAGACTGATTCTCTGCTGACATGAAGCCAGATTCTTTGCTATGGGACCTCTGTCCAATTGATATTGGGTCATTTTTATTTTTGTTAATTTTTATTTTAATTCATTTCCCTATCCACATTTGTTTGCAGGGGATTTACCTACATGTTGCTGCCTTTTGCAGCCCTCTAGCTCTTTCCTGGGCTGTTTTACAGCCTTTTTAGTGCCCAAAAGTTCGGGTCCCCATTGACTTCAATGGGGTTCGGGTTCGGGACGAAGTTCGGTTCGGGTTCGGATCCCGAACCCGAACATTTCCGGGAAGGTCGGCCGAACTTCTCGGACCCGAACATCCAGGTGTTCTCTCAACTCTAAATGTCATTCATCAGACCAAGCTGTCCTTTTCCCATAGTGCACCTGGAACCATCTCCTCCCTAGGTAAGTGATGCACAGACCACGAGCTGTTCACATGATGTGATGTGATTCATCAGACCAGGCCACCTTCTTCTGATAGGGAACCTGGTGCCATTTCTTCCCCTGCTGCTCCTCCAAGTTTCTGTACCCCGTCGGCACTGCCTGCTCCCTGTCACTGACTATAATAGATTCACAGGCAGCTCTAAGGATGTGCTGCCCCTCAATAGGGCAGCATACCCTGAGCTTAGTAACACAGGCACGGTGCACAGAGTACTGCAGCCTGCACATTGCCGCCGTCTCTCACATTCTCCTAAATGACACCACGAGAGGCAGCCATCTTACATTGCCTCACTGATGGTGCGTCCATGAAAATCCACATGATGTAATGTGATTCATCAGACCAAGCTTTCTTCCTGTATAGCCCCTGGTGCCATCTCTACCCCAGGTAAGTGACACCACCCACCCACCCACATTGCCGCCGTCTCTCACATTCTCCTAAATGGCACCACCATGGTGCCATTTCTTCCCCAGGTAAGTGACATACATGCTCCCGACTTTCAACTTGATGCAACGTGATTTCTCAGACGAGGGCACCGTCTTCTATTAGTCCAGTTTGTGCACACTGTAGGCACTTTGAGTTGTAGACAGTGGTCAGCATAGGGACTCTGACCAGTGACCTGTATGTCCTCCTTTCTATCCTCACCAGTAATAAGGTTGTCAGCAGTTTGCTCTACAGAAGGTCTTCTATTGGACCAGATAGGCTAGCCTTTAGTCTTAGCATGCATCAATGAGCCTTCTGGTAGGTGCCAATACGGCACAAGACCAGCAATTCTGGAGATGCTGTGACCCAGTGATCACAATTTAGCCCTTATCAAAGTCACTCAGATTCTTAGGCCAAAGCATTATTCCTACTTCCAACACCAACTTCCAGAACTGACTGTTCCCTGTTTGCCTTACACTGTATATCCCCCTGACACACTCCATTGTCACCAGATATTCAATATTATTTGGGTAGCCATGTAACAGATTTTTGCACTCGGGTCCAAAAGTTACAAGTTGGTTACTTAATGACTTGACTCAAGCTCTGCAAAAAGCAGCTTTCATGGCAAAAACATCCACCCTCCCCCCACACTCACCTAAATAATTTCCCCATAACAGTATTTAATAGACAAATTCTTAATGCATGTAAAGTCTAATCATAATGAATGAGCCGGGGCCATGTTACTGCGCTTAATCCTAATGACGAGAATAATTGATCAGTGCGGCGCCATTAGTAACGTCTCATCTTTCTGGTTGAATAACTTCATGCTGTTAGTTTGCTTCTCTTTATGACTCCTGACCCCGGGGTCACATAATAACTCATATAATGACTCCAAGTGCATCAGGTCCACACAAATCTGTATACCCGGGTGTAACAAGTTGAAATTACAATCCTTCTGCTGGGTAAAATATCCAATTTTATTTTTCTTATTTTTGCTATTAGTGTTATTATTATCATAATTATTGTTAAAAAATGTTTTTCTTTTTAACAATCCAGCAGGTAAGTAAAATAGTAACATAGTATATAAGGCCGAAAAAAAGCCCTCCGTCCATCCAGTTCGGCCTATTATCCTGCAAGATGATCCAGAGGAAGGCAAAAAAAAACTGTGAGGTAGAAGCCAATTTTCCCCACTTTAGGGGAATAAAAAATTCCTTCCCGACTCCAATCAGGCATCAGAATAACTCCCTGGATCAACGATCCCTCTCTAGTAGCTATAGCCTGTAATATTATTACACTCCAGAAACACATCCAGGCCCCTCTTGAATTCCTTTATTGTACTCACCATCACCACCTCCTCAGGCAGAGAGCTCCATAGTCTCACTGCTCTTACCGTAAAGAGTCCACAGTCTCACTGCTCTTACAGTAAAGAGTCCATAGTCTCACTGCTCTTACCGTAAAGAGTCCATAGTCTCACTTCTCTTACAGTAAAGAGTCCATAGTCTCACTGCTCTTACAGTAAAGAGTCCATAGTCTCACTGCTCTTACAGTAAAGAGTCCATAGTCTCACTGCTCTTACAGTAAAGAGTCCATAGTCTCACTGCTCTTACAGTAAAGAGTCCATAGTCTCACTGCTCTTACAGTACAGAGTCCACAGTCTCACTGCTCTTACAGTAAAGAGTCCATAGTCTCACTGCTCTTACAGTAAAGAGTCCATAGTCTCACTGCTCTTACAGTAAAGAGTCCATAGTCTCACTGCTCTTACCATAAAGAGTCCATAGTCTCACTGCTCTTACAGTATAGAGTCCATAGTCTCACTGCTCTTACAGTAAAGAGTCCATAGTCTCACTGCTCTTACAGTAAAGAGTCCATAGTCTCACTGCTCTTACAGTAAAGAGTCCATAGTCTCACTTCTCTTACAGTAAAGAGTCCATAGTCTCACTGCTCTTACAGTAAAGAGTCCATAGTCTCACTGCTCTTACCGTAAAGAGTCCATAGTCTCACTTCTCTTACAGTAAAGAGCCCATAGTCTCACTGCTCTTACAGTATATAGTCCATAGTCTCACTGCTCTTACCATAAAGAGTCCATAGTCTCACTGCTCTTACAGTATAGAGTCCATAGTCTCACTGCTCTTACAGTAAAGAGTCCATAGTCTCACTGCTCTTACAGTAAAGAGTCCATAGTCTCACTGCTCTTACAGTAAAGAGTCCATAGTCTCACTTCTCTTACAGTAAAGAGTCCATAGTCTCACTGCTCTTACAGTAAAGAGTCCATAGTCTCACTGCTCTTACAGTATAGAGTCCATAGTCTCACTGCTCTTACAGTAAAGAGTCCATAGTCTCACTGCTCTTACAGTAAAGAGCCCATAGTCTCACTGCTCTTACAGTAAAGAGTCCATAGTCTCACTGCTCTTACCATAAAGAGTCCATAGTCTCACTGCTCTTACAATAAAGAGTCCATAGTCTCACTGCTCTTACAGTAAAGAGTCCATAGTCTCAATTCTCTTACAGTAAAGAGCCCATAGTCTCACTGCTCTTACCATAAAAAAGTCCATAGTCTCACTGCTCTTACAATATAGAGTCCATAGTCTCACTGCTCTTACAGTATAGAGTCCATAGTCTCACTGTTCTTACAGTAGAGTCCATAGTCTCACTGCTCTTACAGTAAAGAGTCCATAGTCTCACTGCTCTTACAGTATAGAGTCCATAGTCTCACTGCTCTTACAGTATAGACTCCATAGTCTCACTGCTCTTACAGTAAAGAGTCCATAGTCTCACTGCTCTTACAGTACAGAGTCCATAGTCTCACTGCTCTTACAGTATAGAGTCCATAGTCACTGCTCTTACAGTAAAGAGTCCATAGTCTCACTGCTCTTACAGTAAAGAGTCCATAGTCTCACTGCTCTTACAGTAAAGAGTCCATAGTCTCACTGCTCTTACAGTAAAGAGTCCATAGTCTCACTGCTCTTACAGTAAAGAGTCCATAGTCTCACTGCTCTTACAGTATAGAGTCCATAGTCTCACTGCTCTTACAGTACAGAGTCCATAGTCTCACTGCTCTTACAGTAAAGAGTCCATAGTCTCACTGCTCTTACAGTACAGAGTCCATAGTCTCACTGCTCTTACAGTACAGAGTCCATAGTCTCACTGCTCTTACAGTAAAGAGCCCATAGTCTCACTGCTCTTACAGTAAAGAGTCCATAGTCTCACTGCTCTTACAGTAAAGAGTCCATAGTCTCGCTGCTCTTACAGTAAAGAGTCCATAGTCTCACTGCTCTTACAGTAAAGAGTCCATAGTCTCACTGCTCTTACAGTATAGAGTCCATAGTCTCACTGCTCTTACAGTAAAGAGTCCATAGTCTCACTGCTCTTACAGTAAAGAGTCCATAGTCTCACTGCTCTTACCGTAAAGAGGCCATAGTCTCACTGATCTTACAGTAAAGAGTCCATAGTCTCACTGATCTTACAGTAAAGAATACATAGTCTCACTGCTCTTACCGTAAAGAATCCATAGTCTCACTGCTCTTACCGTAAAGAATCGCAGAGGATGTCCCTTCGTCACAGTCACAGTCCGAGGGATAAATAGATGATGGGAGTGATCTCTGTACTGTACTAGTGATTAAGAATTCCTGCTAAGAGGGTGGGACTATAGGGAGGGCACATTATAGGGAAGCCACGTATCCTGGGGCTTCCACTACTTTCAAACCTAAGGAATCTGCACCACCTGTCCTCAGTGATCCCAGCCAAGGATTGATGGTGGTCATGCATGCATGTGACTCTCTTTTAAAGTTGCTGTCCCAGTTGTCTCCATATTTTCCATTAAATAGGTTATCTGACTTATTTCCAATACTGAGGTTAGTGACTGACTGCGGTAATCACAAGGGATATACCGCTATGTTCAGCAGCCACGTAAACAAAAGATGAGGACCGGAGCGGTAGCGCTGAAAATTGTAGACGGTGAAGTGGTGAGTATAATCATTTCTGTGGCTTTGGGGAGCTTTGAAATAAGTCGGACAACCTTCTTAACTTCAGTGGAGAGCGCCATGCCCATGTGTCAATGTAGCATTTCTTACCTTGACATGTAACAATTTAAGTGAACGGTTGCAAGAAGCTTTGACTTGACTTTCCCAATGGCTTTTGTGACGGGATATCACAGTGAAGTTAGAAACTGCTCCATCTGACTAACTCTCCTACACGTGGACGCAATTTAGGGTCAGATTGGATCCACATCCCATAGGTGACATGAGGATCTTCTACCGGCCTTAATCCTCCCCTACAGTCCATCCACCAAAAATAGCCCCAGTGCAAAATTAGCTCGATGTGTTGATGCTCGATGCTGCGATGAGGCCCGGAGATCACATCGGTAATCACCTCACCATATTTAATTATTCGGATAGACTTGCACCATGTTTTTTTATTTTTTGCGAAGCCCAGACCGATCTATGAGCTCCATTGTGTCAGGTGAAATGTGACTAGATGTTACTTCTTGCAGTAATTATGTAGAATGGCGCATTTCATTTCACTAATCTGTGTCTTCCATTTACCCGGGCCGGATGACTTGTATCCACAGTAACGTAACATGTCATCCAATGTGTTTGATGTTCTACAATAAAGTAATATATGAAATCAATACCTCCTATTTCCTTCAGCTTGTCCCGCTCCCCGTGTCTATGGTGATAAAAGCTTTGGGGAAAATGATCCGAGAAGAAAGACGTTATTAAATTTGTATCAAGGATGTGCATTAATATTTCCTTCTAAGAGCTTTGCATACGATCTTCAGAGCTGCCTTCCCTTACTGAATATTCTTTTCATATCTGACCAACCTGCGTAAAGTTTTGTCAATTTAATAGTTAAAGAGCAGCTGACAGTAGTATCGACTCTATTACACCAGAGGTGCTGCCTGGTAGGGTTGATCCTTCAGATCGAAATGATACCTGTCATGTAAAAATTGGTTGTGACGCTCCCAAGAAAAAAAAACTTTTATTTTTTATACAAATTAGAGTTTCAGTCCACTGAGGGGTGTGGCCAGCCCTGAAAAACGGGAATGCAATGAGGGTCCCGCCCATTAGTGCACTCAGTGCATTTGCATAAGTCATAACAGTCCTTTCTCTCTGGAACACTTCAGCCAATTGTCTCAAGGCAGGTATTCATTTTAATCAGCAGGATCAACCTTTTATAAAAAAAAACAAAAAAAAATGCTTACGCTGCTGAGAGCGGCACCGAGCTGAAGTGCAGTTTTAATAATGTGCCATTGTTTGGTGCCACTTTATGCTGCTGACATTTGAAAACACAGGGATATTCAAGAATTCATTATTTTAGGCCTGTGTGATCAGAGCTGCTTTATGACTGCATTTGACATTGATTGCAAGAATTTCAGGGTTACTTCTCTGCAATAATGAGGGCAATTAATAGAACTACATTAAATTTGCAACAAAAAAGACATCACATCTGTTTATAGGTACATTGTAATGGTTTTGTTTTTTATTTATTTATTTTTTCAAAAAGAATTATAAAAATAATAAAAATACAAAATAACAACTGAAAACACTGGCGCACGTTGAGCACACGTGAGCACTTGTGTAATACAAAGACAGTTGGAACAAATACATGGGATTGGTGTGAAAGTGCTATAGTCGTAAGCAATACAGCATGTCTGACATTTAAATCGGCAAGGGGGGTGAAGTACTTGATGTCATTGCTGAAGGCTCACCAATAAGTTTACTGACACAAACAATAGACAGTAATTGTCATAAAAAATGGGTGTGGTTATCTGGCTGCATGCTATCCTGTAGTAGCATACATACAACTTGGTATCTAAGCTGAAGTGTTACTTACAATGGCATGCAAAAGTTTAGGCACCCCTGGTCAAAATTTTTGTTACTGTGAACAGTTAAGCAAGCTGAGAACAAAATGATCTCCAAAAGACATCAACTTAAAGATGAAACACACTTTTCAATATTTAAGCAATATCAGTGTATTAGTTTGGTTTGAACAATTTTAGAGCGAAAAAAGGAAAGGAGCACCTTGCAAAAGTATGGGAACCCAAGCAGATTTGAGCACTCAGATAACTTTGAACGAGGTCTCAGACCTTAAATATCCTGTTAGGGTTAAGGCTTGTTCACAATCCACATTAGGAAAGGCCCGGGGATGCAAATTTCATAGCTTTATAAATACCCAGACTTCTCTAACCTTGTCCCAAAAACAGCAGCCATGGGTTATTCTAAGCAGCTGCTTAACACTGAAAATGAAAATGGTTAAGACACAAAAAGCAAGATTAGGCTATAAGAACATAGCAATAAGAAGATTCCAATGCAATGGTTGTCATTTCTCAGTTTGAGATGTAATAAAAAAAATTAAAACAAATCGCAGTTAACAGGAACAGTCGAGGTGAAGAGAAAGTCTGGCAGACAAAGAAAAATTTCAGACAGCTGCTTGTAGTATTGCTATAAATGCAAATCAGAACCCCCACTTGACTGCAAAAGACCTTCAGGAAGATTTAGCAGACTCTGAAGTTGTGGTACATTATTCTACTGTTCAGCGACACCTTCGCAAATATGGCCTGCATGGAAGAGTCATTGGGAGAAAACCTCTCCTGTGTTCTCACCACAAAATTCAGAGTCAGAAGTTCATAAAAGAACATCTAAGCAAGCCTGATGCATTTTGCAAACAAGTCCTGTGCAGCGATAAGGTTAAAATAGAAGTATTTGGCCACAATGAGAAAAAGTCTGTTTGGATAAAAAAGGGTACAGAATTTCATGAAATAATTCCTCTCCAACCATTAAGCATGGGGGGATCAGTCATGATTTGGGGTTGTGTTGCAGTCAATGGCACAGAGAATATTTCATGGGTAGAGGGAAGAATAAATCCATTGAAATTCCAGCAAATTCTGGAACCAAACACAGGATGGCTTCTACAAAGGGATAATGATCCTAACACACTTCTAAAGAACAGCACATGCAATATGGCCCAGGAATCTCACAGAACTGGAAAACTTTTGCAAGGAAGAATGGATGAAAATCCCTCAAACAAGAATTGAAAGACTCTTGGCTGCTACTCAAAGTTTTTACAAGCTGTGATACTTGCCAAAGGGGGTGATACTGGGTACTGGGTGCTGCAGGGGGTCCAAAGTTTTGCTTCGGGTCCTTCTCCTTTTTTGTTATTTTGAAAATGCAAAAGATGAAAATACAAAGGGAATGTGTCAACTTTAACTTTATGCCTTTTGGAGATCATTTGACCTTCAACTTGCTTAACTGTTCACAGTAAGGGCTCATGCACGCAGCCATAAACGTTTTGCAGTCCGCAAATTGCAGATCCACAAAATACAGATACCGGCCGAGTGCAAGCTACCATTTTTTTTAACTCCTGCATGGGCTGGTGTGCTGTCTGCATCTTTTGCAGCCCCATTGAGATGAATGGGTGCGCATCCTATCCACAAAAAAACGAGGATTAGATGCAGACCAAAACTGTGGCCATGTGCATGAGCCCTAACAGTAATTATGACCAAAAGTGCTGGAACTTTTGCATGCCACTGTATAAGTTTTATGTATCACTCGAGGATGTTAAGGCGGGGCTCCTTGGCCTTGCACCCTACTCTTGAATACAGTGCTTCTTTACCATTTTTGTGTATGTAAGCTATGACATTTGTCAGCATCAAGCTCTTGCATCTCATAGCAGCACTGGGATGAACCCCCAATAGACAACTCAGCATTTGTATGACAAATGTAAAATTGTAACCAACAACTAATATGAAGAAAAAAACTAAATACAATTTATATTCTCCAAATGATGTATGCTATAATCATTTCTTAATATTTTTCCAAGTAGCACCAATTCTTTTTCAACAGTACAAGCTATTTCCGTTCGCATAGCACAAACCTTAGCCGTAAGTACTTGTCTAAAATCACCACACTGAACTTTTCACGTTGAACTCTAATCCATTACTGACATTTTACACACAAGAAGAGACTTTAAAAAGGTCTGTAAAGAAAAGGTTAATTGGACAATACATAATTTTGCTCCATACAGAATGCTTTAGGACGTATCTAAAATATATGTTTTTGAGCCCTAAGGTCAGTTTTGTTTATGGCAGACAGCATACAGTAGACACAACCACCACCACTGGCCTTGAGTGTAATGATGTGGGTGAAGATCTGCTGTACCATTAAATTAATTTGGCTTCAGGGTATTTTAAATGGCGTTATTTAAGTGCCCCCATGGTCTCCATTTTTTAACCCCTGTGCTTGAATCTGGACTCTGCTGCAGGGAAACTACCAGGCAGCTACCTCTTGGAGTAGTCTCCATTCAGTGACAGCTGACCCAGTTGGGTCAAGATGCACTCATGTGTGGCATTAAAGAGAACAGGCAGAATAATAATCAGTGGACAAACCGACGTCATGGCAAGCAGTCTGTACGATAAACAAATCAAAGTCAGGACAGGTGGAACTAGTTCAATACGGCAAAGGGGCAGAAGTCAGGTAAAAAAGATCATTTGGTAACCAACAACTTTTCTGGGACTAGAACTCTAGGGAAATTTATTTCTGACACCCTCCCATAGGGAAAAAGGACTTTAATACCCAGGGAAGGCTAGCCATAAGCCGGTAACAGATTTGGATGTGTACATTGGCCCTTCGTGAACCAGAGAGGACAAGCTACATACAAGCAAAGCACACACCAGTAAGAAGGCAGAGTCACCAGCACTCCAGCGGCCGTGCAGTAGAAGATCTCAGTGGGCATGGGGAAGGAAGGCTGTAGGACAAATTGGCACCCTGGCTCCCACAGAGTGCCAGCGCTAGACTAAGGTTGTCTTCGGGCATTCCTACCATGTAGATAAAGAGATGTTCTGACACTCCGGTTCAAAAAGTTGGGTCCCACTATAGCATGGTGTAGCATGGTTTATCTAATTTCTTAGATGTTGATACATATATTTGATATCAACTATTTAGCTGAAGATGAGATTTCCACAGGACTCATCCAATTGATAATGACAATCCCTTCATATGCCAAGTTAAAGGTATTGTCTGAAGAAAATCTTTTGCATATGTCCTATTAGGGAACATAGACATCATAGAGAGGGCCTTCATCCTCAGAAGCCCCTTCTAAAAACAAGAACAGAGACCCACTTCATTGGAGCAAGTCTCATTAAGGCAGACTTAAACTCTCCTTGTAATATGTAGTCATTTATCTGAATAGCTGCCACATAATACTGCTGTAAATTTTCCTGCCATCAGCAGGATGTCCTTGGATTTCATGGTTGGCCACTGAGGTCAATGGGTTTAATGTAATTCATCCCATTGTGAAACGACCTAGGATAAGAAGACCTCTAGATGCCCCAACAGTTGGGTATGTCTGCTCCAATTTTTCTATCAGCATTCCATATTTCACATTTCATTTTAAATCGATAGGACCTTTTGATTGTCAGCAGCCAAAAACAACACAACTAAAATCATGATAGCGTTCATTAATCAAGCCAATTAACGTAAAGTGCAAACATATGTTGTGGCTTAATTAGTGGCTTATTGGAAGCACTTAGTGGGAAGAAGAGAAGTGCTAATTGACATCTACAGCTCCAGGTGACAATTACGTTAGTATTTTTCTTGGTATCACCATAAGTCGAAGCTAATCGTAGTTTTTACAAAAAAATTAACTAAAGAGTCTCGGTGGAATGTTATATAATAAGGGCATTAGTGACAATGTCTTCTGGGTGTACCTAGTATCTACACTCGATGGATGCAACCATACCAAATTAGCAATGTAGACCTTGACTCATGTAGAACACTTGGGGTGCTGGTTCCTAATGAGGCATCAAGGTGCATTTCCCAATACTCCATCATAAAATGATGGCATGCATGGTGAGAAACCCATTAGTAGTAATCTATGAGGTATTGACTACTTTTTAATTAACGGTAGCCCAAGTGTTAAGCCTAATAGTGGCTGAAGGTGATAGTGTGTGAAATATTTAGGAGCCCCATAATCCAGTATAGATTGAAGATGAATAAGTCAGAGGTGGTCAATCATTATTGGTGGCTGATCCACAGTGTTTCTGTGATGGTTTCTAATTGAAAAGGGCACCAAATAATAAGACATAGCATGACATCATTGTTTTTTTGGAAGGATACCATAAGGATGTAACTTCTCCATATCACAAGGATGGCTTTGTGCAGATGTTCCTCTACAATCCTTGCTCATTGGGACAAGTTATTTACTGGCCTGGATGCCATGGTCTTGTGGCTTAACACATATGTTGACCTAGTGTCCATTCCTTTGAGTTTGGTGGTTATGAATCGCATGCCTTTCACAGTATGAGGGTTAATTTCCACTTCAGGGAGTATTGCCTGTTAGACTCCATATACCAGATAATCTCCTTAAAGAAAAACAGTAACCACCAGTCCCATCCCTCAGAGACACTTTGCTTACTGGAAGTTACATCCCTTCAGTCAATGACAGGATTATGGGTTTGACTATCCTCTTCCCCTTTCCATCTTCCAAACCCTTTTTGTATCTTACTAGAGTCCAACACTGGCAGAGTGAAAAAAATAAGGTAATAGGTCACCACTTTTAAAGTCTAATTGCATTCACACCGTGAAGGCAGTCATGGAAGAGAGGGCACCATCTCAGGTCTTCCTTACCCTCATGGGTGGTATGAACCTTGGGCCTTTCTAGACAGCACACATTCTCTATATCCTAATCAAAGAAGGTGAAGCAAGAATTGGGGTCATGTTAGATAGGGCATATATGATGAACTTGTGATGGGTTCTATTTTTGAGAACAGATTGTGGACTGCTGTGGTAGCTTGAAACCCGTGGAACCCAATGTAAAGCCTGAAACACAGCGACCAACTCCCCTGTACCATTTATGATACTGGTGTACTAAGGCTTGTGGCACCCATGAGGAACAAGGCTTATGGCGAGAACCTCTAATGGTGGTAGCATCAACCAGCACCGAAAAGGAGGCATATTTTTCAATGTTTCCAATATTTTTTTTCTATGAAGCCCTTTATGTTATATTTTATGCACTCAAGGAGCCTCTCACTAAGTTGCTAATGCCTGGTATATCTGTATTTAAGGGATGGAGAAGGAAAATATCATATAGATTGTGCCGACTGAAGATCTGTGCATCTGAATACAGAAAACAAACATTCCTTTCTGTAAATGTGAGTGGATTTAATAAATAATGTTTTTGCAACCTATGGAATAAAAGGCTCCTTTATGTAGCAACATGAATGCAAAATGAAGCTGATTGCAGTTATTTTTGTGTGAGATTTTCTCTCAAGGTTTCTTTGCCATTTTATTAGTTGCATTAGACCCGAATGTATGTTTTCTTAGCAGAGAATGTTCCAACCTTTCTGTAAAGCCTAAACAACTCGACAGCTTTATACCAAACATAAATAAGTTGAGTTGTTCCATTTTAGAATAAAGCATTATCCTGGCTGTTTCGCCACAATGTGTCTGAGCAGAATGAAAGGCGATCCTTTGCTGTGAAGCAGCAATTTGCTCTTTGTATACTGCGCCAGTGAATCTCCCAGTGTATTAATTTGTAATTGTATTAGGAGAAATCCTTACTACACAGATTTCAACAGACGAAGCAAAATCCACCATGCACAGTAGAGATTTATTTTTCTTTTGATCTCAACATTTTATTTGTGAGGCCATATGTTGTGGACCATATGATGTCAGTGAGAAAAATATGAGTTTTAGATTCACAGCCTTCAAAACCACAGATCCTTAAGAAAATATAGATATTCTTGAGCTTGATGTAAAATTTGCACTTGTATCTGAATCCTTTCTCCCTTCCAAATGTCACATTTCAGAAACACGAAGGTGGTAGAGGAGTCTTCAGACACCAGGACTCAAGAGTGGCTCTAACCTCTGCACCCCCTTATTCTTTCCAATCATTAAATGCTATGGGACAGAATTGACATTTTATACTTGTATCAGAGAAAGTAATACATAAAATAAAACGAATTATCATAAAAATCCACAATTATCAAAGATTGGACAACAGCACTGCTCCTGTATGTTCAGGAGCACATCTCATATTACCTGGTCTTCTCAACAAACCTTCCAAATAACTCCAACAATACAATTTAAAGGGGATGTCTGGCTTCACATCTTCACCCAAGCAGCCCCCCTAATATGAGCATAATTTCATGCTCCGATGCTCTCATTTGCCCTGCACTAAATTGTGCAGGGCAAAAAGGCTTTTTTAGGAGATCCGGTGATGTACCGGGCTCTCCATGGAAACATAGAAACATAGAATGTGTCGGCAGATAAGAACCATTTGGCCCATCTAGTCTGCCCAATGGAGAAAGCTAGGTGGAGGCTTCCGCCTAGCAGTGTTGCCGGTGATGTCACCGGCACTAATGGGCGGGCTTTAGCGCTGCCCTAGCCTGTAAAACGGTAGCCCGTCCATCAGAGCCGGTGACGTCACAGGCAACCCTGCTGGGCAGAATCCTCCGCCTAGTAGTGTTAAAAACATAAACAAAAAGCCCTGCGTGATCCATATCGGTGAAAATGGGGGTATGTCCATGCTCAGCTCTGAACCTAGACAACTCCTTTAAGGTTTATGAGAGACACCACCAAAACCCTTTTAGTGTGGGGTTGAGACGGCTATGCTACAAAAATAGAGCCTGAAGAAGAGCACTGTGACCAACCAAAACATTGGTATGCATTAACATTTTCTCTAATAAACCTAAAAGAGCACCTGTCAGCAGGATCGGTAGGGTTGGCCCTGCTGATTAAAATGATACCTGTCTTGTGAAAATGGTTTGTGATTTTCCTTAAAAAATACTTTTTTTCTTCATGTGAATGAGGGCTTCAGTGCACTGAAAAAGTTGTGGTGCACCCGGATGCTAGACCACACTCCCTTGGTGCACTGAAGCCTTAATTTGCATAAATTTGCATTTCTCTCTGGAATGCTGCAACCAGGTTAACCCTACAGGCAGTAGGCCTGGTTTTATAGGGAGTACAGCACTTGACTATTTCTGTTTGTCCCATAGAGCGTGAGCGGGTGCATGCTTGGTATGCTACTCCATAAGGATGGGGAGATGGGAGGCCCTATTCTTGGGACTGGTGGGGGTCCCAGCCATCAGACTTCAAGCGATCAATTAGTTATCACCTATCCTCTGGTGATATTTGACACAGCCACTAGAATGGAAACATACAACGTTTTTCCTAATCGGACCTTAAACAAATTCCCATTATTTCCTAAAAAGACATGTAACCATTCTCATTATTCCAGTTGACACTTTAGCTTCCTATTTATACATTGTATATTTTGTATTAATTATTTCTTCTTAATTAGAAACATTCATATAAAATGATTCTGCATAATGGATAGGTAAGTGGTTTGGACAGTTCTGTAACTGAGGATTCTGTCTCTTGATCTAGATATCTTGATCCATCCAGAATGTTCCCGCAGATGGTTTTCTTCCTTCAGTTTTTGGCAGTGGTACCATCTGCACTGCTGGCCTCTGCCCCCGGGAGAAGTGTTTATTGAGCTCCTGTATAGTTCAGCCAGTCAATGTGTAACTGTGTGTCCTGCAGTAATTAATGTGGCTCTGACCACAGATTGCGATCTGGTATAAGGTTAGTCCAGTAAATTAATGACACCATGACTGAAAAGTCAAATTAACCTTAGACCCGGGAAATGTCGCTCGTCTTAATTATTGTCATAGCCTTAAAGTGCTTGTGTATGTCCTGCGTAAAGGTTGGGTTTTCTCATAGGTTCTTTGTGCAAATGACAAATCAAAGTGAATCAATCAGTGAAGACACCAGTAGATGAATAAAGGGACGCTCCGAAGTTCATTATCACTGCTTCTGCAGTTAGAAAATCCGCCATCTCTCTCATATACTGTACAATCTCTTCATTACATTTTTTGTGGAATACAATTTGCGATTCGTCGGAAGATAGAAACTGCAAAAGTCATCAGTTGTCAACTTAAAGGGGTTGTCTCATCATGGACAATGGAGGCATATTGCTAGGATATGCCCCCATTGTCTTATAGGTGCGGGTCCCAGGGCACCTACAGTACAGACCAAAAGTTTGGACACACCTTCTCATTCAAAGAGTTTTCTTTATTTTCATGACTATGAAGGCATCAAAACTATGAATTAACACATGTGGAATTATATACATAACAATCAAGTGTAAAAACAACAGAAAATATGTCATATTCTAGGTTCTTCAAAGTAGCCACCTTTTGCTTTGATTACTGCTTTGCACACTCTTGGCATTCTCTTGATGAGCTTCAAGAGGTAGTCCCCTGAAATGGTTTTCACTTCACAGGTGTGCCCTGTCAGGTTTAATAAGTGGGATTTCTTGCCTTATAAATGGGGTTGGGACTATCAGTTGCGTTGAGGAGAAGTCAGGTGGATACACAGCTGATAGTCCTACTGAATAGACTGTTAGAATTTGTATTATGGCAAGAAAAAAGCAGCTAAGTAAAGAAAAACGAGTGGCCATCATTACTTTAAGAAATGAAGGTCAGTCAGTTAGCCGAAAAATTGGGAAAACTTTGAAAGTAAGGGCTGTTTGACCATGAAGGAGAGTGATGGGGTGCTGCGCCAGATGACCTGGCCTCCACAGTCACCGGACCTGAACCCAATCGAGATGGTTTGGGGTGGGAACTCCTTCAAGACTGTTGGAAGACCATTTCAGGGGACTACCTCTTGAAGCTCATCAAGAGAATGCCAAGAGTGTGCAAAGCAGTAATCAAAGCAAAAGGTGGCTACTTTGAAGAACCTAGATTATGACATATTTTCAGTTGTTTCACACTTGTTTGTTATGTATATAATTCCACATGTGTTAATTCATAGTTTTGATGCCTTCAGTGTGAATCTACAATTTTCATAGTCATGAGAATAAAGAAAACTCTTTGAATGAGAAGGTGTGTCCAAACTTTTGGTCTGTACTGTATATCGAGAACAAAGCCCCGGCAGGTGGTGGTTGGAGGACTCCGGTCCGGCCAACACCAAGCCGGCTCCCCATAGAAGTGATTGGGATAGTACCGCTTGCGGTACGCCGGCCCCATAGAAAATAAATAGAGGGCGGCTGCACATGCGCAGTGCGCCCTCCTTCACTTGCGGGGCTCCATTCTCGATACTATAGGTGGGTCCCGCCCCTCTAAGACAATGGGGGAATATCCTAGCGATATGCCCCCATTGTCCATGATGAGACAACCCCTTCAAGGATTTACCAGGAAGGGTCTTTTTCAGAGGTCCCCAATTTGAAGTGGTTGTGAATTACTGGTTTGTACTATTTAGTAATTTTCCAATTCATTTCCAGGATAAAAACTATTAATCTGATTTTCTTACCTAGAATCCACCAACAAGCTGCTGTTGACTGATCTGTGATTCATATGGTATGTTTACATGGTATATTTTAGTACTTTGTATGATAGTGTCCACCAGTGATTTGTATACAGCTATGATTGGTTAATTAATACCCTCTGCTGCCCATTAATTTGTGTATATTTCAGTTTAAAGTATACATAAGGGGGGGGGGGGTTATCCAGAACTAAATATTGATGACCTATCCTCAGGATACCACTGTCAGTCAGCCGTTTCAAGAGTCCATGGCGTTCCAATAGGCACTGTGTCTTAGCATAGTATACCGAGCACAGCGCCATACATTGTATCATGGCTGGGCTTGGTATTGCAGCTCACTTCCATTCAGTTGAATGGAACTGAGCCACAGAAAGGCCATGGAACCAACGGGCCTGACCCTTCCAAGAGATGATTGATAGGGGTGTCAGGAATGAGGCCCCCACTGATCAGATATTGGTGACCTATCCTGAGGAGCAGACAGCAATATTTAAGTCCTGGAAACACCTTTAAGAAGACTTTCTACATGAAATTCTTATCATTGCTATGATTATGATGATGATTTATACTATTGTCATTATTGCTCTTGCTCCCATTATTATTATAACTGTTGTTATTAGCTGAATCATCCTGCTAGTTATTTATAATGATTATTATTATTACTGTCATTATCCTTGTTATTATGGTCATTGTTGTTATTCTAAGCAGTTGGATTAGGACACAGCCGAGAATATTTTCTTCATCGTATGCAGCTCTGGCTATCAGCCATGATTACAGATGGTAAAACAAAATAATTAAAAAAAATAAAAAATAAAAATAAAGATCAACATATTATGCAGTCTGGGGAGGGGGAAATGTTGCTATCCTCCAGTGATCATGTTCCTGAAAGTCTCCCATATTCCATCTTCATCAGATGTTGCGTCCAGTCTATAATAACAAGGTATCATTAAAATATTCTACAAGTGATGATCTCCTACTCACTGAGGGATACAGAGGAAACAATGTAACAGACTGATGAAACATAGTGATGACATATCAACAGATGAAGCCAATCTTGCTTTACAATGATTGGGTAGGGAAGCATTAAACAATGTGTAAGGGGTCATCTCTTTTCAGGGGGTCACACTCACAGATATCTTCGCAGATACGGTTATAATGTCCAAACTCTTCCTTTATTTCAGACACTTTAGCAAAGCACAGGTTACGAAGTCGCAGCTTCAACTTATCACGTGTGACATCCACACAAAATAACAAACCCTTGCCCGGCGAGGCTCTAACTAAACACATAAGTGTATCCCTGACTCACCTAGAGAGCCCTGTTCACACATGGAACACAAATGCGGCCATTCAGTCCAGCAACCTCCAGGCTGTGACACTTCAATACCTTTTGGGGGGATTGTGGCGAAGTAGTCCTCCCGACTCTGGCCTCGTGATCCTCGTCCCCCAAAGTTCAGGCTATCGCCTAGCCTCGTGGCCCCTCAGCCCACCCGGCTGAGACCACTCACACAGAGCCTCACCAGAACTCTGCTTCACAAAACACTCCAGAGTGAGACACACCCAATTCCAGAAACCAGATTAAATGGAATCCCTGCACGTGAGCATGCCCTAAGTCCCGGACTGGAGCATGGGGAACAGGCACCCACCCAACACATTGCCTGTTCCCAGTAAAAGCCTGCCCTGAAATAGCTGAACCAGCTACACTATCTATATGGTGTCCCCCAAACTACTTTAGTGGACACCTGGACTAGGGCTTTTACTCTACCAAGGCAGGGCCCCTTGATGACATGCTCCTGGTGCAAACAACACCTGAATGTTCACATTGCCACAAATGTTATAAGGACAATTCTTGCCGCCTCGGTGGTAACTAGCGATGGACGAACATCGGCCGGGACGGTTCGCAAACGTGCTCAAATGTTCGCGAACCGCAAGTTTGCGACGGGCCCTATTCACTTTAATGGCAGGTGAACCTGAAAAACCTTCAGGTCATATTTTCAGCCATAGAGAATTTGGGAGAGCTTAAAATATAACTTTTACTATTAGTTCATATAAAATATATAGCGCTTGTAGTCATAGGAGCACTCATGCCTCTTTAACTTGTAATCTGCACGAAATGCTATATGTATATTTATAGGAGCGCAGGCTATTATGTTTGCTCTCCAGCAGCTGATTCGGACGTCTGAGCACTCCTGGCGTCGGTCAGTTGCCTAGCAGCAGGCGCTGCATCCAGCCCTTCTCCCGGCCGCCTCACGTGACCGGACGTTGCGCTGCGCTCCACGGCCTGGTGCGGTGCGGTCCACAGGACGGCCGCTTCTGCCGAGGGGTGTGGCGTTCCGATCATGTGACCGGACCATTCCACCCCCAGGGGCGGTCGATAGACAAAGGGCGCGCGTTCTGCTGCATAAATACAGCGTCCTCATGGCAAACGGTGTGCAGCTGACAACATCAGATCAGCTGCCCCAGAGGCGCCCCTCTTTGATGAATTTGCGGGGTCCTCCTCTCCTTAGGACCATCAATGTCCTGTTCTTCCAATCCTATTGATCCACTGATCTAAGGTATGTCCCTGTATCATTCTTCTTTCCCCAATATATGTGAACCCCTTCTTTTTTCCAGATCCTCATGTTGAATATATTTTTCCTTGTAGGATTATTTTTTGCACATTTCTTGGATCTCTTCCCCTGATGATTTATCACCTGAAACGTGACACGTTGGGAACCATCCTATAGGGCAACATTAGGGATACCCGCCTTATCTAGGGTAAGGTATCCGGACAGGGCCGCCCCTTGCGGGGTAGGAACTCTGTGTAGATAGGCAGGTGAACAGCAGCTTTGCCCCCTTCCCCTATTAGGGCTCAATAGGGACAAGGGTTCCCTGCACCAGTCTACAACCTGAATTTACCTACTAACCCTCGGCCCAGACGCGGTATTATTTCCACCACGCTAGGCTGATCCCTATCAGGGGGCGTCTGAATGGTAAGACTGTTCCATACATTTTAGCCATATTTCAAGCATCTGTTTGTGGCGCTATATATCTTATATAAACTAATAGTAAAAGTTATATTTTAAGCTCTCCCAAATTCTCTATTGTTCATTAAATTGCTAGTGGGAGCGCCATTATCTATAATTCCTTAATACTCTATACATCATTTTTTCATATTTTCAGCCACCAAATACTTACTAGAAGTGCACAAATAGTCCAACAACATGGACAGTGAGATACCAGAGGGGGATCATTGGCAAAAATTCCAACCAAAAATATGTATTTTAATCAGGGGCCATTTTTATGCGTCTTAAAGGGAAACTCTCAAAAATGTGCCCTGCTGGAGCCTAGAAAGTTTTTATTTTAGGCCACAAGAGTACAGACCCCAAAAATTAGGCATTCACCTGACAGAAAATAAATTGTGATTATGTGGCTGGAGGTACATTATGCGGTCACTGAATAACAATTTTACTGTAGCCCACTTTTTTTTTCACTTTTTTGAGGGGGCAACTGGTAAATCACACCAGTAGAAATTATTTGTTCCAATACCGTTTGTCACTCTCTGTAGCTGAGGTAACGCAGCAAAACCGCAAACCAATGCTGCACTACCTAAATGCACTATATATAGAAAGGATATTATTGGTATATAGGTAGGGGGTATGTCCATGTGCTGAAACGTCTCAATTGGCTGTCCTGTACCACCTGATGGATGTGTCATGGGTCAAAGTTCTTCACAATGTAAAAAGAATATGGCGGGCACGAATATCGCCATATGTTCGCATGTTGGGCGAATGCGCAAAGTTTGCCGCAAAACTACAGTAATCGGAATGTTACTTATGCTTTTAATATGTGTGATTATTTCCATTCCGCTGCACCTTCCACCGCAGCATCTATTTTATTTCATTTCCCTCATTCATTGGCATGTCAGACCTTCTAGTAGGGATCCTGTAATCATGCAGAAAATAGCTGTGACAGTAGGAAGCATTCAGCACACAGAAGATACCAGTGACATCTTCAGGAAGCTTCTTCTGCAGCTTGTGCCCAGTAGGCTTCAATGGTGTCCAGCAGAGCTGCAGCTGATTCTGACCAACCCAAGAGGATCTGAACAGCGGTTGGACACGTGTGACCACTGGTGAACCTTCTAAAAAGGAATAAAAAAACACCAGGTGGCACCAAATCAAAAATATATGGAACTGTATAAAAAGTATGCAATACCAGAGGCTCCACAACAAGTATATAACAACAGTAGGTGCTAAAGCTAGTATGAAAAACCAGGTGCTCCATAACAGATATATAACATCAGGTGATGCTACAGCAAGTATGTAACACTGGTGGCATCATAAAAATTATGTAACTTGAGGGGGCACTATAGCAACTGTGTAACTCCAAGCATGTAACACAAGGGGGCTCTATAACAAGTATGTAACATCAGGTGATGTTACAGCAAGTATGTAACACCAGGGGCCCCCATAGCAAGTATTTAATACTGGGGCGTCATAACAAGTATGTAACAAACCAGGTTGTTCTAGAGATGAGCGAACCAGTTGAGATTTGTTTCAGGTCCGGTTAGCCGAATCTTTGAAAATGTTCGGTTCGGACCTGAATTGATTTGGGCCAAACCGAAGTTGTTCCAATTGCCCTGAAATTTGGTATATAACCCCCACTAGCCTACTAGGACTCACATTCTGTGAGAGGAACAAATTCCCCCATTTTGCCTCAATAGCAAGGGTCTGAAAGCATGGCTATCCAGTAATCATCAGACTGCTTGATGTCACTGAACCAACTGTCACTTCATAAGCAAGTGAGTCTACAGGTCACCATTCTGGCCAGCGAGCTCCAGGAGTCAGGGCTTTCCACCTCTGCCCCCCACTGAGACGATTGAATGTCCTGGCCAGTGTCACTATCATCATCGTCATTCTCATTCTTCTCTTCCTCCTCCTCCTCCTCCTCAAGTAACAGCACCTCATCCTTCATGGGAGTTTCTCATTGTGGGTCCCCAACAGCTACAGGGTCACTTGTTGCATGAGTGTTAGCGTCTCGTCAAAAATACATAAGAGGGGGATAAGGGACAACTGCAGCATGTGCAACAGGCGTCTCCCCCCAGGGCTCTCTCTATATCATGTCCCAGGTGTAGGAAATACCGAATGGTGTAGTGCGGCCTAAATGTCTCTTTATGTGTCACAGTGCTCCTACTTGGATACTGCTGGACCCCAGGCTTTGGCTCCGAAGCAATGAAAAGGGGGAATAATTGAGGGATTGGAAAGAACTTTAGTCCAGACCTTGAGATGAAGTTCAACAGTAGCTTTACTTTGAATAAACGTTTCTTCCAACTGTTACAGGCTTTGTCTTGGTTCCAGCAGGCTTTAGCATTAAACTGGCAGGCAAACCCAACTCTGCTATATCTTTCGCTTTGACTCCTGGCTCCTGAAGCTTTAGGCTTCTGCTTCCATGACCAGCAGAGCTTAAGGTGCTCTGGCTGGCGTGGTCACTAGTGTTGAGCGAGCATGCTCGGTCAAACACCAGTTCGGCTCGAGCATCGCTATGCTCGGCACATCGCGGAGTTTGGCTGAACACCGCGCGTGCTCGAGCACGATGCTCGAGTCAGTGTATTTAAATCTAATTTGGCAAAAATCTAAATTTATGCAAAAGATCGCTGTACAGTGAGGGAATCCCTCAGTGTGAGTTCTCGGCTTAGGAGTCCCTGCTCTGATTCCATATATATAAAGTTTCTGCCGTTATTCGAACTCATGACCTTTTGCATTAGAGGCAAGGCACTTAACCACTCAGCTATAAAAGCTACATACCCAGTTACTAAAGAAAATAAAAAAATAAAAATGAGACTTCTACTGTACTATACTTCTACTGAGACCTATACAGTAGAAGTCTCATATTTATTTATTTATTTATTTATTGCTATTGGCTATTCAGCTATATAGTGTAGTGGTTAAAGTTTTGGGCTATGATGCAGAAACTGTTTGTTCAAGTCCCCTCACAAACTTTTTCAGAAATTGAGGTTAAATTAGATTAATATATTTTTTTTAGTAAATGTAAAAAATGTATGGCACAAAATAAATATGAATGCATGCATAATATGTGGGAAACTACTACTGATGTTTTAACCATAATATATTTACATAAATTGTATTATATATTCTAAATATATAATAATATGTGTAAATATATTATGGCTAAAAACAAATATATATATATACTGTATATATATATATATATATATATATATATATATATATGTTTAAATTAAGTTTAGCCTCTATTACTGAAAAAATTTCTTCTACTGTATAGGTTTTCTAAGGATTGCTATCTTAGAGCATCTCAACGGAAATAAGCAAATACCGCCATATCAGCATGGCTTCATGAGGGATCGGTCATGCCAAACTAATTTAATCAGTATCTATGAGGAGGTAAGTTCTAGACTTGACAACAGCGTATAAATGGATGTCGTATATCTGGACTTCTCCAAAGCATTTGACACTGTACCGCATAAAAGATTAGTATATAAAATGAGAATGCTCGGACTGAGAGAAAATGTCTGTATGTGGGTAAGTAACTGGCTGAGTGATAGAAAACAGGGTGGTTATTAATGGTACACACTCAGATTGGATCACTGTCACTAGTGGGGTACCTCAGGGGTCAGTATTGGGCCCTATTCTCTTCAATATATTTATTAATGATCTTGTAGAAGGCTTGCACAGTAAAATATCAATTTTTGCATATGACACTAAACTGCTTAAAGTAACTAACGCTGAAGAGGACAGTATACTGTATATATATACTACAGAGTACTGTATACTACTACAGAGGACAGTATACTGTATATATATACTACAGAGGACAGTATACTACTACAGAGGGATCTGGATAGATTGGAGGCTTGGGCAGATAAGTGGCAGATGAGGTTTAACACTGACAAATGTAAGGTTATGCACATGGGAAGAAATAATGCAAGTCACCTGTACATACTAAATGGTAAAACACCTGGTAACACTGACATGGAAAAGGATCTAGGAACTTTAATAAACAGCAAACTAAGCAGTAAAAACCAGTGTCAGGCAGCTGCTGCCAAGGCCAATAAGATAATGGGTTGCATCAGAAGGGGCATAGATGCCCATGATAAGAACATAGTCCTACTACTTTACAGATCACTAGTCAGACCACACATGGAGTACTGTGTACAGTTCTGGGCTCCTGTGAACAAGGCAGACATAGCAGAGCTGGAGAGTGTCCAGAGGAGGGCAACTAAAGTAATAACTGGAATGGGGCAACTACAGGACCCTGAAAGATTATCAAAATTAGGGTTATTCATTTTAGAAAAAAGACGACTGAGGGGAGATCTAATTAATATGTATAAATATATCAGGGGTCAGTACAGAGATCACTCCCATCAGCTATTTATCCCCAGGACTGTGACTGTGACGAGGGGACATCCTCTGCGTCTGGAGGAAAGAAGGTTTGTACACAAACATAGAAGAGGATTCTTTACGGTAAGAGCAGTGAGACTATGGAGCTCTCTGCCTGAGGAGGTGGTGATGGTGAGTACAATAAAAGAGTCCAGGAGGGGCCTGGATGTATTTCTGGAGCGTAATAATATTACAGGCTATATCTACTAGAGAGGGGTCGTTGATCCAGGGAGTTATTCTGATTGGAGTCGGGAAGGAATTTTTTATTCCCCTAAAGTGGGGAAAATTGGCTTCTACCTCACAGGGTTTTTTGCCTTCCTCTGGATCAACTTTCAGGATAAAAGGCCGAACTGGATGGACAGATGTCTTTTTTCGGCCTTAGGTACTATGTTACTATGTTACTATGTATAGTTCTCAGTAGAAGTACAGTACAGTAGAAGTCTTGTATTTGGCTGGCTATGCAGCTATAATAGTGGTTAAGTGGTTAACCCTCTAATACAAAAGGTTGTGAGTTTGAATCCTGGCAGAGACTTTTCTGAAATACAGCCTAAATTAGATTTAAATACACTGGGTGTCCCCAAGCACTGAGTCCATATATGGACATGGCTATATATGGAGTCAGAGCAGGGACTCCTAAGCCGAACTAGAGTCCCAACACCCTCCCCTTTTCAGAGCAGGGGGTGCCTGGGGTTCTTCCATTGTGCTCGGGTGCTCAGTAGAACACCTAAGCATCGCAAAGTCAACACTAATGGGCACTTCTAGCAGAAACGTGCCCCTACACACCCTTCCCTATGCAGGAGGTAAACTGCAACTCACTAGAACTGGTCCCTACCCTTCCTGCTAGTCGCCTCATGTGCTGCAATAGATCTCTGGTACCTACAATTTTGTCTGAATGGCCACAGCTTATTTTAATCCTGCACATGGTTGTTGTTTTGTGTGCCCCCTCTGTGGAGAAAAAGCACCATATGGGAGTTGCTTGCACAGAGCTACAGGCAGCCAAGCTGGGCGTAGTTCGGGCATGTTTTGGGTCTAACCCACCTACAATGCCACAGTGTCATCAGATCCCAAAGGATACATGGCTCTGGCTGTTCTTTGGGAGGTACGTGGCCTCTGTTCTTTCTTGCTGCCGCCATCACCCTCCTTCTCTGATATTGCCTCCTCCTCACCACCCTGATCTGGCTCCCAGGTCCTGCCCAGCACACAATCATCATCGGAGTCTTCACTCTCCCTTTCCCTTTTATCAGACTGTGGGATATTATAGAGGGTTTCCCGACTGCCACTGTCGCTGCTCCCAACGCCCATAGCGTAGCTACTGGGGCCACTACTATGAACACCAACATGGCTATTATTGGGGTCTGCAGCCTCCTCCTCAGGGCAGTACAAATGGGAAAGACTCACACAAGTCGTCAACAGTGAGACTCTCTTGATTATCTGCCATAGGGCGATGTGGGGTTTACTTGCCACTTGTTAGTAAAAAGGAAGGTGCCCCTCTAGGAAGGGACAGTGAGGATTGAGAGGACTCCACTGAAAGCCTCCACGGCACGATGTTGGACTCAACTATAATGTTGGGCCTTTCTAAATCCAACAGGGACAACTGCAGCCCACGTTCTGGCTCTGGGTCTTTTATTTGGAACCCTTCCGTAGCCCGGACATTTTTGGGCCCCTCCGATGGTACCACTGAGAAAGGGGCAATAACTTGGACCCCAAAACGCGTCTGGTGCTACACCCCCTATCTGTATACTGAAGGAACAAAGTACCCCAAACTGACCGAGTTACAGACTACATTTGGAAGCCTCCTTTGACGGAATATCTCTGCCACAAACGCCATTGCAGACTTTCCACCAACAGATTGAGATCTGGTGGACTTGGCAGTTAAATCTAACAGAAACACAGAGTCGTCTAAGAAAACCTCTTGATACATTGTGTCATAGACACTTCTGAGGAGAGGAGAGGAGAGGATCCAAAGTCTAAAGTCTGGAGAACCTTCGGTTGATATAAGGTAAATTTTACTTGCAAGTAATTTTATAGCGGGAAGCCGCTATCTACTTCATTTTCAGCAGGACGCTGCTGCAATTGGAAGTGGGACATAACAATATTCGATTGGACTGCACCAATACCCAGATGTATATACTAAATTTGGACTGAACATTTAAATTTGAGATTGCATTTGCACTATATTATTCTGAGCCCTTGTGTAAATCGACTATTTTTATCCAATATTGTCAAATATTTTATCGATTCATTTATCCAATATTGTCAAATATTTTATCGATTCATATATCGATTATTACAATTGATTTGTTTGAGTAACATTATTCACAATAGTAATAAAGATATCAAACTGTACCACATGGTCACGATTTCTTGAGTGCCCTGTTATACTGTTTAATATGAATTTAGACTTAGCTCCTTGAATACTTGCGGGAGAGTCCCCTTTCTCCCCAGAGTTCAACATGGCATATAGTAGGGATATAGCATGGTCAGGAGCTGAGCTCGCTGTACTCATTTTCTCAAATTCAGTTAAGGGGGGACATGACTGCAATCCAGGCATCAGGGAATTAATAAAGCTCCGTAGCTGGAAATAGAGGAGCCAGCGTCCAGGACACGATGGTATAATATGGGAGAGGTCTTCAAGAGGGAGTAGGCCATTCTGTTTATAAACGTCCATCAATTTAGTTGGATGTCTGTTACGGTATCCCAGGGCTGGGAGCTGGTTCAAACCTACAGGAAGATCTGAATGGCCCGTGAGTATTGTGAGAGGACCAGGGGACTGTATAAGCTCAAGTTTGACCGCAAATTTAGTCCAAAGCCTAGCTAAAGTATAGAGAAGCATCGAAGATTGCGAGTTAGGCAATGCATTTAAGGAAGTAGGGGATAACCAAAAGATTCCAGTGGCCAAATGCGGTGCCATTTCATGTTCAATTTCCACCCATAATTTAGTAGAGCGGTTGTGACACAGGTCGAGAACACAATTCATTACTGTCGCTCTATAATATGAGATGAAATTTGGCAATCCCGTACCTCCTGAAGCTTTAGAGCGGGATATCAGACTGTAGCTAAGTCTAGCCCTGGGCGCTTTCCAAACAAAGACCGAAACCATTCTCCTGAGCCTGGCAAAATAGGTTAAGGGAATTTTACATGGGATCGTCTGGAACAAATATAGAAGGTGCGGTAAAATGTCCATTTTCACCACATTAATCCTCCCAAACCAGGAGATCTGGAGCGGGGTCCATTTATGGATACTGGATTCGATGGATCTAAGCAAGGGTAAATAATTAAGCTTAAATACATGTGTCAAGTTCGCTGGTATGTACACTCCTAAATATTTCATGTGTTGGGAGGTCCACTTAAAGGAGAAAGAACCCTTCAGATAATCTGCTTCCCGTTGGGGAATGTTAACATTCAATATCTCTGATTTTTGTACATTAACTTTAAAGTTGCTAAGGTGACCAAAAAGGTCAAATTCACGGAGAATCGAGGGCAAGCCTATCCTGGGAGAAGTCAAATATAAAAGCAGGTCGTCTGCGAACAGAGACAGTTTGTGTTCCGTATTACCAAGTCTAAGACCCGAAATAGAAGGATTTGCGCGAAGTGCATTCGCTAGGGATTCCATCACAAGAGTGTAAAGAAAAGGTGACAAGGGGCACCCCTGACGTGTTCCGTTTCGGATCTCAAAAGGAGCAGACAGTAGCCCATTAACACGAACACAGGCTGAAGGGGAGGAATAAAGGGCTAATATCCTATGAATCATTCTGTCTCCTAGGCCAATATGGCGCAAAGTTTCCTCTAAGAACCGCCAGTTTAACCTATCAAACGCCTTCTCTGCGTCTACAGCGAGAAGGCATAACGGAATTTTGGACTGTTGTGCTCTCGCTATCAGTCCTAACGTTTTAAGTGTATTATCGCGAGCTTCCCGCCTCGGTACAAATCCAACTTGCTCTTTGTGGATACAACCTGGGATGTGGGGGTGGAGCCTCAGAGCCAAAAGCTTGGCATACATTTTGAGATCCACATTGAGCAAGGAGATAGGCCTGTAATTGGAACAAGTTGCCGGGTCTCTACCTGGTTTAGGGATGACTGTAATATGTGCCTGGAGAGCTTGGCGAGTAAATGGGCAATCCGGTGAAATGGAATTAAAGGTTTCAACCAATAAAGGGGTAAGATCCTCACGAAGGATTTTATAAAATTGAGAGGTCATCCCATCAGGGCCCGGGGATTTCCCATTCTTCAGATTTTTGATCACTGCTTCTAGCTCAGGAGGGGTAAAATCATCTTCCAGAGCGACCACGTCCTCGTCAGGAATGGGGGTGGGGCCAAATTGGGCTAGATAATTACGAGCTTCATCACCATGTGAAGATTCCTGTGGGAGATCAGGTGCTGGAAGGTTATATAAGGAGGCATAAAAGGACTGGAACTCTGCAGTGATGTCTACAGGGTTATATACGGAATCTCCTGTTCGTGTATTAATTGATGGGACATGAGTCAGAGCTGTTTGGGGATGCAAGGCCCTAGCTAACCAGCTGCCACATTTATTGCCATACTCAAAGAACCCGTGTCTAATTTTGTCTCTAAAGCATAGGGATTTTTGATCTAGAATCTGCAGTATTTGTTGTTGTACTAAGGAAATGTCTGATTTTAGAGTATCAGAAGGGGAGGTTTTGTTTAGATTTTCTTTTGTGGCGAGATCAGATAAGAGGGATTTCAATTTGTAGGAGCGTTCCTTTTTCAGTCTGGAACCATGTGAAATAAACACCCCCCGAAGCACGCATTTGAGGGCCTCCCATTTAATAGGGGGGGCGGTCAAATCCGTTTGATGGTCACTAATAAAATCAGATATGGCTTTCCGGATATCTGCTAAGCAGGTTATGTCTGAGAGCAGGTTGTCGTTCAATCTCCATGAGAAGGGACGGGTGCAGGAGGGTTGGGACAAGATAAGGCCAAACACTGGCGCATGGTCAGACCACAGGCGAGTGTGAATTGAGCACTTAGGCCCAAAATCCAACAGCTGTTGAGAGATGAAGATGTGGTCAAGTCTACCATAGCTATTGTGTATTGGGGAATGGAAGCTATAATCCCTGAGACCTGGATGCAGAATACGCCACAGATCCACCAGGCGAAGTGCCATGAGGTCAGATTCGAATCTGTGCAGAGAACTCGGGGAGATTGAGGACCTACCAGATGAGGAGTCCAGCAATGGGTCCATCACTAGGTTGAAGTCACCTCCAAGGATGATCGGGGAGCCATCAGCAAATTTGGACAGTTTTTTCAAGATCTTGGATCCATAAGTAGTCTGCCCCTGGTTAGGAAAATAAACATTAGCTACAGTTACAACAGAGCGATCCACAGAGAGCTTAATAAATATGAACCTGCCTTTCAAGTCTATCTCAGAAGATAGGACCGCGTGACCGAATGATTTGTGAAGCCCTATGGATACTCCCCCTGACCTACTGGTAGGATTAGGACCATGGAACCAAGTCTGGTAATAACGGTTAGCGTATTTGGGTACGGCACCTGTCTTAAAGTGAGTTTCCTGGATCATAGCAATCATAACTCTCTTCTTATGAAGACTATACAAAATCTGACTACGCTTCTCGGGTTTATTGAAACCCCGGACATTAAAAGTGCAAAACGATATAGGTGTCATTTTGAGGAGTATTAGTGAGAAGGAGGCATAATCCCCTAGATCCTATCAGTAACAGCAGGAATGCAGCAGGGGTACGGGGAGGGAAACCTAAGGGAGTGGAGACAAAAAGACAAACATTTAAACACAAGATAGTGCAAATAAAAGACATGTAAACCCTATTGGAAGAACCAACAATGTCGGTTCAAAAGGTACTAAGTGACGACCGAGGTCGTTCGCGGCGGTGTGTGCCGCGGTCCCTAAGTGGGGTAGGGAGAAAGCAAGGACTGAGCCGTCTCCTTACTGGACTCCAACTTACAGTAAAGCAGAAATAACATTGCAAGATACAACAGGACAAGTGTGTGCGTAGATCTAGAAGACCCACCCACGAGATAATACTATGCATAGATATCTATAACAGTGTAGAACAATAAAGGGAACAGGAGGGTGAAAATCCCCTCAGGTGTATGAGCAAAAACAGAAGGATATCGCCGACAGTTATTCGTCAGGATCAGGCGCACGTCTAGAAGCTCTCTTCTGTTTAGGTGAGGTCGTCTGCCATCTTTCCCTCCGTGGAATAGTGATGGGTTGCCTTGGACTCGGCCAATCAGGTAGCTCTAAGTGTGGAAGATCAAAGGCTGCGCGGAGGCCAGTGAGGTCATCTTGGGATCTGAATACAGCTGATTTCCCATCTTTAGAAGCAGACAATTGGAATGGATAACCCCATCTGTAGGGTATGTCCTTGGCTTTAAGTGCTGTCAAAAGCGGTTTCAGCGCTTTGCGTAGCTGTAAGGTACGCCTGGCCAGGTCCTGCAGAATGAGGACTTCTTTATCAGCATGCATGGTTTTCCCAGCAGTTCTGGCCGCTTTAAGAATGGCCTCTTTATCTTTAAAGGGAACCTGTCACCGGGATTTGGGGTATAGATCTGAGGACATGGGTTGCTAGATGGCCGCTAGCACATCCGCAATACCCAGTCCCTATAGCTCTGTGTGCTTTTATTGTGTAAAAAATATGATCTGATACATATGCAAATTAACCTGAGATGTGTCCTGTCCCTGACTCATCTCACATACAGGACTCATCTCAGGGTAATTTGCATAAGTATCAAATCGTTTTTTTTTACACAATAAAAGCACACAGAGCTATGGGGACTGGATATTGCGGATGTGCTAGCGGTGATCTAGCAACCCATGTACTCAGCTCTATACCCAAAATCCCGGTGACAGGTTCCCTTTAAAGAAGTGTATACGGCAAATAACATCTCTGGGGCGATTAGGATCACTCAATTTAGGACCTAGGGCTCTATGGATGCAATCCATTTCAAGAGATTGTCCCGGATCTCTGGACAGCAATGTATTGAAAAAGGAAATGGCCCATTTCTCCAGATCTTGTGGTAAAATATCTTCAGGGAGGCCTCTAATGCATAGGTTATTCCTCCTGTTTCTATTTTCAATATCGTCCAAAGGAGTGAGAATGTCCTGAATCTGGGCAGAGTGTGCCTGGATAACTTGTTGGTGTGAGTCTAGGACCACTAACACTTGATCCTGCATGGACTCAGCCTCTTCCACCCTCTGACCCACCTGTTTAAGGTCATGCTGCAAGGCCTCAATGTCTCTTTTATGAGATGTTTCCAGCCTTGAGAATAAGGCATCTATTTCATGCCTGGTGGGGAGGGATTTGAGGTGTACCTTCCAGTCCCAGTCCTCATCATCCCTTTGTGGGGTCATGGAGGCCCCTGATCCGGACATCGTGGCCTGGGAGCAGCGGTTTCTAGGGGAATGGCCCTGTGGTGCTGCGGAGGTCGACCCTGCAAACGAGGGAGACGAGGCTGCTGACGAGCCGGAGCTAGCTGCTGCAGCGTAGGATGCCGGTGAGCCGGTAAGTGTACCTCTCAGCTGCTGCGGTGAGATTGGGGCTCGTGGGTCTGGTTCCTTGTGGCGTGCAGGGGATGCCGCTCTGCGCTGTCTGGACGCCATCTTAGGAGAATCGTCTCCCTCCCGGTCAGCGTCTGTCTGGCTGGAGGAGGCAAAGAAGCGAGAAATCACTCCCGTTTTGCGGTGGATCGGGGCGGGTGTCGATGAGGGTCTCCTCCTGCGACCTTTCATGTATTCAGCGGGGTCGAGGGTGTCCTGTATTAGCGGCAAAGCTGGAGTCTGTCAGGAGCCGATGCAGAGCACGTCTTACTCAGCCATTGGAATCTAAGTTTTAATAACTTCACTCACTTCTAGTTATGACCAGTGGCGTGTCTAGGTGGGGGTGCGGTCCGCCCCGGGTGTCAGGCTGTCAGCGATACAGGGGGTGCTGCCTGAGCAACAGTGCCCAGCCCAATGTCTCTGCAAGGAAGGAGAGCTGTGATTCTATTAGGAGAAAGGACCTTTGATGACATCATCATCATATGACCAGTAACATATCGATATTACTGGTCACATGGCTATGAGGTAATCAAAGGTCCTTTCTCTCTACCAGGAGTGTTGCTGCAGGAGAAGTCTGCCAGAATTGTGGAGCTTTTTTGTGTGAAGATTACATCAGGAAAAGGTGACAGGAGCTGTTATGCTAATATACTGTAATCTAGGGTGCTTTACTGCTCTACTGTATACTGTGGGGTGCTGTATACTGCATACTGTGGGGTGCTGTATACTATAGGGTGCTATACTGTATACTGTGGGGTGCTGTATACTATAGGGTGTTATACTGTATACTGTGGGGTGCTGCATACTCTAGGGTGATATATTGCATACTGTGGGGTGCTGTATACTATAGGGTGCTATACTGCATACTGTGGGGTGCTGTATACTATAGGGTGCTGTGCTATATATTGCATACTGTGGGGTGCTGTACACTGTGGGGTGCTATATACTATAGGGTGCTATATTGTATACTGTGGGGTGCTATATACTATAGGGTGCTATACTGCATACTGTGGGGTGCTGTATACTATAGGGTGCTATGTTGCATACTGTGGGGTGATGTATACTATAGGGTGCTATACTGCATACTGTAGGGTGCTGTATACTATATACTGTGGGGTGATGTATACTATAGGGTGCTATACTGCATACTCTAGGGTTCTGTATACTATAGGGTGCTATACTGCATACTGTGGGGTGCTGTATACTATAGGGTGCTATACTGTATACTGTGGGGTGCTATATATTATAGGGTGCTATACTGTATACTGTGGGGTGCTGTATACTATAGGGTGCTATACTGTATATTGTGGGTTGCTGCATACTATAGGGTGATATATTGCATTCTGTGGGGTGCTGTATACTATAGGGTGCTATACTGCATACTGTGGGGTGCTATATACTATAGGTTGCTATACTGCATACTGTGGGGTGCTGTATACTATAGGGTGCTATGCTATATATTGCATACTGTTGGGTGCTGTATACTGTGGGTGCTGTATACTATAGGGTGCTATACTGCATACTGTGGGGTATTGTATACTATAGGGTGCTATACTGCATATTGTTGGGTGCTGTATACTATAGGGTGCTATGCTATATATTGCATACTGTGGGGTGCTGTATACACTATACTGCGGGTGCTGTATACTATAGGGTGCTATACTGTATATTGTGGGGTGCTATATACTATAGGGTGCTATACTGCATACTGTGGGGTGCTGTATACTATAGGGTGCTATACTGCATACTGTGGGCTGCTGCATACTATAGGGTGCTATGCTATATATTGCATACTGTTGGGTGCTGTATATTATAGGGTGCTATACTGGATACTGTTGAGTGCTGTATACTATAGGATGCTATACTGTGAGGTGCTGTGTCCTCTACGGTGCTTCACTGCATACTGTGGGGTGCTGTATACGATAGGGTGCTATACTGTATACTGTGGGTGCTATACTGCATACTGTGGGGTGCTGTATACTATAGGGTGCTATACTGCATACTGTGGGGTGCTGTATACTATAGGGTGCTATACTGTAAGGTGCTGTGTTTTATAGGGTGCTATACTGCATACTGTGAGGTTCTCTGTACTATAGGGTGCTATACTGCATACTGTTGGGTGCTGTATACTATAGGGTGCTATACTGTATACTGTGGGGTGCTGTATACTATAGGGTGCTAGACTGTATACTATTGTGTACTGTATACTGGGTGATGTTATATACTGCATACTGTGGGGTGCTGTATACTGTGTATTGCATACTGTGGGGTGCTGTATACTGTCTATTGCATACTGTGGGGTGCTGTATACTGTGTATTGCATACTGTGGGGTGCTATATACTGGGTAGTGTTATGAACTATATACTGTGGGGTATTACACTGTATACTGTGGAGTGTTGTACACTATACAATATGAGGGGCTGGGGGTGTTATATAATAGATGTCAATTTAACAAATCTGACTTAGATAAATGAAGGGTATTTGGTTCTCCTAAATAAAAACTGCCCCCCTACGGCTGATAGCCCCCGATTTACATTTATCCTATAATCTGTAATAATAATTCCACTCTATAAGTCCTCCAACCACTAAACACCGGCGAGCTGTGGCAGTGTATTATTCTGTGGTCACTCCTGCATCGGGGATGTGGTTATGTTACCACTCATCCCTCTATAGCTTCCTTTTCATTGATTAATCGCATTGATTATATGGTTTAGGGTTAGCACTGACGATAGCGGTCCTCTAAAATCGCTTCATACGCTGCCCCAAAATGTTTGCCAGTTCCCTGGCATCCTCAGGGGTAATAGGCAACGACACTATATACGTGGCATAGTTTTCTTTAATATTTGCCATAAAAAAATAAACATGGTGCACAGCGCAAAAGAGGGGACGGTCGAGGCAAATAGACAGAGGAGGCCCAAGATAAGTAAACAGCCCCCGGCCTATGACATACTTAATCAACCCCTGGCGCGCGCTCTGATAAGCCAGGGAGTGCGCTCACGCCTATCTCACTTGTATGCTCGCCGCCGGCTGCCGCTCACCTTCCAGGTGGGAAAACCCCCCATCTTTCTTGTAGCGGCTTGCTCCAGTGCTCCTGAGCAAAAAAACTGCCATTATGGGCGGCCTGTGCCTTCTAGTGAAGTGACCGCCTCACCAGTGTTGTGTGTGTCAGAGTGTGTCTGTAGATACACTGCCGCCGAGGTGAGATGTGTGGCAGTTAGGAGTGGTGCAGACAGTGGCACTGTGGTGTGTGGCAGTTAGCAGTGGTGCAGACAGTGGCACTGTGGTGTGTGGCAGTTAGGAGTGGTGCAGACAGTGGCACTGCGGTGTGTGGCAGATAGGAGTGGTGAAAACAGTGGCACTGTGGTGTGTGGCAGTTAGGAGTGTTGCAGACAGTGGCACTGTGGTGTGTGGCAGTTAGGAGTGGTGCAGACAGTGGCACTGTGGTGTGTGGCAGTTAGGAGTGGAGCAGACAGTGGCACTGTGGTGTGTGGCAGTTAGGAGTGGTGCAGACAGTGGCACTGTGGTGTGTGGCAGTTAGGAGTGGTGCAGACAGTGGCACTGCGGTCTGTGGCAGTTAGGAGTGGTGCAGACAGTGGCACTGTGGTGTGTGGCAGTTAGGAGTGGTGCAGACAGTGGCAATGCGGTGTGTGGAAGTTAGGAGTGGTGCAGACAGTGGCACTGCGGTGTGTGGCAGTTAGGAGTTGTGCAGACAGTGGAACTGTGGTGTGTGGCAGTTAGGAGTGTGGCAGATAGGGATGAGCGAACACGAACTGTATAGTTCGGGTTCGTACCGAATTTTGGGGTGTCCGTGACACGGACCCGAACCCGAACATTTTCGTAAAAGTTCGGGTTCGGTGTTCGGCGCTTTCTTGGCGCTTTTTGAAAGGCTGCAAAGCAGCCAATCAACAAGCGTCATACTACTTGCCCCAAGAGGCCATCACAGCCTTGCCTACTAATGGCCAGTTTTGAGGCTGCCCAGAGCGTTTTTAGATCACTTTTTTTCTGGGGTGATCGGCGGCCATTTTGTGACTAGTGGTGCGCCAGCACGAGCTATCACCAAGTGTATTTAACCATCGATAGTGTGGTTATTTTGTGCTATATCCTACATCAGCTGCAGGCTGAGCCTGTGTCACCGAAGTGCATTTAACCATCAACAGTCTGGTTATTTTTTGGCCATATACTACATCAGCTGCAGGCTGAGCCTGTGTCACCCAAGTGCATTTAACCATCAACAGTCTGATTATTTTTTGGCCATATACTACATCAGCTGCAGGCTGAGCCTGTGTCACCCAAGTGCATTTAACCATCAACAGTGTGGTTATTTTTTGGCCATATATTACATCAGGGGCAAGTTGAGCCTGTCACCCAGCGCCTAAAAAATAGACCTGACATTTCTATTCAACCAAATCTGCACAGTTTTAGCTGGTCAAGTTATTTGTAGTGACCGTCAAAGCAGACTTTTTGTTCTGGGTTGAAAAAGCATTCCCAAATTTGCCATTCTGAAAATAACTAGTTTGTGGTATTTCAGGCCTACTTGAAATCTATCCCAAAAAGAAAATCTTACATTGAAGTTATTGATAGTGTCATTCAGAAAAACCTAAGACACACGCTAGCGTGCTGATAGAAGTGTCATTCTGTGATTAAACCTATAACTGTCACACAGCGCAAAAAAAAACAGGTCTCACATCTCTATTCAACCAAATCTGCAGTGTTTTAGCTGGTCAAGTTATTTGTAGTGACCGTAAAAGCAGACTTTTTGTTCTGGGTTGAAAAAGCATTCCCAAATTTGCCATTCTCAAAATTGTGGTAAACGGGAACAATGAGGAAAACATCTAATAAGGGACGCGGACGTGGTCGTGGTGGTGTTAGTGGACCCTCTGGTGCTGGGAGAGGACGTGGCCGTTCTGCCACAGCCACACGTCCTAGTGAACCAACTACCTCAGGTCCCAGTAGCCAGCAGAATTTACAGCGATATTTGGTGGGGCCCAATGCCGTTCTAAGGATGGTAAGGCCTGAGCAGGTACAGGCATTAGTCAATTGGGTGGCCGACAGTGGATCCAGCACGTTCACATTATCTCCCACCCAGTCTTCTGCAGAAAGCGCACAGATGGCGCATGCAAACCAAGCCCATCGGTCTGTCACATCACCCCCATGCATATCAGGGAAACTGTCTGAGCCTCAAGTTATGCAGCAGTCTCTTATGCTGTTTGAAGACTCTGCTGCCAGGGTTTCCAAAGGGCATCCACCTAGCCCTTCCCCAGGGGTGGAAGAGATAGAATGCACTAACGCACAACCACTTATTTTTCCTGATGATGACGACATGGGAATACCACCTCAGCACGTCTCTGATGATGACGAAACACAGGTGCACACTGCTGCGTCTTTCTGCAGTGTGCAGACTGAACAGGAGGTCAGGGATCAAGACTGGGTGGAAGACGATGCAGGGGACGATGAGGTCCTAGACCCCACATGGAATGAAGGTCGTGCCACTGACTTTCAGAGTTCGGAGGAAGAGGCAGTGGTGAGACCGAGCCAACAGCGTAGCAAAAGAGGGAGCAGTGGGCAAAATCAGAACACCCGCTGCCAAGAGACTCCGCCTGCTACTGACCGCCGCCATCTGGGACCGAGCACCCCAAAGGCAGCTTCAAGGAGTTCCCTGGCATGGCACTTCTTCAAACAATGCGCTGACGACAAGACCCGAGTGGTTTGCACGCTGTGCCATCAGAGCCTGAAGCGAGGCATTAACGTTCTGAACCTTAGCACAACCTGCATGAGCAGGCACCTGCATGCAAAGCATGAACTGCAGTGGAGTAAACACCTTAAAAACAAGGAAGTCACCCAGGCTCCCCCTGCTACCTTTTCTGCTGCTGCCGCCTCGGCCTCTTCTGCTGCTGCCGCCGCCTCGGCCTCTTCTGCTGCTGCTGCCGCCGCCTCGGCCTCTTCCTCCGCCTCTGGAGGAACGTTGGCACCTGCCGCCCAGCAAACATGGGATGTACCACCAACACCACCACCTGCGTCACCAAGCATCTCAACCATGTCACACGGCAGCGTTCAGCTCTCCATCTCACAAACATTTGAGAGAAAGCGTAAATTCTCACCTAGCCACCCTCGATCCCTGGCCCTGAATGCCAGCATTTCTAAACTACTGGCCTATGAAATGCTGTCATTTAGGCTGGTGGACACACACAGCTTCAAACAGCTCATGTCACTTGCTGTCCCACAGTATGTTGTTCCCAGCCGCCACTACTTCTCCAAGAGAGCCGTGCCTTCCCTGCACAAACAAGTGTCCGATAAAATCAAGTGTGCACTGCGCAATGCCATCTGTGGCAAGGTCCACCTAACCACAGATACGTGGACCAGTAAGCACGGCCAGGGACGCTATATCTCCCTAACTGCACACTGGGTAAATGTAGTGGCGGCTGGACCCCAGGCGGAGAGCTATTTGGCGCACGTCCTTCCGCCGCCAAGGATCGCAGGGCAACATTCTTTGCCTCCTGTCTCCTCCTCCTCCTACTCAGCTTCCTCCTCCTCTTCTTCCACCTGCTCATCCAGTCAGCCACCAACTTCAGCACAGCCCGGGGTAAACGTCAGCAGGCCATTCTGAAACTCATATGTTTGTGGGACAGGCCCCACACCGCACAGGAGTTGTGGCGGGGTATAGAACAACAGACAGACGAGTGGTTGCTGCCGGTGAGCCTCAAGCCCGGCCTGGTGGTGTGCGATAATCGGCGAAATCTCGTTGCAGCTCTGGGACTAGCCGGTTTGACGCACATCCCTTGCCTGGCACATGTGCTGAATTTGGTGGTGCAGAAGTTCATTCGCAACTACCCCGACATGTCAGAGCTGCTGCATAAAGTGCGGGCCGTCTGTTCGCGCTTCCGGCGTTCACACCCTGCCGCTGCTCGCCTGTCTGCGCTACAGCGTAACTTCGGCCTTCCCGCTCACCGCCTCATATGCGACGTGCCCACCAGGTGGAACTCCACCTTGCATATGCTGGACAGACTGTGCGGGCAGCAGCAGGCCATAGTGGAGTTTCAGCTGCAGCACGCACGGGTCAGTCGCACTGCGGATCAGACCCACTTCACCACCAATGACTGGGCCTCCATGCGAGACCTGTGTGCCCTGTTGCGCTGTTTCGAGTACTCCACCAACATGGCCAGTGGCGATGACGCCGTTATCAGCGTTACAATACCACTTCTATGTCTCCTTGAGAAAACACTTAGGGCGATGATGGAAGAGGAGGTGGCCCAGGAGGAAGAGGAGGAAGAGGGGTCATTTTTAGCACTTTCAGGCCAGTCGCTTCGAAGTCACTCAGAGGGAGGTTTTTTGCAACAAGAGAGGCCAGGTACAAATGTGGCCAGACAGGGCCCACTACTGGAGGACGAGGAGGACGAGGATGAGGAGGAGGTGGAGGAGGATGAGGATGAAGCATGTTCACAGCGGGATGGCACCCAAAGCAGCTTGGGCTCATCACTGGTGCGTCGCTGGGGGGAAACACAGGACGATGACGATACGCCTCCCACAGAGGACAGCTTGTCCTTACCTCTGGGCAGCCTGGCACACATGAGCGACTACATGCTGCAGTGCCTGCGCAACGACAGCAGAGTTGCCCACATTTTAACGTGTGCGGACTACTGGGTTGCCACCCTGCTGGATCCCCGGTACAAAGACAATGTGCCCACCTTACTTCCTACACTGGAGCGTGATAGGAAGATGCGCGAGTACAAGCGCACGTTGGTAGACGCGCTACTGAGAGCATTCCCAAATGTCACAGGGGAACCAGTGGAAGCCCAAGGCGAAGGCAGAGGAGGAGCAAGAGGTCGCCAACGTAGCTGTGTCACGCCCAGCTCCTCTGAGGGCAGGGTTAGCATGGCAGAGATGTGGAAAAGTTTTGTCAACACGCCACAGCTAAGTGCACCACTACCTGATGTGGAACGTGTTAGCAGGAGGCAACATTTCACTAACATGGTGGAACAGTACCTGTGCACACCCCTCCACGTACTGACTGATGGTTCGGCCCCATTTAACTTCTGGGTCTCCAAATTGTCCACGTGGCCAGAGCTAGCCTTTTATGCCTTGGAGGTGCTGGCCTGCCTGTCTACAGCCAATGTGGACAAGCTGACGTTCATAAAAATGAACCAGGCATGGATCCCACAGGACCTGTCCATCCCTTGTGCAGATTAGATATTAACTACCTCCCCTTAACAATATATTATTCTACTCCAGGGCACTTCCTCATTCAATACTATTTTTAATTTCATTTTACCATTATATTGCGGGGCAACCCAAAGTTGAATGAACCTCTCCTCTGTCTGGGTGCCGGGGCCTAAATGTGTGACAGTGGCCTGTTCCAGTGGTGGGTGACGTGAAGCCTGATTCTCTGCTATGACATGAATACAGATTCTGCGCTGACATAAGGCCAGATTCTCTGTTACGGGACCGCTCTCCTCTGCCTGGGTGCCTGGGCCTAAATGTGTGACAGTGGCCTGTTCCAGTGGTGGCTGACGTGAAGCCTGATTCTCTGCTATGACATGAAGACAGATTCTGCGCTGACATAAGGCCAGATTCTCTGTTACGGGACCGCTCTCCTCTGTCTGGGTGCCGGGGCCTAAATGTGTGACAGTGGCCTGTTCCAGTGGTGGGTGACGTGAAGCCTGATTCTCTGCTATGACATGAATACAGATTCTGCGCTGACATAAGGCCAGATTCTCTGTTACGGGACCTCTCTCCTCTGCCTGGGTGCCTGGGCCTAAATGTGTGACAGTGGCCTGTTCCAGTGGTGGGTGACGTGAAGCCTGATTCTCTGCTATGACATGAAGACAGATTCTGCGCTGACATAAGGCCAGATTCTCTGTTACGGGACCGCTCTCCTCTGTCTGGGTGCCGGGGCCTAAATGTGTGACAGTGGCCTGTTCCAGTGGTGAGTGACGTGAAGCCTGATTCTCTGCTATGACATGAATACAGATTCTGCGCTGACATAAGAGCAGATTCTCTGTTACGGGACCGCTCTCCTCTGCCTGGGTGCCGGGGCCTAAATGTGTGACAGTGGCCTGTTCCAGTGGTGGGTGACGTGAAGCCTGATTCTCTGCTATGACATGAATACAGATTCTGCGCTGACATAAGGCCAGATTCTCTGTTACGGGACCTCTCTCCTCTGCCTGGGTGCCTGGGCCTAAATGTGTGACAGTGGCCTGTTCCAGTGGTGGGTGACGTGAAGCCTGATTCTCTGCTATGACATGAATACAGATTCTGCGCTGACATAAGGCCAGATTCTCTGTTACGGGACCGCTCTCCTCTGTCTGGGTGCCGGGGCCTAAATGTGTGACAGTGGCCTGTTCCAGTGGTGGGTGACGTGAAGCCTGATTCTCTGCTATGACATGAAGACAGATTAGATTCTGCGCTGACATAAGGCCAGATTCTCTGTTACGGGACCTCTCTCCTCTGCCTGGGCCTAAATGTGTGACAGTGGCCTGTTCCAGTGGTGGGTGACGTGATGCCTGATTCTCTGCTATGACATGAAGACAGATTCTGCGCTGACATAAGGCCAGATTCTCTGTTACGGGACCTCTCTCCTCTGCCTGGGTGCCTGGGCCTAAATGTGTGACAGTGGCCTGTTCCAGTGGTGGGTGACGTGATGCCTGATTCTCTGCTATGACATGAAGACAGATTCTGCGCTGACATAATGCCAGATTCTCTGTTACGGTACCTCTCTCCTCTGCCTGGGTGCCTGGGCCTAAATGTGTGACAGTGGCCTGTTCCAGTGGTGGGTGACGTGATGCCTGATTCTCTGCTATGACATGAAGACAGATTCTGAGCTGACATAAGGCCAGATTCTCTGTTACGGGACCGCTTTCCTCTGTCTGGGTGCCGGGGCCTAAATGTGTGACAGTGGCCTGTTCCAGTGGTGGGTGACGTGAAGCCTGATTCTCTGCTATGACATGAAGACAGATTCTGCGCTGACATAAGGCCAGATTCTCTGTTACGGGACCGTTCTCCTCTGTCTGGGTGCCGGGGCCTAAATGTGTGACAGTGGCCTGTTCCAGTGGTGGGTGACGTGAAGCCTGATTCTCTGCTATGACATGAAGACTGATTCTGCGCTGACATAAGGCCAGATTCTCTGTTACGGGACCTCTCTCCTCTGTCTGGGTGCCTGGGCCTAAATATGTGACAGTGGCCTGTTCCAGTGGTGGGTGTCGTGAAGCCTGATTCTCTGCTATGACATGAAGACTGATTCTGCGCTGACATGAAGCCAGATTCTCTGCTATGGCATGAAGAGACTGATTCTCTGCTGACATGAAGCCAGATTCTTTGCTATGGCATGAAGAGACTGATTCTCTGCTGATGTGAAGCCAGATTCTCTGCTATGGGACCTCTGTCCAATTGATATTGGTTCATTTTTATTTTTTTTATTTTAATTTTAATTCATTTCCCTAGCCACATTTGTTTGCAGGGGATTTACCTACATGTTTCTGCCTTTTGCAGCCCTCTAGCTCTTTCCTGGGCTGTTTTACAGCCTTTTTAGTGCCCAAAAGTTCGGGTCCCCATTGACTTCAATGGGGTTCGGGTTCGGGACGAAGTTCGGGTCGGGTTCGGATCCCGAACACGAACATTTCCGGGAAGTTCGGCCGAACATCTCGAACCCGAACATCCAGGTGTTCGCTCAACTCTAGTTGCAGACAGTGTCACTTCGGTGTGTGGCAGTTAGGAGTGGTACAGACAGTGGCACTGTGGTGTGTGGCAGTTAGGAGTAGTGCAGACAGTTACACTGTGGTTTGTGGCAGATAGGAGTGGTACAGACAGTGTCACTTCGGTGTGTGGCAGTTAGGAGTGGTACAGACAGTGGCACTGTGGTGTGTGGCATTTAGGAGTGGTGCAGACAGTGGCACTGTGGTGTGTGGCATTTAGAAGTGGTGCAGACAGTGGCACTGCGGTGTGGCAGATAGGAGTGGTGAAAACAGTGGCACTGCGGTGTGTGGCAGTTAGGAGTGTTGCAGACAGTGGCACTGTGGTGTGTGGCAGTTAGGAGTGGTGCAAACAATCACTGTGGCACTGTGGTGTGTGGCAGTTAGGAGTAATGCAGACAGGGACACTGTGGTGTGTGGCAGTTAGGAGTGGTACAGACAGTGGCACTGTGGTGTGTGGCTGTTAGGAGTTGTGCAGACAGTGGCACTGTGGTGTGTGGCATTTAGGACTGTTGCAGACAGTGTCACTGCGGTGTGTGGCAGTTAGGAGTGGTGTAGACAGTGGAACTGTGGTGTGTGGCAGTTAGGAGTGGTGAAGACAGTCACCGTGGCACTGTTGTGTGTGGCAGTTAGGAGTATTGCAAACAGTGACACTGTGGTGTGTGGCAGTTAGGAGTGATGCAGACAGTGGCACTGTGGTGTGTCAGTTATGAGTGGTACAGACAGTTACACTGTGGTGTGTGGCAGTTAGGAGTGGGGCAGACAGTGGCACTGTGGGGTGTGGCAGTTAGGAGTGGTGCAGACAGTGGCACTGTGGTGTGTGGCAGTTAGGAGTGATGCAGACAGTGGCACTGTGGTGTGTGGCAGTTAGGAGTGATGCAGACAGTGGCACTGTGGTGTGTGGCAGTTAGGAGTGGGGCAGACAGTGGCACTGTGGTGTGTGTCAGTTATGAGTAGTACAGACAGTGACACTGTGGTGTGTGGCAGTTAGGAGTGGGGCAGACAGTGGCACTGTGGTGTGTGGCAGTTAGGAGTGATGCAGACAGTGGCACTGTGGTGTGTGGCAGTTAGGAGTGATGCAGACAGTGGCACTGTGGTGTGTGGCAGTTAGGAGTGGGGCAGACAGTGGCACTGTGGTGTGTGTCAGTTATGAGTAGTACAGACAGTGACACTGTGGTGTGTGGCAGTTAGGAGTGGGGCAGACAGTGGCACTGTGGTGTGTGTCAGTTATGAGTGGTACAGACAGTGGCACTGTGGTGCGTGGCAGTTAGGAGTGGTGCAGACAGTGGCACTGTGGGGTGTGGCAGTTAGGAGTGGTGCAGACAGTGGCACTGTGGAGTGTGGCAGTTAGGAGTGGTGCAGACAGTGGCACTGTACAGTTAGGAGTGGTGCAGACAGTGGCACTGTGATGCGTGGCAGTTAGGAGTAATGCAGACAGTGGCACTGCAGTGTGTGGCAGTTAGGAGTGCTGCAGACAGTGGCACTGTGGTGTGTGGAAGTTAGGAGTGGTACAGACAGTGGCACTGTGGTGCGTGGCAGTTAGGAGTGCTGCAGACAGTGGCACTGTGGGGTGTGGCAGTTAGGAGTGGTGCAGACCGTGGCACTGTGGCAGAACAGTGTGCAGGCAAGAGTCTGCAGACTAGACAGACTAGAGAGGTATTTTATCAGTTAAGGGCCTTGTTGCCTTGAATTTCCAATGGGGGGAGGGGTGTTGAGGAGTCACAAGGCTGCTGCAGCCGGTGCCAGGGCAGAAATTTGCAAGGGGCCCAAATATGGATGGGAAAGGACCAGGCTTATTAACCTGTAGGATACCAGTCCAGCTGTCACTGACAGCTGAGCCACTACTATCAGGACAGGGTGCACCGGCATCAGTGAAAACTCCAGCCCCCTCTATAAAATATAACACGATCCATCCCGTCAGGTGAACCTGTAAAAAAAATATAAAAGCTGAGCAAAAACAGCCATTTTTTCTTCACCTTCCTTCACAAAATGTGTAATACCGAGCTTACATTGAATTTTATGGTGACAGATTTTCATTTACCAACAATTTTCTGTTTACTAGCGATACATTTTTTTATTTCAAACAAAATAACTATTTCAGTATATTTAAATGTAAAAATAACGTTTCTTATGGTTCCGGCGGGGGGGGGGGGGGGGGGAGAGAAAAGTACCCGCCAGAGAAAGTACCCGCCCCGGGTGGCAAATACCCTCGGCACTTCACTGGTTATGACAATGTTTTGAATTTGTATTTTGAGAAATTGGAGTCTTTAATCCGATTTGTGGAGAGCTAAGCGTTTTTTGGCACTGCCGTCAGCTCCTGTCATACGAATGTTGCTGGGATCTTGCTGCATTTACACCACTCACTGGGAAGAAGTAAAGTAAACAGGAAAGGGGATCCTGAAATATTCTTCATGTGCATTTTGCAATTAGAACACAAAAATCCCCAGAAATCTTGCTGATGACATGTGCGGCGGTGCCCCTCCTCCCGGCCCGCGGTGCTGTGTGTGAGGAGAATCCACGTGAGGCTTTTTGTTTTAAGTCCACTCTGTAAAGGCTCCACGCTGAGTGTTTGCTGGATCACGCTGGGCTCTGAACAATCAGCGCGCTGCCTCAGCCTGCTAAATAGAAAAGATCAGTGCAAAGCTTGTTTCTGTAAGGGTCTCGCACAATCGTTATATAATGATAATTACCTCATTTGATTTTCTGTGCCTGCATGTACAGAACATGAAGTTCAGACACCTGATGTGACGAGGCCGCTTTTTAAAACTTCATGTTTTGGAGCCATGTGGACTAAATCCACTTCAAAGCCATTTCTATTTTAGCAATCAAAAAGCAATAAAGAAGATACTAACCCCCAAAGAAGACTTTACCAGGATGTAACCATCAGCAAAAACTATCTATCTACTGTTATGATGTGTACAGTATAAGTGCTGGGAGGCGTGTACATCCCACCCATATACCTCCTCTGGGGGAGATAACGGAAATCCAGAAAGCTGCAGTGGTTTCAGCAAAGTGTAGTTTGCTGAGACAGTTTTGTCTAGATGATGTTCTGGGCTAGATTTCATGTGGACTGGAGGATAGGTTTGGTAGTGGGATCCACTACATGTATTGTCTTTTGCCGGAGGTGATCGCAGGTGAGGCCTGCTGCTGTAATCACGGAGGGATAAAACAACCCTCTGTGTATGACTTGGAGGGAGAAAGGCTGAGGAAGCCTGAGAGGATCTGTGTGGTCTCAGCCAGAAGGGCTGAGGGGCCACGAGGCTTTGTAAAGCCTGAAGTTTGGGGGGGGCCCAGCAACGTCTACGGAAAGAGGGTTGCGCGGTCACAGTTGGGGGGACTTCTGGACCATCTCCCCCAAAGGGTGCTGGTGTGGTCACAGCCTGGAGGCTACTGAACCGTATATAGCTGAGAAAGCCGGATCTAATCCCGTGTGTGAACGGCTCTCTATAGGTGAGGTATTGACAACACGTTTATTAGGTAGAGCCCAGACGGGCAGGTGATTATTTTGGTTTATGTTTGTGCTGAAGTCCCAAAATAAAGCACCTTTTGGACTTGAACCCCATTGTCAGAGGAGAAGTGTCATGCCCCACTCTGACGATGTGCGGAGGTCGGCCAGGATAGCAGCACGAGTTTAGTATTTGTTTTGGTGTCGTGCTGGATCAGCCTCTCATCAGGTGCACTGGGTGGAGTCATTAGTTTAAATGGCCTCCAGCTAAGTGCTCTGAGCGGATTATACTGATCATTTTGGTCTGGGAAGTTTGGAGGAAAGGTTGGCTGTCAGTTCCTGCTCTCAGAGATAAGTGGCATTTCTAGTTTGGTTGTTTGTGTCATCTAGCCCATCCAGGTTCTGTGCGAGCAGGCTGCTCCTTTCTCCATACTTCACCATCTCAGGGAGTTCAGGGTTTTGTTAGTCCAGGCTGGTGGACACAGCACACCTACCTTTAAGGTCTGCCTGTGGGCTGAGCAGTGCAGGGAAAGAGGTCAGGGATTTACTAGGAGGTGACCCTTCCCCTGTCTCTCGTCCAGAGCCTGGTTGGTGTGTTATCGTTTATACTGAGTGCACGTCCGCCGTGACAAGAAGAGTGAGAGAGCGATCCCTTACACTATCTGTCTATCTTTCATTTCATATCTATCTATCTGTGTGTCTGTTTGTATCAGAATGTAACAGTTCTGCCTATAATGAACAGCTGCAGCCCTCATCTTTACTACATTTCTTCCAGAACAATTCTTATATGTAGGAGATCACTACGGTAAACTTCTTGCCAAGGGGCTTCTAGTCAATTTGACAAAATTCTGCTTCTTTAAGGTGCCTGCAGATGCTGCAGATTTTGTTGCAGAAATTTCCACAACTGAAGACCAGTTTCATTCACCTAAATGGGGCTTCCAGACTTCCACATACTTGCTGTCCTTATTGAAATGAATGGAACTGATGGAGTGAGCTCCCTCTAGTGGTGGCTATATAATCTGTATGTAGTAAGCTCCCTCTAGTGGTGACTGTATGATCTGTATGTACTGAGCTCCCTCTACTGATGGCTGTATAATCTGTATGTAATGAGGTCCCTCTAGTGGTGGCCGTATAATCTCTATTTGGGGAGCTCCCTCTAGTGATGACTGTACAATCTGTATATAGTGAGCTCCCTCTAGTGGTGGCTGTATAATCTGTATATAGTGAGCTCCCTCTAGTGGTGGCTGTATAATCTGTATATAGTGAGCTCCCTCTAGTGGTGGCTGTATAATCAGTATGTAGTGATCTTCCCCTAATGGTGGCCGTGTATTCTCTAATAATCTCTATGTGGGGAGCTCTTTCTAGTGGTGGCTGTATAATCTGTATGTAGTGAGCTCCCCCTAGTGGTGACTGTATAATCTGTATGTAGTGAGCTCCCTCTAGTGGTGGCTGTATAATCAGTATGTAGTGATCTTCCCCTAATGGTGGCCGTGTATTCTCAAATAAACTCTATGTGGGGAGCTCTTTCTAGTGGTGGCTGTATAATCTGTATGTAGTGAGCTCCCCCTAGTGGTGACTGTATAATCTGTATGTAGTGAGCTCCCTCTAGTGGTGACTGTATAATCTGAATGTAGTGAGCTCCCTCTAGTGGTGGCTGTATAATCTGTATTTAGTGAGCTCCCTCTTGTGGTGGCTGTATAATCTGTATGTAGTGAGCTCCTCCTACTGGTGGCTGTATAATCTGCATGTAGTGAGCTCCCTCTAGTGGTGGCTGTATAATCTGTATGTAGTGAGCTCCCTCTAGTGGTGGCTGTATAATCAGTATGTAGTGATCTTCCCCTAATGGTGGCCGTGTATTCTCAAATAAACTCTATGTGGGGAGCTCTTTCTAGTGGTGGCTGTATAATCTGTATGTAGTGAGCTCCCCCTAGTGGTGACTGTATAATCTGTATGTAGTGAGCTCCCTCTAGTGGTGACTGTATAATCTGAATGTAGTGAGCTCCCTCTAGTGGTGGCTGTATAATCTGTATTTAGTGAGCTCCCTCTTGTGGTGGCTGTATAATCTGTATGTAGTGAGCTCCTCCTACTGGTGGCTGTATAATCTGCATGTAGTGAGCTCCCTCTAGTGGTGGCTGTATAATCTGTATGTAGTGAGCTCCCTCTAGTGGTGACTGTATAATCTATATGCACTGAGCTCCCCCTAGTGGTGGTTACAAGTGGCTCAAATTACAAATTACATTCTACAGAAAGTGCATTCACAGGAAAATCAAAGGGAAAGGCTTAAAGGCGCACTGCACTTAAAATGCAAACCTTAAATGAGCATCTCTCGCTCTGGAGCACCCATCTTGTCTGGCGTTACAGAGACACTGTATTGACTTGAGTGGGAATTGTGTAATGCAAAATTGCCCTGCGGGGGCACTGCAAGTAAAAATGTGAACACTTCATGCTAAGTCTCCCCAGAGACCCTTTTAATAAGTAAGGATTGTCCAAAGTGGAGAAGAAGGGAGTTCAGTCTTCTCAGTAACATACTATATAATTATTCTTAGTAACATAAGAAAATATCTAAGGTGGAAGAATCAGAATGTGTGGACAGGTTAAAGGGAATGAAACTGGTATAGCAGATGCACAATTGTGAGAATGAGGTGGAGATAAAGATGTTTTATGGGTGAGGGATTTGGAGAACGTTAGCCCAACACATTGGGATCCAATAGATGGAAATTGGGTAAATGTTTTATTTTTTCCACAAGTAGAACTGAAATGTTTTGACCTTTTTTATAGTGTTTGCAGCTGAGGATGCCAATATAATGCATGCATAGTGAAGGTCTGCAGAAATTCTGACATTTTGGTCCCAGGTGATGGAGGAGAATAGGCAGATATTGGATGTGGGAATAGGTTCTCATTATTGTGCATTGATCCTGGACTATGTAGATTACTTAGATGATAGGAGTTTATAAAGTATCATTTGTAGCTCTCTTACATGATCAGAAGAATGTGGATGGACAACAGTGATCCACCTATAGAAGCATAGAATGTACTGGGACTAAGGTTGCATAAATGGTAGGAAAAGGTAAGGATTTTTTGTGTTTTTTTCTTTTTCTTTGTATGTGGTAGGGGTGAGGGAGGATGGGCTAGAATAGCTACAACATGTATTGTTTGGTGTATTTTTGTATTAAAAAGCCCCTCCTTGTGTTTCATTGAAAACAGATAGCCCGATCGTCTTTGACCATGGATTGTGTGACCCTGAGCAGAGCTTCTACTCTCCAACAACCATCCAGGGAAAGAACCGACCATTACTTTTTCTCCTCCAAGGGTGGGGAAGATCAGTGGCGTACTAAGGGGGAGCGGTCTGCCTCGGGTGCCAGCTCTCAGGGGGGTGCCAGAAGCAATGAGCGCTTCCATCAATACAGATGCCAATACAGGCATTACAACTGTGAAAGGGGCACAGAGAGGGCATAACTACTGTGAGGGGGCACAATATGGGCAAAACTACTGTGAGGGGGCACAATGTGGGCATAACTACTGTGAGGGGGCACAATGTGGGCATAAATACTGTGAGGGGGCACAATATGGGCATAACTACTGTGAGGGGGCACAATGTGGGCATAACTACTGTGAGGGGGGCACAATGTGGGCATAACTACTGTGAAGGTTGTACAATGAGGGCAATACTACTGTGAGGGGGTAAAAAAAAATGTTAAGTATGGGGGGGTGTCAGAGAAAGGACCCGCCCCGGGTGCCAAACACCCTAGGGACGCCACTGGGGAAGATCACTATATTGTAAATGCCAATATTTCATGCACTACAATAGCATGTTGGGGGGCATTCTAATACTTGATACTGTACGTTTTTACAACTTTAGCACTTCAATTTTATGTATTCTGCCCAAAAATAATTTGAAATCACAACTTTTTTCATTTTAATTTAGCTGAATGGTTATTTTGTGCTGAATTATATTTTGTTTTGTGCACATTACAAGCTTACAAAATTATTCCCATTACAATTTTCAGCTTAGTCAAATGTTATGGAAGCTCTGTATCCAAAGTCTTTAAAAAGTCATTCTTATGAATAGATATTTAAAATATTAGCATCCTTTGAAAAAAAAAAGAAAAAAAGTTTTGGTGCCCAGGCCCTTTTTACTAATTTGCTTGAACTTCTGGTTGTGTTCCAGAAACCCTGTCTTCCTTGAAGCACCTGATTGATGGGCAATTTGTTCAGCATAATGAGCATTCATGCTTAAATCTGCAACCTGGCACCGGTGTTTACTGCCAACCAGTAAATGACCAACATAAGCTCCTTTCATTGTCAAGTCACAGACCTGCTTAATTTGACTTCCCAGCAATTCTTTCTGACACAGACAATGGCTTGGCCATTGTGTTGTCCTGTTACACATTTATGGGCGCTGTATAAATCATCCGTGAAACTGCTGCGCATTATTTTTTAATTGTTCAAAAATTACTGCGGTTAAAACTTTAGAAAATAACTTTTTTGGCCTTAATTCCAGTTCCTTTCCAGCCTGGTCACCTGATACAATTATATTTACAGGCCAAGATAGGAAATTATCTATTTGAAATTTATGAAGCTTGATACAATGTATCTGGCAGGAAGTGAACATAAAATCTTCTACCGTTGTAATATATGCATCTAATGTCCTAGATGGGGCCAATATGGAGATCTAAAAATCCTGCTGGGCACAGCGTTCAGCAGCTATGGATATTTCTTTTAAAGAACCATCAGAAATACCAAAGAATGCCATTCTTATAGGATACATTATTGATGTGTGACTGGTGGAGGTCCAGTATGAGGTAACCCCAACAATAAGCAGAAAAAGGGGCTGTAGAGTAATAGGGCCGCTTCCAGCGCAATAATCAAGATGGTTGTATTGGGTTCAGTCAAAGCTCTGCCCCTGCAGTACCAGGCTTAGCCACATGTAAATGGATGGTGCTGCTAATTCACTTTTTATATTAGTAACAGTGAGTAAATGGCAAGTGTCTATCCACATTATGTTAAAGATGTTGTCCAAAGCAGTGCTACACCTGTCGACAGGATGTGTGTGGTATTACAGCTTTGCCCCGTTCACTTCAATAAAGTAGAATTGCAATACCAGACGTTAACCACTCACAGGTGGGGCTCTGTTTCTGGAAGAAAGACTTCTTTAAAGAGATTATCTCACAAACAGCATTTATTACTTACCCACTGAAGAGGTGATAAATGTTAGATTTATGTTCTGACCAGTGGGAACTCCAGAGTTCTTGAGAACAGGAGACTCTGATTTCTCTGCCTGAATGGAGCACCAGTGTGTGTCTGTCCACCATGACTGTTCAACATGCACATTGCCTCTTCATTTGTTCTCAGGACTTCCAGGGATCCCAGGAGCCAAACCCCTGGTGACCCGACATTTATCACCTATCCTGAGGATAAAGGATAAGTACTCTTCATGGGATAACCTCTTTAAACCTACCTTACCAGAATTCTTCATCTCAATGTGCAACCAAACTGAAGAGTTTCAAGTCTACCTGTGAACTTGCTCTAGATGTACTCCATACTCCAAAACCTTGTAACTTTTTTTTTTTTGCTTCAATGGTCTTAAATTATTTTCTCCATTGAAGAGACAAGACTGGAGAGGTTTACTGAGATATTTGCTCTCCTTAAGGAGATCACTTATGTACAGCAATGCTCTGTGGGAAAATACTATGCCAAGGAGTATCTCCCAGAGAAAGAGAACCAGAAAACACTCCGGAACAGCTGTCTGCGCTTGGATACTTGGCCTGGGTTTTCTCCACTTGACATGTTCCTAAGCTTGTTAAAAAGTTGGATTTTGACTCGTAGGGAAGCGCATCCAAAAGGAGACTGGAGAGATTGAGTCAAAGCGGAGACTCCAACAAATATTGATGACCTGAACATGGACTGCTCCATGCAGATTTCAGACTGGAGCACTCATGAATACGTGTCTCATCCTTGGTTTTGGGTTTTATCAATGTTTGAACTGAAAGGGTCAACCAATTTTTAGTGGTTCCTATTAGAAGAAAACAGTAAAAATTCTGTGTACTAAGAGACGTTATTGTTCTGGGGCTGACATCATCGGTCAGTAAGGTTAAGCTGCAGTAATGGACTTTGGTTTCAATTGAAGCCAAATAAAGCAAGAAAATGAGACCGAAAGAACAAAATATAGTTTATCAGCTTTATAATCTTGATGCAAAGTATAAGGTCACATGATTGATATCCACCCCTGAATGCTATAGCGTGTATCCAGCATGTACGCAGAAATGCCTCTGATACATAGCTCTCACTAGACCTCGGCGGATCTCTCAGGCATTGAGCTCCATTGTAGAGTCATGTCTGCACTAAAGAATCCTTCTAGGAGAAATAAAATGCATGCTTCACTAAACCGTCTTCTTCTTGTCATCGAAGCTTTTAGGCAAAGTTTAAATTGCTCTATTTTAAGTCGTCTTTTCTTTTGGATGGGTTTAATACTCACAACAATGTCAAAATCTAATCAAGGTATACAACATGCTGTGGTTTCTCACATACTTCAGCTTCAAGCATTTACATAATACGGCAGATTATCTTAACTTCAAATGAATTCATTTGTATAAGACAAGGAAATATAGAATTTCCAGTTTTGAGAAGTTTTTTTTTTGCTATAGAAATATAAAATTTCTGTAAAGAAACTTATGTGGCCCCGCTGACATCTTCCGGTCCCTGCCACTGCTTCTGCTCTGTACAGAGACCTCTCAACCAGTCTGCTCTGGCCGGCTGTTAGTGCCAGTCATGGTGGGTTATACCCTGTAGTTTCCTGCTGTACATATAATTGACCCCGTATATTTAATAAACCTGTTGCTCATTTACTTTGTGTTTGCCAGACTGTCTTATATCAGCAATGGCGAACATTTTACAGACTGAGCGCCCAAACTGCAAACCAAAACCTACTTATTTATCGCAAAGTGCCAACACAGCAATTTAACCTGAATACTATAGTTTATCTTCCATGTATTTTATAATTTATCTATAATATCCTGCCTACATTCAGTGCGCTGCCTGTGCCGTACATAGTGCACCCTGCGCTGTACATAGTGCGCCCTGCGCTGCCTGTGCCATACATAGTGCGCCCTGTGCTACCTGTGCTGTACGTAGTGCACCCTGCGTGCCTTTGCCGTACATAGTGCACCCTGCGCTGTACATAGTGCGCCCTGCGCTGCCTGTGCCATACATAGTGCGCCCTGTGCTACCTGTGCTGTACGTAGTGCACCCTGCGTGCCTTTGCCGTACATAGTGCACCCTGCGCTGTACATAGTGCGCCCTACGCTGCCTGTGCCATACATAGTGCACCCTGTGCTACCTGTGCTGTACGTAGTGCACCCTGCGCTGCCTGTGCCGTACATAGTGCGCTGCCTGTGCCGTACATAGTGCGCCCTGCGCTGCCTGTGCCATACATAGTGCATCGTGCACTGCCTGTGCCGTACATAGTGCGCCCTGCACTGCCTGTGCCGTACATAGTGCGCCCTGCGCTGCCTGTGCCATACATAGTGCGCCCTGTGCTACCTGTGCTGTACGTAGTGCACCCTGCGCTGCCTGTGCCGTACATAGTGCGCCCTGCGCTGCCTGTGCCGTACATAGTGCGCCCTGCGCTGCCTGTGCCATACATAGTGCACCGTGCGCTGCCTGTGCCGTACATAGTGCGCCCTGCACTGCCTGTGCCGTACATAGTGCGCCCTGCGCTGCCTGTGCCATACATAGTGCGCCCTGTGCTACCTGTGCTGTACGTAGTGCACCCTGCGTGCCTGTGCCGTACATAGTGCACCCTGCGCTGTACATAGTGCGCCCTGCGCTGCCTGTGCCATACATAGTGCGCCCTGTGCTACCTGTGCTGTACGTCAATAGGTTTTGGAACCGCGCTGCAGGAAAATATGTATTCCTGCAGCGCGGTTCCAAAACCTATTGACTTTGATTTTGCCTGTGTGAAACCTACCACACTATCTCGGGACCAGCAGCAGCGCAAGTAATTGTCCGTGTTGGGACACAGGACTGACTTTCTGTTTTATCTGTATTTTACCTGTGCTGTACGTAGTGCACCCTGCGCTGTACGTAGTGCACCCTGCGCTGCCTGTTCCGTACATAGTGCGCCCTGCGCTGCCTGTGCCGTACATAGTGCGCCCTGCGCTGCCTGTGCCATACATAGTGCACCGTGCGCTGCCTGTGCCGTACATAGTGCGCCCTGCACTGCCTGTGCCGTACATAGTGCGCCCTGCGCTGCCTGTGCCATACATAGTGCGCCCTGTGCTACCTGTGCTGTACGTAGTGCACCCTGCGTGCCTGTGCCGTACATAGTGCACCCTGCGCTGTACATAGTGCGCCCTGCGCTGCCTGTGCCATACATAGTGCGCCCTGTGCTACCTGTGCTGTACGTAGTGCACCCTGCATGCCTGTGCCGTACATAGTGCGCCCTGCGCTGCCTGTGCCGTACATAGTGCGCCCTGCGCTGCCTGTGCCATACATAGTGCACCGTGCGCTGCCTGTGCCATACATAGTGCGCCCTGCACTGCCTGTGCCGTACATAGTGCGCCCTGCACTGCCTGTGCCGTACATAGTGCGCACTGCGCTGCCTGTGCCGTACATAGTGCGCCCTGCGCTGCCTGTGCCGTACATAGTGCGCCCTGCGCTGCCTGTGCCGTATATAGTGCGCCCTGCGCTGCCTGTGCCGTACATAGTGCGACCTGCGCTGTCTGTGACATACATATAGTGCGCCCTGCACTGCCTGTGCGTACATAGTGCGCCCTGCGCTGCCTGTGCATACATAGTGCGCCCTGGACTGCCTGTGCTGTACATAGTGTGCCCTGCGCTGCCTGTGCCGTACATAGTGTGCCCTGCGCTGCCTGTGCCGTACATAGTGCGCCCTGCGCTGCCTGTGACGTACATATAGTGCGCCCTGCACTGCCTGTGCCGTACATAGTGCGCGCTGCCTGTTCCGTACATAGTGCGCTCTGCGCTGCCTGTGCCATACATAGTGCACCGTGCGCTGCCTGTGCCGTACATAGTGCGCCCTGCACTGCCTGTGCCGTACATAGTGTGCCCTGCGCTGCCTGTGCCATACATAGTGCGCCCTGTGCTACCTGTGCTGTACGTAGTGCACCCTGCGTGCCTGTGCCGTACATAGTGCACCCTGCGCTGTACATAGTGCGCCCTGCGCTGCCTGTGCCATACATAGTGCGCCCTGTGCTACCTGTGCTGTACGTAGTGCACCCTGCATGCCTGTGCCGTACATAGTGCGCCCTGCGCTGCCTGTGCCGTACATAGTGCGCCCTGCGCTGCCTGTGCCATACATAGTGCACCGTGCGCTGCCTGTGCCATACATAGTGCGCCCTGCACTGCCTGTGCCGTACATAGTGCGCCCTGCACTGCCTGTGCCGTACATAGTGCGCCCTGCGCTGCCTGTGCCATACATAGTGCGCCCTGTGCTACCTGTGCTGTACGTAGTGCACCCTGCGTGCCTGTGCCGTACATAGTGCACCCTGCGCTGGACATAGTGCGCCCTGCGCTGCCTGTGCCATACATAGTGCGCCCTGTGCTACCTGTGCTGTACGTAGTGCACCCTGCATGCCTGTGCCGTACATAGTGCGCCCTGCGCTGCCTGTGCCGTACATAGTGCGCCCTGCGCTGCCTGTGCCATACATAGTGCACCGTGCGCTGCCTGTGCCATACATAGTGCGCCCTGCACTGCCTGTGCCGTACATAGTGCGCCCTGCGCTGCCTGTGCCGTACATAGTGCGCCCTGCGCTGCCTGTGCCGTATATAGTGCGCCCTGCGCTGCCTGTGCCGTACATAGTGCGACCTGCGCTGTCTGTGACGTACATATAGTGCGCCCTGCACTGCCTGTGCGTACATAGTGCGCCCTGCGCTGCCTGTGCATACATAGTGCGCCCTGGACTGCCTGTGCTGTACATAGTGTGCCCTGCGCTGCCTGTGCCGTACATAGTGCGCCCTGCGCTGCCTGTGACGTACATATAGTGCGCCCTGCACTGCCTGTGCCGTACATAGTGCGCGCTGCGTGTGCCGTACATAGTGCGCCCTGCGCTGATGAAGGGCAGGATAAATCTAAGGCATATTGTTACACCATAGACTTTTTCCAGGGTGTGGGTGCCCTCAGAGAGGGCTCTGAGTGCCGCCTCTGGCACCCGTGCCATAGGTTCGCCACCACTGGTCTATACTATTTGTGACAACCATGTGCCTCGTCTGGATTGTGGATTGCTGGACTTTTTAAATTATTTTGTGACACTTCACTAGCTTTATTTTGTGACACTTCTCCAGTTTTGCACTTCTTCATCTCTGGTCCAACCATGGACAGGTTTTACTGAGTTCTTGATCTATTTTAATTTTTTTTATGCTGCCTTTTTCTGATCAACTGCTACCAGCAACAACCTTCTTCCGCTATTCTTAACTGAGTTTATCAAAATTACTTAATCAGTTGCCATAGGACCTCCATGCTCTTAGAGAGGTCATCCCATGATGACAAACGCCAGATTTAGGTGATAAATGTTTGACCATGGGGAGGTTTGACTTTCCCACCAATCACTTGAATAAGGATCACAATCTGCTTGTTTTGATGGCTTTAGAATACAGAGATGTTCACACATGCTCTCTGCTGCACCATTCAGTGTTCATGGGACATTGAATGGAGGGAAAAGATGAATGAGTGACTGTTACACCATTTAAAGGGGTTGTCCGAGCTGAACCCAGACGTATCCTCATTTTCACCCCTCTGGCCCCTCTGACATGAGCATTGGAGGATTTCATGCTCTAATACTCTCCCTTGCCCTGTTTATATTTTTACACTGCTAGGCGGAGGCCTCGACGGATCCCTCCCAAAAAAGCCCTTGCCCTGTGAGATTCAGTTCAGGGCAAAGGAGAGCATTGGAGGATTAAATGCTCCGATGCTCATGTCAGAGGGCCAGCAACCATACATTTATAACCTAATGTGAAAAAGAAAACGAATTCCAGCTCTTCACAATAAAAGGCTTCTTTATTCCACTTCTTTAAAAACAGACATCAAGAGCAGAGTAGTATGCTGTGACGCGTTTCGAGCTGTTATATCTTAGCCCTTCATCAAGATGTAACAGCCCGAAACGCGTCACAGCATACTGCTCTGCTCTTGATGTCTGTTTTTAAAGAAGTGGAATAAAGAAGCCTTTTATTGTGAAGAGCTGGAATTCGTTTTCTTTTTCACATTTTGCTCCAGACAGAGTCCAGGTCTGTACATCCGTGCTCTACTTGGTGTGAGGTGAGAGCTGCAGCAATCTCTATATTTATAACCTAATGTATCCTGTGGAGAGGTGATGAATGTTTGTCAAGGGATTAAAAGGAGACTATCCAACACTAAAAAATTTTAACAGACCGCTTCAGAATGGCTGGACTAACAGTGGCCGTTCATACCTACCTGGTCGCTGTCACTGGATTCCTCCGCAGGTCTGCGGTCTCTGGGAATCAACATCCTGTTGACGGGTTTCATTTGGCCGCCACTGTCAATCATTGGCCGCAGTGGTGACCTGTCACTCGTGCAGTACGCTTCTGTGTCTAGTGCCGTTAATAGGGTGACCACGTGTCCCGGTTTGCCCGGGATCGTCCCGTAATTTACGTTTTTGTCCCGTGTCCCGGGAGCCTTCAAACCGGGACAATAGAGAGTCCCGGAATCAACTGCCTGCCAGTCAGTGGCGTCGCCAGGGGGGGGCCAGAGGGGGCCACGGCCCCCCCTACATCATGCTGTGCCCCCCCAACTAAAATGCCCACCCTAGTGAGCCGCCGCCGCCGGGCACAGGGAGATGAGCGCTTCCATTGCGCTCATCTCCTTAGTAATCTGCCTGTGCCAGCGGAGGTGCAGGGGAGGGAGAGGCGTGTCCCTTCCCCTTCCTCTGATAGGCTGCAGGCACTAGGCCGGCAGCCTATCAGAGGCCGGCGAAGGCGGGGCGATGACATCATCGCACCGCCCGAGCCTTACAGCGCGGGACACAGGAAGAGTCTGCATCGCATCGCTGACACTGAGGTAAGTATAAGTGTTTTTTTTTGTTGTTTTTTTTTTTTACAATAGTGTTACTGGCATTGGGGGGGCTTATTACAATGGGGGGACTTATTACAATGGGGGGACTTATTACAATGGGGGGGCTTATTACAATGGGGGGGCTTATTACAATGGGGGGGCTTAATACTGGCACATGATGGGGGGGCTTAATACTGGCACATGATGATGGGGGGGCTTAATACTGGCACATGATGATGGGGGGACTTAATACTGGCACATGATGGGGGGCTTAATACTGGCAAGTGATGGGGGGGCTTAATACTGGCACGTAATTGGGGGCTTATTACAAGCACGTAATGGGGGGCTTATTGCTGGCACGTAATGGGGGGGCTTATTACTGACACGTAATAGGGGGCTTATTACTGGCACGTAATGGGGGGCTTATTACTGGCACGTAATGGGGGGGCTTATTACTGGCACGTAATGGGGGGGCCTATTACTGGCACGTGATGGGGGGCTTATTACTGGCACGTGATGGGGGGCTTATTACTGGCACGTGATGGGGGGCTTATTACTGGCACGTGATGGGGGGCTTATTACTGGCACGTGATGGGGCTCTTGTTACTGGCACGTGATGGGGGGCTTATTACTGGCACGTGATGGGGGGCTTATTACTGGCACGTGATGGGGGGCTTATTACTGGCACGTAATGGGGGGCTTACTACTGGCACGTGATGGGGCTCTTGTTACTGGCACATTGGGGGGCTCTTGTTACTGGCAGTGGCATGTTATTGAGGGCACTTATTACTGGCACATTATTGGTGGGCACTATAGGGGCATCTACTGAGGCCACAAAGAAGGGGTGTTTTATATGGGGGGCTCTGTACAGTAGCATTTTATACTGGGACACATTATGGTGGGTACTATGGAGAAGGGGAGACAGGAGTACTATGGAGTCATCTACGGGGGGCACTAAGAAGGGGTATTTTATACTTGCAAATTATGGGGGACACTGAGGGCATCTACTGGGGCACGATATATGGGGCATTTTATACTGGTACATTATGGGGGGCACTAGCAGGAAGAGGGGAGAGGAGCACTATGGAGCCATTTACTGGGGCACTATATAGGGGTATTTTATACTGGCACATTATGGGGGACATTAGCTCAACTGGGGGCATTACAAGGGGGTATGTTTTGCACATTATAAAGAGAATTCTTTCTACTGGGGGGCATTATGGTGGGTTTTATTACTCCCCCATGGTATGACCCCCTAGTATCAGCACCAGCCTCTCCCTGCTCTGCTATCCCTCTGCCCCTTCTCCAAATCCTTATTATGAAATCTTTCTCATTAGGATAAAACACAACATCAGCTCCGCCGAGCCCCCGGCCAAAGTGTTGAAGTGGCGTCCGAGATCCCCAAGGGCCAAGCCAAGTAACTGTAAGTGTTCATGTGAAATATGCTTTTTTTATATATGTACACTCCTGTGAGAGGCGGGGAGGGAGATCTGTGGATGACACTGTTATAGGGAGGGAGATCTGTGGATGACACTGTTATAGGGAGGGAGATCTGTGGATGACACTGTTATAGGGAGGGAGATCTGTGGATGACACTGTTATAGGGAGGGAGATCTGTGGATGACACTGTTATGGAGGGGGAAATGGGGATGACACTGTCATGGGGTGGATCTGGGTATGACACATATAGCATAAGATGCTATATACGGTATGTGGCATCCACAGATCCCCCCCATAGCAGTGTCATCCACAGATCCCCCTCTCTATAAAAGGGGATTAAGAGATGTCTAACACATTAAAAATATGACCTGTTTTAGGTAGCCAGTGATTGTGTGCAGGGCACAATCACAAATTACTGAACAATGCACAGGCAGTTATGTTTATAGCAATCTCAAGCATAACTTCGATGCAATGAACTTGCCAGCGTAAGTACAAAGTACGCCGCTGTCACTAAGTGACTTAATTTTTTTTAAAAAGTATCAAAAATCATATTTTTTGGGGAGTGGACATGGGTGCGGGGGGGCCGGGGCGGGTGTCCCTGAATGGCAGTTTGGAAATGTGGTCACCCTAGTGCCGTATGGTTGACAGGTCAACTCTGCGGCCAGTGATTGGCTTGAGTGGTCACGTGATGCCCGTCAGCAAGATGTTGATTCCCAGAGACCCGGGACCTGTGGAGGTGGCAGTGGAGCAATGCAGTTGGAATCTAGCAGCCACGACCAGGTAAGTATGATCCCCACCACAGTTCTGGCCACTCTGAAGGGGTCTGCTAAATAATTTTAGTGTTGGATAACCCCCTCTTAGGTTCTAAGGTCAGCAGAGAACCAAGACCCAAACAGTAGTCACAGGAGGTGGGCTGCTACAGGTAAAAAGTGGAATTATTTTTAGTTTTCTTTTTTAGTATTATGGAACCAGATAACATAATATTATTTACCTTGTTTCCGCCAATAACTATGAAAGAAATGAGAATGAATTAGACCCATTTTGAAGAACACACTGAGAAAGAGAATTCACCAAGAAGTCATCTTAGACTACTTTCACACCAGCGTTTTTTGCTGGATCCGTCATGGATCAGCAAAAACGCTTCTGTCATAACAATACAACCGTCTGTATCCGCTATGAAGGGATTCGGTTGTATTTTTTCTAAAATAGCCAAGACGTCTTGCTCCACACCACATCGTGGATGGAAAAAAGCTGCTTGCAGTGTTATTCTGTCCTCGATGGGGACGCAGTAAAATGGAAAGGAATGTAGTCCGGTGTATTCCGTTTTATTCAGTTTTGTCCCCCTTGACAACGAATGGGGATAAAACAGAGCGTTTTCCCCCGCTATTGAGATCCAAAGACGAATCTCAATAGCGGAAAGGGAAAGCGCAAGTCTGAAAATAGCCTTACCAACAGAAAATCTCCCTCATACATCAACTATTGAATGCATAAAACCTATCCTATTTGACAAGAGGACGAGTTACTTTAGGTTCTCCTTTGAATTTGATAAATTATGTGGAAGAAGACCCTATATGAGATTAAAGGCATAAGACAAGGTCAGAATAGAAGTTCTATAGCAAGAATGAGTACAAATGACTTCTGTTGTGTTTGTGTATTTCTGATCTTCACAAATGTAATCCTTTGATCGCTATTCATGGTTTGTCTCTATGGTTAGGAATCGATTTTGCACAGATTCTAGGAGCTGGATTTGGAGAATATGTATTTATAAGAACCATTACTGGGGATCCATTTAAATGCTCCTCTTTACAGTATGAACCATTGACTTCCTTAGGTATTTTCTTCTATATATTTCCTCAATGCATATAAACCCTTATGCCATTTCTCCACCAGACTCCATATCTTCAAGCTTGCAAAATAAATCATTGCTCTATATTGGAAATGTTTTGCTCCTCCATACATTGCTAATGTATGTGCTGGAAATAAACAATATCATCATAGTCTGAATGCATCCTTAGCAAACAAAATGGACTCCATCCAAAAGAAGTGGACCCTTTTGAATGTATATCAGTGGTACATGTATTTAACACAGTTTGTTAGGCTAAAAACAGACGTCTTTCCATCCAGTTCAGCCTGTTATCCTCCAAGTTGATCCAGAAGAAGGCATGTCTAAGTAAGATCTACTGTACATGAATATCAGGAGCACACTTTCTTAAAAGAATATTGACCAGAGCATCACATTGCCTCTTCTGGATTGTCGTCTTTGCATAGTGCACCCCAGGTAAGTGATGTACATGCTCCTGGTTGTCCACATTATATAATGTGATTTCTCAGACCAGGCTGTCTTCCTCCATTGCTCTACGGTCCAGTACCGATTCCCACGTGTCCACTGATTTTAGCGGTGGACAGAAGTCATCATGAGTGCTCTGACTGGTCTTTGGTTACCCATGCCCTATGTTTCCTGACACCTTTCTATTAATGCCAGCAGTGAATGTTGTCTGCAATATGTTCTACATAGTGTTGAGTGAATTGAAGCCAAAAAATTGACTTTAATCCAAATTTCATGAAAAATTTGTTTTGCCGCAAAGCTGGATTTCCTCACGTTTCGTGGTAACATACTCGCCTCATCAAGGCGGTTACAGCCATCTTGCTTGCAGAAATTGCACAAAATCTCGTGACGTATGATGTCACCACACCAATGCAGTGGCTGGGAGCAGTGACCTCATCAGTGATGATGTCGCCAAGCCCGGCCAACGTGATGATGTCATCATGTCACATGGTGAGATATCATGCGGTTTCTTCAATCCAGATGGCCGCAGCGGCCTCTACACAAGCAAATGGATAAGGTGAGTATTTACTAATTTATTTAAATTTTAACCTGATTAACTCCTGAAAGGCCTACATTGTAGCCTTAGATGCCACAATCAGTGATGAACGCTGCATCTCAAGGATTCAATGATGGGGGCAGTGCGATCCCCTACCCCCGTCATTGAAATTCGACGGATCAGATAGGTTAGCCTTTATACACCCACCCCATACTACACACGCATTAATGAGTCTTAGGCACCCATGACTCTGTTGCCAGTGTATCAGTCATCTTTCTTTGGACCACTTTTGGTAGGTCCTGGCCACTTCATACTGGAAACAACCCACAAGACCTTCCATTCTGTAGGTACTAAAACCTTGTCACGGTCACTCAGATCCTTGCACATGCCCACAAGTCCTGACTATTCATTCTCTATATCCCCCCCCTAGCAGTTGCTATTGTCATAAAATAATCATTATTCATGTCATACATTTTTTCAGAAGTTATTATGATGTTATTAGTTTTTCTCTATTCTAATATGTTGTAGTAAAAAAAAAAATTGAATAAAAGACATGAATTGCATGGTACATTTAAACCTTTTCTAAAACTGTGTTTTTCTTTTGAGTCTTCCACCAAAAAAGACTAAACGTTTGTGAAGTTTCCGCCCCTTTCCATTATACTGAACTCTTCCATGGGCCAAAATAAGCCTTTCCATTGTACTTACTGTACGTAGCAAACTTTTTTAAATTCTCTATTGTGCTTCCTTCGACTATTTTAATGCTTCTGCAAATATCTCCACGATACGGTTTGATGCTGAACCCACATCTTGATTTAGAAACTCATCAAATTAGTCATTTAGATAAAAAAAAAAACTGCGGCATTCTTTGGAGAAAATAGAGAGCGGCTCATATGTCGTCATTTGCATATTTTATACCCTAGCTTGGTTAAGTTTTGAAGAATAGTTCTTGATTGAAAAGGTGGATGGTCATGTAAAACGATACGCCGGTTGCCATGGCAATGTAAGGCTCGTTAATCTGCTCAATAGCTGTGATTGGTGAGAACAATATTTTCCAACTATTCCTTTTTTTATCTCATCGATGCAATTAAAAAAAAAAGTCCTCAAACATCGTTGAGTAAGAATACTCTCAGAAATGTCAAATTGGAGCCGTCACATGATTTCATATTTCAAAATGATTTATTAATACGTTTAGAAAGCAACAAGCGAACGTGAAGAAAACAAAAGCGCAAGTGAAGATCAATTTGTAAGAAGAGCAGGAACTCAATTAACCAGCAAAGTGAAATTGTTTCATACAATGGTTTACTTTTTTTTGTAGCAAAATAAAGCAATTTCTAAGAAAAAAAGTTGCATTCCGAAATGAATGGGTTTGATATAAGTAACATGAAAAATGCTCATTGTTCTCGCTGCTAAGTGACTTAATCCTATACCATTCAGCACGGCCCGATGTTCTGATGGTTCTTAGACTGTATGTGTGTCAACATTATATACACAATTAAGAGCTTAGTAACATCTGTATAAGATACGCCTTTTGTGAAGTGTCACCTAGATACAAGTAGCTGTGTTCACTCACCGCAGCCAATTACTGCCTATTAGGAAACCAATCTCTTCTTATTTTTCTATAACATACTTACGCCATTTATATGAAATGCTGGAATTGGGCACATTTTGTAAGCAGGGTTATGGTTTTTGTTTTCAAAACGTACCTGTTACTGTCATTCTCGGGGTCAGTAAGCTTGCGGTGATACCACATTTGTATAGTTTTTCTTGCATTTTAACACTGAAAAAAATAAAAACCTTAATAAAATTATTTTCATTGACATTTTCTGACCCCTATAACTTTTTAGTAGTTATATGGACGGAGTTGTGTGAGGGCTTAATTTCTGCAGCGCAATCTATACTTTTCATTCAAACAATTGGGGTGTGTATGACTTTTTGATGACTTTTTATTTAGTTTTCATGCGGGTGGTGAAGCAGCCAAAAAACAGCAAATTGGCCATTTAGACTTTTTTTTACATTATGTTGTTTGCCGTATGGGATAAATATTTTTGTATTTCAATAGTGTTGAGCGCGAATATTCGAAAAGCAAATTTTTATCTCGAATAGCGCAACTTCGAGAATTCGCAAATATTTAGAATATAGTGCTATATATTCATTTTTAGAATATTTGTCATTTTTTCCATCTGAACACATGATTCCTCCCTGCTCCTTCCTTGTGGGCCAATGAGTCATTGGCCCACAAGAAACTTAAGCAGGGAGAAATCATAACTTCAGATGGAAAAAAATGACGAATATTCTAAAAACAAATATATAGCACTATATTCTATAGTGCTATATATTCGTTTTTGACCCACGCCTGTATTGATCGCTTAATATTCGCATATTACGTGATCATTACCTTGCCGATTTTTGAGTAAAAAAACATATAATGAATATTCGAATTCGCGAATATTCAACAAATATTCGACAACATATTTTTCTAGATATTGCGAATTTGAATATTGTTCCTGCCGCTCATCACTATATTTCAATAGTATGAGCTTTTTTCAGATGTGACAATGCCCATGATGTTTATTTTTTATTAGTTATATGTTTTTATTTTGAATTTGGCGAAAAGGAGTTGATTAGAATTTTTAGAATTTTTAATATTTTTTCATATTTTTAAAAACATTTACTTATTTATTCTTACACATTTTTTTATAGCTCCCATAGGGAACTTAAACATGCAATCCCCAGATTGCTTCTCTCATAGACCCCAATGCATTAGCATTGGTGTCTATGATACTTACAATATGTTCCTATGGATCCCTCCTCATTCAGAAGGACCAAGGCTGTGGCACACACTATCTGGCTCCACCGATCCCTGCTAAGGGGAGCTGGTGCATGAATGAAAGGGCGCCCTTTCAGGTTTTTGTGATCCCAGATGCCATGGTCACAATTAAAGAGGACCTTTCACTGATCCTGAGATTGTGAACTAAGTATCTTGACATATACAGCGCCGCCCAGGGATCTCACTGCACTTACTATTATCCCTGGGCACCGCTCCGTTCTCCCGTTATGTCCTCCGGTATGTTCGGGGACTTGGTTATAGTAGGCGGAGTCTGCCCTTGTTCTGCTTGGCGTCTCCTTCTCCTAGGCTGTAGCGCTGGCCAATCGCATCGCAGAGCTCACAGCCTGGGAGAAAAAACCTCCCAGGCTGTGAGCTCTGCGCTGCAATTGGCCAGCGCTACAACCTAGGAGAAGGAGATGCCCAGCAGAATAAGGGCAGACTCCGCCTACTATAACCAAGTCCCCTAAGTCTCCGCCTACTATAACCAAGTCCCCGAACATACCGGAGGACATAATGGGAGAATGGAGCGGCGCCCAGGTATAATAGTAAGTGCAGTGAGATCCCTGGACACCGCTGTATATGTCATGATACTTAGTTCACAATGTCAGGATCGGTGAAAGGTCCTCTTTAACCACAGCATCTGAGAGGTTAAATGTGTGCAATCTACATTACCGTGAATCGCATACATTAGTCCCCGGGTGTTTGCTGTTTAAAGACATGTATGATGCTGGGTGAGAAGGGGTTAAAATGAGCTGTATATGGTGTTAACAAAAATACAGCTTAGAGTAACACCATATGATTACCAGAAAAATATCTAGAATGTAAAAAAGACCATTTCTTTAGTGTTTTTTTCCCCCACAAAGATAAACCTAAATATTGTGCAAAAAGTGTGTGCATTTGCAGTTTAATGAGTGCTGAACTGTGTCAGGTCCTAAAGATCCAAAATACCCTTGGCCTGAAGCTGTTCAGGCTTGGACTTTGGTCTTGGGGCTCAGAATATATAAAGTTGTACTGGGTGTAATGAGTGTAGCAAACTGATCCAGTCATCTGATTGCCTTTGGGAGACCAAGAAGGATTTTTTTTTTTTACTCTGCATTAAATTATTTTGTGACTTTCCTATTCCTTTAAGTTGTGATTAGTGCATTTTTTAAGCAGGGGTGGAGATATTTGTGTTCTGGAAACACCACTAGCACAAACCTGCTGATGAGACTCTCCATATTTGGTAGATAATGGGACACATCAGAGGACCTCCAACTGAATCATCCACAGGAGTAGATTATTGTGTGCTCTCCTGTTGTGGACATTCAGTCTGTCAATCAATAAAGCATCTAATATTAAGTGATGTCGACCTGTAGTGACATCACTGGTCCTACCCTGGAGACCCAAGGCACTCTCAGTCCACTCCTTCCCCTCTGTCATTCTTTATCCCTGGTGGACTTATGGACCTACCACATCCATCCTTACGGCTTGATCATGTATTTCCTTCTAAATTGAGGCATTTCAAGCAGACAATTAAAATGTACATATCAGAAAAAAATGGTTTTATATTGGCTTATTATTATTTTCTGCATTTGTTGCTATTATTTTTTATCCTTTTGATTTTCACAGAGGAAAGTTATTAGCACATGCTGTAAACTCAGCAGCGACTCTGCGACATGGCTGCATTAAGTTCTATTTTGCAACATAGCAGATTACGGGAGCAATTCTCTAAACTTCTGACTCTAGAAATCCTTTCACACTAAGACACATTTTCCAAATAATTGTAGAGCATTTACTTCCATTTTAGGAAAATTGTTAGGTTAAAAAGTAATGGTAAACACATTTTATTTTACTGAATTCCCTAAAATTATGGTCTAGGACAGCATCATACCACAAAGAAGTAGCTGGTAAAACCATAAATACATTTAGTCTGGAAATAAATGGAATAAAATTGTACACAGCTGTAATCCTGTGAGACTTTACAAAAAATTAACCTGTTCCTACTTACATCTCTCCATTAGAAACATTTGAGAATGTTACATTGTATATTATGTTTTTTTCTGTATATTAATATGATGTGACTAGAGCCTTAAATGGTCACTAATAGAGTTGAGCGAACACCTGAATGTTCGGGTTCGAGAAGTTCGGCCGAACTTCCCAGAAATGTTTGGGTTCGGGATCCGAACCCGACCCGAACTTCGTCCCGAACCCCATTGAAGTCAATGGGGACCCGAACTTTTGGGCACTAAAAAGGCTGTAAAACAGCCCAGGAAAGAGCTAGAGGGCTGCAAAAGGCAGCAACATGTAGGTAAATCCCCTGCAAACAAATGTGGATAGGGAAATGAATTAAAATTAAAATTAAAAAAATAAAAATGAACCAATATCAATTGGACAAAGGTCCCATAGCAGAGAATCTGGCTTCACGTCAGCAGGGAATCAGTCTCTTCATGCCATAGCAAAGAATCTGGCTTCATGTCAGCAGAGAATCAGTCTCTTCATGCCATAGCAGAGAATCTGGCTTCATGTCAGCGCAGAATCAGTCTTCATGTCATAGCAGAGAATCAGGCTTCACGTCACCCACCACTGGAACAGGCCACTGTCACACATTTAGGCCCCGGCACCCAGACAGAGGAGAGCAGTCCCGTAACAGAGAATCTGGCCTTATGTCAGCACAGAATCTGTCTTCATGTCATAGCAGAGAATCAGGCATCACGTCACCCAACACTGGAACAGGCCACTGTCACACATTTAGGCCCAGGCACCCAGGCAGAGGAGAGAGGTCCCGTAACAGAGAATCTGGCCTTATGTCAGCACAGAATCTGTCTTAATGTCATAGCAGAGAATCAGGCTTCACGTCAAACACCACTGGAACAGGCCACTGTCACACATTTAGGCCCAGGCACCCAGGCAGAGGAGAGAGGTCCCATAACAGAGAATCTGGCCTTATGTCAGCGCAGAATCTGTCTTCATGTCATAGCAGAGAATCAGGCATCACGTCACCCACCACTGGAACAGGCCACTGTCACACATTTAGGCCCAGGCACCCAGGCAGAGGAGAGAGGTCCCGTAACAGAGAATCTGGCCTTATGTCAACGCAGAATCAGTCTTCATGTCATAGCAGAGAATCAGGCTTCACGTCACCCACCACTGGAACAGGCCACTGTCACACATTTAGGCCCAGGCACCCAGGCAGAGGAGAGAGGTCCCGTAACAGAGAATCTGGCCTTATGTCAGCGCAGAATCTGTATTCATGTCATAGCAGAGAATCAGGCTTCACGTCACTTACCACTGGAACAGGCCACAGTCACACATTTAGGCCCAGGCACCCAGGCAGAGGAGAGAGGTCCCGTAACAGAGAATCTGGCCTTATGTCAGCGCAGAATCTGTATTCACGTCGTAGCAGAGAATCAGGCTTCACGTCACCCACCACTGGAACAGGCCACTGTCACACATTTAGGCCCAGGCACCCAGGCAGAGGAGAGAGGTCCCGTAACAGAGAATCTGGCCTTATGTCAGCGCAGAATCTGTCTTCATGTCATAGCAGAGAATCAGGCATCACGTCACCCACCACTGGAACAGGCCACTGTCACACATTTAGGCCCAGGCACCCAGGCAGAGGAGAGAGGTCCCGTAACAGAGAATCTGGCCTTATGTCAGCGCAGAATCAGTCTTCATGTCATAGCAGAGAATCAAGCTTCACGTCACCCACCACTGGAACAGGCCACTGTCACACATTTAGGCCCCGGCACCCAGACAGAGGAGAGAGGTCCTGTAACAGAGAATCTGGCCTTATGTCAGCACAGAATCTGTCTTCATGTCATAGCAGAGAATCAGGCTTCACGTCACCCACCACTGGAACAGGCCACTGTCACACATTTAGGCCCAGGCACCCAGGCAGAGGAGAGAGGTCCCGTAACAGAGAATCTGGCCTTATGTCAGCATAGAATCTATCTTAATGTCATAGCAGAGAATCAAGCTTCACGTCACCCACCACTGGAACAGGCCACTGTCACACATTTAGGCCCCGGCACCCAGACAGAGGAGAGAGGTCCTGTAACAGAGAATCTGGCCTTATGTCAGCACAGAATCTGTCTTCATGTCATAGCAGAGAATCAGGCATCACGTCACCCACCACTGGAACAGGCCACTGTCACACATTTAGGCCCAGGCACCCAGGCAGAGGAGAGAGGTCCCGTAACAGAGAATCTGGCCTTATGTTAGCGCAGAATCTGTATTCATGTCATAGCAGAGAATCAGGCTGCACGTCACCCACCACTGGAACAGGCCACTGTCACACATTTAGGCCCAGGCACCCAGGCAGAGGAGAGAGGTCCCGTAACAGAGAATCTGGCCTTATGTCAGCACAGAATCTGTCTTAATGTCATAGCAGAGAATCAGGCTTCACGTCACCCACCACTGGAACAGGCCACTGTCACACATTTAGGCCCAGGCACCCAGGCAGAGGAGAGAGGTCCCGTAACAGAGAATCTGGACTTATGTCAGCGCAGAATCAGTCTTCATGTCATAGCAGAGAATCAAGCTTCACGTCACCCACCACTGGAACAGGCCACTGTCACACATTTAGGCCCCGGCACCCAGACAGAGGAGAGAGGTCCTGTAACAGAGAATCTGGCCTTATGTCAGCACAGAATCTGTCTTCATGTCATAGCAGAGAATCAGGCATCACGTCACCCACCACTGGAACAGGCCACTGTCACACATTTAGGCCCAGGCACCCAGGCAGAGGAGAGAGGTCCCATAACAGAGAATCTGGCCTTATGTCAGCGCAGAATCTGTCTTCATGTCATAGCAGAGAATCAGGCATCACGTCACCCACCACTGGAACAGGCCACTGTCACACATTTAGGCCCAGGCACCCAGGCAGAGGAGAGAGGTCCCGTAACAGAGAATCTGGCCTTATGTCAACGCAGAATCAGTCTTCATGTCATAGCAGAGAATCAGGCTTCACGTCACCCACCACTGGAACAGGCCACTGTCACACATTTAGGCCCAGGCACCCAGGCAGAGGAGAGAGGTCCCGTAACAGAGAATCTGGCCTTATGTCAGCGCAGAATCTGTATTCATGTCATAGCAGAGAATCAGGCTTCACGTCACTTACCACTGGAACAGGCCACAGTCACACATTTAGGCCCAGGCACCCAGGCAGAGGAGAGAGGTCCCGTAACAGAGAATCTGGCCTTATGTCAGCGCAGAATCTGTATTCACGTCATAGCAGAGAATCAGGCTTCACGTCACCCACCACTGGAACAGGCCACTGTCACACATTTAGGCCCAGGCACCCAGGCAGAGGAGAGAGGTCCCGTAACAGAGAATCTGGCCTTATGTCAGCGCAGAATCTGTCTTCATGTCATAGCAGAGAATCAGGCATCACGTCACCCACCACTGGAACAGGCCACTGTCACACATTTAGGCCCAGGCACCCAGGCAGAGGAGAGAGGTCCCGTAACAGAGAATCTGGCCTTATGTCAGCGCAGAATCAGTCTTCATGTCATAGCAGAGAATCAAGCTTCACGTCACCCACCACTGGAACAGGCCACTGTCACACATTTAGGCCCCGGCACCCAGACAGAGGAGAGAGGTCCTGTAACAGAGAATCTGGCCTTATGTCAGCACAGAATCTGTCTTCATGTCATAGCAGAGAATCAGGCTTCACGTCACCCACCACTGGAACAGGCCACTGTCACACATTTAGGCCCAGGCACCCAGGCAGAGGAGAGAGGTCCCGTAACAGAGAATCTGGCCTTATGTCAGCATAGAATCTATCTTAATGTCATAGCAGAGAATCAAGCTTCACGTCACCCACCACTGGAACAGGCCACTGTCACACATTTAGGCCCCGGCACCCAGACAGAGGAGAGAGGTCCTGTAACAGAGAATCTGGCCTTATGTCAGCACAGAATCTGTCTTCATGTCATAGCAGAGAATCAGGCATCACGTCACCCACCACTGGAACAGGCCACTGTCACACATTTAGGCCCAGGCACCCAGGCAGAGGAGAGAGGTCCCGTAACAGAGAATCTGGCCTTATGTTAGCGCAGAATCTGTATTCATGTCATAGCAGAGAATCAGGCTGCACGTCACCCACCACTGGAACAGGCCACTGTCACACATTTAGGCCCAGGCACCCAGGCAGAGGAGAGAGGTCCCGTAACAGAGAATCTGGCCTTATGTCAGCACAGAATCTGTCTTAATGTCATAGCAGAGAATCAGGCTTCACGTCACCCACCACTGGAACAGGCCACTGTCACACATTTAGGCCCAGGCACCCAGGCAGAGGAGAGAGGTCCCGTAACAGAGAATCTGGACTTATGTCAGCGCAGAATCAGTCTTCATGTCATAGCAGAGAATCAAGCTTCACGTCACCCACCACTGGAACAGGCCACTGTCACACATTTAGGCCCCGGCACCCAGACAGAGGAGAGAGGTCCTGTAACAGAGAATCTGGCCTTATGTCAGCACAGAATCTGTCTTCATGTCATAGCAGAGAATCAGGCATCACGTCACCCACCACTGGAACAGGCCACTGTCACACATTTAGGCCCAGGCACCCAGGCAGAGGAGAGAGGTCCCGTAACAGAGAATCTGGCCTTATGTCAGCGCAGAATCTGTATTCATGTCATAGCAGAGAATCAGGCTTCACGTCACCCACCACTGGAACAGGCCACTGTCACACATTTAGGCCCAGGCACCCAGGCAGAGGAGAGAGGTCCCGTAACAGAGAATCTGGCCTTATGTCAGCGCAGAATCTGTATTCATGTCATAGCAGAGAATCAGGCTTCACGTCACCCACCACTGGAACAGGCCACTGTCACACATTTAGGCCCCGGCACCCAGACAGAGAAGAGCGGTCCCGTAACAGAGAATCTGGCCTTATGTCAGCGCAGAATCTGTCTTCATGTCATAGCAGAGAATCAGGCATCACGTCAGCCACCACTGGAACAGGCCACTGTCACACATTTAGGCCCAGGCACCCAGGCAGAGGAGAGAGGTCCCGTAACAGAGAATCTGGCCTTATGTCAGCACAGAATCTGTCTTAATGTCATAGCAGAGAATCAAGCTTCACGTCACCCACCACTGGAACAGGCCACTGTCACACATTTCGGCCCAGGCACCCAGGCAGAGGAGAGAGGTCCCGTAACAGAGAATATGGCCTTATGTCAGCGCAGAATCTGTCTTCATGTCATAGCAGAGAATCAGGCATCATGTCACCCACCACTGGAACAGGCCACTGTCACACATTTAGGCCCAGGCACCCAGGCAGAGGAGAGAGGTCCCGTAACAGAGAATCTGGCCTTATGTCAGCACAGAATCTGTCTTAATGTCATAGCAGAGAATCAGGCTTCACGTCACCCACCATTGGAACAGGCCACTGTCACACATTTAGGCCCCGGCACCCAGACAGAGGAGAGGTTCATTCAACTTTGGGTTGCCCCACAATATAATGGTAAAATGAAATTAAAAATAGTATTGAATGAGGAAGTGCCCTGGAGTAGAATAATATATTGTTAAGGGGAGGTAGTTAATATCTAATCTGCACAAGGGATGGACAGGTCCTGTGGGATCCATGCCTGGTTCATTTTTATGAACGTCAGCTTGTCCACATTGGCTGTAGACAGGCGGCTGCGTTTGTCTGTAATGACGCCCCCTGCCGTGCTGAATACACGTTCAGACAAAACGCTGGCCGCCGGGCAGGCCAGCACCTCCAAGGCATAAAAGGCTAGCTCTGGCCACGTGGACAATTTGGAGACCCAGAAGTTGAATGGGGCCGAACCATCAGTCAGTACGTGGAGGGGTGTGCACAGGTACTGTTCCACCATGTTAGTGAAATGTTGCCTCCTGCTAACACGTTCCGTATCAGGAGGTGGTGCAGTTAGCTGTGGCGTGGTGACAAAACTTTTCCACATCTCTGCCATGCTAACCCTGCCCTCAGAGGAGCTGGCCGTGACACAGCTGCGTTGGCGACCTCTTGCTCCTCCTCTGCCTTCGCCTTGGGCTTCCACTGGTTCCCCTGTGACATTTGGGAATGCTCTCAGTAGCGCGTCTACCAACGTGCGCTTGTACTCGCGCATCTTCCTATCACGCTCCAGTGTAGGAAGTAAGGTGTGGCACATTGTCTTTGTACCGGGGATCCAGCAGGGTGGCAACCCAGTAGTCTGCACACGTTAAAATGTGGGCAACTCTGCTGTCGTTGCGCAGGCACTGCAGCATGTAGTCGCTCATGTGTGCCAGGCTGCCCAGAGGTAAGGACAAGCTGTCCTCTGTGGGAGGCGTATCGTCATCGTCCTGTGTTTCCCCCCAGCCATGCACCAGTGATGGGCCCGAGCTGCTTTGGGTGCCACCCCGCTGTGAACATGCTTTATCCTCATTTTCCTCCACCTCCTGCTCATCCTCGTCCTCCTCGTCCTCCAGTAGTGGGCCCTGTCTGGCCACATTTGTACCTGGCCTCTGGTGTTACAAAAAACCTCCCTCTGAGTCACTTTGAAGAGACTGGCCTGAAAGTGCTAAAAATGACCCCTCTTCCTCCTCTTCCTCCTGGGCCACCTCCTCTTCTATCATCGCCCTAAGTGTTTTCTCAAGGAGACATAGAAGTGGTATTGTAACGCTGATAACGGCGTCATCGCCACTGGCCATGTTGGTGGAGTACTCGAAACAGCGCAACAGGGCACACAGGTCTGGCATGGAGGCCCAGTCATTGGTGGTGAAGTGGTGCTGTTCCGCAGAGCGACTGACCCGTGCGTGCTGCAGCTGAAACTCCACTATGGCCGGCTGCTGCTTGCACAGTCTGTCCAGCATATGCAAGGTGGAGTTCCACCTGGTGGGCACGTCGCATATGAGGCGGTGAGCGGGAAGGCCGAAGTTACGCTGTAGCGCAGACAGGCGAGCAGCGGCAGGGTGTGAACGCCGGAAGCGCGAACAGACGGCCCGCACTTTATGCAGCAGTTCTGACATGTCGGGGTAGTTGCGAATGAACTTCTGCACCACCAAATTCAGCACATGCGCCAGGCAAGGGATGTGCGTCAATCCGGCTAGTCCCAGAGCTGCAACGAGATTTCGCCCATTATCGCACACCACCAGGCCAGGGCTTGAGGCTCACCGGCAGCAACCACTCGTCGGTCTGTTGTTCTATACCCCGCCACAACTCCTGTGCGGTGTGGGGCCTGTCCCCCAAACATATGAGTTTCAGAATGGCCTGCTGACGTTTACCCCGTGCTGTGCTGAAGTTGGTGGTGAAGGTGTGTGGCTGACTGGATGAGCAGGTGGAAGAAGAGGAGGAGGAAGCTGAGTAGGAGGAGGAGGAGACAGGAGGCAAAGAATGTTGCCCTGCGATCCTTGGCGGCGGAAGGACGTGCGCCAAATAGCTCTCCGCCTGGGGCCCAGCCGCCACTACATTTACCCAGTGTGCAGTTAGGGAGATATAGCGTCCCTGGCCGTGCTTACTGGTCCACGTATCTGTGGTTAGGTGGACCTTGCCACAGATGGCGTTGCGCAGTGCACACTTGATTTTATCGGACACTTGTTTGTGCAGGGAAGGCACGGCTCTCTTAGAGAAGTAGTGGTGGCTGGGAACAACATACTGTGGGACAGCAAGTGACATGAGTTGTTTGAAGCTGTGTGTGTCCACCAGCCTAAATGACAGCATTTCATAGGCCAGTAGTTTAGAAATGCTGGCATTCAGGGCCAGGGATCGAGGGTGGCTAGGTGAGAATTTACGCTTTCTCTCAAATGTTTGTGAGATTGAGAGCTGAACGCTGCCGTGTGACATGGTTGAGATGCTTGGTGACGCAGGTGGTGGTGTTGGTGGTACATCCCATGTTTGCTGGGCGGCAGGTGCCAACGTTCCTCCAGAGGCGGAGGAAGAGGCCGAGGCAGCGGCAGCAGCAGCAGAAGAGGCCGAGGCGGCAGCAGCAGAAGATGTAGCAGGGGGAGCCTGAGTGACTTCCTTGTTTTTAAGGTGTTTACTCCACTGCAGTTTATGCTTTGCATGCAGGTGCCTGGTCATGCAGGTTGTGCTAAGGTTCAGAACGTTAATGCCTCGCTTCAGGCTCTGATGGCACAGCGTGCAAACCACTCGGGTCTTGTCGTCAGCACATTGTTTGAAGAAGTGCCATGCCAGGGAACTCCTTGAAGCTGCCTATGGGGTGCTCGGTCCCAGATGGCGGCGGTCAGTAGCAGGCGGAGTCTCTTGGCGGCGGGTGTTCTGATTTTTCCCACTGCTCCCTCTTTTGCTACGCTGTTGGCTCGGTCTCACCACTGCCTCTTCCTCCGAACTGTGAAAGTCAGTGGCACGACCTTCATTCCATGTGGGGTCTAGGACCTCATCGTCCCCTGCATCGTCTTCCACCCAGTCTTGATCCCTGACCTCCTGTTCAGTCTGCACACTGCAGAAAGACGCAGCAGTTGGCACCTGTGTTTCATCATCATCAGAGACGTGCTGAGGTGGTATTCCCATGTCCTCATCATCAGGAAAAATAAGTGGTTGTGCGTTAGTGCATTCTATCTCTTCCACCCCTGGGGAAGGGCTAGGTGGATGCCCTTGGGAAACCCTGGCAGCAGAGTCTTCAAACAGCATAAGAGACTGCTGCATAACTTGAGGCTCAGACAGTTTCCCTGATATGCATGGGGGTGATGTGACAGACCGATGGGCTTGGTTTTCATGCGCCATCTGTGCGCTTTCTGCAGAAGACTGGGTGGGAGATAATGTGAACGTGCTGGATCCACTGTCGGCCACCCAATTGACTAATGCCTGTACCTGCTCAGGCCTTACCATCCTTAGAACGGCATTGGGCCCCACCAAATATCGCTGTAAATTCTGCTGGCTACTGGGAGCTGAGGTAGTTGGTTCACTAGGACGTGTGGCTGTGGCAGAACGGCCACGTCCTCTCCCAGCACCAGAGGTTCCACTAACACCACCATGTCCATGTCCGCGTCCGCGTCCCTTATTAGATGTTTTCCTCATTGTTCCCGTTCACCACAATTTTGAGAATGGCAAATTTGGGAATGCTTTTTCAACCCAGAACAAAAAGTCTGCTTTTACGGTCACTACAAATAACTTGACCAGCTAAAACTCTGCAGATTTGGTTGAATAGAGATGTGAGACCTGTTTTTTTTTTGCGCTGTGTGACAGTTATAGGTTTAATCACAGAATGACACTTCTATCAGCACGCTAGCGTGTGTCTTAGGTTTTTCTGAATGATACTATCAATAACTTCAATGTAAGATTTTCTTTTTGGGATAGATTTCAAGTAGGCCTGAAATACCACAAACTAGTTATTTTCAGAATGGCAAATTTGGGAATGCTTTTTCAACCCAGAACAAAAAGTCTGCTTTGACGGTCACTACAAATAACTTGACCAGCTAAAACTGTGCAGATTTGGTTGAAAAGAAATGTCAGGTCTATTTTTTAGGCGCTGGGTGACAGGCTCAACTTGCCCCTGATGTAATATATGGCCAAAAAATAACCAGACTGTTGATGGTTAAATGCACTTCGGTGACACAGGCTCAGCCTGCAGCTGATGTAGTATATGGCCAAAAAATAATCAGACTGTTGATGGTTAAATGCACTTGGGTGAAACAGGCTCAGCCTGCAGCTGATGTAGTATATGGCCAAAAAATAACCAGACTGTTGATGGTTAAATGCACTTCGGTGACACAGGCTCAGCCTGCAGCTGATGTAGGATATAGCACAAAATAACCACACTATCGATGGTTAAATACACTTGGTGATAGCTCGTGCTGGCGCACCACAAGTCACAAAATGGCCGCCGATCACCCCAGAAAAAAAGTGATCTAAAAACGCTCTGGGCAGCCTCAAAAAAGTGAGCAAGTCTATAATAGCACTTCAATGATCCACAGCTGTAGATCGATCACAGAATGAAGTCTTTTGGAGGAGTTAATCTGCCTAATCTCGCCCTAACGTCGCAGCTGCAACCTCTCCCTATACTGATCATAGCAGAGTGACGTGCAGCGCTACGTGACTCCAGCTTAAATAGAGGCTGGGTCACATGCTGCACTGGCCAATCTCAGCCATGCCAATAGTAGGCAAGGCTGTGATGGCCTCTTGGGGCAAGTAGTATGACGCTTGTTGATTGGCTGCTTTGCAGCCTTTCAAAAAGCGCCAAGAAAGCGCCGAACACCGAACCCGAACCCGGACTTTTACGAAAATGTTCGGGTTCGGGTCCGTGTCACGGACACCCCAAAATTCGGTACGAACCCGAACTATACAGTTCGGGTTCGCTCATCCCTAGTCACTAACCTTTCAACAATCTTTTTGTAACTTAATATCACAAGTGAATAAAAGACACTTTGAAATTAGTGATGGTTAAATTTCTGGAAATTCGATTCAGGTCTGATTCAACTCAGTCGGGCACAAGATTTGGTTGTAATCCAAATTCATTCAACCATAATTAGAAGTACTTCAGTTACCCTGAAAAAAGCTGTAGACAGTATTCTGTCTCTCTCTCTCTCTCTCTCTCTCTCTCTCTCTCTCTCTCTCTGTGACGCACTCTCTCACCCTGGCTCTCTGCAAAAATTCTCCTGAATCAAATAATCTTAAATTCTGATTCTATAGAATCCACATTTTTCCCAAAATTTTGTTCAAATTTAGATTCTATGTAATTAATTCACTTATCTCTATTTGTAATATATCCTATCAAAGAAAAATACCTCTTTCTTCACTTATCAGGCTTTTATACTTACTCCCCTTCAAACATTTCTCTCTTTAGAGCATAAGACTGTCAGCTTACTAAAGGATCAGAATACTTTCTGCCCATAGAAGCCTACAGACAGAGGAGGAGATTGGGTTAGTGATGAGCGGCAGGGGCAATATTAGAATTTGCGAAAATTTGCCATATATTCGAGAATTCGCGAATTTGTGATCTCCAGGCATTATTTTCTTGATTGCGAAAATTTGCATAAAATTTGCATAAATATTTTTGCATAAAAATTCGCATGAACTGGTATTTTAAAAAAAATGAATATTCGTGATTACGAATATATTTTGCGATATTCTAAATATTTGCGAATTCTCGAAGTGCCGATATTCGCAATTAAAATTCGCAATTCGAATATTCGTGATCAACACTAGATTGGGTGGAGGAGAAACCAGTTTAGAATCTTCACTTCTTTAGATCGTCAGCTCATATGGGCAGGCACCTCTCTTCTGTAGATTATATAAAAGGGGGCTTGTCTGTACTGGGTCCGTGAGGCGAGCGGATGGACACAAGGCGCAAATCACAACCCAATATTGGATACGAAGTATTTTTTATTTATGGAAAGACGACGCGTTTCGGGGTACACAGGACCCTTTTATCAAGTCTAAAAAAACACAAAGTTGATACAATAATATGAGTAATATGAATAATTAATAAGAAGTTCTTAATGGTTGGAGGGGGATAGCTAAAAAAAAAATACATTTAAGATCACTTCATAAATAAATAAATGAATAAATAGATAAATCCATAAATAGAAGATTAGATTGAAATAAAAATAACATAAAATAGAATAAAAAACCTTTTGGAGGTGTGTTTGCTTTGAATCATTTCATAAATATGAACACATATAAGTATACATAACAGCGGGTAATAGTACATAGTTTAAAATACAATATAATGCAAAGGGTCCCCACAATGGGATGGACCATACTTCTGCAGATCGATATAAGTGTTTGGACTGACTGAATCAGAATATAAATAAATACATAAATAAATATATGCATGCACAATTATGAACATTTCACCCTAGTTTAACGAAGGGTGCTGTCACCCTGGGTTGGAAAACTGGACAGTTGGTATCATAAATAAATGTACTGTATACAGGTTTTATAATAGAAGGGTAAATTATCGGTACCTGTATCCTTGTCACTGTAGGCTTACTGAGGGACACTCCTGTAGAAATCCCTTTCAAAGGGAATAACAGTCGGCACAGCTGTGATAAATCATGGGGTGGTATTAAATTGGATATTGTAATTTGATTTATGTCAGGTTGTGCATAATGAGCATCTGATAGTATGCTAATTCAGTTCGTGTCAGATTGAAAGTAGTGGGCATATACTGGTATGCTGATCGGATTTCGGTATTTGTTATTTGCTAATGTGCTTAGTGGGAATATGCTGTTGGGTGTAAATGTTATGGTAGGTGATGTTTTAAAAAACTGATATTGATGATGATGCAGAGGTATCAGAACAAATGAGCGTTGTTTGCTGGTGTAACATGAAGTTTTACCTGGAGAATGCGGCCGGGGAGTATCCTGGTGAAGCGGAGCTTCTGTACCGGCTGCACGTGTAGCGTCCGGTGTGAAGAAGCGCGCGCTGTCCAGAGGTTTTAAGGCGGGGCTAGGGGAGGGGGCATGGCAGGGGCATGTCAATGGGTCGGTGATTGAAGTCGGAGGCTGCGCCGCCTGGCTGTTAGAATGATAAGTGTTGCTGGTAGTGGGTAGTGACAGGGGGCGGGAGGGAGGAGTAGGCGCAGCGATGAGTGTTGCTGCAATGTATTGCAGGTGCCGTGGTATGGGGTGTGACGATGGGGATAAGAGTTTAAGCTGTGTGGTGATTGGAGGAGAACAGTGGGGTGTATGAGAGCAATATGTTGGGGACAGTATATTGGTATGAGAACTCAGTGTAATGACTAGTCACAAAGGTTAGCTGCACTGTTAAGGAGGTCACAGTGTGAGAAGTATGTTGGTGTTTCTAGTGAAGAGACTTTAAGATGATGGGAGAATGTGCGAAGAACCATGGAAGGGGGGTAGGGGGGTAGGGCAAGATGTGGGAGTAGCTGTCAGTCCTAGATGGTGTTACTTCAGTGGATGGGGTGGATATGAATAAGGGGAGATGTATGGAACAGGGTGCAGATGGATGAAGGGGAGTGGACAAAGGGTGGGGGGAACCGGATGTTTGGGTGATTGTATAGTTGGAAACATGGTGAGTCCATGGTGGAAATGTGCAAAATTGGCACCAGATGGTGTCGGACTAAATGTCCGGAATGGGGACCAGATGCGATCTGGGGGGGTGGGGGGGGTCAAAGGAGGGAAAGCGGAGGGGGCCTAACGGTGTGAAATGTATAGGTGAGAATAGTTAAAATCACTGGTTCTCCATACTTTCGTTGAGTCCATTGGGTTTGAGTGTGTGGAGTTTGAATATCCAAAACATTTCACGTCTTTGGAGGGTCCTATATCTATCTGGGCAATGAGCCTCTATATGTTATATAGGGGTTATGGATAGCTTTGAGGGATCCTGGTTGTGGGTGGCCAGGTAGTGTCTGGAGACGCTATGTTTTAGTTAACCCTTAGTGATGTTAGACCGGTGTTTATTGAGGCGCTCCCTTAGGGCCTGGATAGTCCTGCCGACATACTGCAAACCACATTCGCATTCCAAGAGGTATATCACATAAGTTGTGGAGCAGTTCCTCGCCAGTGTTGTTACTCCTGAAGGTTCTAGTCTTGTTATAAATATTGGTGCTATACTTACATAAGGTGTGGCCGCACCTAAAGCTGCCCACAGGACCAGGGATCCCACTGATCTTACTGATCGAGGCTGTTTTTTTATTTTTTTATTTGCTCGGGGCCAATATATTCTTCAGCGACTTCGCCTTTCTGAATGTGATTTGCGGTCTCTGTGGTATATTATGTTTGAGGTACGGATCATTGGTTAAAATGTGCCAATGCTTTGTCAAAATTCCCCTCAGGTTTCATGGTTGGAATTATAGGTGGTAATTAGTGATGTTTTATATTGATCAGGATTTTCTGTTTCCCTTAGTTTAGTTTTAGTCGCCAGGCATTCTTCTTGCTTAGGGTGCTTGCCCTGGAGTAGGCATTCTCAATGATCCTGCTTGGATACCCTTTTTTCAGAAATCTATTACGTAAGGTTTGACTTTGTGTAGTGAAGTCGTCTTTAGTGGAACAATTTCTCCTTATACGTTTAAACTGACTGTATGGTATGTTATTTTTCCATTTTCTATAGTGTGCGCTTCTATAATCGAGATAATTGTTTCCATCCACTTTTTTTAAGTACGTTTTTGTTTGGATGTTTTCGTTGCAGAGAAATAGGAGTAGATCCAGATATTCGATTGAGGTGAGCGCCTTCTCTTTTCTTGTGGCCATCTAATCTTCTGTAGATTGCCAGCTCTTATAGCCAGAGACACATTTGTTTCATTCTTGTTCATCTGATTTAAACACTTATTTTCTGCACTTGTAACTTTCCCAGTCGTATATCTAAGGCTAGTTTCACACTAGCAGCAGGGGACTCTGGCAGGCTGTTTCGGTGGGTGACCAGCCTGTCGATTCCATCCTGCTGCTAGTTCACGTGTGCCCCCGGACTGCCGCTCCGTCCCCATTGACTATAATGGGGGCGGAGTTCCGGCGGCAGCATGGCATCGCATGCCGAGAGGCGGCCGGACTAAAAGTACTGCATGCAGTACTGTTAGTCCGGCCGCCTCTCAGCATTTGCTGCCGCCGGAACTCTTTCCCCGCCCCATTATAGTCATTGGGGGGCGGAGCGGCAGTCCGGGAGCACACGTAAACTACCGGCATGATGGATCCGACAGGCTGTTCACCCGCCGGAAAAGCCTGCCGGAGTCCCCTGCCGCTAGTGTGAAAGTACCCTTAGAGAGGAGTGACCCAGTTTGTAATGAACCAGGTTCGTTACAAACTTTTCAAGGTGAAAAATTAGTAAGAGACAGTCAGAAATCAACAAAACGTATTACCAGGGAGAGTGAAAGGAAAGGCTAGTATTCCAAAGAAGAAGAATCGTGTGTGTAGAAAAGGGAGGCAGGGCAGCTGACTGCCAGGGAGGAGTTGTGACTGCTATGCCTCATAGCAGAACTGCAGCTGCTGCAAACCTCAAAAGCAGCTACTGTACGTGCAAGGAAATGCTTTTTTTCCCCATGTTAACAAAAATCCATTTTTTGGGGTTTAGGCTGGGGGGTGGGGGGTGGAATAAGCAAAAACTATACAACATGTATTCTACTATTAGTCTAGCATAGCATATAGAATACTAGTGAGAACTCTGTATCAGGGCATTTAATTATTATTTTTTGTTTGTTTAGGTTTTGAAAACCAGCATATACGAGTAAAACAATATGCAGGATAGAGAAGGATAACATCTGTGAGTTGTGACATGACATAATAAGCAAAAATCTGTGTTGTTCCATCTCCACACAGCACAATTTATTTTAGGTTGAAGCTTTGAAAACCAGCATATACATGTCTTTCAATACGCAGGGTAGCGGACAATATTATCCGTGAGTGAAAATGTGAAATATTAGGCTTAAATCCGTGTTTTTCCATCTCCACAAAACTTTTTTATTTTTTTTTGGTTCAAGTTTTCAAAACCAGCATATACTGTACATATCTTATAATACACAGGGTAGCGGAGGGTTTCATCTGTGAGTAATAACATGACATACTAGTCTGAACTCCATGTTGTTTCATCTCTAGACACTTCAAGTGTTGGTGTGGTGGTAATGGTGGTGGGAAATAATTGCATAGTAGTTTGTCAAATTGTGTTTTACACTGAAGATTTTTTTTTAATTCTGAATCTGCATATTTGAGCAATAGAGATTAGGCACATATCTGTTAGTGGAGCCGATACTGCAGTATTTCCAAAGTCAACTGTTGGTAGCAGTGTCTTCAATGTGTTTGTGGAAAGGGAAGGACATCGTATTGCACCTCTCTGTCTTTAAGTTCCATACTTTGCGTGACTGTGTACATTACGGCCAAAACATGTCAGGAATACAGAAGGGTTCCAACCGAAAGACCCAGAAGTAGTAGAAGTAGTAGTAGCAAGTCATAGTTCTTCTGGGTTCGGAAAGGCACAACATTATTATTGAGAAGAAAGAGGATGAGATTGTGGATTGGTTGGCTTACTCCTACCGTGTAGCCAGGGGTCACAGCATTCCTCCTTGCAGCCACAGAGATAGCTTTCAGTGGAGTCCTCTCAATCTTAGTTGCCCCTTCCTAGTGTAGTGCTTTCCTTTTTCCTAAGAAGTGGGGTGGGGGGGGAACAACACCACACCTTACGGTAAATTGTCCAGAGAGTCTCCCTGAAAATGATTTGTGTGACAGAACTCACAGTTTAGGCTGTACTGAGGATGAAGTTGAGGAGGAGGCTGCAAACACCACCGAAACCCCAACACCAGACATGTTTTTGGTGGTGGTAGTGGCACCCATAGCTGCCCTATTAGCAGTGGGGCAGCAACAGTGGCAGTTAAGGCAAATTCAGAGCATGGGAGGGGGGCCAAAGACCCCACTTATATCTCACATTCTGATAAAATCGGCAGGGAGGATGAGGACTCCGATGATGATTGTGTGCTGGACAGTACCTGGAAGTCAGATAGGGGTGCTGAGGAGGAGGCAACATCAATGAAGAAGGAGGCCCAGCATTTCCAATCAGAACAATTCAGTCCTTCTTCTCCTGGTCATCTTTGTGACAGCCAGCCAGCATCCCCAAGGAATACGGTATCTTTGTCATCATCATCATCACCTTCTTCTCCTACTCAGACTCTCCTTGTCCTCTGCTTCGTCATGAGACATCTTTAACTGAATATTTGGTCATGAAAAAACTTTTCTCGACCAGCAATTAGCTTGTCTACATGCTGAATTCCCACCTGGCTATACAAACCGGATTCCAAAAAAGTTGGGACACTATACAAATCGTGAATAAAAACTGAATGCAATGATGTGGAGATGGCAACTTCTAATATTTTATTCAGAATAGAACATAAATCACGGAACAAAAGTTTAAACTGAGAAAATGTACAATTTTAAGGGAAAAATATGTTGAATCAGAATTTCATGGTGTCAACAAATCCCCAAAAAGTTGAAACAAGGCCATTTTCACCACTGTGTGGCATCTCCCCTTCTTCTTACAACACTCAACAGACGTCTGGGGACCGAGGAGAGCAGTTTCTCAACTTTAGAAATAGGAATGCTCTCCCATTCTTGTCTAATACAGGCCTCTAACTGTTCAATCGTCTTGGGCCTTCTTTGTTGCACCTTCCTCTTTATGATGCGCCAAATGTTCTCTATAGGTGAAAGATCTGGACTGCAGACTGGCCATTTCAGTACCCGGATCCTTCTCCTACGCAGCCATGATGTTGTGATTGATGCAGAATGTGGTCTGGCATTATCTTGTTGAAAAATGCAGGGTCTTCCCTGAAAGAGATGACGTCTGGATGGGAGCAAATGTTGTTCTAGAACCTGAATATATTTTTCTGCATTGATGGTGCCTTTCCAGACATGCAAGCTGCCCATGCCACACGCACTCATGCAACCCTATACCATCAGAGATGCAGGCTTCTGAACTGAGCGTTGATAACAACTTGGGTTGTCCTTGTCCTCTTTGGTCCGGATGACATGGCGTCCCAGATTTCCAAAAAGAACTTCGAATCGTGAATCGTCTGACCACAGAACAGTCTTTCATTTTGCCACACTCCATTTTAAATGATCCCTGGCCCAGTGAAAACGCCTGAGCTTGTGGATCTTGCTTAGAAATGGCTTCTTCTTTGCACTGTAGAGTTTCAGCTGGCAACGGCGGATGGCCCGGTGGATTGTGTTCACTGACAATGGTTCCTGGAAGTATTCCTGAGCCCATTCTGTGATTTCCTTTACAGTAGCATTCCTGTTTGTGGTGCAGTGTCGTTTAAGGGCCCGGAGATCACGGGCATCCAGTATGGTTTTACGGCCTTGACCCTTACGCACAGAGATTGTTCCAGATTCTCTCAATCTTCGGATGATGTTATGCACAGTTGATGATGATAGATGCAAAGTCTTTGCAATTTTTCGCTGGGTAACACCTTTCTGATATTGCTCCACTATCTTTCTGCGCAACATTGTGGGAATTGATGATCCTCTACCCATCTTGGCTTCTGAGAGACACTGCCACTCGGAGAAGCTCTTTTTATACCCAATCATGTTGCCAATTGACCTAATTAGTGTTAATTGGTCTTCCAGCTCTTCGTTATGCTCAAATTTACTTCTTCCAGCCTCTTATTGCTACTTGTCCCAACTTTTTTGGGATTTGTTGACACCGTGAAAATTGGAATCAACGTATTTTTCCTTTAAAATGATACATTTACTCAGATTAAACGTTTGATCTGTCATCTACGTTCTATTACAAGTGTCCAAAACATCAGTTTTGTCAAAATGAACCAAGCCTAAATTCAGGAGGATTTTCACTCTCCTCCAGATGAGGGCGATGAATAGATCTGGCCTCGCTGACAGTGCCCCTTCTTGCTTCTGTTGCTGCCTGCCTGACTCCATCAAGCTGCTGCCAACATCATGCCACTGCTGCCTGCTGCCTGCCGACCACCAGGTTTTGCACAGCTGCTGCTGCCTCTGTCATGCTGCTGCCTGCCAAGTACCATATGGCTGCTGCTACTCTCTGCTAATCCAATAAAGACACAGTTATTAACGCAAAGAATCTGCCACTACTACCACTACCACCACTACTGCCACTACTACTACTAGTGGTGATAAATGACATCATCACACCACCATCCTGCCTCCTCTGATTACATGGATTACAGATCCGAAACGTCGGGACCATCACAGATATTCCATGTTATGCTTTAATTAATACTGGATGTAATGTGACACAAAGTGTCTAAATATGAGTAAATAAATATAAAATCGCAGAATATAAAATCAGTGATACAGTCCTAACCTCAGTATCTGAGGAAAGGGATTTAGGGGTCATTATTTCAGAAGACTTAAAGGGGTTCTGCACTTTCATTTTACTGATGATCTATCCTCTGGATAGATGATCAGCTTCTGATCGGCGGGGTTCCGACACCCGGGACCCCCACCGATCAGCTGTTTCAGAAGGCAGCGGCGCTCCAGCAGCGCCGCGGCCTTCTCACTGTTTAGCGCCGGGCCTCCGGCCCACTGACGTCACGACTAGTATCAACTAGCGTGGGCGCGGCTAAGCTCCATTCAAGTGAACAGAGCTTAGCCGCGCCCACGCTAGTTGATACTAGTCGTGACGTCAGTGGGCCGGCGGCCCGGCGTTAAACAGTGAGAAGGCCGCGGCGCTGCTTTCTGAAACAGCTGATCGGCGGGGGTCCCGGGTGTCGGAACCCCGCCGATCAGAAGCTGATCATCTATCCAGAGGATAGATCATCAGTTAAATGAAAGTGCAGAACCCCTTCAAGTCTTCTGAAATAATGACCCCTAAATCCCGTTCTCCTGCTATGCCCTCCGGTATCTCCGTTCCCTAAGTTATGGTAGGCGGAGTCTGCCCTTGTTCTTCTGTAGTGCTGGCCAATCGCATTGCAGAGCTCACAGCCTGGGAGAAAAGAACCTCCCAGGCTGTGAGCTCTGCGCTGCGATTGGCCAGCGCTACAGCAGAACAAGGGCAGACTCCGCCTACCATAACTTAGTGACTGGAATCTCCGCCTACTATAACTTAGTGAGCGGAGATACCGGAGGGCATAGCGGGAGAACGGAGCGGCGCCCGGGGATAATAGTAAGTGCAGTGAGATCCCCGGGCGCCGCTCTACATGTCTGTATAGTTAGTTCATAGTGTAATAATCGGTGAAAGGTCCTCTATAACATGTATAGCTTGGAAGAAAGACGAGACAGAGGGGAGATGAGAGAAACTGCTAAATACATAAAGGGAAGCAACAAGGTAAAAGAGGAGAGAAGATTTACAAGAAGAAAAACTGCTACAAGACGACATCGTTTTCATCACAAGTGGTGCGCCAGAGATCTTCTCTATATATTGACTTTACTCTCTATGGGCACCCACCACTAAGCAAAAGGTGTGCAGATCTCAATAACCAATACCAGCCAGTGTGATGACGCCATGATGTACCATGCAAGATTTCACGCTGGATCTTCAAACAAGATGGCTGTGGCGGCCTCAATTTTATTTTATTTTATTAACTGATTAACCGCTGACAGGCCTTAATATTCATCTTAGATGCCACAATCAGCTTTAAATGCGGCATCTGAGGGTTCCAATGAAGGGGGCGACGTAATCGCAGTTCCCCGTCATTGCAGTCACTACTTGCAAAGAAATGTGTTTTGTGATGAAGTAATTCTTTTTTTTTTATTCGGTGAAGCAGCTGGATCGAATTTTTAAGAACTTTGCTCATCTCTAACTACTACCCATAGCCTTGTATGTTCCATGCTATGCTGCTCCAGCTGCCGCTACTATTGGGGTCACACGCCGCTATATCCGTACTGGACTCTTTCCAATCCACGCTGCACGGCTGCTGCTCCCAATTAAAAGGGAGAATTTTTTTAGGTTTGTTCACAAAGAGCCACTTTTCTTCTGACCATCAACACTTGTGCACATTGTACGGGCAGCATTCTGACCACCCTGTCAAGGCATCATTTTTGGACGCTTGGGCCCAACAAGACACCTTATCTCATAACACCTCATGTGTTTAAACACAATCTGCCCCTGAGAAGGAACCATTTTTTAAAGCTTTGGGATATGAAAAAGCAGAAGACATTTCCCGGTGCGGTGTGATACTAAACACGCTGCTTGTTAACGCCGTCTTACCCATAGCTATGTGTGTGTCAGATCTACCTATAATCATCTATCTCCTATCTATCTCCTATCTATTATCTATCTATCTATCTATCTATCTATCTATCTATCTATTATCTATCTATCTATCTATCTATTATCTATCTATCTATTATCTATCTATCTATTATCTATCTATCTATCTATCTATCTATCTATCTATCTATCTATTATCTATCTATCTATCTATCTATCTATCTATCTATTATCTATCTATTATCTATCTATCTATCTATCTATTATCTATGTATCTATCTATTATCTATTATCTATCTATTATCTATCTATTATCTATCTATCTATCTATCTATCTATTATCTATGTATCTATCTATTATCTATTATCTATCTATTATCTATCTATCTATCTATCTATCTATCTATCTATCTATTATCTATCTATCTATCTATCTATCTATCTATCTATCTATCTATTATCTATTATCTATCTATTATCTATTATCTATCTATGTATCTGTCTATCTCATATCTTATATCTATCTATCTATCTATCTATCTATCTATCTATCTATCTATCTATCTATCTATCTATCTATCTATCTATCTATCTATCTATCTATCTATTATCTATCTATCATCTATTATCTATCTATCTATCTATCTATCTATCTATCTTATATCTATCATCTATCTATCTATCTATCTATCTATCTATCTATCTATCTATCTATCTATCTATCTATCTATCTATCTATCTATCTATTATCTATCTATCTATCTATCTATCTATCTATCTATCTATCTATCTATCTATTATCTATCTATTATCTATCTATCTATCTATCTATCTATCTATTATCTATCTATTATCTATCTATCTATCTATCTATTATCTATCTATCTATTATCTATCTATCTATTATCTATCTATCTATCTATCTATCTATCTATCTATCTATCTCATATCTATCTATCTATCTATCTATCTATCTATCGCTCCATTTTATCAGTTTTTCTACACATACATGTTTCCTTTCCTACCAGTCTCATGTCCACCTCTCTTCTCACATATCTTTACATCCCGTGGAGTCGCAGTCATTTTACAAGCATGCCCATAATTAATATTCTATACAACATAAGTTAACTAGACCCCTGTGCTTCCTAACTGCACGCTACTCAGAAAATCTATTCACATTTGCATAATCAGCCTGCCGGCCCAAGTCCAAGCCTCATCCATATTGTATATACAAGACACATATTTGGCGCCGGCTCCTAATGTTGATGGGAACATTTCTTAGATGCAACTGTAAACTAGAAATGTTTGTACAAGTTGTAGAATTCTTGGGTTTAAAGTGTTACTTTAATTAAAATATTTTGGATATTAATATGAGGATTTTATTTCTTTGGACACAGTAAATAATGACATCACTGAGAATGCCGACCTATCTATTCACTAGAGATCAGCGGTGACATCACTGAGAATGCCGCTTATCTATTCACTAGAGATCAGCGGTGAGATCACTGAGAATGCCGCCTATCCATTCACGAGAGATCAGCGGTGACATCACTGAGAATGCAGCTTATCTATTCACTAGAGATCAGCGGTGACATCACTGAGAATGCCGCCTATCCATTCATGAGAGATCAGCGGTGACATCACTGAGAATGCCGCTTATCTATTCACTAGAGATCAGCGGTGACATCACTGAGAATGCCGCCTATCCATTCACGAGAGATCAGCGGTGACATCACTGAGAATGCCGCTTATCTATTCACTAGAGATCAGCAGTGACATCACTGAGAATGCCGCCTATCCTTCACGAGAGATCAGCGGTGACATCACTGAGAATGCAGCCTATCCATTCACTAGAGATCAGCGGTGATTTCACTGAGAATGCCGCCTATCCGTTCACTAGAGATCAGCAGTGACATCACTGAGAATGCCGCCTATCCATTTACTAGAGATCAGCGGTGACATCACTGAGAATGCCGCCTATCCATTTACTAGAGATCAGCGGTGACACATTGCATTCACTTATTACTCAATGTTTCAAAGTGCAGTTCCCCGTTCTTTCATGGAGTCTCGTCTTCAGTCAGCTCTCTCAGTATATTGCACTTCACTACTTGGAGGTCTCCCCGCTGCTTCTATCTTCCATTCAACAATAGAAATGAGCTAATCGATTCTAAAATTCAACCCAAATTTGTTCAAGAAGTTCTGATACTAACGAACCTGAATGTTGTGTGATTAAGGAGAACAGATAGAGAATGAGAGAGGGAAAAAAACTTTTCCTGGCAAATGGGGTGCATTTAATTTGGTCAAATCGGATCCGTATTGAATTTTTACCTTTACCTTACGAAGGTCATCTAAATAGCTTTTCTTCCAAAAATAAAAGGAAACTAAGCCTATCTGAAGGCTAAAAATGGTTGTTTCCCTAATGAGAAAGAGTCATCCCAAGAGGACACCCCCGAAGCCACTCAGCTAACCTGGAGAGTTTTCTCTTGAGACACTCTTGTCCTTTTGGAAGGAGAACTGGCTTGGATCGGTTTCATTCAGAGAAGTGTTATGTGTAGGGTCTTGGTGTAAAAAATGTCTAGAACACATAAAACAGGCATATTTTTGAGACACTGTTTCTTTCCCCATCTTGTAAGTTGACTTTTCATCATAAGTTTTGTTGTTTCTTCACGTGGCCTCTTCTGCTCTCAGATACCTTGGATACATTGGAGAACGTCATCTTCACAAGGTCTTGTCTTTAGCTGAGTCTTTAGTGCTGTGATAAGAACTTGCTATATTTTTGTATTTCACAGTAGGAAACTTCTCCTGCAAAAACACCAGGATAAAGTGGAATGGATGGAAACTCAACTGCAAACCATTAAGTCTGGTCTCAGCGCAAGCGCTGATTAGTAACGCTCTGTTACAAGAAACCACTTCCCTGCATGTGTCTGTCTGGAGATGAGTGATGTCATCAAGACATGTCCTGGAGAACATAAAGCTGCATATCGATTGGTTGTTGGCTCCAAATGAGTTTGATTACATCCTCCACCATTAGTGTCAGCCAGACTGATCCCCAACATCTTCCATTGGGAAAAACAATGGGTAGGGGTTTTTACTAAAATGGAGCAAACCAGTTGGTACTGAACTGGGTTCGGTCTGAATTTTGCTATTTTTCGGAGGGCAGACAAACCTGAATTTTTTCAGGTTTGTTTTGGACAAATTCACAAAAACGGCATGTAGAGCCATTTTAGTGCACATGTTGGGGGGCAAAAAAGCACAAGGGAGGAAGAAGAAGGTTCTCACATGACCCTGAGAGGAAGTGGGGGGAAGGGCTTGCCAGGCTGACAGACAGTCTGGACGAGCTAATCAGTGCTGCAGCAGCTAGGGAGATGCTCTAGCAGAACGCCATTATGTGCTAGGCTGTGCATGAGGGTTGTTGGGTGTTAGTGTCTGCCAGGAAAACGATCTTAGGGAGTCAGGGAGACTCGGAAATCAATCAGGGACAGTCAGAAATCAATCAAGCTTGCATTCCACAGTCAGGGGCAGTAATGGGAAAGGCTAGCATTACAAAGAAGAAGAATTGTGTGTGTAGAGTAGGGACAATCAGCGAAGCTGTCAGCCAGGAAGTGAGAAGTGAGGAGCTGAGGCTGCCTGCGGCTGCTCGCAGAACTGCAGCCATAAACCTCAAAAGCAGCTGCCTGCAAGGAAATACTTTCAGTTTTTATCCGGCATTTTCACAGAAATATTTATTCTATGGGGATTGGAACAAACGAAAACTGTACAAAACATGTTCTACCATCAATCTAGCACAGCATATAGAATACTAGAGCGATCTCAAATATTTAATTTATTTTATTTTTTCGGTTGAAAAATCATATACATCAGTGATTGAGAAGAAAATATTAGGGTTATATCTGTTTCTAATCTGCACACAAACACAGTTTAAATTTCATTTTTTTTTGGGGGGGGGGGCTATTATTAAATTTAGTTGAACCAGCATATAGGTGATCAGTGGTGCACCAATACACAGGGTTGGGCAAATATTTAACTGTAATAAGGTAATATTAAAGGTCAGGCCTCGCCCTCAATCATTTGTTTTTGTTTATTTAATATTCACACAGTTGGAATTTCATTTTTTGGGGGGATTGTTCAATTTGATAAACCAGCATATTGGTGTTCAGTAAACAAATAGACAGGGTAGACCAAGAAGTTACCTGTGAGTGTTAACATGAAAATAAGGATCAGGCCTCAATTGTCTGTTTCAGTTTATTCTACATCCACATGGCTGGAATTTTATTATATTTGGCACTGTTCAGTTTAATTAAACCAGCATATAGGTGATCAATACACCAATACACTGGGTAAGGCAACAATTTACCTGTGAGCGTTAACTCTATATTAAGGGCCAGGCCTCAATTGTCTGTTTCTGTTTATTCTACAAGTATGTTTCAAACTATACTGCTTTTGCTGCTGCTGCTACTATTGCGGCCACATGCCACTATATCAGTAATCCGTACCCTTTCCACATCAACACTGCCCTGCTGCTGCTCTACAAGCAACTTTTTTGTCTGATAATCAACACCATAGTATATTATATGGGCAGGCATGCTGACCCTGTCACGGCAACATTTTTAATCCTATGACACCGTTATCATGAGCTGGCCTCCAGATAGATCCAATCTCAATCTAATCATCTTTGTCTATGACTGTGATCAGCACTCCAGCTGTTGTGAAACTACAACTCCCAGTATTCAGAGAACAGCCAAGCAAGTGTGCATGATGGGAGATGTAGTTTCACAACACCTGGAGAGCCAGAGGTTGCCGACCACCGGTCTAGGATGTGTTGGGAAAACAACTCTGATCCACTGTGGCCGCCTCTCACAAATTCCAGGACATCAATGATCTGCTCCTACAGTCTTTGTGCCAGGTATCACAGCACGCCTTCAGAGGTCTTGTGGAGTCCATGGCTCAATGGAATTAGGCAGGTGGCTTTCATTCTATGGCTGATCAATTTGCATTACCATGACCACTTGCATCCATTACTTTCAAAAATGGCATCCCTTTAAAGGGGTTGTCTGATTTCAGTAGGAAACCAAGCAACACATGTGATCACCCACAATAAAGCACAAATCATCACTCTACAACATGTGACCAGTGCAGCCAATCTTTGGCCTCAGCAGTGCCAAGAAGAGGTCAGTGATTGGTTGCGGAAGTGACATCACTGCTGCAGTTGGATAAACAGTGCCATGTTAGTAAAACCAGAGCGGCGACACGGGATCTGTTGAGTAAGTAGCATATAAGTAACATGCCTTGTTCCATTTCCTCCTAAAACAGGACAATCCCTCTAAGGATATCCATATACTATAGATATCATCAGAATATATATAATGGCGCCATCTATGTGAATTCTAACCTCATAAAACCCTCTGCTGTAATCACGGCCAAGACCCAGCCTGTGGGACAATGCATCTTTTTTTTGCCCATCTCCTAGTTATTTTTAGTGTTGGGCTCAAATATTCGAATAACAAATATTATTCGCGAATATCGGCATTTCAAGAATTCGTGAATATTTAGAATGAAGTGATATATATTCGGAATTTCAAATATTCGAAATATTTTTTTCAACAGTAACTTCCCTTCTTGCTTGTGGGCTAATGAGAAGGCTGCAATGTCTTTGTCTGAGCTTAGCTACATCCCTAGAAACCAATAGGAAAGTTGCCGACCCCTTACTATATAAGAACCTCCCCAGCAGCCCTTGTATGCTGTATTTTGCAGATCTGAGAGAGAGAGCAGTGTCATTGCTGTGCTCTGTGCTTTACTGTGTCATTACATTAGATAGTTAGTTAGCTTAAATATACACTGCTCAAAAAAATAAAGGGAACACAAAAATAACACATCCTAGATCTGAATTAATTAAATATTCTTCTGAAATACTTTGTTCTTTACATAGTTGAATGCACAACAGCATGTGAAATTGATTGTCACTCAGTGTTGCTTCCTAAGTGGACAGTTTGATTTCACAGAAGTGTGATTGACTTGGAGTTACATTGTGTTGTTTAAGTGTTCCCTTTATTTTTTTGAGCAGTGTATATACACTCACCTAAAGAATTATTAGTGCCCCCATACTAATACGGTGTTTGACCCCCTTTTGCCTTCAGAACTGCCTTAATTCTACGTGGCATTGATTCCACAAGGTGCTGATAGCATTCTTTAGAAATGTTGGCCCATATTGATAGGATAGCATCTTGCAGTTGATGGAGATTTGAGGGATGCACATCCAGGGCACGAAGCTCCCGTTCCACCACATCCCAAAGATGCTCTATTGGGTTGAGATCTGGTGACTGTGGGGCCATTTTAGTACAGTGAACTCATTGTCATGTTCAAGAAACCAATGTGAAATGATTGGAGCTTTGTGACATGGTGCATTATCCTGCTGGAAGTAGCCATCAGAGGATGGATACATGTTCTCATTCTGTTTACGCCAAATTCGGACTCTACCATTTGAATGTCTCAACAGAAATCGAGACTCATCAGACCAGGCAACATTTTTCCAGTCTTCAACAGTCCAATTTTGGTGAGCTCGTGCAAATTGTAGCCTCTTTTTCCTATTTGTAGTGGAGATGAGTGGTACCCGGTGGGGTCTTCTGCTGTTGTAGCCCATCCGCCTCAAGGTTGTGCGTGTTGTGGCTTCACAAATGCTTTGCTGCAGACCTCGGTTGTAACGAGTGGTTATTTCAGCCAACGTTGCTCTTCTATCAGCTTGAATCAGTCGGCCCATTCTCCTCTGACCTCCAGCATCCACAAGGCATTTTTGCCCACAGGACTGCCGCATACTGGATGTTTTTCCCTTTTCACACCATTCTTTGTAAACCCTAGAAATGGTTGTGTGTGAAAATCCCAGTAACTGAGCAGATTGTGAAATACTCAGACCGGCCCGTCTGGCACCAACAACCATGCCACGCTCAAAATGGCTTAAATCACCTTTCTTTCCCATTCTGACATTCAGTTTGGAGTTCAGGAGATTGTCTTGACCAGGACCACCCCCCTAAATGCATTGAAGCAACTGCCATGTGATTGGTTGGCTAGATAATTCCATTAATGAGAAATAGAACAGGTGTTCCTAATAATTCTTTAGGTGAGTGTATAATACAGATATTTAGTGGGAGATAGTCAGTGTAGGTTAGATAATGATACAGTGTTGCTGATAGGTTCTGCTGTCCATACATACATAGTTCTGTGATGTCACAAGTTCACAACAATACTTGGTGCACCAATCACTAATAAGCAGTCAGATCTGTTAAAATGTGAAGTTGCACGTATTGCGCCAAAATATTTGCATCATTTATTGCCGATTTGCGCAATTGTGAATATATTGGAGCGCTCTATCTGCATATAAAGCTATTGTAATGTTCTGCCGTGCCGACCATTTTCTCCAGTCTCAGGAAATTCCTAGCAGCTTGAAAAATGTAGCTACAGTGACCCACGCCTGTATTGCGCGTGCATTACGCGAATATTACATTGCCGATTTTTCGCGATCAAGAAAATAATCTCGAATTCGCAAATTCTCGAACATATCACAAATATTCTACTAAAGATTCGCGAAATATCGCAAATTCGAATAATACCTGTGCCGCTCATCACTAGTTAATTTTTCACAGTCACGTTCAATATATTCCCATTATGTGGAATACATGAGCCGGCATGGCTCCGTTGTTTTATATACATACAGTAAATATATAGACTTATCTTTTCTCATATTATTTTATGGCGTTATTATGGTAACCCTGGATTGACGCGGCTCACAGAGTAATAAATGCCTCATTTTCTCTGCTGCTCCCTTTCCTCGTCTTCCGCGGGTCTGATTTTTCTTGTGTATTAGAATTGACATAACTTCTCTCTCGGAGCTGACACTTCTCCATCTGACTGTATTTACTGTTATAACATCACATGTATCTTGCAGCAGCCCGATAAAATTTTATAACGTAATAAACTGAACAGAAACCATTAAGTCTGGAGCTGTGATGTTTCAAGGCAGAAGGCAGATGGAAATGCGGGCTCCTGGTCTGGAGAATAAGCATGTACACATTCTGATGCCAAAATCTTACGGAAATAAGTTCAAACTGAGCAGAGATGATAGAACAGACATCATTACCAAGAAGAAAGTCTATATAAAATTGTTTTAAAAATGGATTTCAACATATCTGTACACAGAGCAGAGGGGGCATGGGCAATTACCAAATAACGTCACTTGCCCTTCCCCATATGATGGCGACATGAGCCAATTACTTTGCCTTTTATTTGGTAATAAGTAGACAAGGAACTTTATACAGGTTGATACCATCAATGCAGAAGGGTGAATGTGTGATCTGTGCTGGGGCTGTCCATCCCATGGATTTCCGGTATGGCATGGACAAATATACAAGTGCACATCCATCAAAAGCACTGCAAATGTGTCCTTACTTTTGAACGCTTTTACTTATCCAGGCCATTCAGAGATTGTTTTCTCGTGACACATTGTACTTCATGTTAATGGTAAATTTGAGTCAATATGTTTCACCTTTATTTATAAAAAAATCCAAAAGTTAACAAAAATTTGAAAAAAATCACTGTTTTCTAAATTTGAATTTCTCTGCTTTTAAGACAGATAGTGATGCCTCATAAAATATTTATTAATTAGCATCCCCACATGTCTACTTTATGTGGGCATCATTTTGGTAATGTAATTTTATTTTTTTAGGATGCTAAAAGGTTTAGAATTTTAGAAGCAATTTTTTTAAGGACCAGTTCAGTTCTAAAGTGAATTTGTGGGGCTTACATAGTGGAAACCCCCATAAATGACCCCATTGTAGAAACGACACCCTCAAGTTACTCAAAACTGATTTTACTAACTTTGTTAACCCTTTAGGTGTTCCACAAGAATTAAAGGAAAATGGAGATGAAATTTTTAAATTTCACTTTTTTGGCAGATTTTCAATTTTAATAAAAAAAAATCTTTAACACATCGAGGGTTAACAGCCAAACAAAACATATTATTTATTACCCTGATTCTTCGGTTTACATAAACACCCCACATGTGGTCATGATGTAAGGGCACACGGCAGGGAGCAGAAGAAGAGGAACGTCATAATGTTTGTGGAAAGCAGATTTTGCTGAACTGGTTTTTAGATGCCATGTTCCATTTGAAGCCCCCCTGATGCACCCTTACAGTAGAAACTCCAAAAATGTGACCCCATTTTGGAAACTAGTGGATAAAGTGCCAGTTTTATTGACAATATTTTGGGGTACATATGATTTTAAATTGCTCTATATTATGTTTTTTGTGAGGCAAGGTAACCAAACAATGGCTGTTTTAGCACTGTTTTTATTGTTTACAACATTCATCTGACAGGGTAGATCATGGGCTATTTTTATAGAACAGGTTGTTACGGACGCAATGATATCAAATATGTCTACTTTATTTGTTTGTTTGTTTGTTTCAGTTTTACATAATAAAGCATTTTTGAAAAAATATGTTTTTGTGTCTCCATTTTCTGAATGCTACATTTATTTTTATTTTGAGGTTATGGTTTGATTGGTACTATTTTGGGGGGCATATGCCTTTTTGATCGCTTGGTGTTGCACTTTATGTGATGTTAAGTCACAAAAAATAGCTTTTTTGGTACTATTTTTTTTTTTTTTCTACGGTGTTCACCTGAGAGGTTAGCACTTTAACACAATAATCATAACATATTTTAGTGTTTCCATTGTCTGAGAGTCATAGATTGTCTTAGGTAGGGTCTCATTTTTTGAGGGATTAGGTGACGGTTTGATTGGTACTATTTTGGGGGGCATACGCCCTGTGTATACAGCGATCTAGAAAGCAGGGACACCTGTCACGGCTTATGGTGAACGCTGTGACACTGTTGCCACACTTGCGGTTGCCCGCGGCAACGTGTTGCTGTTAGAGCATGCGGTGACAGTGTCTCGGCCTTCTGGGCGATTGCCGTGACATGGTTGCCACGCATGCTGTTGCCGCTGGTAACGTGTTTGGTATGCTTGTGTGTTCACTTCCCCTTTAAGTGGCTTCCTTCCCTTATCTGGTGTTGAAAGGGTTAACTCCCTTCCTAGTGTTTTGTGAACACTGGGTTTATGTGTGTGTGGGTGTGGCTGCTTGGGCTATTTAGCCTCTGCTTGAGGCCAGAAGTCAGGGCTATGCTCCTGGTCTTCATATTCCATCTGTCCAGTGAGGGCCACCCTTGTGGTCATAAATGTTCTTATGGTGTCTCACGTTTATTGCAGCTATGGTTGTCCTGGATTCCTGTGTGGTTTGTGGTGTGTGCTGTATCCTTTAAATGTTGGTGTGGACACTAGCACTTGTGCACGGGTTCCAGTCAGTGTGTCTGTGGCAGGTAAGTGTGTTACTGGTTTCACTTACCTGCCATCTTCTTATAGCTGTATGTGTTCCCCTTTCCTAGCAGTCTGGCCTCAGATAGAGACTCCTGTTCCTCCATGACTGGGATGAACATGTCGTCTCTCTCCTGCTCCTAAGTGAGGGATTTCCAGGTTGACTCAGGATATTAGGTATCCAGTGTATGAGCCGTCCCACCATCGGGGTCTGCTCATATGGTGAGGAGTCAGGGAGAGGATTAGGCACGCGGTAGGAGGTGACCTGCTCCCTTATCACTCCTTTTGGCCAGGCTGATCCTCTTTTCCCCTTTGACACCGCACGGTGGGGGGTTTCCCCCACTCCCCGCCGTGACAACACCTTGGAACTGTCCCTGCCTTCTCCCTGGGGTGCCCTGCTGTCACTGACAGCTGCTCGGCAGCCGCACTATTAGCGTGCAGCTGCCAAATCTGAATGGACGTTCCAGAACGTCCATTCAGAGATAAACGACCAGCCCAAGGACGTTTATAGTCAATGGGGGGTCGTGGACATCTCTGTACACATCTGAAACTCTTGTATGGTAAAAGAGCAAGAAGTGTTGATCTCTAAAATAAGACTTAACCCTTTCAGCCCCGAATATTTTTCGTTTTTGTGTTTTCGTTTTTCACTTCCTGCATTTCCCGGGCCATAATTTTTTTATTTTTCCGTTCACATAGCTGTATGAGGGCTTGTTTGTTGTGGGACAAGTTGCACTTTCTAATTCACCATTTAATATTGCATATGATGTAGGGGGAGCTAGAAAAAAATTCGAAATGGAAGGAATTTGGAAAAGATTTTACTTTCATTCTCCAGGTCAGTACGATTATGACAATACCACATATGCATAGTTTTTCTAATGTTCTAATACTGAAAAAAATGAAAACCATAAGAACATTTTTTTCTTTTCTTTTCATATTAATCACGAATATTGGCACTTCGAGAATTCTCGAATATTTAGAATATAGTGATATATATTCGTATTTTCGAATATTCTAGATTTTTTTTTTCATCAGTCACCTCCCTTCTTGCTTCTGGGCCAATGAGAAGGCTGCAATGTCTTTGTCTGCACTTAGCAACATCCCTAGCAACCAATAGGAAAGTTGCCTGCCCCTTACTATATAAGAACCTTCCCAGCAGCCATTTTCTACAGTTTTTTAAAGTTCTGAGAGAGAGAGCAGTGACATTGCTGTGCTCTGTGCTTTGCTAGGTCATTACATTAGATAGAGAGTTAGCTTATATATATGATACAGATAGTTAGTGGGAGATAGTCAGTGTAGGTTAGTTAGTGATATAGTGGAGCTGATAGGTTCCAGTGCAGGGTGTTAGGTAGTGTATAGGTTCTGCTGTCCATACATACATGCAGACCTGCTAAAATGTGAAGCGTAATTGCGAATATATTGAAGCACTCTAACTGCATGTAAAACCATTTTAATGTTCTGCCGCGCCAACCATTTTCTCCAGTCTCAGGAAAGTGACCCACATCTGTATTTCTCGCGCATTACGCGAATATTACATTGCCGATTTTTAGCAATTCGCAAATTCGAATATAGCCCCTGCGGCTCATCACTAGTTAACATATAATGCACTATAGGGATGTCTGTAGTTATCATCTTACTGTAGAATTGTGATTACTTGATACAGTATATCACAAATCTGCTTCAAATAGGGTTCAAGAACTAAGATTTCAAGATATCACTGTAATCATGAAAAGTAAAAAGTGTGGAACCATGGCTTTCTGTATCTAGTCTCCCGGTGGATTTGGTGGTCAAGGAATAGCAGAGAAACCTCTAGAACAACTTAGGAAAGTCTAGGAACACTACATTGGCATTTGAAGTTAAGAATGCCTGACACTTCAGGCTTCACAAGTTCCAATTAGAGCTCAATGACATTTAGAGATGGCAGCTGTTTGTTATTCACCGAACAAGCTGTAAACCATTTAATTGCACTAGACTTACCCATCCCCACAAGATGGCTGCCCATAACATGACCATTCATATAAACATATGCCAGCTGAACAATGTAAAATGTGTGTGTGTCAGTGCAGACTTCCAGTTGACTTCTTCAGGTTATGCGCTGGTGCTCTCTACTGTCTGCCACATTCCATGGAAGGGGCTGAGCTCATGAATTACTGGTGAATAGGACATCAGAAAAGTCTTACTTATGAAGTATAGAGACATGAGAAAGTGCTCTGTGATGAGCTGCTGAAAGGCGAGGAGCTAATATAGTATAGCTGCACAGGTGAGACTGTTGTCAGTGACAACCTCTCAGCACAGACTGAAATACATTTGCCACCAGAGGTTCATTTCCAGACCACTTGGTTTTTCAGCTTCCAGAGGAGCTTATCTTTTACATGACTAACATTAGTGATGAGCGAGCATGCTAGCCCGAAATCGAGCATCACTATGCTCTGCAGATCTGAGTGCTCGGCCAAATACTTCAGGTGCTCGAGTACAATTTAATGCAATGAAAGTCAATGGGAGACCCGAGCATCAAACCAGGCACCCACTGCTCTGAAGAAGAGAGGGTGTTTGGTTCACAAAAAAAAGATAGAAATTGATGGAAAACAGCATTAAGAGGATGGCTGGATGCATCTTGGACTCCTGTTATCTACAACATACAATAGACAATAGACAACCACACAAAGGCTACATGCCAAAAGCCAGGTATATACAAGCCATTAATCTATCCACAAGAGATTCCAAACCAGCTCTCAAATGACAGTAAACCTCAAAGTTACTTCAGATGTTGGATGACTTGGGTGGACCTGCGCACCTAGATCAATATCATTAGGGAGACAAAAAGTTTTCTGATTGTACTAACATAATATTCAATAACCTTAATATACAGTTTTGTCATGTAAAAACTAATTTGCAAAAACATGGGCATATGGGAAAGACGCGCAAATGAGTAGAATCTGCCTTGTTTTTCAGCTGTCATAAAACTATGAAAACCAATAGATGGCACTATCGAGTTATGAACAGCGCCATCTATTGGTTTCACAGTTTTATGACAAGAGGAGACTAATAGTTTTGTCAGAAGACTATGAAACCAATAGATGGTGCTGTTCATAACTCAATAGCGCCATCTATTGGCTTCACAGTCTTCTGACAAGAATATTAGACCATGAGTCTTATGACAAGCTTATGAGTGTAGCCTTTTGCATGGAAAATTCGCAATAAAAATTTGCGATTATAATATTCGCAATCTACACTAGGAGGATATCTGACACTGGGAAAGCTGAAGGCTACACTAATAGGCTTGTCATAAGACTCATAGTCTAATATTCTTGTCAGAAGACTATGAAACCAATAAATGCCGCTATTGAGTTATGAACAGCGCCATCTATTGGTTTCATAGTCGTCTGACAAAACGATTAGTCTGTTGTCATAAGACTGTGAAACCAATAAATGGTGCTGTTAATAACTCAATAGCGCCATCTATTGGTTTTCATAGTCTTATGACAGCTGAAAAACAAGACAGATTCTGCTCATTTGCATGTCTTTCACATTAGCCCATGTTTATGCAAATTAGTTTTTATATGACAAAACTGTATAGAAAGGTTATTCAATATTATGTTAGGACAATCAGAAAACTTTTTGTCGCCCTAATGATATTGATCTAGGTGTGCAGGTCCACCCAAGCCATCCAACAGATGCTAAATAACTTTGAGGTTTACTGGTTCTCAGTCAGATGAGAGCTGGTTTGGAATATCTTATAGTGCACAAGGCTGCCATTGTAAGGTATGCTAGCTGTTATCTGTCTCATGAATAGATTGACAGCTTGCATATAGCCTTTGTGTGGTTGTCTGTTGTATGTCATAAATAATAGGAGTCTAAGACGCATCCAGCTATCCTCTTAATGCTGTTTCCAAACCATTTTGATGGGGTTTCCATCAATTTCTAACCTTTTATTTTATGAACCAGACACTCTCTTCTCTTCCAAGCAGGGGGTGCCTGGGGTTCTCCCATTGACTTCCATTGTGCTCGGTAGAACACACAAGCACTTTGGTGCTCGCTCAACACTAACTAACATGTAACCCATTTAAGGGGTGGTGTCTGGCACATAAATGTTTGCTACAATGTATAAACCAGACTGCAACACTGTATATACAGCAGGGAGCAGAAGGTGTTTACAGCATGCAGAATATAAGCATTCACAGATGCAGCCCAAGATAGGATGTCTTTTATTCATTTATGTTTCGCTAAATCTTTAAACTGAGTGCTTCACTTAGTATAAGTTATAATGTAGACATCTTATAGGTACAGATGTTTAAAATGAACATATCTAAATGCAAAGTTCCATGATTTTAACAAGGGTTTGGTTACATGTGCAGGTTTTGTGATGCTGTTTTAATTCAAAACTAGGAGTAGATCATAAAAGGACAGACATGGACAGTGAGCCTTAATCTAGAACCCAGCCCGCTTTCCCTAACTACTTTCAGTGCAAGCTTTAGGTAGCAAGACCACAACTGGTCAACAGTCCCAATGCTACTAAGGTGCAGAAACAGACAGACACCTAGAATCAGATGACACAAAGCGAGTTGCACGGAAATGGTTCAGAACCAGGAGGACAACGCAGTACAAAACAAGAGACAGAGAGTGGTCAAAAGATGAGCCAAGGTCAGAACCAGACAGAATGCACAGTATAAATCATAAGAGACAGAGCGTGGTCAAAGGATGAGCCGAGGTCAAAAACATGAGCAAGACAAATCAGCACAGGAACAAGAACCAGGAACCTAGAGAGTGATCCCAAACAAGACTATCACTGGCACTGGTGTATGACCAGGAAGGGGTTTAAACAGAACGCCGAGTCCCTGGATCAGAACCTGATATGTCCATGACTCGGCGCTCCATTAAGACACATGTTCCTGTTTGCATCATGAATCACGTGACACGCATGACTCGCATTACTATTGCCCTACGCGCTCATGAATCTTCTACAGAGAATACTGTGTCTGGGAGGAACTGGACGATCACATGACCGCCTGTGGAACACATGATGTCACTAGACTGCGCCAGTATGCATTTAAAAAGAGCGACGCGATATCTGGAAAACGGACCCGAACTAACTAGGAGGCATTTTCTCCACCAGCACTGGAGGCTCCTCTTCTCCTTTTCTCTCAACTCTGTTACGGGACATGAGCAGAGTAACATGAGTGGGGCACGCAAGTACCATGTCATTTAGGATTTACCCCTCATTACTGAATATCTATTGAGGATCATGTACAACTATCTACAGTTAATTGGAGGGCTATTACCAATACTGGTGATGTGATTATGGCCTATATGAAGCATCTATAGGTGTCACTGTTTATGATATGGATTTATAAGGTATGGTGTGAGTAGGTTTAGGTTGATACATTGGTACACCTGTTTTAGCATTGATCCATGTAAGATCATAATAGTCCCCTGATGAGCCATTAGAGATGTTCAAGGCGAAACGTGTTGGGATGACTCCATTATATGAGGTCAGTATCTGACATATTAATTTTTTGGGGTATTGGCAAATTGTGGGACCTTGTCTCCTTTTTTGTCCTTTTTTGTAATCACATATTCACCTACTAAGCGGTGGTGGGTTCTATTCTGATGTCAGGGCCTTCCTAGGGTATATAGGAGGTTCCTGATACGGGATCACCCCTATTGGGGCGGCCATTCCGTTTGTAGGCAAAGTATAAAGATTAGGGAAACATCAGGGTCAGTTTTCTTTCCCTCTCCCCTATACTCTGACCCCTATTTTAGAAGACATTGTATGGTATGTTTTAAGGTATCTAATAAAGGCTAAGTCCTAATGGTGGTGGTCTGTGAATAGTTAGATTGCTCTTCACCACTATTATTACTTGGACCCCCTGACCGGAACTTGTCAGAACAGTGAATCTCGGCGCTCCATTAGTCAGAACACAGCACATAAGAATAGATCAGCTGAGCAATCAAACCACTGCTAATCACCTCCCGCTGCCGGGAGAAGCAGAGCATTGCATCCTGTTACTAAGGATGTTGTTGTGTCACCGGGGGTGTGGCTCAGCAGAGCGTCTCTCCCGGCGCGGCCATGCCACGGCTGAGGATTGTGCCGCTGGAGCTCAAACAGGTAAGTTTATGACAGTACCTGTATAAACATTAGTTGGTTGGCCTGTTCCACTTGAATTGTTGGGCTTTGACTATTAAAAGAAATACAAGGAAGGCTAGGCTAGCTCTACAATCTTTAGTCCCCCCTATTGCCAATATAAAAAAATAATTCTGCTGAAATTGAATGTTTCCAATGTGAATTGTCACCTGCAGCTTTACCACTGATGTCACCTCTGCCTCTCCTGCTTTTTGCACCTGCAGCTGCGTCTCTCCAGCGTCTATGCACCATCTAAATATGGCCAGAGCTTCTGACGTTTTCCCGTCAGGATGGGACACATTGTCATGAGAGACTACTGCACTGACCGAACCTTATACAGATTTGTGGTGTCAATCACCGGTATTTGCTGATTCTGGGTTCACATCATTGACAGTCATGGAATGCTTGAGAAGCTTCAGTCTGCAGCGGATCAGCAGAATATATCAGGTCCGTCATAAATATCTTATAATAATACATTACATTTCCACTGCTGACTCGCTGACAGTCAGTTCTGATCTGTGCTTAACTGAAATGTGATTTTAACAAGCGGATTTATGTCAGCGCCATTGTCTGAGCGACTTCACAAATGACTCATTCACTAGATTTTTATTGGATTATTTTTAACCACTTGCTGACTGCAGTACATCCAGGCAGTCGGCACATATCTTTGCATGGGTGTTTCAATGTGTCCGTGCAGAGATCACAGATGCACACTAATCGGGCAGCTGAAAGAGCAGAGAACCTGCTGTCAGTGACAGCAGGGCTCCCCATAGAGAAGGCATGGGTACGTTTTCACCAACTCTGAACTCTCCACCCATCCCTCCAAACACAGCTCTAACTGAGTGCTGTGCATAGAGATCAGGGAGCAGCAATGCAGCTTCGTGATCCAGTTCCAGTGGTCATGTGATCTCCGGGGGCCGGGAGTCTGCAGGAGCTGCTGGGTCTTATCAGACACAGATCAGCTCTGCAGAGAGGTTAGTGTCACGGCGGATAGGATACAAGATACACAGAATATCAACAAACAAGTGTCTAGGAAAGAAGCTGTGGATAAAGGTCACCTCCTGACAAATCCCTACCAGCTCTCCCTAGACTTCTATGCCCACGTTCAGACCCTGAAGGTGGGAATAAACGTGTCCTCGTGCCTAGGCTGAAGATTCCCTAGAATCCCTAAGATGGTGAAAGGGGGAAAGAGGCAGCCTGTTCCCTCAGACCTGGAGAGGGCAGGCGTCTCTCTAACAGCCTAGACAGACAACCACAAGATAAACAAAACCAACTTATCTTTACTGAGCAGGAACAGCAAATCCTTCCTTCCTTCCTCTGAGCCAGACAGAAATTATAACCCGCTGAGGACCCTGGGAGTGGGCTTAATTTAAACTCAAACCAACGACCCCACCCAGTGCACCTGAAGGGAGGCGGATATAGCTCAACTCCAAAACAAAAGGCTACACATGTGCTGCTAACCTGGCAGACCTCCGCACATAGCCTGAGCAGGGCATGACAGTTAGACAGTGATCCACTACCTCTCTAGGGGCTGCATTCTCCTACTATCTCAGCCCCAGTTAGAAAAGAGAATCAGAAAATAATGTTTTGTTTTTTTTAATTAAAAAATAAATAAATAAATATATATACAGTATATATATATATATATATATATATATATAGAGAGAGAGAGAGAAAGAGTGAGACAATGCAACAGTACCCTGCATACCAGATAAAGCACAATAATGCCATAGTCACAAAAAATATTATAGTGCTAATACTACGTTTATTTATAAAGTGAGATGCTTGGCAAATGCATTTTGTACAAAATTATCTGAGCCCGTCTGCCGAACGTCAAGGCGATCTCTGTAAGACGGGTCCTAACACTAAATACTACCTGTTATGCACCATAATGACCGCTATAAAGTTCAGGAAGTGTTGGATCCACATGCATGCTGGGTCCACTCTGCCTTTTACCATTTTTGGTGCCATAATGGCCTCCATTACTTACAAGAGATGCAGGTACAAACATGCATGCCGAGCGCACTTCATACCTTTATATTGTATAACCTTATAGGGGGTAACAATTGTAAACAAAAAAAAAAACCTGCCACCGTATTCTGAACCAGCATGTGCTCTTAATAAAGAGATCTATACCCGAAATGCGTCGAGCTGAACCAATTAAAGACTTCCTTCAAACGATGGAGCCCCGGTGTCATCTTTTTTGGGGACCAGGAAGCCATTGCTACACCGTGCAAAGCGATCTTGGCAGGGGAGGCTGAGGTATAGGTGTCTTGAGCTTAATCCTATGCCCTCCTCCCCGGTAAAGTAACAAAAGGTTGTACTTACTTTACCGAAATTTTAAAAAATCATCTGTTCCATTGGTGGGTGACATTAACCCATTTCTAGCGATGAAAATCCCCTGCTCTGCATAGGTGACATGGAATTAAATTTGAAAATTCGTCTTTAATTGGCCCTTTCATTCAATCCTTCTGCTTTAATAACTTGTCCCACATTTCAGCTCGATCACATTGCAGCCATTGACCTCCCTTGGATGAGGTCTCTCTTTCTCACTCTCCCTCTCCGACGTGGAACCCTGACTCGCCGATAACCGTGATCAACATGCGCAGAAAAGAACATTGAAAGTTGATAGAGCAGATATCCAATTGGATCGTGGACATCACGGGGACGTGCGACATGGTGGGACAGTAAGTGTGCACATGCCTACACGTACTGAATGACGGGTCAGCCCCTGCAACTTCTGGGTCTCCAAATTGGGCACATGGCCTGAGCTTTCCCTTTACCCCTTGGAGGTGCTGGCCTGCCCTGCAGTCAGTGTATTATCTGAACGTGTGTTTAGCACGGCAGGTGGGGGTAATAACAGGTTATATTTCCCAATGTTTTGGGGTGTACCATATTTTAACCAAAAAACAAAAAAATGTAATCCCAAATCCAGTGTTGGCTACCTCCTCCTCCTCCACGCCACTTAAACCTACACCGCCACATCCAGCGCCTCCTCAACCTCCTACTCCATATGGACCTTGTCCTCCAAGATCAAGATTATTATTTTTTTATTTTTACGTATTTTATGTTATTTAAAGTCATTTCCCTATCCACATTTGTTTGCAGAGCACTTGCCATGCTCTTAACCACATTTTGATGCCATTTGCATGACATTTTTACAGCCATTTTAGTGCTCTAAAGTTGACTTCAATGGGGTTGGGGTTCAGGGTCAAGTTCGGGTCCCAAACTCAAACTTTTTTGTGAAGTTCGGCCGAACCTGTCGAACCCAAACATCCAGGTGTCCGCTCAACTCTAGTTATATATTAGCACATAGAGAATGGTAGCAAGGTGCTAAAAGAAGTGGTAATGGCACTCTGGGTCATTACACATGACAGAAAAATAAAGCCCCATATACGACAGAAAAAAGGCTCAAAAAATTATTTACAAACCGAAAAGGAAGAAAAAAGTTATGGCTTTCAAAGTAAATATAGGAATTAAATCGCAGACTGAGGGGCACTATTTCCAAAACTTTACTAATACAAAAAAAAAAGGAAACTTGACTGGTCACCAAGGGAGGAGGGTAGGGAAGAGTAAATGGCCTGGTCAGAAAATGGTTAAAGATTAGGTAATACTTAGTGGGGGAAGGGCAGTACATGTTGTTACACAAGAAAAATATCCAATTACTGTATTTTTCGGACTACCAAAAGTGGGGGGACAATGGCTGTGCATCTCAGGGTCCATTCACACGTCCGTATGTGTTTTGTAGATCTTCAAATTGCGAATCCGCAAAACACGGACACCAGCAATGTGCGTTCCGCATTTTGCGGACCGCACAACGCCGGCACTCTCATAGAAAATGCCTTTTCTTGTCCGCATTTGAGGACAAGAATAGGACATGTTCTTTTTCTTTGCAGAATGGAAGTGAGGATCCGGAAGTGCGGATCTGCAAAAATTGCGGAACGGATGCGGACCCATTTTGCGGACGTGTGAATGGACCCTTGTGGTACAAATGCTGATAAACCTCTTATGGAAGTGGTCATCAGTATGCGGGAGGTGCAGGGAGTGGTGAGTGAAGTGCTTCGCTGGCTGTACTTACCACTCCCTGCTCTTCTTCCGGGCCCTGCTCTGCCTGCATGTAGGCGTGCACCAGGACTTGATGCAGTGTGACAGTGCAGTGCGTTCCATAAGAAGACCAGAGAGGAGTGAGTGCTCGGTCCAGAAAAGGAGAGGTAAATTGGTAAATTCATTTTTTTTTTTTTTTTGCCTGATGGAGCTTGGGGGTCTGATCTGAGGCCTGAACCAAGGTCTGATGGAGCTTAAGGGTCTGATCTGAGGTCTAGGGAGGATTGGGTGGTTTGATCTGAGATGGTGGTTTGATCTGAGATCTAATGGAGGTTGGGGGTCTGATCTGAGGAGGATTAGGACTCAATACAGAGGTCTGATGGGAGTCTGATCTTAGGTTCTGATCTGATTTTTGAGGAGGAATGATACAGTGGTCTCATGGGGGTCTGATCTTAGGTCTTATGGAGCTTGGGGGTCTGATCTGAGGTCTGATGGAGCTTCGGGCTCTGATATGAGGTCTGAGGAGGAATGGGGGTCGATACAGAGGTCTGATGGGGGTCTGATCTAATGTATGTTGGGGTCTGTTCTGAGGTCTGATGGAGCTTTGGGGGTCTGATCTGAGGTTTGAGGAGGAATGGGGGTCAATACAGTGGTTTGATGGAGGTCTCATTTGAGGTCTGAAGAAGCTTGGTGTCTAATGGGGATCTGATCCTCCTCTATATCCTAGGTGCATCTTATGGTCCAAAAATATGGTAACTTAAAGACAACTATATGCAGCAGGCCACCATGGCACACATCCAGCAACCTCTGCCTTAGTTGTTTGCATTTATATTATCTTCTATAAAGTGATTAAAAAAACTAATGATAAAATTTGTATCTCCCACACAAAACAGAAAATTTAAACCAGAAAGTGTCTTCTAACAATCCACATCTTCTGTATGAACTGAAGGAGAACATCACAAACACCATCCTGCTGAAGAGCTGCAAGCAGAATCAGCCGACAGCATCCGACCTGCCCAAAGATTCAGAGACCTGAGCGGGGACGGGGACCTGAACAGGAACCACTCTCAGCATCTTTTGTGACTTGTGGGTAATTAAAAAAACAATCCACTTTACTCGTTCCTCTTGTCATACTATCGCTGGAGGCATCTACTTTTTCGTGGGCCTCCCTGTATTCATTTCATTGGAATGTAACCCTAATCTACGGCATCATAGTTTATCAATACTATCGTCGTCATTTTTTCTTTCTTCTTTTTCACAGTTTTTCTTGTCAACAGTTTTTAATGCAGTCATAAATATAAAAAAGTAAAGACCCTGAAAGGTGGACCTGACTGGTTTATCACTGATTATGAAGGCCCTATGTGAACTGTGCTCTTCTCCTCAGAGCCTCTGTGTGAAGTATAATGCAGCAGTATGGGGAGATTTCCTGCCATATGTCTTGTCAGAGCGCGTCGCCTCCTGCTCATGATGCGGAAGGCGCCTTCTTATTGTGCTTAGTGATCTGATGAGCAAATTGCCTGGAAGTTAAATATAAATAAAAAGCAAAGTTACATGATTAATATGGTCAGTGGTTAAATATGTTTCTGCACCGATGGACATTGGCTGCCAACAGCGAGTGATCACACAGCGGAATCAGAGACCCTGAGATAGGCAGCAGGGCATGAGCAGCAAAATGAGGATAATTATGTACAGTCTATCTATCTCCTATCTATCTATTTATCTATCTAGGTATAAGAAAACCAAAAGGCAACACTCCAGTGTAACGTGAAAAACGGATCCCTTTATTTCACCAATGCAACGTTTCAACTGCTCAGTGCAGTCTTTGTCAAGCAGTGACTGCAAGTGCTTCTCACATTTAAATACAGCGTACACATGTGAAGGAACTGATTACAACTTGATTAATATAATAGTAACAAAACATGACTGTGAGTGTAATAAAGTGAAAAATCAATATCTCAGTACATAATTATAATCCAAAATTGAGTATTAACAAAAATTTTTTTTTTTTTAAAACAATAAGTATACATGATTGTGTCAATTATTAAGATGACGTGCACCTGTGTGATTCAAATTAAATTTCCAATGTGGACATAATATGGATAATCCCACCAGTATATCGACTCACCATCGACATGTGTTCAGTAGCATGCGGAATAGTGTTGGGCGAGCATGCTCGGCCGAACACTATTTTCACTCGAGCATCACTATGCTCGGCAGATCGCTGGGTTCGGCTGAACACTGCATGTGCTCGAGCGCGATGCGCGAGTCTCCTCCCGCACATTTGTTGGCTGCTACGCAGCCAATAAACGTGCGCGGAAGTATGGGCGCTGACTGTAATGCCATAGCCATGTTGGTTACTGGCATTACAGTGATTGGCCGGCCAGAACATGTCATCGGGTGCTATATAGCACTCGATGACACGTGGTTCGGCTCAGTCTTAGTCAGGGAGACCTGCAGTAGAAGGGACAGATGGTGTAGGGACAGGAATTGTTTAGTGTTAAAAGGTGTTAGAGAGACCCAAAAGTCCTTTTAAGGACTATTGTTTTATCTGGCTGCAATATATTAGCGCAACCTGCGCTAAATTGCGTGCAATTGTTTGGCCGCTGCTGACAGTGACACAACCTCTGCTACATCTGTTGTGTTATATTTGCGCATCCTAAATATCTGTGACATTCAGTCTAATTTTTTCGCCGCTGGTGACAATGACATTACCAGCGCTACATCTCCTGTATAACGTTTGTGCATCCTAAATATCTGTGACATTCAGTCTAATTTATTTGCGCAAACACTTACAAAACCTGCGCTACTGTACGTGTGACATACTTGCAAGCGTATATACCATTTAATATGGGCAAGGCGAGCAGTAAGCGACGGGGAAGTGGCCGTGCTGCTGATGGTGCACGCAGAGGCCATGGCCCTGGGCGCAGTAAAACTGTGCCTGCTGCCAGAGCACAAGAAACACACTCATCCATGATACCTAGCTTCATGTCCCAGTTTGCAGGGCGGCACTGGACACCACTCTTGTAGTCACACCAGTGCGACCAGTTGGCCGGTTGGATTGCAGTAGATAATGCTTCCAGTCAGTTAAACACCACCCTGTCGTCCGCAAAGTCCGGTCTCAGTAGCCAAGAGTCTGGTCAACACAATCCTCACCATGATCCTCCTTCCTCCCACCATGGAGAGTCTTGGCAAACAAGTGATCCCACACTAGGATATTCCGATGAGCACTTTTCATCGCTATTCCTTGATTTGGGCCTCTCAGCAAGCCGGCTTGAAGAGGTACATAAGGAGATCTTTTGCACTGATTCCCAAACTCTTGAGCATCCACAGTCAGAATAGGATGACGGTGGGAAACTGCAATTAGTGTTTCATGAGGTGGATGATGATGATGAGACACAGTTGCCAATAAGTCAACGGCAATTAGTGTCTCAAGGGATTGAAGATGCGAATGAGACACAGTTGTCAATAAGTGAGGTTCTTGTTAGGTCAACAAGTCAGGAAGATCAAGGTGCGGTATCTGTGGATCACTACAGCTGAGTAATGGATTTAAGGTGCTCTTGGTTTATGTGACCCACCCAGTCACAAAGAGAAATACAAAGTTATATAGGATAAACCAGGCACTCAAGTATGGAGTATATTGATAAGGATATTTATTCCCACAATAGAATATAACAATAAAATTCACCAATAAAATACTATAAAATATTAAAAACACTTTAAACCATAATAGCAGCAATAATATACATATACACTAAAAGTCAATGCGTTAATTGGATAGCAGCGGCATCAATACATAAATTAGCAGCAGCAATGGACATATGCACTAATTAATAAATAGCGGCATTGGACATATGCGGTTTGGAGATGCTGAAGTCATTGGGTTCAGAAGACAAGGAAAACGCAGGAAAACCGCAATTGGTAGCAAAGTCTTATAAGCGCTTTTTCGATTTTGGTAATATTGAATTGCACAGCGGTGGCGTCCCACCGATTTGAGCAACTGTGTTGCTTAGTTTTACCTGGCCAGTATGTCTTTGTCCTACGTCCGGATCTGTAGAAATTTGCTGTGGGCGCGGTGTCACCTAGATATCCTGCTCACGAAAGCAATGTCTGTGGCTTTGTTAGGATTCCTCCGGTGTTCGTCGCTCTCAGTCACAGCTAGTCAATTCTTGGAAGTCCAGGGGAGCTATTTTTCCAGCATGCCGGTACAGGGTATTAAACCATACGCGTTTCGGGGTTCTCTGAATGACCCCTTCCTCAGTGGTAACCCTGAAGTGCTTCCCCACATCCTTTTATATAAAATCTTGGAAAGAAACAAGATCCGGACAGGATCTCATCGTGCGAAAACATGGAAGACTGGAATTATCCAATATATTCATTAAATGCGCTTTTCCTTATGCGATTCCTGTGCTCTGATTTTCGCTGCGTTTTTTAGGTAAGTTGCGTTTTATGCTCCACTGCTATTTAAATGCAGAGTAGATCATATGCCACATAATTTCTGTTGCAATATAATACTTAAAATATATTTAAAAATATATAAATATATAAAAAGGCTTTTTCAGATGCAGAACTTGTTCAAACTGCAAAATAACAAAATTTTCAAAGAAAGACAGTCAAAGTTTCCTCAACCAGTAATGAATATGTGTATGAAATCAAAACCTTTCTGACATGTAACAGTAAAAATATAATATATCTGTTAACCTGTCCGTGCAGGAAGCAATATATTGGTCGCACAAAAAGGTGCCTTAAGACAAGGATTTCAGAACATATAGCAAATATTCGTAAAGGCTATGAAAATCATACTGTCTCAAGGCACTTTAAGCTATGTCACAATAGCGATCCAACAGGTCTCACCTATACAGCTCTAACAATGGTGACACCAGAGTGGAGGGGGGGAGATTTGATAAAAAAGATGTCAAGGGTGGAATCCAAGTTTATATTTGACTTTGGTTCCCTAGTCCCACAAGGACTGAATGCTGATTGGGAACTTTTTGGTTTCTTGTGATTCCATGACCCTTGAACTTTTTTCTCCCCCCTTCAAAACATTGTCTAATAAGAATAAAAATAAAGAGACTGATGTGGTTGTGTTTTATATATATATGCATTTTATATATATATGCATATTTTTATATATTTATATATTTTTAAATATATTTTAAGTATTATATTGCAACAGAAATTATGTGGCATATGATCTACTCTGCATTTAAATAGCAGTGGAGCATAAAACGCAACTTACCTAAAAAACGCAGCGAAAATCAGAGCACAGGAATCGCATAAGGAAAAACGCATTTAATGAATATTAAAGTATAATTATATCGTGGCTCACCCTTATCTGTTAGCGTGGTTAAGGTGCTCTGTTTTTTGGATGTCTCACCCGTTCATCCAATGTAACAAATGTACTTCAAATGCAAAAATAAAAATAAAAACAGGCACTCACCAGCTGGTATGTCTATAGTAGAATGTTTATATAAAATATCACATAAAATATCACATAAAATATAAAATACAAAATAAAATGCAATGTATCATAATATGCACTGGGGTTGGCACATATATTATATCACATCCGCTCTGTTACGCAAAATACAAATATTATAGCGATATATTTCAGAAGAGTAGATGGATTAATAAAAGAAAAATAAAAAAAGTGATACTATGTATGATAAATAAGATCAAAAATCTGTGACAGAAATGTCCCGTATAAGGATTAATACCTGTGAATGAAGGGTTATTCAAAAGTGAAAAAAACTGCTGAATGAGCAGCTGTAAAGAACTTGCATGTGTCTTCTTAGGTGATAATTGTGTCCATGTAGATTGATGTAGCAACTAATGTAGCGCTAATATAGAGATGTGAACCATCCGGTTTCACCAGCATACAAAGTCCGCACTCAGGGTTCAGTATATATTGAAGTAGACGGGTTTTATGAATGGGGCGTCCCCCTATCCGTGAACCCTCTTACCTTGCCCTTTTAGAATGCCAGTGTGATTTATGCTGCCAATGGTCGCTGGATCCTTTATGTCACGATGTGGGATCCGGTACTTTAAATTCACTGCTTACTGCCCTCCGGTCTCGGCGTTCCACGTGATGTCTTTGCGTGTCGCCTTCCAGAAAGTAATGTGCAGGGATCGCGTAGTCTCGCGATAAGTCTAACCAGTTTCGCTTTCACTGGTATCCAGATCACCAACAATGTGCTTGTATTGACCAACGATGTATAGGTCTCTTTCCTCGGGTTAGGGTGGGTAATTTGTAGCTTGCAGGACCAACCAGACGCGTTTCGAGGGGTCTCCCTCTGCCTCAGTGGCTATATTGCAAGTGCTACTACCCTCTTCTTTATATGCTCCAGTGTTCACAAACCCCACCCTACACCCAGCATGAATGAATTATCCTCTAATTGGGCAATTTGCCTTATCCTCAGTGCATAGTGTTACATATATATCTCTATAGACAGTTTTACTTTTATTACAACTTATATTCTTAATAAAGTTAAAATAATGCATTAAAATATTTAATTTAAGGCACAAAAAGTCAGTATTCCTTATTTTCAGACAACCTTTATTTTTATATATATGTATATATATATTTTTATATGTTTTCTTATTGTTTTAAAATCTTCCTGTTATTTAAAATTTCATATTCATATTGTATAATGTTCCCATATATAGGGTTCCTCCAATCGTATCAAAAAAACAAAAAAAACAAAAAAACGCATCTAACTCCAAAAAACGCATATGCGTTTTTGGTGCGTTTTTTGCAATTTTTTTTTTTTTTTTTTTGCAGATTCCACTTTCTCATGTCTATTCCTGTTATCCCTCATCACTTGGGAACAAAATTCATCAATCTTAAAGGATATTGTTGAATAATTCAATTTTTGTTCTTATTATTTTTATTTTTATTTTATTTTTATGGGATATTTGCCTCTTCTATCCATTAAGTTATTCGGTATTCTGGAGTATTAGGAGATATTGATTAAAACAATAAGAAAACATATAAAAATATATATATACATATATATAAAAATAAAGGTTGTCTGAAAATAAGGAATACTGACTTTTTGTGCCTTAAATTAAATATTTTAATGCATTATTTTAACTTTATTAAGAATATAAGTTGTAATAAAAGTAAAACTGTCTATAGAGATATATATGTAACACTATGCACTGAGGATAAGGCAAATTGCCCAATTAGAGGATAATTCATTCATGCTGGGTGTAGGGTGGGGTTTGTGAACACTGGAGCATATAAAGAAGAGGGTAGTAGCACTTGCAATATAGCCACTGAGGAAGAGGGAGACCCCTCGAAACGCGTCTGGCTGGTCCTGCAAGCTACAAATTACCCACCCTAACCCGAGGAAAGAGACCTATACATCGTTGGTCAATACAAGCACATTGTTGGTGATCTGGATACCAGTGAAAGCGAAACTGGTTAGACTTATCGCGAGACTACGCGATCCCTGCACATTACTTCCTGGAAGGCGACACGCAAAGACATCACGTGGAACGCCGAGACCGGAGGGCAGTAAGCAGTGAATTTAAAGTACCGGATCCCACATCGTGACATAAAGGATCCAGCGACCATTGGCAGCATAAATCACACTGGCATTCTAAAAGGGCAAGGTAAGAGGGTTCACGGATAGGGGGACGCCCCATTCATAAAACCCGTCTACTTCAATATATACTGAACCCTGAGTGCGGACTTTGTATGCTGGTGAAACCGGATGGTTCACATCTCTATATTAGCGCTACATTAGTTGCTACATCAATCTACATGGACACAATTATCACCTAAGAAGACACATGCAAGTTCTTTACAGCTGCTCATTCAGCAGTTTTTTTCACTTTTGAATAACCCTTCATTCACAGGTATTAATCCTTATACGGGACATTTCTGTCACAGATTTTTGATCTTATTTATCATACATAGTATCACTTTTTTTCTTTTTCTTTTATTAATCCATCATATTGAAGCAACTCTTCTGAAATATATCGCTATAATATTTGTATTTTGCGTAACAGAGCGGATGTGATATAATATATGTGCCAACCCCAGTGCATATTATGATACATTGCATTTTATTTTGTATTTTATATTTTATGTGATATTTTATGTGATATTTTATATAAACATTCTACTATAGACATACCAGCTGGTGAGTGCCTGTTTTTATTTTTATTTTTGCATTTGAAGTACATTTGTTACATTGGATGAACGGGTGAGACATCCAAAAAACAGAGCACCTTAACCACGCTAACAGATAAGGGTGAGCCACGATATAATTATACTTTACTTTTGATACTATATTCACCTATATATCAGTGTGCCCCCCATTGTCTGCTAGTATGGACATCTGGCAGTTTATAGAGAACCAAAATGTCAGGTTGGAAACTTTTTCTTTTGAGGAGACCAATATACATAACTCAAATGGATCTATGGAGAAATCCATAGCGGAGTCTTTTAGAGAGCTGGAAACCTTATTGATTAGGCAACTAAAGCAAAAGTGGGAGATTAAATCCCTAGGGAAACATCTAGAATTGGGTATAATACCCAAAGGATTACAGCTCTCTAAGAACCCAGCTATGGATTTGATAACTGATTCCTTCAAAGAAGAATGGGATAACCTATTGGTGAAACAATCCATAGCACTAGTGGAATTAATTATCAAAAGGAGGAAACAAATTTTAGAAGAAACAGCAGAAAAAATCCTAAAAATTAAAGAAACAATACAGAAATTGCCCATGAGTGAAGAAATCACTAATTGGCAACAAAGAATCTGCAAAAATTTAGGATTAATAGAACAGGAGATAATTAATAAAAAAAGTAAAAAATTGAAAAAAACCACCAGAGGAGAATTGGATAAATACATACCAGCTGAAAATCACTACACACCGAATATAAATATAGGGATGAATGCAGAACATACGAGAGAAGATAGACAACATATAGAATATGAAATCCCGGTGAGAAATAGGTATGAACCAATTACAAATAACCATTTTTTAGATGGGACCCTTCCACACCACAAAACGAAAGCACGTCAAACGAGACACACAACACCAGAACGAGCGAAATCCCCCCCAAAAACGGACCATTTTCAGGAAACTGGTCATCAATACAACCTGAGATACAGAGACCAATATCAAACTCAATACAATCCCAGGGAGGGGGAGTATCAGGGGAGGAGAGAAAAACATATCCCAAACCGGTACCAATATCACTACGATCAAAGGGGACAAGGAGGGGAAAGAGAAAAGGGAAGAAGGAATCACAGATAATAAAACTCCAGAAGGAAAGAGATTCAATTATTAACCTTAGTCAGACAACGCTTACCCCAACTCAGATTCAATTGTTGAATAAGGGACTTAAATTTGCCCCTACAGCACAAGCTAACAAATTTGATATCTATATTGGAATAGAAAAATTTGTTAGAAAATTGTGCCTAAGGAAACACTTTATGAGGAACCCCATAATTAGAAATTCTGTGGAGAAGGACACCTTTATACATACAAATCTAAAACCAAAGAGTAAGATGTATCCAAGGCAGCAAATTGGCCATGAAATGGCAGCATTCAAAAAATCTGTAGAAAAAGATATAAGAAAACTAAAAATAAATGGAAGAATTGGAAACAATGTATCAACACAAGAAAAACAGGCCTTAAAACAATTACAAGAGACAGAAAAAATTACTATACGGCCTGCTGACAAGGGAGGAGCCATTGTCATTTTGGAGACACAAAAATATGAGACAGAATGTCAAAGACAACTGTCGGATACTGACACATACTCCAAACTGACGAGGGACCCCCACAAAAGAATATATGGGGGAGTTGGTGAACTATGCTAGAGATGGTTGGGAAAAGGGAATTTTAAACGAACAGGAGTTTAAATATATTAGTACCACCCAAAGCAGACTACCAGTATTTTACTGTCTCCCCAAAGTCCATAAAGATCTAATGAATCCCCCAGGGAGACCGATCATCTCTGGCATAGGTTCACTAACCTCCAATTTGTCAAAATACATTGACAAACTTCTACAGCCGAGTGTAAAAAAGAATTTTGCATATATTAGAGATACAACTCAAGTTATCAAAATAGTGGAGGAGTTAAAATATGAAACGGACGGGATATTGGGGACTTTGGATGTAAGTTCCCTCTATACAGTTATTAACCATAATCAGGGAATACAAGCATTGAGGAGTCAATTAAAAATACATAGTGATCTCCCTGAGAAACAAATAGACTTCATAGCAGAAGGGGTAAAATTTATTCTAACCCACAACTATTTTGTTTATAAACTAGATTATTATCTCCAGACTAGAGGAACTGCCATGGGTACCAGGTTTGCCCCCAGCTATGCAAACTTATTCATGGCGCAGTGGGAATGTGAGGAGATTCTGCCCAGGTTGGGGGCAAGCCTGGTACTCTGGCATAGGTTTATTGATGATATCCTATTTATCTGGAAAGGTACGAGGGATGATCTGAATATATTTCTTTCAGATATTGACACCAATGCATACAATTTAAAATTTTCTGCCAATATAAATATGGAGAGAATAGAATTTTTAGATTTACTAATTAGAGTGCAGAATAACCAGCTAATATGCAGTACATATCAAAAAGAGGTATCTCGAAACAGTTACATACTGTTTTCAAGCTGCCATCTACCAAGATGGTTGCTTGAAGTCCCGATGGGTCGATTTAAACGCATAAAAAGAAACTGTTCAGATGTAACTGATTTTGAGAAAGAGGCCGAAATTATGAAGAAACGTTTTCTAGATAAGAATTACCCAAGCAATGTATTGGATAAGGCACTCACAAAAGTTAAAACTATACATAGGGAGACTTTCTTTATGGAAAAAATAAAAGATGTTAGAAAAGAAGAAGAACAAGATCAATTGAGGAGAATAATATTACCCTTCAACAAACAACACAAACAGATAGAAGGAATAGTGAGAAAGCACTGGCATCATCTGTTGAATGACAGACTAATAGGCCCTTTGGTCAGTAATGGTCCTCAAATAACATACACAAGAGCTCAGAATTTATCTTTAAAGGTGGCACCAACAGTTATAGACAAAAAGAACAAATTATCTATGCAAGGTTGGTTGAATTTGAGTGGCTTCTACAAATGTGGGAAATGTGGGATATGCAAACTAACATCGTTTCCTAGAAAGACCACCGAAATTCAATCCCAGGTAAACTCCTTTACATGGAAAATAAGGGAGTTTCTGACCTGTAGCTCTAGCAACATTCTGTATATGATAGAGTGCCAGTGCAAGAAACAATACATTGGGAGGACAAAACGTACACTAAAAAAAAGACTGTCAGAACACATCACAAATATAAAAAACGGCTATGAAAAGCACTCTCTCTCATTACATTACAAAGAACATCATAATAAAAATCCTGAAGGTATGGTCTTCGTAGCCTTTGAAAAAGTGGATGTGCACTGGAGAGGAGGAGACCATATTGCCAGGATGTCAAGGCAGGAATCTAGACGAATTTTTGATTTTGAAACACTCCTTCCACGAGGACTCAATTCGGACTTTGAGTTGTTCGGTTTCCTGTAGATGTTGGTGGGGGGTGCCCACCTCTGATGGGAAATCCTGAGGTTTGCTGTTTAGCGGCACTGGGATCTCCCCTCGGAGTTCGGCTCCCTCCACATAAACAACTATCAATATCTCCTAATACTCCAGAATACCGAATAACTTAATGGATAGAAGAGGCAAATATCCCATAAAAATAAAATAAAAATAAAAATAATAAGAACAAAAATTGAATTATTCAACAATATCCTTTAAGATTGATGAATTTTGTTCCCAAGTGATGAGGGATAACAGGAATAGACATGAGAAAGTGGAATCTGCAAAAAAAAAAAAAAAAAAAAACAAATTGCAAGAAACGCACCAAAAACGCATATGCGTTTTTTGGAGTTAGATGCGTTTTTTTGTTTTTTTGATACGATTGGAGGAACCCTATATATGGGAACATTATACAATATGAATATGAAATTCTAAATAACAGGAAGATTTTAAAACAATAAGAAAACATATAAAAATATATGTATACATATATATAAAAATAAAGGTTGTCTGAAAATAAGGAATACTGACTTTTTGTGCCTTAAATTAAATATTTTAATGCATTATTTTAACTTTATTAAGAATATAAGTTGTAATAAAAGTAAAACTGTCTATAGAGATATATATGTAACACTATGCACTGAGGATAAGGCAAATTGCCCAATTAGAGGATAATTCATTCATGCTGGGTGTAGGGTGGGGTTTGTGAACACTGGAGCATATAAAGAAGAGGGTAGTAGCACTTGCAATATAGCCACTGAGGAAGAGGGAGACCCCTCGAAACGCGTCTGGCTGGTCCTGCAAGCTACAAATTACCCACCCTAACCCGAGGAAAGAGACCTATACATCGTTGGTCAATACAAGCACATTGTTGGTGATCTGGATACCAGTGAAAGCGAAACTGGTTAGACTTATCGCGAGACTACGCGATCCCTGCACATTACTTCCTGGAAGGCGACACGCAAAGACATCACGTGGAACGCCGAGACCGGAGGGCAGTAAGCAGTGAATTTAAAGTACCGGATCCCACACCGTGACATAAAGGATCCAGCGACCATTGGCAGCATAAATCACACTGGCATTCTAAAAGGGCAAGGTAAGAGGGTTCACGGATAGGGGGACGCCCCATTCATAAAACCCGTCTACTTCAATATATACTGAACCCTGAGTGCGGACTTTGTATGCTGGTGAAACCGGATGGTTCACATCTCTATATTAGCGCTACATTAGTTGCTACATCAATCTACATGGACACAATTATCACCTAAGAAGACACATGCAAGTTCTTTACAGCTGCTCATTCAGCAGTTTTTTTCACTTTTGAATAACCCTTCATTCACAGGTATTAATCCTTATACGGGACATTTCTGTCACAGATTTTTGATCTTATTTATCATACATAGTATCACTTTTTTTCTTTTTCTTTTATTAATCCATCATATTGAAGCAACTCTTCTGAAATATATCGCTATAATATTTGTATTTTGCGTAACAGAGCGGATGTGATATAATATATGTGCCAACCCCAGTGCATATTATGATACATTGCATTTTATTTTGTATTTTATATTTTATGTGATATTTTATGTGATATTTTATATAAACATTCTACTATAGACATACCAGCTGGTGAGTGCCTGTTTTTATTTTTATTTTTGCATTTAATGAATATATTGGACAATTCCAGTTTTCCATGTTTTCGCACGATGAGATCCTGTCCGGATCTTGTTTCTTTCCAAGATTTTATATAAAAGGATGTGGGGAAGCACTTCAGGGTTACCACTGAGGAAGGGGTCATTCAGAGAACCCCGAAACGCGTATGGTTTAATACCCTGTACCGGCATGCTGGAAAAATAGCTCCCCTGGACTTCCAAGAATTGACTAGCTGTGACTGAGAGCGACGAACACCGGAGGAATCCTAACAAAGCCACAGACATTGCTTTCGTGAGCAGGATATCCAGGTGACACCGCGCCCACAGCAAATTTCTACAGATCCGGACGTAGGACAAAGACATACTGGCCAGGTAAAACTAAGCAACACAGTTGCTCAAATCGGTGGGACGCCACCGCTGTGCAATTCAATATTACCAAAATCGAAAAAGCGCTTATAAGACTTTGCTACCAATTGCGGTTTTCCTGCGTTTTCCTTGTCTTCTGAACCCAATGACTTCAGCATCTCCAAACCGCATATGTCCAATGCCGCTATTTATTAATTAGTGGATATGTCCATTGCTGCTGCTAATTTATGTATTGATGCCGCTGCTATCCAATTAACGCATTGACTTTTAGTGTATATGTATATTATTGCTGCTATTATGGTTTAAAGTGTTTTTAATATTTTATAGTATAGTAGCGGTGATGCCGCTACTATCAGCGTAACCATCCCACTTCTGTGTCTACTGAAACGCTCGCTGCTCACAATAAAGGTGGACGCTTTGCATGTGGAAGAGTTGGAAATGGGGGAAGACAGTACACAGGGTGATAGCCAGATCACCCTCAGTTCGTCTTCTCAGCGCAAATTGGATGATGATGAGGAGGAGGAGCAGGAGACGGTTGCCTCTACTACAGAGGGTAGTACCCATAGAAGGTTTATTCCATATGTTCAGTGTGAATGGGTCAAAGAGGAGGAAAAGGATGAGGAGATTGAGTCATCCTCCTGATGAGGACAGCGAAGTCTTGTCTGTTGGGACTGGCACACATGGCTGACTTTATGTTATGCTGCCTTTTTTGTGACCCTTGCGTTATACTGATTTTGGCCAACACCGATTACTGGTTGTTCACCCTTCTTGACCCCCGCTACAAAGAAAACTTCTCATCTCTAATTCCTGTGGTTGAGAGGACTAGAAAAAAAGTGCAATACCAGAAGATCCTTGTGGAAAAAAAAATCCCAAAATTTCCAGCTGACAACGCTGGCGGCAGAGTACGTAGTTTCTTGGGCAACCAAAGAGGGGAGATGAGGGGAACACACAGCAGTTCCAACAGAGGCAGGGCAACACTCTCCAAGGCCTGGGACAGTTTCATGACACCCCGCCAGCACCCTCACCCTGATGCGCAGCCTAATGTCACAAGGAGGGAAAAGTTTTGGAAGTTGGTGAAGGAGTACGTCGTAGACCGTGTCAGCGTCCTCAGTGATCCCTGTGTGCCTTACAACTATTGGGTGTCCAAGCTGGACATGTGGCACGAACTGGCTCTCTACACCTTGGAGGTGCTGCCCTGCCACCAGCGTTTTTGTCAGAGCGGGTATTTAGTGCTGCTGGTGGCATCATAACTGATAAGCGCATCCGACTGTTAACTGAAATTGCTGACAGGTTTACTTTTATCAAAATGAACAAGGCCTGGATTGCCCCTGACTTCTCTACTCCACCAGAGGAAAGCGGCTGAATATAAAGGCACTTTAAATGTGACATTTATGGTGTATTGAATACACTGTATTCCCGTGCACCCCTTCCACTACAAAAAAGGGTATATGTTTCAATCTTCCTTTTTTCGTCGTCCTCCTCCTCCTTTTCGATCATATCTGCATGCCTATTAGGCTGCCCTTGCTCCTAATGTTTTGGAGGGTCAGCTCAGCAGCAGACCCTCACCTCTAATGTTTTAGAGGGTCACCAGCAGACCCTCACCCATAATGTTTTAGATGGTCAGATCAGCAGCAGGCCCTCGCGTCCTAATGTTTTAGAGGGTCAGCTCAGCAGCAGACGCTCACCCCTAATGTTTTAGAGGGTCAGATAAACAGCAGTCCCTCGCCCCTAATGTTTTAGAGGGTCAGCTCAGCAACAGACCCTCACCCTTAATGCTTAAGATCGTGTGGGCAGTCGCTCTGGTAGACAGGATTAGCGGACGCAGTATAGAGGCAACAACAAGTTCTTTGTATGAAACAGTTCAGTGTTTTATTCACACTTTAGGCAAGTGACAAAACAAGCAGTCATAATAATAAAAAAAAGTCACCTTGCGGTGTTGGTGGTAATTCACACCATGCGGCAATTCTGCCTCAAAGAGTCCTTGCCGATAGCAGCACTAACCTGTTTTTACGCCAAACAGGAAGCAAGCCTTCATCCAGACACCAGGCTCCCAGATCCCAACACAGAGACCTGGCTTCTGAGCCCAGCTGCCTATTTAAAGACAACCAGGTGCTTCCAAAACCTGGACCGGCATTGAAAATCCGGTCCGGTATTTGAACTCACCTGGCTGTAAATCAGCCCAGCAGCACATGCTGGGAGGAAAATACCTGTTTTCCCAGATGAAACCTCTCACTGTGTCACATATCCCCCCCCCCACTCCCTTTGTTCAACCCTGAGGGGGTGAACACACGCCAGACAGTGTAACCTGGACAAGTTTTGTAGGGAGAGAATCCATCGGGTGACCCAGGCATTTCTGTCCTTGGCCTGCCTCATCCACTTGACAGGGGAGTGGTCAATAAATAATAGTGGAGAGATTCTAGTGCCCACTTGATAGCCAGGCACTCTCTCTCCACTATACTATACCGGGTCTCGGCTGGTGTGAGCTTACGGCTGAGGAAGACGGGATGCTCCTCCCTGTTGACTTCATGAGACAGTACAGCACCGAGGCCTACTTCGGAGGCATCCATCTGTACTTTAAACTCCCTTTTGAAGTCGGGCGTCACCAAAACCGGTGACCCACACAGGGCCGACTTCAAAGTGGAGAAAGCCTCTTCAGCCCGATCATCCCAGTAAACCATCATTGACTTGTGTCCCTTCAAGAGAGCTGTCAAGAGCGCAGCTAGAGTAGCAAAGTGGGGAACAAACCTCATGTATTAGCCCACCATTCCCAGGAATGACTTTATTTGCCTAGTGGTGACAGGTCGGGGCCAATTCTGTATCACCTCTATTTTGTTCACTTGGGGTTTGATGACTTCGAGCCCAATGACATACCCAAGGTACTTAGTCTCCTCTAACACTATCACACATTTTTTGGGGTTAGGCCAGCTTTCTGAAGGGAGTCTACTACAGCCTGTACTTTGGGTAGATGACTTCCCCAGTCGGTACTGTGGGTGACAATATCATCCAGGTAAGCTGAAGCGTACCGACGATGTGGACGAAGAACAATGTCCATTAGTCGCTGAAAAGTGGCGGGGGCGCCATGCAGACCAAAGGTTAAGACTTTATATTGATACAGCCCCTCAGGCGTGATGAAGGCAGTTTTCTCTTTGGCCGCCTCCGTTAAGGGCACCTGCCAGTACCCTTTCGTGAGGTCCAAGACAGAAAAATGCCAGGCTTGCCCTAACCTCTTGATGAGCTCATCCACCAGGGGCATGGGATACGCATCGAATTTGGAAATCTCGTTAAGTTTTCGAAAGTCGTTACAAAACTGCAACGTCCCGTCCGGCTTGGGTATCAATACTATAGGACTGACCCACTCACTTTTTGACTCCTCAATGACGCCTAGCTGCAACATTAGCTGCACCTCCTTCGATATGGCTTGTCGCCGAGCCTCGGGCACCCGGTATGGTTTTAATCAGACTTTTGCCTGAAGCTCAAGGACAATGTCATGCTGGATTATGGAAGTGCATCCAGGAAGGTCCTAGAACACATCCGTGTTCCAACTAACAAACTCCCTGGCCTCCTGAGTCTGTTTAGAGGAGAGGCTGTCAGCAATTTTTACTGTTGCAGCCACCTCTCTTGCATCAGACAGAGGGGCTGGTACCTCTTCTCCTAGAAAACCCGGCAGCGGGCTGTCTTCTGTACAGGTTTCCCTATCTTTCTACGGTTTGAGTAAATTTGCATGGTAAACCTTCTCTGGCTTTCGCCGCCTTGGCTGGTGTACATTGCAGTTTACATCTCCAATTTTCTCGAGTACCTCGTAGGGCCCCTACCACCTAGTGCATGGTCGGCACCAGAACCAAAACCTGATCACCCGAGTTAAAGATCCGGACCCGAGCCTCCTGATTTTATACCAGACTCTGGGCTCGCTGAGCTGTCTCCATATGCTCTCTAACAAGAGGCAACACTGTCTCTATCGGATCTTGCATCTGGGTAACGTACTCAATGACACTTTTATGTGGAGTGGGTTGTTGTTCCCACGCCTCTTTGGCCACGTCCAAGAAACCGCGAGGGTGTCTGACATATAGCAGTTCGAAGGACGAGAACCCAGTAGTGGCCTGGGGTACCTCTTACACTGCGAACATGAGATAGGGGAGAAGGAGGTTCCAGTCCTTCCCATCTTTAGACACTACCTTTTTAACATAATTTTTAATGTTTGGTTAAACCGTTCGGATAGTAAATGGACGTCCATAGTTGTTTTATGTGCAGTAACTTACAGAGTTCCCTCCACACCGGGCATAAAAGGGGTCCCTTGGTCGGTCAGAACCTCTTTAGGTAGTCCTACTCGGGAAAACATCTCCATTAATTCCTTAGCTATGAGTTTGGCCGAAGTATGTCGCATTGGCACCGCCTCCGGGTACCGAGTGACGTAGTCTAGAATAACTAAGATGTGTTGATGCCCTCTGGTGGACTTCAGAACTGGGCCTATGAGGTTCATAGTTATTCGGTCTAACAGTACTTTGATAATTGGGAGAGGTACTAGGGGACTACAGAAATGTGGCTGGGGGCTAGTTATCTGGCAGGTCAGGCAAGACTTACAAAACTCTTCCACTTGTTTGAATATGCTGGGCCAGTAAAACCGCTGTAGAATACGATCCTGAGTTTTCTGCAGCCCCAGTTGATGCCAGAGAACATTGTTGGGGGGCTAGATCTAACAAAAGTTTGCGATAAGCCCTGGGGACCACAAACTGCTCAATAGGCTCACCCCGTAGTTGGTTTACCCTATAGAACATATCCTGATGAACCACAAAAGGGGAAACACTGACTCTGCCTCAGGTTGTTGTGGTTCACCATCTACTATTAACACATTTTCCCAGGCGCGGGATAGGGTTGGGTCCCGATGTTGGGAGGTATCAAAATTATCCCCGGAGACATTGAGGTCTGCCAATTCAGGATCCGGCGGGCAAGTCCTCCTCGTCTCCCACCATCCCACTTAGCGGGGTTGTCTCCCGCTCTTCCACCAAAGTGGCGGTCACCCCTACTGCTTGCCCTTCAGTCTCAGGTTCCCAGGGTTCTGGTCTCCCCCCAGGGCCGGGCCACTCTGCTAGGGTTACCCCTCTCTCATGGGCATCAGTCACTCTCATAGCAGGCCACAGTGCTGGGAAGCCTGGGAAGTATCTCAGTCCATAACGTAGATTTGTGGCGACAGCCACCTCGTGGGTCCATCTACCGGCCACCATGGTTAGAGACACCATCGCGGTGGGGTAGTCTTTTAAGTCTCTGTGGATGCACATCTCCCCGACTTTCCAGCCAGTATACTCAGTGGACCGCACCAGGGTAGCCCTTACTAGGTTCACCAGACTCCCTGAGTCCAGCAGAGGCTCCGCCGGAGTGTCTCCCACTTCAAACTGGCACAAGTGATCTAGAGACTCTGGGGTACCTGTTGCATACAGCCTCCTAGCATATAGCGACTGACGGTAGCCATAGTTAGTGTCCATGGGCTCAACCCGATGGGGACAGTCAGCCCTTACATGGACACCGCCAGAAGACTATCGGAGCCAAGTCCGCCGTGGGTACATCCCGGTGGGTTTTATCGGCTCAAATCTCTGGGCCTGGGGTGGAGATTTCCGGGGTTTGCTGACCCCCCTCCTAACAGAACCCTCCTTTAGATTCCTGGCAGCTTCGTAGTGTTCCACCAGGTCCACCATCTCAAGGGCATTGCCAGGAGACACCTGACCGACCCAGTGCTGGAGAGGGTATGGCAAAGCCCTCCAGAACATATCGGCTAATAGTCTATCCAGCATAGCTGGGGGACTCAGCATGACAGGCTGTAGCCACTTTTGCAAGAGGTGGAGTAAGTCATAAGAGTCCTTGCAGGCTCAGCCGGCTTAAACCCCCACTGATGTAACCGCTGGGCCCGGACTAACACATTAACACCCAGTTTTGCCAAAATCTCACCCTTTACTTTTTGGTAGTCGGTCGCTTGATCGTCCAGCAAGTCGAAATACACTCGCTGGGACATGGATGCCAGTAATGAAGCGACGACCTCAGCCTACAGGTCATGGGGTAGCTTTTCCCTAATGGCCACTTTCTCGTACATCGCCAGGTAGGTTTCGATGTCGTCTGCGGGGGTCATCTTAGGAATCGCGCCACGGACTGCTTTCCGGGCATCGTGGACACTCTGGGTTGCTCCTGCTGTCTGCAAAGCCATCACGTGTTGTAGCAGCAACTGGTTAGTCTCCTGTTGCTGCTTATTAGCCTCGGGTTGCTGTAGGTTTGTCTCTCGCTGCTGCAGATTACTCTCCATGAGGGCCTTCACAACAGCCTCCATTTTGTCGTTGGCACTGGTTGTAATACAGCTGTTTTAATGTACGACATACAACCGTGCCTGATCTTCACCATCCTCCACCAATTGTGAGGACTTGCTCTGGTAGACAGGATTAGCGGAAGCAGTATAGAGGCAACAACAAGTTCTTTGGATCAAACAGTTAAGTGTTTTATTCACACTTTAAGCAAGTGACAAAACAAGCAGTTATATTTAAACAAAGAGTCCCCTTTCGGTGTTGGTGGTAATTCACACCATGCGGCAATTCTACCTCAAAGAGTCCTCGCTGATAGCAGCACCAACCTGTTTTTATGCCAAACAGGTAGTAAGCCTTCATCCAGACACAAGGCTCCCAGATCTCAACACAGAGACCTGGCTTCTGAGCCCAGCTACCTATTTAAGGACAGCCAGGTGCTGCCAAAACCCAGACCGGCATTTAAAATCCAGTCTGGTATTTGACCTCACCTGGCTGAAAATTAGCCAAGCAGCAAATGCTGAGAGGAAAATACCTGTTTTCCCAGACCAAACCTCTCACTGTGTCACAATGGTCAGATTTGCAGAAGACCCTGGACCCTAATGTTTTTGATGGTCAGATCAGCAGTAGGCCCTCGTCCCTAATGTTTTAGAGGGTCACCAGCAGGCCCTCGCCCCAAATGTTTTAGAGGATCACCAGCAGGCCCTTGCTCCTAATGTTTTTGAGGGTCACCAGCAGGTCATCAATCATAATTTTTAAAGGGTGTGTATGATGCCCTCCTTTATGTGTAATAAAGGGTGTATTGGAGCGCCGGTTCATTTGGCAGCCCTTTCACTTAGAGCATAGGCTTTATGAGTGTAGGAGTCCCACTACCTGAACAATTGTACCACAATGTGAATGAGGCCCTCCTTCATGTGATATACAGGTTGTATCGGAGTGCCTCTTCCTTGTAATTTTTGGCAGCACTTGCACTTTATATACAAGTAAATATACAGGAAAGAATGTTTCCTAACAATTTTTCATCTAAAATCGATTTTATCTTCGGTTTGGTGCGTATTATTGTCAGTCTGTAAAAGTGGCGTTCTACTCGGACAACATCGTTCCCGGCAGCGACCTGGGAGTCCAAGTGGCATCCAGACATCCTCCCCGTGCTGTTCCCATGTTCCCATTTCAGTGGTGTTTCTATAAATTTCTGACCTTTTCCTATGAACCAGACACCCTCCTCTCTTCAGAGCAGGGGGTGCCTAGTTTAATGCTCGGGTTCTCCCATTGACTTCCATTGAGCATCCCGAAGTGTTCTACTCGAGCACCCGAGCACTTTGGTGCTCGATCAACACTACTCTCTATCTAAAACTGAATCTTTCTGCAGCGTACTCAAGTTGTGTGCAATAGGTGTTTCTGGGTGATGTAGTGCAATATACACTAACCTGGTACAGCTGACTCTCTGCAAGGGCAGGTATAGGTAGAAATAGTTCGTGACGCCAGTGCCAAGTAAACGGTGGCACGCCGTTTGCGGATGCAGGAATAAATTGAGGAAACGTAGTATTAAAACAGAACTCCAACTTTAGTAATTTTCAAGCAGAGACAATATTGGAATTGCAGTTCCTTGGCATACAGTCGATTTTGCAATTCGGTCGATGCAGGCAATTCAGTTACAGCAAGGTGATTACAGAGTGTTGAACACAGGACTTGCAGCACAGGAGCTTGCACTCTATTTCTGTCTGATCCTGGAATATAGCATATCTTCACCAAGGCCCATTAACCTAGTTCTGGCTTTATATCCTTGGCTATAGCTTTAATCAGTACCTCCTCTGTCTTTCTGAGTACCTCTTGCTTTCCTGATCTTTGCCTCTGTCTCTCTCAGCTTCTGGAAACTTCCTCAGGCTCTTGAGCTAACATATTCCTGTTTCTGCATATGGGAATTCAGGAGGAAATCTTCTCCTGGACAGCAGGCTTCAGGCCTGGACTTGTCTCAGACATTGTCTAATCTCCAACTGTAGATTACAGACACTAGACTCCGTCTGCCTTGCACTTCCCTGACTGGGCCTTATATAAACTAGGGCTCCCTAGCTCCCTCTATTGACTAGAAGCTGGAATGACACCCCTAGCAGGCCTGTACATGCAAGTTTCAGTAACAGGAAAATACATACATTACATGACATTTTATAAAACTGACATACAGTGGCGGAAATAATTATTTGACCCCTCACTGATTTTGTAAGTTTGTCCAATGACAAAGAAATGAAAAGTCTCAGAACAGTATCATTTCAATGGTAGGTTTATTGTAACAGTGGCAGATAGCACATCAAAAGGAAAATCGAAAAAATAACTTTAAATAAAAGATAGCAACTGATTTGCATTTCATTGAGTGAAATAAGTATTTGAACCCTCTAACAAAAAAAGACTTAATACTTGGTGGAAAAACCCTTGTTTGCAAGCACAGAGGTCAAACGTTTCTTGTAATTGATGACCAAGTTTGCGCACATTTTAGGAGGAATGTTGGTCCACTCCTCTTTGCAGATCATCTCTAAATCCCTAAGGTTTCGAGGCTGTCTCTGTGCAACTCTGAGCTTGAGCTCCCTCCATAGGTTTTCGATTGGATTAAGGTCCGGAGACTGACTAGGCCACTCCATGACCTTAATGTGCTTCTTCTTGAGCCACTCCTTTGTTGCCTTTGCTGTATGTTTTGGGTCATTGTCGTGCTGGAACACCCATCCACGACCCATTTTCAGTTTCCTGGCAGAGGGAAGGAGGTTGTCGCTCAGGATTTCACGATACATGGCTCCGTCCATTTTCCCGTTTATGCGAATAAGTTGTCCTGTGCCCTTAGCAGAAAAACACCCCCAAAGCAAAATGTTTCCACCCCCATGCTTGACGGTGGGGACGGTGTTTTGGGGGTCATAGGCAGCATTTTTCTTCCTCCAAACACAGCGAGTTGAGTTAATGCCAAAGAGCTCTATTTTGGTCTCATCAGACCACAGCACCTTCTCCCAGTCACTCTCTGAATCATTCAGGTGTTCATTGGCAAACTTCAGACGGGCCTGCACATGTGCCTTCCTGAGCAGGGGGACCTTGCGAGCCCTGCAGGATTTTAATCCATTGCGGTGTAATGTGTTTCCAATGGTTTTCTTGGTGACTGTGGTCCCTGCTAATTTGAGGTCATTAACTAACTCCTCCCGTGTAGTTCTAGGATGCTTTTTCACCTTTCTCAGAACCATTGACACCCCACGAGGTGAGATCTTGCGTGGAGCCCCAGAGCGAGGTCGATTGATGGTCATTTTGTGCTCCTTCCATTTTCGAACAATCGCACCAACAGTTGTCACCTTCTCTCCCAGCTTCTTGCTAATGGTTTTGTAGCCCATTCCAGCCTTGTGCAGGTCTACAATTTTGTCTCTGACATCCTTGGACAGCTCTTTGGTCTTTCCCATGTTGGAGAGTTTGGAGTCTGCTTGATTGATTGATTCTGTGGACAGGTGTCTTTTATACAGGTGACTAGTTAAGACAGGTGTCCTTAATGAGGGTGACTAATTGAGTAGAAGTGTCTAACCACTCTGTGGGAGCCAGAACTCTTAATGGTTGGTAGGGGTTCAAATACTTATTTCACTCAATGAAATGCAAATCAGTTGCTATCTTTTATTTAAAGTTATTTTTTCGATTTTCCTTTTGATGTGCTATCTGCCACTGTTACAATAAACCTACCATTGAAATGATACTGTTCTGAGACTTTTCATTTCTTTGTCATTGGACAAACTTACAAAATCAGTGAGGGGTCAAATAATTATTTCCGCCACTGTATAACAACTTCCCCATAATTAGGAGGGACGACAGCACACCAAGTGACACTTTGGTAGTGACGGGTATTACAGTTCCCGTACACTACATACCCCACTGCTTTAAGCTGAGTACGACCTCGTACTCCATCATGGGTCGCCCAACTGGAATGTCTACCTGAAATAGAAAATAGAGACATGCAGGCATACATACATGTAATTCATCTGCATTTACATTTACATCAGGTCCAATTGGCAAAAGTGAAGGGTAGTGACAAGGGGCATCGTTCTCTTCTCTCAGGATAATGAATGGAACGGGGGCGCTGACCTGGCACAGCGTAACATTATAACCAGGATAGTCCATGACAATGAATAAGTCCATGATAGAACAGCAAAATGGATAAAACAGTATAAAAGTTCTTGGAGGCTCAAAGAACAAACATGAGTCCGTACCCAGGTTATTTCTTATTAATCACAGAGGCTCTCATGCGGTGGAGTCCATCTCTGGGCACATTACTTTTAAAAGAATAAGAATCTCAGAGGCTCAGGTACTTTTGAGTCTGTCTCCGGGCACGGTTCCTTAGTATGAAGTTGCACAATAAAAGGACAGCAAAGACAAGTGCTGTAAGACCCCTGATCAACCTGAAAAGGGGGTGAAGGGTAAAAGGTGCAACTAAAGGAACAGGCACAACTTGGCGTGGGGTAACAAAAGCAGGCAGGAGATCCTGGAAACAAACGTGGCCTTGCTGACTTTGTGATTTCAGTGGTCAACACCTACCACTGAGCCGTGGACAAACTGGCAGCCGCAACAAAGGACCAGAAACGTAGGACTCCTGTCCTGGAAGGGTTAACATCAAACTTCTGCAGTGAAGTAAATCAAAGGCCTAGCAGGCTGATTACAGTGACATATCATATCCACTTGGCTCCGCTGGCAGGTATCGTCTGTAGTATTCTTCTACAGGAGGGTGTGCCCACATAACTGTGTCAGGGGGCAGCTGTAGGGTAAAGGGGCCCCTAATAGGTATTGGCCCGTTAGGCCTAGGGGTGAACCCTCTGGTGGACCGTGCCGGTCCTTGCATGATCACTGCAGGGTGTAATGCGCTTGGCACCGCCGCAGCAAGCGGTCCGGTGCTCTGGGTGCAGCAGTTTACGGCAATCGCGGGTCCAGTCTGGGGCACTGACGGAGCGGTGGCAACAGAAGGCGGTCTACGGGTGGTGACAGGCACCCTTACCTCATCCTTCCTCGGCGGTGTCTGGATCCTGGCGGTGTACCTCTTGCGCAACTCCCGCAACTTCTCCTCCAGCCGGACGATCTGCTCACCGATGCTCTCTGTGTCGGAGTCGCTGTCATCTGCTGGCGCCGCCGGCGCAGGTACAGTCACCGATGGTGCGGACTCGGCCTCTGCAGGTTCTGGCGATGCGTCTGGTCTCCGACCCCTCCGGATGTTTTCAAAGGTAGCACTAAGTCCTTTTAACTGTTCCAGCTCTGATATGGTCTTCTCCCGACGAGGCAGCTCGGGGGAAGGATAGGGGCTCACCCATTTCTCCAACACGGTTGGCTGCCAGAAGACATTAGGCCCAATGAAGGAGCTCCGCTCCTGAAAGGCGTGATGGGCCGGCTCTGGAGAGCGTTCCGGTTCCCGCTCGCAGCCAGAGTAGTCTTCTCCTTCTTCTGCCTCCCAGTCCTCAGATGCACGCTTGGGACGGGTCACAGCAGTCGCATAAGGGCCTCGTAGGCTCTCGGCAGGGGTGTACTCCACTTCCTCTCCCTCGCGGAGGCTGTGCTGGTACGAAGGGAGGTAGTCTCTTTTGACAGACCTTCGATTCACATAGAGGTCTCTGCCAGTTAGATAGTCCTGGATAAACCCGTAGCCACGGGATTTGTCAAATGACAGCACCACTCCCTTTCTCCTTTCCAGGCGGGGTTGGGTGTGCGTATGCTTCTCATGTATTGTCTTAGTTAGTTCTTCATAGAGGATTTTAGTCTTTGTATTCCGCTTTATAGCGGCCTCCCGGATCTCCGCCATCAGGGAGGACCATTTGAAAGATGGTTGGAAAAAGTCCCTCCACGAGCCATAGTAGGGCTCGGGTTCTTTCTCCCTTGGGCGGCAGGCGGGTTGCTCCGGTCCCGGAGAGTAGTCCGGTGGAGCCTCTTCTGGCTCTACACCGATGTCAGTCATCTTTGCAATTTCAGGTGCGGACGCTGCAGTAACACTCTGCTCACTATCCAACATGCTCGATCCTTCTGAGGAGAGCGATAGGGTCGCGTCAATTACAGCAGCCAGCTCCTCCCACTGCACTGGGGAGCCGCCCCCCAGGTATTCCAGTATATGGAAGGCGGTGTCCATGCTGGCAGACATGCAAATGTCCAGATAAGCAGTGGCGCCTGACCTTGACCTTCTTCCCGCTTTTTCCTCAGAAAGGCGCCAATTTTTCCCGCCTTTTCGGGATGAAGGTGACGCAGCAGTAAATTCAGCAAGCTCAGCGGCCATCTTTAGCAAGAAACGCTGTCTATTCACTGACAGCAAGCAGGATTGTAAAAAGTCCACAAAACCACACTCCAATGTGGCGATTTTCTTCCTCTGTGTAGCGCAACACTGCACAGCGCTTTCTAGAGGTTTTTGGTACACTTTGGGTATGATTTTCAGTCCACAAAGTCCACTTGAACAAAACGGGCAAATTGTCACTTTGGTCACAGGGCAACTGTATAAGGCACAAAGTTTACGCCTCTTGCACTAGAAAGCGCGCGCATCCTGTTCGTGACGCCAAAAGAGAGGTGCAGCGTACTCAAGTTGTGTGCAATAGGTGTTTCTGGGTGATGTAGTGCAATATACACTAACCTGGTACAGCTGACTCTCTGCAAGGGCAGGTATAGGTAGAAATAGTTCGTGACGCCAGTGCCAAGTAAACGGTGGCACGCCGTTTGCGGATGCAGGAATAAATTGAGGAAACGTAGTATTAAAACAGAACTCCAACTTTAGTAGTTTTCAAGCAGAGACAATATTGGAATCGCAGTTCCTTGGCATACAGTCGATTTTGCAATTCGGTCGATGCAGGCAATTCAGTTACAGCAAGGTGATTACAGAGTGTTGAACACAGGACTTGCAGCACAGGAGCTTGCACTCTATTTCTGTCTGATCCTGGAATATAGCATATCTTCACCAAGGCCCATTAACCTAGTTCTGGCTTTATATCCTTGGCTATAGCTTTAATAAGTACCTCCTCTGTCTTTCTGAGTACCTCTTGCTTTCCTGATCTTTGCCTCTGTCTCTCTCAGCTTCTGGAAACTTCCTCAGGCTCTTGAGCTAACATATTCCTGTTTCTGCATATGGGAATTCAGGAGGGAATCTTCTCCTGGACAGCAGGCTTCAGGCCTGGACTTGTCTCAGACATTGTCTAATCTCCAACTGTAGATTACAGACACTAGACTCCGTCTGCCTTGCACTTCCCTGACTGGGCCTTATATAAACTAGGGCTCCCTAGCTCCCTCTATTGACTAGAAGCTGGAATGACACCCCTAGCAGGCCTGTACATGCAAGTTTCAGTAACAGGAAAATACATACATTACATGACATTTTATAAAACTGACATATAACAACTTCCCCATAATTAGGAGGGACGACAGCACACCAAGTGACACTTTGGTAGTGACGGGTATTACAGTTCCCGTACACTACATTTCCAAAATGGAACTTCTTGTGTTTCCTCCCTCTACTAACCTACCGAAACCTCATACATCCATCTTAGGCCTCATTCAGACGGCCGTATGCTATCCGCAAAAATGCGGATTCGTTTTTTAGCGGATTAGATGCTCACCCATTCACTTCTATGAGTTCCTTTTCTATTCCACGGTTCCGCAAAACAAATGAAACATGTCCTTTACTTGTCCGTGAAAATCAGGACATGGCCCCACTGAAGTCTATGAGTCTGCAAAAATATTGAATGCTATCCGTTTTTTTTACGGATATGCTGAACTGTCTGCAAAAAAATGGATCTGCATTTTTGTGGACAGCATACGGCCGTCTGAATGAGGCCTTAGTGTGCGGCACTCCCATCATGCCTAGGCAGCACGTCCGCTGTCTCTGTGTTATGTTTCACGCTGATCTTTCCTTCACTCCCTATATTCAATCTCTTGCCCGCTTATGGTTGCTATAACTCAAAAACTCTAGAATTTGCCCCTTTCTTACAGTGGAAACAATAAAATTTCTTATTGCTGCCCTGATCCATTCCCACTTTTATTATTGTAACTCACTATTAAATGGCCTCCCCCTCCCCAGACTCTCTCCTCTCCAATCTATCGTAAACTCAGCTGCCAGGCTCATCTATCTGTCTAACCGTTACTCCAATGCCTCCACCCGGTGACAGTCATTGCTCTGGTGCCTCAGCCCGGTGAAAGTCATTGCTCCGGGGCCTCAGCCCGGTGACAGCCACTGCTCCGGTGCCTCCGCCCGGTGACAGTCATTGCTCCGGTGCCTCAGCCCTGTACCAGTCATTGCTCCGGGGCCTCAGCCCGGTGACAGTCATTGCTCCGGGGCCTCAGCCCGGTGACAGTCATTGCTCCGGTGCCTCATCCCTGTACCACTCATTGCTCCGGTGACAGTCATTGCTCCGGGGCCTCAGCCCTGTACCAGTCATTGCTCCAGGGCCTCAGCCCGGTGACAGTCATTGCTCCGGGGCCTCCACCCGGTGACAGTCATTGCTCCGGGGCCTCAGCCCGGTGACAGTCATTGCTCCGGGGCCTCAGCCCGGTGACAGTCATTGCTCCGGTGCCTCATCCCTGTACCACTCATTGCTCCGGTGACAGTCATTGCTCCGGGGCCTCAGCCCGGTGACAGTCATTGCTCCGGGGCCTCAGCCCGGTGACAGTCATTGCTCCGGGGCCTCCGCCCGGTGATAGTCATTGCTCCGGTGCCTCAGCCCTGTACCAGTCATTGCTCCGGTGCCTCAGCCCTGTACCAGTCATTGCTTTGGGGCCTCAGCCCTGTGCCAGTCATTGCTCCGATGCCTCTGCCCTGTGCCAGTCATTTCTCCGATGCCTCTGCCCTGTGCCAGTCATTGCTCCGGTGCCTCATCCCTGTACCACTCATTGCTCCGGTGACAGTCATTGCTCCGGGGCCTCAGCCCGGTGACAGTCATTGCTCCGGGGCCTCAGCCCGGTGACAGTCATTGCTCCGGGGCCTCAGCCCTGTACCAGTCATTGCTCCGGTGCCTCAGCCCTGTACCAGTCATTGCTCCGGTGCCTCAGCCCTGTACCAGTCATTGCTTTGGGGCCTCAGCCCTGTGCCAGTCATTGCTCCGATGCCTCTGCCCTGTGCCAGTCATTGCTCCGATGCCTCTGCCCTGTGCCAGTCATTGCTCCGATGCCTCTGCCCTGTGCTAGTCATTGCTCCGATGCCTCAGCCCTGTGCCAGTCATTGCTCCGGTGCCTCAGCCCTGTGCCAGTCATTGCTCCGATGCCTCTGCCCTGTTCCAGTCTGCTCCGATGCCTCAGCCCTGTGCCAATCATTGCACTGGTTGCCCATACAGTACAGGATTTAATTTAAAGTCCTCATTCTCACCCACAAAGTCCTCCCCAATGCTGCACCCCCCTACATCTCTTCCCTCACCTCTGTCTACCATCATACCCATGCTTTCCGTTCAGCTAATGGCTTATGACTGACATCCACTGTAAAACAAACTACAAATTGGTGTGGTATTAAACAGCAGGAAGTGGTCAACCCCTTATGCAGTGGTGCATCTATACCGGGGGGGCAGATCCTGCACTTGTGGTCCGCTGTTAATGGCAATCCCCAGCAAAAATGCATACAATGGAGGATGCTTGCAGCGGACCACAAGTACCACAATGGACATCCTACACAGGATAGCAAGTGTGTGGATGTGATAAACAGTATAAATAATATAACAAAAACAAAGTAAGGTGCACTCTGCGGTCTTACTAGGCCCTCAAACTGGTGTTAAAATTGAGAGATTAGCCAACTTGTCCTACGTGAGGACATGTCTGAGCCCGAGCACCACGCCAAGGTTTCTCAAGTAGCCCGGGACCTAACGCTAAACCTACCTGGGCCGTGTGGCCAATACCAGGAGCCAGTGGGCGAATTACAGGAGCGCAAGGTCCGACTCAAAGCAATCTCCCAGTAACCTCCAGCATGTGACCATGCATACAATGGGAGGAAGGAGAGAGCTCTGAGCCCCACCCAAGACTGGCTGATATAGCCCGGGCCTCACATGTGCACCAGAATGCTGCCTGTGGATGGAAATGAAGGCACATTCAGACTAGGAGTTTCTACACCTCCAAAAAATTAAAAATGCAAACTACAAATTGGCGTGGTATTAAAAAGCAGGAAGTGCTCAACCCCATATGCAGTGGTGCATCTATACCTGGGGGGGAGGCAGATCCTGCACTTGTGGTCCGCTGCTAATGGCAATCCCCAGCAAAAATGCATACAATGGAGGATGCCTGCAGCGGACCACCATGGTTACATGCTGGAGGTTACTGGGAGATTTCTTTGAGTCGGACCTTGCGCTCCTGTAATTTGCCCACTGGCTCCTGGTGTTGCCCATACGGCCCAGGTAGGTTTAGCGTTAGGTCCCGAGCTACTTGAGAAACCGTGGCGCGGTGCTCGGGCTCAGACATGTCCTCACGCAGGACATGTTGGCTAATCTCTCAATTTTAACCCCGGTTTGAGGGCTTAGTAAGACCGCAGAGTGCACCTGTCTTTGTTTTTGTTATATTATTGACATCCACTGTAATCCGCATCTCTCACTCTCTTCTCTAAGACTTCTCTCAAGCTGCACCAGTTCTCTGGAATGCCCTACCCCAAGCAAATACGTAAGTTAATTCACAACATCCACAGTTTTACGTGCCCCCCTAAAAACACATCTTTTTAGGTTAGCCTATCGCATCTCCTGATCTAACTCTTATCCATTAACCCTCCCTTCAGAATTATTCCTCTGAACCTGATTTATCAGCATCCACCACACCCCATGCACTCAGAGACACTGCAGATATCGGCTGGTGGCAGTTCATGTAGCCTTATGCTGTATCTACTCCCCTATTGTGTTAAGATGGCCGGACTATTGCGCAAATCAAGCACTTGTTACCTTTTGTCTCACCTTTGTATCTTCTCATAGATTGTAAGCTCTTGCAAGCAGGACCATCATTCATCTTGTTTTAATTGTTGACTAGTGATGAGTGAGCATGCTCGGCCGAGTACTGGTTCGGCTCGAGCATCGCTATGCTCGGCACGTGGTGGTACTTCGCATTGCTCGAGTCTCCGCCCCGCACGTTCTAAAAAGGGGTTTATTTACTAGAGTGTGCCCGCTCCATCATAGAAATGTATTTTTCTGGGGAAATTAACCTAATTGGTGCCACATCTGTGTGCGCGCTCAATCCACAAACGTTATATACAGATTTCCAGCCTATAATCATTTCTATTTGGGACAAATTTCACTAGTTTGGATGACTTGTGTGCGTGAATTTAGTCCGCAACTATATATACAGTTAGTCAACAGAGAATTATTTCAATTTGTGACAAGTTTCACAGGTTGTGATCACATCTGTGCGTGAATTTAGGCCGCAACCGTTATATACAGTAATTCAGCAGAGAATTCTTTCTATTTGTGACAAGTTTCACTGGTTTTGGTCACATCTGTGCGTGAATTTAGGCCACATTCATATATACAGTTAGGCCCCTTTCATACGGGCGAGATTTCCGCGCGGGTGCAATGCGTGGGGTGAACGCATTGCACCTGCACTGAATCCTGACCCATTTATTTCTATGGGGCTGTGCACACGAGCGGTGATTTTCACACATCACTTGTGCGTTGCGTGAAAATCGCAGGAAGCTCTATATTGTGCGTATTTCACGCAACGCAGGCCCCATAGAAGTGAATGGGGCTGCGTTAAAATCGCAAGCAAGTGCGGATACAGTGCGATTTTCACGCATGTTTGCTAGGAGACGATCGGGATGGGGACCCTATCATTATATTATTTTCCCTTATAACATGGTTATAAGGGAAAATAATAGCATTCTTAATACAGAATGCATAGTACAATAGGGCTGGAGGGGTTAAAAAAAAAATTTAATAATTTAACTCATCTTAATCCACTTGTTCACGCAGCCGGCATCTCTTCTGTCTTCTTCTTTGCTGTTTAGGAGGAAAAGGACCTGTGGTGATGTCACTGCGCTCATCACATGGTCTGTCACATTATCCATCACCATGGTAAGCGCAGTGATGTCATCAAAGGTCCTTTACCCAGGTCCTAAAAAAGAAGAAAGAAGAGAAGCTGGGCTGCACAAACAAGTGGATTAAGGTGAGTAAAATTATTTTTTCTTTTTATTTAACCCCTCCAGCCCTATTTTATTAAGTATTTTTTTTATTAAGAATGCTATTGTTATAAGGGAAAATAATTACATCTACACAACACCGAACCCAAAACTGAACTTCAGTGAAGAGGTTCGGGTCTGGGCACCACATTCAGTTTTTTATCACGCGCGTGCAAAACACATTGCACCCGCGCGATAAAAACTGAACAACGGAACGCAATCACAGTCAAAACTGACTGCAATTGCGTACCTACTCGCATGGGTTTGCAGCAATGTACCCGGGACGCATCTGGAGCCAAGACGTGATGCCCGTGTGAAAGAGGCCTTAGTTACCAGAGAATAATTTCTATTTGTGACAAATTTCACTAGTTTTGGTCACATCTGTGGGGGAATTTAGGCCACAACCATATATACAGTTAGTCAACAGAGAATTATTTCTATTTAGTTTCACTGGTTTTGGTCACATCTGTGCCTGAAACTAGGCCGCAACCGTTATATACAGTAATTCATCAGAAAATTATTTATATTTGTGACAAATTTCACTGGTTTAGGTCACATCTGTGTCTGCATTTAGGCTGCAACCATATATACAGTAATCCAGCAGAGAAGAAATTTTGCTGGTGGCAAATTTAACAAAGTTGTCCAACATCTATACAATAAAACTTTTAATATGAAGAAGGCGAGCACTAAGGGACGGGGAAGTGGGCATGTTGCTGACTGTTCAGTTAGAGGCCGTGGCCCTGGGCGCAATGAAACTGTGCCAGCTGATGGTGAAACTGGAAAAAAGAAAAAAAACACTGTACCCAGTTTCATTTCACAGTTAACTTGGCGTTGCAGGAAAACACTGTCCAAGTCGGACCAGAGCGACCAGGTTGTCGGTTGGATGACAGAAGATTATTCTTCCACCCCCTCTTCCACCAAGACCAATCTCATTAGCAAAGAGTGTGGTCCACATAATCCTCTCCCTCATCCTCCTTCCTCACACCATGTAGAGTCAGAAGTCGGACAAACCGTTGATAACACACTCGGACATTCCCAAGACCTATTTTCATCGCCTTCACTAGATTTGCCCATCTCGCCAATCATGCTTGAAGAGGCACAGATCTTGTGCCCTGATTTACAACCTCTTGACCTATCACAGGGTCAAGAAGATGAGGGTGGTGAACGTCAATTATTTGTTCACGAGGTGGATGAGGATGAGACACAGTTGTCAATCACTGAGGTTGTGCTTAGGTCAAGTCAGGAGGATGGTAATTAGGAAGTGAAAGAGGAGGTGGTGGACGATGAGGTCACTGACCCAACTTGGGAAGGTGAAAACCCGAGCGAGGAAAGCAATACAGACGGGGAAGGATCTGCAGCACCGCAACAAGATGTAAGAGGCAATGGGGTGGCAAAAGGGAGAAGTCGGCCTACACCAAACAGGCCCGCAACCGTTACACCGAGCACCCACATGCGTAAGTCTCCCTTGCCAAGGGGTAGGTGTTCCGCAGTATGGCGCTTTTTTGTGGAAAGTGCAGACGACAAAAGAGTGATAGTTTGCAACCTGTGCCGTACCAAAACGAACACCAGCAACCTCACCACCACCAGCATGATCTGTCACATGGCATCTAAGCACCCTAATCAGTGGGCCAAACGCCTGGGTCCACAATCTGGGTCTGCGGGCCACCCCACTGCCTCCTCTTCCTCTGTGTTACGCACTGCTGGCCAATCCCCTGTCAAAGGCGCAGGTCCGGATGCCCCTTGCCCTGCACTTGGGCCTTCACATGCACCATAAGCAAATACATCAACTTTCCTGTCCCAGCACATTGTCCTTACCCCAGGCATTTGAACGCAAGCGGAAATACCCAGCCACCCACCCACTGTCCATAGCTCTAAATGCGCAACTTTCAAAATTACTGGCCCTTGAAATGTTGCCATATAGGCTTGTGATGTTGGCGGCCGTCCCTCCGTACACGGTCCCCAGCTGCCAATATGTTTCACGGTGTGCCGTGCCCGCCTTACACCAACATGTGTCCCAGAACATCACCCGTGCCCTGACCAATGCAGTTACTGGGAAGGTCCACTTAACCACGGACACATAGACAAGTGCTTGTGGCCAGGGATGCTACATTTCCCTGACCGCACACTGGGTGAATGTTGTGGAGCTGGGAGTGAGTCATACCCTGGGATGGCACAGGTGCTACCCACGCCCAGGATTGCGGGTCCTACGTCCATCAGGGTCTCCACCAGCAGCTATGTTACTGGCTCAAACCCCCACTTCTGCTCCTTCTCCTCTTCCGCCGCTACCTCCACCACTTCTACCTCCAGCAGTCAGCCATCAGTCGGTAGCTGGAAGCAGGGTAGCACTGCTGTGGGGAAACATCAACAGGACGTTCTGAAGCTAATCTGCCTAGGGGACAAACAGAACACCGCTGCAGAGCTGTGGCAGGGTATAAGGGACCAGACCGAGCTGTGGCTGTAGCCACTCAACCTACAACCAGGCATGGTTGTGTCGGACAATGGCCGTAACTGGGTGGTGGCTTTGGAGCTCGGCAACCTGATGCACGTGCCATGCCTAGCGCACGCATTAAACTTAGTGGTGTAGTGCTTTATTAAAACATACCCAAATTTGACAGAGCTACTAGTAAAGGCGCGCCGTGTGTGTTCCCATTTCCGCAAGTCGCCCACAGCTTCAGCTGCTCTGTCAACGCTGCAGCAGCATTTGGGGCTTACAGCTCAACGACTCACCTTCATGCCCTCACCTCCAATGTTTTATACGATCTGCTCACCTGTAGGCACTCACTACAATGTTTTATGGGGTTCGCTCACCTTCAGGCCCTCACCTACAATGTTTTCCAGGGTCAGCTCACCAGCAGGCCTTCAACCATAATGTTTAAGAAGGTCAGCTCAGCAGCAGGCCCTCACCCCTAATGTTTTAGAGGGTCACCAGCAGGCCCTTGCTCCTAATGTTTTTTGAGGGTCACCAGCAGGCCATTATTTATAATTTTTCATGGGTGTGTATGATGCCCTCCTTTATGTGTAATAAAAGGTGCATTGGAGTGCCGGTTTCATGTAACTTTTGGCAGCCCTTTCACTTAGTGCATAGGCTGTATGAGTGTAGGAGTCCTACTACCTGAACAATTGTACCACCATGTAAATGAGGCCCTCCTTTATGTGAAATACAGGCTGTATCGGAGTGCTTCTTCCTTGTAATTTTTGGCAGCACTTACACTGTATATACAATTGAATCGACAGGAAAGAAAGTTTCCTAACAATTTTTCCTCTAAAAAGGATATTTTTTTGTGGGGGCGGGGTTTTTTGGTGTTTTTTTGTCAGTCTGTAAAAGTGGCGTACAACTTGGAGAACATGGTTCCCAGCAGCAACATGATGCATCCAGACATGGTCCCCCTGCTGTTCCTGATCGATTTCAGAGGTGTTTCCATCACTTTCAGACCTTTTCCTATGGTCCAGGCACCCTCACCTCATCCGAGCAGGGGGTGCCTGGTTGTCTCCCATTGACTTTCATTATACTCGGGTGCTCGGCCGAGCACACTAATATCGCGATGTGTTCGGACCGAACACCCGAACACTTTGGTGCTCGCTCATCACTATTGTTGACCTGTTTGCTGTTCTGTTATTTATGACTCTGTTTGTACTTGAACCCCCTGATTGTAAAGCGCTGTAGAATGTGTTGGTGCTATATAAATAAATATTATTAATATTATCTATCTATCTATCTATCTATCAATCATATTTTCCGCTTTATAATACGCACTTTTTTCCCCAAAATAGTTTTATAAAAGTCTTATAAAACTAATACTAGTGGGCACTTCCATTATGGAACCGCTCACTAGTATGCAAGAGTTGCAGGAGGTGAAGCGCTGTCGGTACTCACCTCTACCTGCTTGATTTTCTCCGCGTGTCACGCTGCACTGTCCTGACTGCCTCCAATATCAGGATGTAGAACACGCACTATGATCTATGGCCCAGAGAAGATCAGAGAGCAGGTCAGAGTGCAGCAGAGACCGCCATACATGGAGAGTAGCTGCAGAGCAGGAAAGGTAAGTGAATTTAGACATTTTATCTGATAGGCCTCTGACTTAGGGGTCTGATCTAATATGGGGGTTTGATCTGAGGTCTGACATGTGGATCTGATCTGAGATTTGAGATGGGGTCTGATCTCAGGTTAGATGTAGTTTAGGGATCTGATAAAGATTGGGGGGTTTGTTCTGTGGTCTGCTGAAATTTTTTTTTCTTATTTTCGTCATCTAAAACTAGAGTCATTCTTATCATCAGGTGCATCTTGAAAAATGCGTAATCTTCTCTCCTATAGATTGTCAGCTTCTATGGGTAGAGGCCTCTCTTCTGTAGAGTGTGGACTCTTATGAGCACAAACCCATCTGCTGCAGATTGTCAGCTCTTATAGCCAGAGACTCTTTTGTTTCATTGTTTTTTAACTGATTGAATCACTTATTTTCAGAATTTTTAACTTTCCCAATGTAAATTGCTGCAGAATATGTTGCTGATTTGTACAAATAAGATAATTTATTATGGAGAAAATACACTTTCAGTGCAGACACATACAGTAGGAGCTGCTCCTTCCGAACCTAAGAAATCATCACAACATTAGACTCATTGGAAGAATGTGCAGAGAGGCGGCAGCTGCCACTTTAAGTACTGTCAGTAAAGTAGCGTTAGGCGAGGGCTGGGGATGAGCGAGAGGTTGAGCAGCTCTCGAGCTTGTTAGTGATGTTTCCTTCCGGCGTGCTGCAGGCACATTTGAGACAGTTAAGGTCACATCAACTTATGAAATGGAAAATACTTTGTTCTTTTTTCAATTAAATATCAGAAAGGTTTGGTGATTGCAGACTCGCTGCACTTCTTGTAAAACTTCCTAAAGCCTTTGATCTTTTCCACCCGTTGTCATTTGCTGTCAAAGAAGAAAACGGGGATAACCTGCATTTATAAGCTCATGTCTTCCAAACTCAACCTTCATTTTTGTAATTTTTTTCTTTTTTTTTCTTGCTATATCTTTTCCCTTCATTGGTAAAAAAAAAAAAAAAAAAACCTGCATGCTAACAAATTGTTCTTATTAACCAGAGCCGTCTTAGCGGCTGTAAAGCCTGGAGTAAGTTCAAGGGCTCGAGACTCGAGAAAAATAAATCACATTACAGAGAAAGTTCAGCATGAGAAGTATTTAGAATGCAGAATTTTTTATTTGCCAGCATTAGTGTAACTGTGTAAGTACAGAATGTGCTGTATATGATGGGAGCTGGAGATGAAGGGTATCTAGGGCTTTGCAATTTGTTTCTGCTTTGCCTCGATGCATCTACTGTACAATAGAAACGAAGCAATTGCTAAAAGTACAGACTATAGATACTATACACTTATGTGTTTACAGCTCCTATACAGACCAACATGTCTCTATGGTTACAGACTACAAACAAACCCTGTGTAGTCTGATCCTTCAGTCATATATATCGATTCCATTTTCTACTGTCTATAGAATAGTAAGAAAAGGAAGTAGAAGGAGCAGAATAACGCATGGACACCTGGCTGTTCCTCCTGCTTCTTTCCAGCAGTGTGTCTCACTGCCTGTAGGACGCATGTACACTTCCTCTGGTTCTTAAGGGGCTGGCATGTGTATTCCAAAATCTTTTTCCAGCCTATCTCCACCTTAACAATAGGTTCTAGGCTACCACTTTCCTAAAAAAGTGTGCAGTTCTATATTCATCTGCCCATTTACTGACTTCTGTCTGTTTTCCAGATTTGACCATTCTCTGCTGGACCTGACCTCTGTCTGATCTCCATTCTGCCCCATTTCTGCCTGGCTTGACCTTTGACTGTTTACTGTTAATTGCACATATTTTGTCTGACCTGTCTTTTCCTACGGTTCTGTCTAATGTCTCAGGTGTTCTGCACTGGTGTCTGTTGAACAGAGATTACTTCAGAAGGTAGTGGCCTGGTGGTTCTCCTGCAGCGAAGTCCAGATCCCTGTATAGGGTTTAAAGTTTCAATACCAATGGGGCCACATAGATAACAACCTTAGGAGTAACACCGAGCCAAATATGTTCAAGTGACACAGCGGATCCACATCTTCTTCATAACATACATGGCTGCAGGGTGAGATTTCAAAAAGTTTGTTTGTAGTCTGTACCCATGGAAACACTTAAGTCAGCAAAGAGCTGTAAACACTAAACGGATTAAGATTTTTAATTCTGAATTTTTGCAAAGTTGTTTCATTTTTAGTTATATTAATTCTTTATATTAAAATGGTTGTGAAGTTGTGCATAGGCTACAATCCCACCAGTGGGGGGAGAGTATCTCTGGGACGCAGCTGAGCCATTTATGAGACACAAATTACAACTTTGTGCATTTCCTAAACACTCAAATCTGCTGAATCCATGACCCCTTAGGTGTACTTACCTACCATTAAATTATTGTCGGCACAGTTTAATTAAATTTCCTGAGTTCAAGTATGAAATAAGCCCCCCAACCATCATGTGCCATGTATGTCTCCATGAGATAGAGGAGCCCCTGGGCCTGGACTACAGTGAAGTGACAGATGATGAAAGCAAACATCCCCTTAAAGCCTGTACATCTGCTGGCTGTGATTGTGTTGCAGGTCAGTCATATTTTATACATCCGCGTAACTGACACTTATTGTTCAGCATCGATCCCTTCAATTATTGATCTTGAATGACAAATGATTTTAACATTTCCTTTCACATGGTATTCATTCTGCAATAAATCTCTGACGCAGGTTATATTACAAGGACATAGAGCCCAAGAAGATTTACAGTGATGTGCAGATGTAGCAGTGCCGAGTGTGGCCTGTGGAAGACTTCTTGGGGATATCATGATGTTGTTCTACATGCAAGAGTAGCAAAGGGTTGTATTAAGTGAGAAATTCATAAATAAATGTATAGGTAGTATTTATAATAATAATAGTTACATTGTAGCAAATTCTAATGATTTAAAATAACTGTTATTCCTTTTTATAATGATCATTATTTTAATATTTTCTCTTGTTTTTATTACGTTTGTCTGATTCTTCGGCCTCTTTCACACGATCATATGTATTTTCTGTATTTTCACGGATCTGTTGTTCCTTTTTTTGTTTCCGTTGTGTTTCCGTTCCGTATTTCCGCAAAAACATCTCTGTATGTTTTCTGTATGCGATCTGTTTTTTTGCGAATCGCAAACGGAAACATAAAATTTGTAATCATTGCTGTAATGTACTGTAATGTTTGTAAATAGGGTTGAGCGAACCCGAACTGTAAAGACCCCGGACCCGAACCCGAACATTTCAGTAAAAGTTCGGGTTCGGCGATTTATTGGCGCTTTTTGAAAGGCTTCAGAGCAGTCAATCAAAAAGCTTTTAACTCTCTGCTCTTAGAAGCCATCACAGCCATGCCTACTAATGGCATGGCTGTGATTGGCCAGTGCAGCATGTGACCCAGCCTCTATATAAGCTGGAGTCATGTAGCGCTGCCCTCTGCTGTTACTAGTGTAGGGAGAGGATGCTGCTGCTGTGAGGGAGAGAATAGGAGAGAATCTTTAATCTGAAGTGCTTGTTAACTCAGCCATCTACATAGATTTAGTTGTGTGGGTGCAGATCACAATCTTTTTACCCTGCCCTGAGCCCAGTGACAGAGAAAAATAACTTTTATCCGTCTGTTAGTTAGGTGGGCGGTGACGGCCATTTTATGCAAGCTCAGTGCACCAGCACAGCATCTGTGCTTTTGTGACATTCAAATCCAAGCTTGAAATACTGCAATAATAATCTGGGTTTAAAAAAACACCAATTTTTGGCAATATCCTACATCTGGTTCCTTTGCAGCCTTTGTCAGTGTGCAATTTAAGCTATAAATACAGCAATAATTTTCTGGGTTTTAAAAAACACCCTTTTTAGGCAAAATACTCAATTTTACAGCCCTTGCTGCATCTGTACCGTACGTGTGAGATACACACTTTAGATACTGCTGTCATATTGTGTTAGTAAAAAAAAAAAACATTTTGGGCAAAGTACTTAATATTGCAGCCTTTGCTGCATCTGTGATTGTTAAAAACAAGCTTGAAATACTTCAATAATTTTCTGGCTTTGAAAAAACACCCATTTTTGGCAATAACCTTCATCTTGGGCCTCTGCCACATTATTCAGTGTGCAATTTAAGCTACAAATACAGCTATAATTTTCTGGGATTTAAAAAAACACCCTTTTTGGGCAAAATACTAAATTTTACAACCCTTGCTTCATCTGTACGTGTAAAATTCAAGCGTTATATACAGCTGTCATATTCTGTTCGTAAAAGAAAATACCCATTTTGGGCAAAGTGTCTCCGCAACGACCGCCAAGTTGACCACATTCTAACTTGTGCTGATTACTGGGTGGCCACGCTGCTGGATCCCCGTTACAAGGTCAATGCACCGTGCTTAATTCCGTCACTGGAGCGTGATCGTAAGATGCGCGAGTACAAGCGCACGCTGGTAGACGCGCTGCTGGTGGCATTCCTACCTGACAGCGGGGGCACAGTGGAAGCACAAGGCGAAGGCAGAGGACGAGGAAGAGGTCGCCAACGCAGCTGGGGCACCACCAGCACCTCAGAAGGCAGGGTTAGCATGGCCGAAATGTCGAAAAGCTTTGTCAGCACGCCACAACAACCAGCACCACCAGCTGATATGGAACGTCTTAGCAGGAGGCAGCATTTCACCAACATGGTGGAGCAGTATGTGTGCACACCCCTACACTCACTGAATGATGGGTATGCCCCCTTCAACTTCTGGGTCTCCAAATTGTCCACATGGCCAGAGCTTGCCCTTTACCCCTTGGAGGTGCTGGCCTGCCCTGCAGCCAGTGTATTATCTGAACGTGTATTTAGCACGGCAGGGGGCGTCATCACAGACAAGCGCAGCCGCCTGTCCACAGCCAACGTGGACAAGCTCACGGTCATTAAAATGAACCAGGCCTGGATCCCTCAGGACTTGTCCGTACCTTGTGCAGAATAGACATGTATACCGACCTTAACCAGCCATTGTTATACTACAATGTTGTATTTTGGATATTTCACACTCTTTTGGAGTGTACCCTAATTAAAAATAAAAATAAAAATTAAACCGAAAACCAGTGTTGGCTACCTTGTCCTCCTCCACCGCCGCTACCACCTACACCGCTACGTCCACCGCCTCCTCAAACTCCTACTCCATATGGAACTCCACCTCATAAATCAAGTTTATTTTTTTTAATTTGTACGTATTTTTGGGTAAAATTCACCAATTTCTGGGTGTGATATACCCCGGCTGTACCTATTACACAGGTAAAAACATTTCACTAATTTGTCTGTTACATTTTCATGTGAAATTTACCAATTTTTGGGTTTGATATACCACTGCTATACCTAGTAGACAGGTAAAAAAAAAATAATAATTTGTCTGTTACATTCTTGGATGATATTTGACCATTTTTGCTGTGATTAAACCCCTGCTCTGCATAGGTGATAGGGACCTAAATTTAAAAAAATAGTTTGTTACAAGGTGACATTTTACTAATTTTGCCGTATACAAAACCCCTGCTCTGCATAGGTGACAGGGAATTCAATTTCAAAAAATCTTCTTTATGCGCGCCCCCTCCTTTCATTAAATGCTTAAACTTTAATAACTTGTCCCACATTTGCGCTTCAATAATTTTTCCCACTTTTCCGCTCGATCATATTTAAATAAAAAAATTAACCTCCCTTGGATGAGGTCTCCCTTTCTAACGCTCCCTCTCCGGCGTGGAACCCTGATTCGCCGATAACCGTGATCAACATGGTAGGCTCAGAAAAGAACATCGAAAGTTGATAGAGAAGATATCCAAATGAATCGTGGACGTCACGGTGACGTGCGACATGGTGGGGCAGTAAGTGTGCACACGCCTACACGAACTGACTGATGGGTCTCCAAATTGGGCACATGGCCTGAGCTTGCCCTTTACGCCTTGGAGGTGCTGGCCTGCCCTACAGCCAGTGTATTGTCTGAACATGTGTTTAGCATGACTGGAGGGGGTTATCACAGGTTATATTTCCCAAGGTTTTGGGGTGTACCATAATTTAAAAAATATAAATAAATTTAAAACCAAAAACCAGTGTAGGCTACCTCCTCCTCCACCGCCGCTTCCACCGACACCGCCACATCCACCGCCTTCTCAACCTCCTACTCCATATGGACCTGGTCCTCCTAGATCAAGATTATTATTTTTTATTTTTACGTATTTTATGTTATTTTAAGTAATTTCCCTATCCACCTTTGTTTGCAGAGCACTTGCCATGCTCTTAACCACATTTTTATACCATTTGCAGCCCTCTAGCCCTTTCCATGACATTTTTACCGAAATTTTAGTGCTAAAAAGTTTGGGTCTCCATTGACTTCAATGGGGTTCGGGCTTCAGGGTCAATTTCGGTTTCCGAACTCAAACTTTTTTGTGAAGTTCGGCCGAACCCGTCGAACCCGAACATCCAGGTGTCCGCTCAACTCTATTTGTAAACAGTAAACACATGGGCAAAGTGTGCATGGATCTGCAAAATACAGAAGACATATGGATGTGCTCCGTATGCATTCCTTATTTTTTGTGGACCCATTAACTTGAATGGAGCGACAGGACGTTATTTGCGGACAATAATCAGACAAGTTATATTTTTTACCGGAACAGGTATGCAGAAATACGGAAATGGAATGCACACCGAGTACATTCTGTTTTTTTTGCGGAACCATTGAAATGAATAATTCCGCAAAAAACGGAACGGAAACGGAAAAAAAATATGTTTGCGTGAAAGAGGCCTAAGGCTGCATTCACATTAGGCCTCCTGCACACAAATGTGTGCACGCCGTGGCTGTGCTGCGGCCCGCATATTGCAGGCCGCAATGCATGAACACCGACCGCCGGGCAGCTTTAATGGGTCAGCAATCCGCCCCCATTCCGAAAAAATATAGAACATGCTTTATCTTTTTGCGGAACGGAAGTACGGGACCGTAGGGTTCCGTTCCGTGCTTCAGTTCCTCACCATTCCGCATCTCCAGATTTGCAGACCCGTTCAAGTCAATGGGTCCGCATCCGTGATGGTGCCCGTTTATTGCGGATCCGCATATGCGGTCCGCAATACGGCAACGGGACACCTATGGTCGTGTGCAAAAAGCCTTACATCTAGAGTGCAGGCATGCAAGCAGACATAAGATTATCTGCTAAAAAGGACAATAGGACAATAGAATTTATATACTATGGCGGTCATTTATATGCCCCTTTTTGTGACTTTACTCTGCTCACGCCACTTTTGCAAAGTGGCGGAAAAAAGGGGGCGCAGTGCAGACGGGGAACAGGGAGGGACGGCCGGGCAGTCTCATTCATCATTTTCCACACCTGTACATAACTTTGGTGCATCCACCAGCAATGCAGAGGGATTAAGATTGGCGTCTAAATCGGAGGTCATAATAAATGCCCCCTGTGTCTATATATAAGACCTGTATTTTGCTCTGTGCCCATTAACTGCCTCTGTGTTCACTGATTACATTAGCAGGCATGTTGGATTTCTTCAGCTTTTCTTAGATTCCTGCAGAGTCTGAAAAATAAATTGTGATGTATACTGTTAAACAATTGTTCTAAAGGGGTTTTCTGGGCATTTAAAATTTTTGGGGGAAAAACTCTCCCCATAGTGTAAAATAATAAAACAAGTAATCTTCACCTTACTGAACCCCAGCTGCTCCGATTGATGCTTCATGGTCCCCTGCTAGACTTCTGCTTCTTGCTGACTCTCAACACATGTGGCAGATGACTGATAGTAGTGTTGATCGAGCATGCTCGGCCGAACTCCAGTTCCGCGAATACTGCGTGTGCTCGAGCGCCATGCTCGAGTCTCCTCCCCGCACGTTTGTTGCCTGCTATGCAGCCAATACATGTACAGGTAAGTACTGCCACTCACTGTAATGCTGTACTGCAATTTTTCCTCTAAAATCGATTTTATCTTCGGTTTTGTGCGTATTATTGTCAGTCTGTAAAAGTGGCGTACTACTCGGACAACATCGTTCCCAGCAGCGACCTGGGAGTCCAAGATGCATCCAGACATCCTCCCCATGCTGTTCCCGAACCATTTCGGTGGTGTTTCCATCAATTTCTGATCTTTTCCTGTGAACCAGACGCCCTCCCCTCTCCAGAGCAGACGGTGCCAGGTTTAATGCTCGGGTGCTCTGTAGAGCAGCAGTCCCCAACCGCCAGGCCGCGGCCCAGGACCTTAACACAGTACTAATGAAGCGCCTCCATTATGTACAGGAGGACCAGGAAGCGGTGAAGGATCTGTACTCATCGCTTCCTGGTCCTCGGCTATCGGCTGCGCACAGTGTGAGGGCGCTCTGTGACCTCAAACTGTGCGCCGCGATACACAGCCGACAGCAGGATGAAGAGGATCGCGATGGTGAGGAGCTGTGGCGTGCAGGAGAGGTAAGTGTTTGTATTTGTTTTATTTGTGCTGGGGGCTGACATAAGGGCTGATGGCTGACATGGGGGCTGACATGGGGGGCTTATGGCTGACATGGGGGGCTGATGGCTGACATGGGGGGCTTATGGCTGACATGGGGGGCTGATGGCTGACATCACTGCCTAATAAAAAATTACACTGAATGAATGTCACTGATATTTAGGATGTGCAAATTTTATTCAGGAGATGTAGCGCAGGTAATGTCATTGTCACCAGCAGCAAAAAGATTACACTAAATTAATGTCACTGATATTTCGGATGCGCAAACGTTATACAGGAGATGTAGCGCAGGTAATGTAACTGTCTTCAGCGGACATCGTCTACGGAAACAGTACACTGGATGTCACAGATATTTTTTGGATGCGCACACTTTACACAGGAGATGTAGCGCAGATAATGTCGCCGTCTGCAGCGGCCAAACAATTGCAAGGCGCCAAAAATATATATTGCTGCCAGATACAACTATAGTCCTTAAAAGGACTTTTGGGTCTCAAACAAGTTTTAGCAATTTAGCGCAGGTTGCGCTAAAAATATATATTGCTGCCACATACAATAGTCCTTAAAAGGACTTTTGGGTCTATAACAAGTATAAAAACTAAAATATCCCTATTTCACTCCCTACACTATCTCTCCCTTCTGCTCTCCAGCTTTCCCTGACTAAGACTGAGCCGAACACGTGTCATCGGGTGCTATATAGCGTTCGATGACACGTTTCGGCCAGCCAATCACTGTAATGCCAGCAGCCAACATGGCTACGGCATTACAGTGAGGGCAGTACTTACCTGCACGTTTATTAGTTGCGTAGCAGACAAGAAACGTGCGGGGAGGAGACTAGGGGGCAATCTGTATGCAACTTCTATGTCATCATTCTGTAGGTGTATGTGCATGTACAGGAATATTAAAGACTAGCTTGGCATTTACTACATTACACATTATGATGATGCAGAAAACTATAAATGTTTTCAATGGGATACGATGTGTTAAATGTCAATGTTCAGTTTGCTACATTAAGGTAAGATACAACATTTTAAGTTAACCACTTCCCATCTGGGCCATTTGCCCCCTTCCTGACCAGGCTAAATTTTGCAAATCTGACATATCTCACTTTATGTGGTAATAACTTTGGAACGCCTTTACTTATCCAAGCCATTCAGAGATTGCTTTCTCGTAACACATTGTGCTTCATGATGGTCATAAATTTGAGTCAATATATTTCACCTTTATATATGAAAAAATCACAAATTTACCAAATATTTTTTTTAAAAATCGCAATTTTCTAAATTTCAATTTCTCTGCTTTTAAAACAGAAAGTGATACCTTATAAAATATTTATTACTTAACATTCCCCATATGTCTACTTTATGTTGGCATCATTTTGGAAATGTCATTTTATTTTTTTAGGACGTTAGAAGGCTTAGAAGTTTAGAAGCAATTCTTCAAATTTTTAAGAAAATTGCCAAAACACACTTTTTAAGGACCAGTTCAGGTCTTAAGTCACTTTGTGGGGCCTACATAGTGGATACCCCCATAAATGACCCCATTGTAGAAACTACACCCCTCAAGTTACTTAAAACCGATTTTACAAATTAAAAAAATTTCACTTTTTGGGCAGATTTTCCATTTTAATCCATTTTTTTCTTTAACACATCGATGGTTAACAGCCAAACAAAACTCAATATTTATTACCCATATTTATTACCCAGGTGCCAGTTTTAATGGTACTATTTTTGGTTACATATGATTTTTTGATCATTCATTATAACACTTTATGGGGCAAGGTGACCAAAAAATTGGTTGTTTTAGCACAGTTTTTATTTATTTATTTTTACAGCGTTCACCTGAGGGGTTCGGTCAAGTGAGATTTTTATAGAACAGATTGTTACGGACATGGCGATACCTAATATGTATACTTTTTCTTATTTATTTAAGTTTTACACAATAATAGCATTTTTGAAACAAAAAAATTATGTTTTAATGTGTTCTGAGAGCTATTGTTTTTTGGTTTTTTTTGAGAGATTTTCTTATGTAGGGGCTCATTTTTTGCGGGATGAGGTGATGGTTTTACTGGTACCATTTTGTGGGACATACGCCTTTTTAATCACTTTTTGTGATGTAAGGTGACAAATTTTTTTTTTTTTTTTACAATGTTTACCCGAGGGGTTAGGTCATGTGATATTTTTATAGAGCTGGTTGTTACGGACGCGGCAATACCTAATATGTATACTTTTTTTTATTTATTTCACTTTAACACAATAATAGCATTTTTGAAACAATAAAATGATGTTTTAGTGTCTCCATGTTCTGAGAGCTATAGTTTATATTTTTTTTGTTCGGGCTAATTTTTTGCGGGATGAGGTGACTGTTTTATTGTTACCATTTTGTGGGACATACGCCTTTTTGATCACTTGGTGTTGCACTTTTTGTGATGTAAGGTGACAAAAATGGCTTTTTTTGACAGTTTTTTAAAAAGATTTTATGGTGTTTATCGGACTGTGTCTATCATGTGATATATTTATAGAGCCGACTGTCACGGACGCGGCAATACCAAATATGTCTATTTTATTTTATTTTTTCTATTTTTAACTTTTTTTTTTTTATATGTGAAACCTTTTTTTTTTTTTTTTTAACACTTTATTTATTTATTTTTATTTTACACTTATCGTCCCCCATAAGGTCATACAAGACTTCACTTTTTTTTTTTTTATATTGATTTCTCCTGTAACTGGGGCTGACATAGGGGCGATCACATGACCGCCGGGCCAGAACAGGAAGAGCATAGCGCTTCCTGCTCTGTAAACACAGCGCTCGGTGAGCGCTGTGTATACAGCTATCTAGAAGGCAGGGACACCTGGGCACTGTCCCTGCCTTTTCTAAGGGTTGCCCTGCTGTCACTGACAGCGGGCAACCCAATCACTAGCTGCGCGATTAGCGTGCAGCTGCAGTTTCTGAATGGACGTTCAGGTACGTCCATTCAGAAATATAGAACCACCTCCCGGACGTTTTTAGTCTATGGGCGGACGGGAGGTGGTTAAAGTTTGTTACATTTGGAGAAGATGGGATCTTGTGCTTTATTTTGAAGAAATTGAACTTTATGAAGTGCACAAGGAAGACGCTCCAAATAATTTCTGCTAGTGATTGATCTAATAAGCCGGGAGCTCATAGCTCGTAAATTCCTAAAATCTCTTTATTGATTTCCTTGTTAATGCAAAAATATCTCATTAAATAAGTAAAATAAAACAAGGAGTTAATAAGCAGCCGCTCGGTATTTTCCAAGTTGTCTAGAGTGATCTTTTAGATGTTGCAAGTTTTCTGGGATTTTCTAAACCATTTTCTGCATGAATTGGCCCCTCGTCTGGATTTGTCATTCAGACCCTTTCCATCGCTGTCCTTGGATCCTCTTTGGGCTCCTGTCAATTCTAATCTTGTAAACCCCGCGCATCTGACTTTCCCTATTTAATTATTGCAAGGGATCATTTTAAATACATTAATAATTTGGGAGATCAGATTCATAGATGACAAACTCTGCCAGCAGTAAACCTTACCAGGAAAAAGGACGAAGGCTGTGAAAATATTACATTTCTGGTAAAATATAAAGACCCGGAATCCAGGAAACTGGGACAAGAGCCACAAGAGGTGTCAGATAAAGCACAGCAGCAACATAGAGTGCTCCATCTGTTACATTGTTATAAATGAAAAGATGAGTAAAGTAAAATATTATTGAGACACAATAGAAAAAAAATCCAAATTTGTCAAACAGATAAAATGTATAACAAAGGAAGAAAAAGGCCTCAGTGCATGTGACTGTAATTTGTATTCTGCTAAGTGACCCGGAAGAGAAGAAAGACTGCAGGGCAAATGGCAGACAATCATTAGGATGCACTGACAGAACATATATTCAGTCAACATAATAAAATGATAATAATAATAATAATAATAATAATAATAATAATAATAATATTACTACTGCTAACATCAACAAATAGCAATAATAAATAGTACATATTTACTTCTACTGTGAATAATAGCAATAAAATAAAAAAATATAATAATAAAAATAGAACTAGTAACAAAAAATGTAATTTATACTATTTCTGCTTCTACTAATAGTATTAATAATACATACTTAACTGCTTCTACTACTATTGCATATACATCTACTATAACTATTACAGCTACTGATATTACTAATACTACTACTGCTACTACTATTAATAATAATAACAATACTATACTACTACTACTATATTATTGTCATTACTACACTACTACTACTACTACTACTACTACTACTACTACTACTAATAATAATAATAATAATAATAATAATAATAATACATTACTATATCTTGTATTAACACTGCAACTATAATTATTACTAACATAGTTGCCAACAGTTCCAAATTTACTTGGCTTGTCTCAGTGTTCAGATACAATTCAGCAAATTTGTATCTTCCCAGTTTTATAATGGGCGGGGTTTGTGTAGTCCTGCCTAAAAGTGGGTGTAAACATGTGAGTTTTCAAGGTACATCAGAGGGCAAGGCTTACCTGCTTTGAATTTGGTATGCTTATAATACTACTAATAATAATGACATTTCACTAGTCTGTATACTACTGCTACTCGAAAAATAACAACAACAATAATAACAAGAATAAGTGTTCTACAGTAGCTCTGAAGAAGGATAAAATAACAGAATGTGAAGGCACTTCATCATTTGGACACAAGCAGAGTTGAATGCATTGGACATAAAAACTCAAAAACTGATGACAATCTACTACAGTTTACACCCACTTGGTGATGATGATCGACTCTACCTGCCCAGAACATCGGGAGGAAGAAGATGACTACATGTGAAACAGACTGATGAAGAAGGAAAATATGCCTCAGCTGATGACGTCCAAGACGGCCAAGAGCAAGTGCAGCGTTATGCTCCAGAGTCTCTGTAAACTGCAAAATAATGTATTTCTGTACAAAATATGTATTTACTGTATGTATGTGCACAAGATATTATTGAGCCCTATCCACAGTCACCACTAGATGGGGCTGATGCCACCCGCTATATATATATATATATAAATATATATTGTGAGAAACACTCTAGTCAGTCAAACCAGTTTAGTCTAGTCAATCTGAGTCTAACCAGTGACTAAAACAGATGCAAAGATGTAATGCTGACAGTTTAGCCTTTTTCGTGGATTAGGTACCATCCAAAATAGGCACAGAACAACTACATAAGCAAGCCAGAAAAAAGGAGAGGTGTATAGAAAGCTCAATAAAGATAGCTTGTCTGAAAAAAACGTATTGGCTCTATGTCACAAGTTTCCATGCATCCAGGAGTTTGTGTCCGGTGCCAGGATTTAACTAGATTGACCACATGCATAAGAATCTCCTCAGTCCAAAGTGGATTTTGTGAACGTGTCCTGTAAGTAAAGCAAACTGTTCAAAAAATGGGCAGAAAGGTTTGCCTGCCGTGAGGGAACTGACCTGCGGTTGCATTGTGTTGTCTAAAATATACCCCCGTGTCTGGATGCTTGAGTATAAGTCCGCAGGGTAAGGAAAACTGTTTCAAAGAGACACTTTGGCCTATTATCTACCTGTACAGCCGTGAAACCTGTAACATCTGCGGAAACTGCATTTTGTGAACAACTGCAGTTTGTGCATGTAAGAATTGTCCTGATCTGTTACATTCAGTAAAGAAGTTTTCTGTTGCACAACTGCATCATTATTGCTTCCTTCACTACTACTAAATTGCAAAATGTTGGCATCACGACAGCTGGGACCCTGCCTTGCACCTCAAAACCTTAGCCACCAAGGACAGCTCGACTATCTTCAGGCAGGAGAACCCCAGAACCGGAGTATGGCCCAAAGGGAAGAAAAAGTCTCTACTTCCCATCACTGTACTCTGGCCTAGGAAGCACTAGAATCACAGTACAACCAGTAATGCACCCATCTGGCCACTTACACGCCGCTGTGGCCTAGATGCTAGCCAAGGAGAAACGGAATACAAGACAAACAAGAATACAAACAATACAAACCAGAATACTTGAAAAATATAATGGAAATTTGGACTGAAAGTTGGCATAGCAAAGCACTGCATAGTCAGTTCTTGGAAAACATCAAGGACAAAGTGGATAAAAAAAGACCTGGTTATGGATGACATCAGAAACATTGAAAAAAGAGACAGAAGTACTGATCCTGGACACAAAAGAACAGGCCATCATGACTAATACCATGAAAGCCAGGATTGAAAAGTCAACAACTGATGCCAGAGAAACTGATGAAACAATCAACCACATACTCAGCTGCTTCAAAAAGATCACACAGACTGACAAACAGCAAAACTCAGTAGCAAGACTGATCCACTGGAACCTTTGCAAAAACTACCGAATACCAGCAGAAAAGACCTAGTAGAACCACAATCCTGGGAAGGTGGTACAAGTACTGGCACATAACACACCTGATCTGACCATCACAGAAAAGACGGCCGAATATGAAGATTCAAAAACTAAAGTGCAAAAACTCTGGCATAAACCAGCAACTGTGGTGCCAGTGGTGGTCGACACACTGGAAGCCACCCCCAAAGACCTCGGGAGTAGAGTTGAGCGAACCCGAACTGTACAGTTCGGGTTCGTACCGAACTTTAGGTTTTTCGGCACCCGGACCCAAACCCGAACATTTACTTAAAAGTTTGGGTTCTGGTTTGGTGTTCGGCGATTTCTTGGAGCTTTTTGAAAGGCTGCACAGCAGCCAATCAACAAGCGTCATACTACTTGCCCCAAAAGGCCATCACAGCCATGCCTACTATTGGCATGGCTGTGATTGGCCATCTGCAGCATGTGACCCAGCCTCTATTTAAGTTGGACTCATGTAGGGAGAGATCAGGGAGGAATCTCATCAAGAACTGGTTTATGTACTCAGCGATCTACAGAAAAAGTGTTTTGTGGGTGCAGTGCACAATTTTTTTAAGCCTGCCCTGAGCCAACTACTGCTGAAAACTAACTTTTTTTTCTTCAGTTAGTCAATATCAATACATGATCGGCAGCCATTTTATGCAACAATAGTGCACCAGCACAGGCTATCTGCATGTCTGCAAGTCCAGAAATACAGCTTTGGCATACTGGGGTGAAAAAACCCTCTAATATACTGCACATCTGGGATTAGACATGCATAAGTGACTGTCACATTTAGGCCAGAAATACGGCTTTGGCATACTGGGCTGAAAAAAACATCTGATATACTGCACATCTGGGATTACACGTGCATAAGTGACTGTCACATTCTAGGCCATAAATACGGCTTTGGCATACTGGGGTGAAAAAAGCCTCTGATATACTGCACACCTGGGATTAGACAAGCATAAGTGATTGTCACATTTAGGACAGAAATACAGCTTTTTGGTTAGGGTGAAAAAACCCTCTAATATACTGCACATCTGGGATTACACATGCATAAGTGACTTTCACATTTAGGACAGAAATATAGCTTTTTGGTTTTGGTGAAAAAACCCTCTGATATACTGCACATCTGGGATTAGACAAGCATAAGTGACTGTCACATTTGGGCCAGAAATACGGCTTTGGCATACTGGGCTGAAAAAAACATCTGATATACTGCACATCTGGCATTACACGTGCATAAGTGACTGTCACATTCTAGGCCATAAATACGGCTTTGGCATACTGGGGTGAAAAAAGCCTCTGATATACTGCACATCTGGGATTAGACAAGCATAAGTGATTGTCACATTTAGGACAGAAATACAGCTTTTTGGTTAGGGTGAAAAAACCCTCTAATATACTGCACATCTGGGATTACACATGCATAAGTGACTTTCACATTTAGGACAGAAATATAGCTTTTTGGTTTTGGTGAAAAAACCCTCTGATATTCTGCACATCTGGGATTAGACAAGCATAAGTGACTGTCACATTTAGGCCAGAAATACGGCTTTTTGGTTACTGGGGTTAAAAAAGAGTCTGATATACTGCACATCTAGGATTAGATGTGCATAAGTGACTGTCACATTTAGGCCAGAAATACCGCTGTCATATAGAAAAATAAAAAATAGAGTGCAATACCCTACATCAGGGTTTATATTGGCGGTTAATTATTTTTAACAGACTTAACCACTTTTTACTTTGCTTTGTAAATGCTAAATAAGAGGCAAACATCTAATTAGGGACGCGGTTATGGTTGCGGTGGTGGTGATTGTGGAGCCTCTGGTGCAGCTACACGTCCTACTGAACCTACTACCTCAGGTCCCAGTAGCCGCCATAATCTACAGCGATATTTGGTCGGGCCTAATGCCGTTCTAAGGATGGTAAGGCCTGTGCGAGTACATGCGCTAGTCAATTGGGTGGCTGACAGTGGATCCAGCACGTTCACATTATCTCCCACCCAGTCTTCTGCAGAAAGCGCACAGGTGGCACCTGAAACCCATGCCCATCAGACTGTCACATCACCCCCGTGCATATCGGGGAACCTGTCTGTGCCTCAAGTCATGCAGCAGTCTCTTATGCTGTTTGAAGCCTCTGCTGGCAGGGTTTCCCAAAGGCATCCACCTAGCCCTTCCCCAGGGGTGAAAGACATAGAATGCACTGACGCACAACCACTTATGTTTTCTGATGAGGACATGGGAATACCACCTCAGCAGGTCTCTGATGATGACGAAACACAGGTGCCAACCGCTGCGTCTTTCTGCAGTGTGCAGACCGAAAAGGAGGTCAGGGAGGAAGACTGGGTGGAAGACGATGCAGGGGACGATGAGGTTCTAGACTCCACATGGAATGAAGGTTGTGCCACTGACTTTCAGAGTTCGGAGGAAGAGGCAGTGGTAAGACCGAGCCAACAGAGTAGCAAAAGCGGGAGCAGGGTGCAAAAGCAGAGCAGCCATCGCCAAAACAGTTTGCCTGCTACTGGCCACCATCAACAGGGACCGAGCACACCAAAGGCAGCTACAAGGAGTTCCCTGGCATGGCACTTCTTCACACAATGTGCTGACGACAAGACGCGAGTGGTTTGCACGCTGTGCCATCAGAGCCTGAAGCGAGGCATTAACGTTCTGAACCTTATCACAACCTGCATGACCACGCATCTACATGGGAGACACGGGCTGCAGTGGAGTAAGCACCTTCAAAACCAAGAACGGGCTTAGGCCCCTCCTGCTCCCTCTTCTGCTGCTGCCTCAGCCTCTTCCTCTGCATCTGGAGGAACATTGGCACTTGCCGCCCAGCAAACAGAGGATGTGTTACCAACAACACCACCTCCGTCACCAAGCATCTCCACCATGTCACACGGAAGCGTTCACCTTTCCATCTCACAAACCTTTGAGAGAAAGCGTAAATTCCCACCTAGCTACCCTCGATCCCTGGCCCTGAATGCCAACATTTTTAAACTGCTGGCCTTTGAAATGCGGTCATTCAGGCTGGTGGAGACAAACAGCTTCAAACAGCTCATGTCGCTTGCTTTCCCACAGTACGTCGCTCCCAGCTGCCACTACTTCTCCAGGAGAGCCGTGCCTTCCCTGCACAACCAAGTGTCCGATAAAATCAAGTGTACACTGCGCAACGCCATCTGTGGCAAGGTCCACCTAACCACAGATACGTAGACCAGAAACCACGGCCAGAAACGCTATATCTCCCTAACTGCACACTGGGTAAATGTAGTAGTGGCTGGGCCCCAGGCGGAGAGCTGTTTGGCGCACGTCCTTTCTCTGCCAAGGATCGCAGGCATCATTCTTTGTTTCCTGTTGCCGCCTCTTCCTACTCGGCTTCCTCCTCCTCGTCTACCACCTCCTCATCCGGTCACTGATGTGTTTGGGGGACAGGCCCCACACCGCGCAGGAGTTGTGGCGGGGTATAGAACAACAGACCGACGAGTGGTTGATGCCAGTGGGCCTCAAGCCCGGCCTGGTGGTGTGCGATAATGGGCGAAATCTCATTGCAGCTCTGGGACTAGCCGTTTGACGCATATCCTTTGCCTGGCGCATGTGCTGAATTTCGTGGTGCAAAAATTCATTCACAACTACCCCGACATGTCAGACCTGCTGCATATGGTGCAGGCCGTCTGTGCGCGCTTCCGGTGTTCTTATCCTGCCGCCAATCAGCTGTCTGCTCTACAGCGTAACTTCGGCCTTCCTGCTCACCGCCTCATATGCGACGTGCCCACCAGGTGGAACTCCACCTTGCACATGCTGGATAGACTGTGCGAGCAGCAGCAGGCCATAGTGGAGTTTCAGCTGCAGCACACACGGGTGAGTCGCACTGCGGAACAGCACCACTTCACCACCAATGACTGGGCCTCCATGCGAGACCTGTGTGCCCTGTTGCACTGTTTCGAGTACTCCACCAACATGGCCAGTGGCGATGACGCCGTTATCAGCATTACAATACCACTTCTATGTCTCCTTGAGAAAACACTTAGGGCGATGATGGAAGAGGATGTGGCCCAGGATGAGGAGGAGGAAGAGGGGTCATCTCTAACACTTTCAGGCCAGTCTTTTAGAAGTGGCTCAGAAAGAGGATTTTTGCTACAGCAGAGGCCAGGTACAAATTTCGCCAGCCAGGGCCCACTACTGGAGGATGAGGAGAAGGTGGATGAGGAGGAGGAGGAGGATGGGGATGAAGAATGTTCACAGCGGGGTGGCACCCAACGCAGCTCGGGCCCATCACTGGTGCGTGGCTGGGGGGATACGGAGGACGCAGACGATACGCCTCCCACAGAAGACAGCTTGTCCTTACCTCTGGGCAGCCTGGCACACATGAGCGACTACATGCTGCAGTGCCTGCGCAACGACAGCAGAGTTGCCCACATTTTAACGTGTGCTGACTACTGGGTGGCCACCCTGCTGGATCCCCGTTACAAAGACAATGTGCCGTCCTTAATTCCCTCACTGGAGCGTGATCGGAAGATGCGCGACTACAGGCGCACACTGTTAGACGCGCTCCTGAGAGCATTCCCGACTGACGCCGGGGGACAAGTGGAAGCACAAGGCGGAGGCAGGGGAGAAAGAAGAGGTCGCCAATGCAGCTGTGTCAGCGCCAGCACCTCAGAAGGCAGGGTTAGCATGGCCAACATGTGGAAAAGTTTTGTCACCTCGCCGCAACAACCGGCCCCAACTGCTGATATGGAGCGTGTTAGCAGGGGGCAGCATTTGAACAACATGGTGGAACAGTACCTGTGCACACGACTATACGTACTGACTGATGGTTCTGCCCCATTCAACTTCTGGGTCTCCAAATTTTCCACATGGCCAGAGCTTGCCCTGTATGCCTTGGAGGTGTTGGCCTGCCCTGCAGCCAGTGTAATCTCTGAACGTGTATTTAGTACGGCAGGAGGCGTCATTGCAGACAGACGCAGCCACCTGTCCACAGCCAACGTGGACAAGCTCACGTTCATTAAAATGAACCAGGCTTGGATCCCATAAGACTTGTCTGTACCTTGTGCAGAATAGACATTTATACCACCATCAAACATACATTCTTGTACTCAAGTCAAGTGCAATGATTCTTTGTTTTCTTTTTTTTTATTTGTCCCAATATTTTGGGGGCTACCTACCCCAATAAAAAAAAAAAAAAAAAACATTGTTAGCTACCTCCTCCTCCTCCTCCTCCATTGCTGTCTCCACCTACAACACCACATCTCTCTAGCCTTTTCAAGGACTATTTTAGAGACATTTAAATGCAAAAAAGTGCCAATTTTAGTGCCCTAAATTGAAAAAATTCTTATTTTCAATTGTCGGGTGACATTTTACCATTTTTGGAGTATACAAACCCCTGCTGTGCCTGGGTGACAGGGGCGTAAATCTCTCAAAATCGTCTGTTGTATTGCTGGGTGACATGAACCCCCTTTTGCCGTGAATCAACCCCTGCTGTGCCTGGGTGACAGGGGCCTAAATCTCTCAAAATCCTCTGTTCTATTGCTGGGTGACAAGAACCCCCTTTTGCCATGAATGAACCCCTGCTCTGCCTGGGTGACAGGGGCCTAAATCTCTCAAAATCCTCTGTTGTATTGCTGGGTGACATGAACCCCCTTTTGCCGTGAATGAACCCCTGCTCTGCATTGCTGACAGGGAACTAAATTTAGTGAAAACATCTGTTACTGATCGGAAGATGCGCGACTACAAGCGCACGCTGCTGGTGGCATTCCCACCTGACAGCGGGGCACAGTGGAAGCACAAGGCAAAGGCAGAGGAGGAGGAAGAGGTCGCCAAAGCAGCTGGGGCACCGCCAGCACCTGAGAAGGCAGGGTTAGCATGGCCAAAATGTGGAAAAGCTTTGTCAGCCTTGGAGGTGCCCTGCAGCCAGTGTATAGTGTGAACGTGTGTTTAGCACGGCAGAGAGCATTATCACAGGCCGCAGCCAATGTGGACAAGCTTACGTTTATTAAAATGAACCAGGCTTGGATCCCACAGGACTTGTCCGTACCTTGTGCAGAATAGACATTTATACCAGCCTCAACCATCCATTCTTGTACTCAAGTGCACTTATTCTTTGTTTTATTTTGTTATATTTCCCAATATTTTGGGGGATACCCCAATTTAAAAATAAAAAATAACACAAATCAGTGTTGGCTACCTATTCCTCCTTCACCGCCGCTTCCACCTACACCGCCACGTCAACCTACACCGCCACATCCACCCATCCACCGCCTCCTCAACCTCCTACTCCTAGATCTAGATTGTTATTTTAAAAAAATCAGTATTTTATGTTATTTTAAGTCATTTCCCTATCCACATTTGTTTGCAGAACAGTTGCCATGCTCTTAAGCACATTTTGATGCCTTTTGCAGCCCTCTAGCCCTTTCCATGACTATTTAGTGCCCAAAAGTTCAGGTCCCCATTGACTTAAATGGGATTCGGCTTCAGGGTCAAGTTTGGGTCAAGTTCGGGTCCCCATTGACTTCAATGGGGTTTGGGTTTGGGTCAAGTTCGGGTCCCGAACTCGAACTTTTTTTTTAAGTTCGGCCGAACCTGCCGACCCTGAACATCCAGGTGTCCGCTCAACTCTACTCGGGAGGCACTTAAAAAAAAATCATTGTTGACAAAATTGCCTCCTGTCATCTTCAAAAAAATTTAAATGCTGGGATCTGCAAGAAACCAAAAAAATACTCATGCGTGGTATCAGCACGTCCATAATGACCCATACAATAAAATGATCATATTACTAATCCTACACAATAAACTGTGTAAAAAATGTTGTTGTTTTTTTATAAAAACTGTTTAAAAAATAAAAAATGTTATATTATCCTAATTAAACCTCACAGAAATGGAATAAAATGGCACTAATAACAACCACTTCTCACCACACAAAAATACAAGCCAAAACACAGCACTATGCAAGAAAAATGAAGAGGCTATGGATCAAATGATTTAAAAAAAATCACACCTTTTTTAAAGTAGAAAAACATAAATTAATCTTTTAATTTGCTTAATTATACTGACACTCCTTTACCCCTTCTGGTTCTTCCTCTCTTATGCCCTCTTGTTCTCCTTCTTCTTCTTCCTACTCGCCTATTCTTGTTTTTATTCTTCTTCACTCTCTTTCTCCTTACTCTCCTTTTCTTCTTCTTCTTCTTCACTCTATTCTTTTTCTCCTTACTCTCCTTTTCTTCTCCTTCTTCATTCTCTTCTCTTTTTCCTTACTCTCTTTTTCTTCTTCTTCACGCTCTTCTTCTTCTTCACTCTCTTCTTCTTCTTCTTCTTCTTCTCCTTCACTTTCTTCTTCTTCACTTTCTTCTTCTTCACGTTCTTCTTCTTCACGTTCTTCTTCTTTTCCTTTCCTTCACCCCTTCTTCTTCCAATCTTTCACTTCTTCTTTTCCATCATCCCTACTCTTTCTTTTTATTCTACTTGACCCATTCTTACTCATATTTTCCTCCATCACCCCCTCCTTGTTGTTTTTCTTCTTTATTTCTTCTTTTTCATCCTCCCCTTTTTGCGCTTCTCCTTTTTCTTCTCCATCATATACGTCTTTTTTTTTCTTCTCCTTCATCATTTCTTGTTCTTTTTCTCATGCACTTCTTTCTTGTTCTTCTTCTACTTTATCTTTTCTTGTTTTTCTTCTTCCCTATATTTTGTATTAAATCACTTTAGTTAAAAAAAACATATACCAAATTTACAGAAAAATGATGAACATATGAAAACCTAAATACAAAATGTTAGTGTAAAACAGCAGTTTTTGTTTTCCACTTTTTTTTCTCTGTACCCAAAATGTGCAAGTCATGTAGACAAAACACCTTTGGGAGCCAATGCCCACTAAATGCTGCCGTTACCCCTCTTTATGCTGCTGTTGGAAACAGAAGGAACATGGATTTTTATAAACCAATTAAAAATAATTGCATGACTGGGGAATTAAAAAGTATTAAATATTTTTCAAACCATCAGTCTTTGGAGATTTCTAAATAGATTTGGTGTGTCAGAGCATTTTTGGTCTGTGAATGTTTTTTTTTTCCTTTTCTTTTAGACACTTTGAGCATCAAACATTTTCACTTTGCGAATGGATAAATCCCTTGACATCCATAATTGTGGGAATAAATATGTGTGGAAATAGCTGTTTTTAATCCCTTCTGACTAGAAGAGAAAAGATGCTAAAATGTATTTTTCTTCCAAAGTGCCAGCTCTGGGAACATCTGAAGTATAACAAAATAGTCTGTGCAGCTGGTCACTTTCTTCTGAAGAATTTTCACAGATATTTTTCAGTTATTGTTATAATGACTCCAAGTCCTAGTTTTAAAATTCGGCTCCGATACTTCAAGGAAAGTCAGCACAGAGCTAAAAATGTGCCAAATATAAGCATTTCCTTACATTATAGTAAATTAATGAATTAAATACTTTTGCACAATATACAAAAAAAGCTAGAAAATGCAATCACATTTAAAAAAAAATATGGTTAAAAGTTATGTGGCAAAATATTATGGCTTTGCATCAATGGTTAACTGGTTAACTCATACTCGTGAGATGATGTATATGGATAGATCAATGACTAGTCCATCCAAATAGCCTTAAAATACAACTTCATAAACACCACTTATACAATCTACACTCACAGCGCACAGTATTCATTATGTGGCCCATTAACCATGTGGTCATATATGGAAGTGTTTTCAGATAGTATAGTCTATTTAAGATCTTGGCGGAGCCAATGGGTTGGACTTTCCCCCTCCATGTTCAAGCAGGCCATTACTTTTTTTTCCTTCAATTTAGCTATATCAGACCTTGAATTTCGCAGGACAAGTAATTTTTAAAAAACATTTTGGGGTACATATAGTGTATTCAATATATTAATTATTTTATTTTTAGGTGGAAGATTAAAAAAATTTACATTATTTTGTGGCATTTATTTTTATTGTGCTCTTTGTATGGTATAAGTAATGTGATTATTTTAGTCTGTGGTCAGTATGATTATGATGATGCCAAAGTTATGTAGTTTTTAGTATAATATAGTACTTGCACAATAAAAAAAGATAAATAGATGGGCATGCATTCATCTTCTCACTCCTTTCCTGGAAAAAGACCCCCATATATAACAATCAGAGAGTAAGAAAACTCTCTAACTGACGGAGGAGAGGGGGATAGGTAACATGCACAGAAGTCCATGTTACCCTCCCTTTGGCATCATGTACAGTTACACATTGGAGAGAAGATGTTTTTTTCTCTCTCCCCTGTAAGTGCACATGTGTGGTATAATCCCAACAGTATATAAAAAATAAAAAAAAACATCATCCGCCACAATGTTCTTCTTAATCTTATTGTATTTCATATAGCATTATGTACAATGTTCAGGATGCATTTTGACCTGTCCTAGCGTAGCTCAACAATTTTTTCTTGCTCCATTTTTCTCGCTGGTGGTGGGGTAGTGGTATGGTGGAGGGTTGACGGGCTAAATTGATCACAAGGAATTATTTTTTCTATCTGTATTTGTGCTGAGAAAAATAAAACTGAATAATAAATTGATAGCCTATCCTAGTACATGCACAAGTCTGAAGGACTGTAATCCTTTAAGAGGTATTTCCTTCTGGACATTTATGGCAAATCGATAGGATAGGAATAAGATATGTCTGATAGGTGCAGGTCCCACCTATGGAACCTGCTCCAATCTGAAGAAGGGGACCTGACATGAATAATGAGCATGTTACACATGCACAATGTCCTCTCCTTTCAGTACTATGGAGCTTCCAAAAATTGCCAAGTGAGCTTAGCTATTTTCAGAAGCCATTAATGGAGAAAGTCGTGCATTTTCAGCTTGCTCTCCATTCATGTAAGGTCCCGGTTCTCGAGACAGATGCTGGGACACAGTGCCATCAGTCATTTATGGCATATTCTAACAATATGTCCTAAACATCCACATGAGAACAATCCCTTTAATTTCAATCATTGGTCTCCTGGCTAAAGACGCTTTCCTTATTTCTTTACTTATCAGTGTCATCACTCTCACCATCCCTATCAAAACCTAAATTCCAAATTAACCCACTCAATGTTTTTTGTGCATGGGGAAAGAGGAGAACTTGGAGGAAACCCACATAACACAAGGATAGAATGGAAGTTCAATGAAGTTTTTACTTGGTCAGATTCAAACCCAGGACCTCAGTGCGGCAAGGAAAAAGTGTTAACCACTGAGCCACTATTCCCCTTACATGGAACTGTTGGAGAGCTGCCTATATCTACATATCTGTGGGGGAAAAAAAAAACTAGTAGTGGTCTTTTAATAAAAGATCCCCATAATGCTTTGCAAGCGGTGAAACATGCACATATATCACTGCAAACCATGACTATATTTTGCTAGTGTTTGCTATGCAGCACAGAATCCCTTAAAGCTATAGGCCAGTCATGCATTCTAAGCAGCCATGGATTACCTCTGTTGGCAGACTCAGTTGGAAATTTTCCAGCCCTCCCCATATCATATTCAGAGAGAAATTCTAAAAGGGATTTGGTTTTTGCAATCTGCATCATTGGGGACGGAAAATAAACAATAAAATCGAGCGCCAGCGACGGAGGGAATGTTTGTGAATCGCAAAGCACGATAAATGCTCTAACAATTAGATTTTATTAAACCAGTAAATGAGAAGATCATTTTAAATTCCCCTTCAGATCTTATGATGTCTTCATGGGGAATGGGTGACGGAGACATTGAACTTTAGTCTGGACGCTATGACATATATAAGGTCAGCTCCCTGGTCCATCATGTTTTCATATTCAGCAGATGCCGACCGGAGCCAGAACGGGTTGTTATATTCAATCATCTGTGTACAAACGGAAAAGCAAAAGTGTTACCATAAAAATAAAGACATTAGAAAGGACTATTACATTTGTGCCAGTGGTTTATAAAATCATTTATTTTCCTTTATTCTATAGCACCAACCTATTGTTTGTATCTTGAACATCCATATCATGTAGTTTGCACAGCAGAAAACATTAATGCACTAAATACTGTCAACACTAGATGGAGCTACAGGGCATTGCATTAAATACATTTGTATGGAGGTGATCTGGGCTCTGCTTTGCTCATATTCATTTTCCTTTGTAACAGCACTCCATGTGGCCAGGCATGGTATCGCAAGTATGATTTCTCAATTATTTTATATCATTACAACAAGATGTGTCCTGAACTAAGAGAGGATGAAGACAATTAGCTATTTTAATGAAATTTTAGCACTGGAGTACAAGAATACAGGACTATTAGTAAAAATGAAAAATGGCTCGAGTGAAATGATGAGTGATTATTACATTCCTTTTCAGGTTATGTACTGCCAATCCTTCCACATACTATTCCTCCGCATCAGAATTTATTAGAGAAATGTTTCTTTAACATTTTTCAAAATTTTCTTCACATTTATCAGCTCATAGAATGAATCATTGATTGATTTAATTAAGTTTATGCATAAGTAATGCTGATTTTCATAAAAACACTGCAAGATAAATCAATGAACATCTGATCTCGTTTTATATATATCACTCTGAGCTTCTAAATCTTCCATTAGTGGAAAGTAGAAAGAATGAAACTAAATTCTGGGCCAAGCAGAAGAATCTACAGCTACAGGCTTTTGTATGGTAAAGCAGTCACACATGGTAGATTTGTTTCAAAATGATAAATTGGAATCAGTTTTTTGCAAAAAAATGATTTTCGGCTTCAAAAATGTCTACAAAAAACTTCCCCAGTTGCATATAGCATAAGGGTCAATCTAGATCCAATAATGTCATATTCTAAAATGGATAATATGTAGGTCAACATGGAAGTCAATTAAGACAACTGGGACCAGAACTTGAACTCCGGCACAGAAGATCTCAGGAGGTAATTTTTTCAGTGCATCCAATATCAACAAAATGAAGGAAATTTGTAGACTTGAACCACTTTACTCAGCAAAGGAACCAATCTAAAGGAATCAAATTGATATACAGTACTTAAACTGTTAATGCCAGATCTCAGAAGAGGGCAAACGATGGCTGATGGATTAGCTAAGTCAATTTTGCTATGGGGGTCTTTAACCTAAAACTACTGAAGACAGAATTTCTTAAAATTCAACTCAGGCCTGATTCTGCCAAATTGACCACCTGATATATTTGGGTTTGAATAAATTCTACCAGAATTTGAAAAGTACTCTGGTTGTCTGGAAAAGTCTCTCTCTTTCAAAAATTTCAGGTTGAATTTCAAAATTTTAGAAGTGATTTGCTCATCTCTACTTTTTTTTTTAAACATTCCAATTCCTTTTTATTGTTTTATATTTTTAAACTAATATATGTAAACAGCAATGATTTAACCTAATGAAACAGTAAAACGTGTCTGGAGAATTACAAAATGGTGGTAAAAGCTGGAGCTTACTTCGGTAGAAGAACCTGAGAGGTTGCAAAAGTTTTGGTCACCTTCATAGGGGGATATTTTACCATTGATGAGTTTATGGGTTCAGCTCACAAATAGTGTAAACAAATGGCAAGAGTCATTCTAATATTGATGGAGTCAATAGTCTACATGGAGTCTTGCACAGGACCTGGCTTGGACATGGACTGTGCATAATTATTTTCTAGTTATATCATTATGATAGGGAATAGTGTTGAGCGAACTTGTGTTTTAAGTTCGGCGTCTAAAGTTCGGGTTCGGGTTATCGAAGAATCGCGTTATATGGATTCTAAATTCTGTTATGGTCCGTGGTAGCGGAATCCATAACGCGATTCTTTGATAACCCGAACCCGAACTTTAGACGCCGAACTTAAAACACAAGTTTGCTCAGCACTAATAGGGAATACTGTTTTATTCTTTTGTACAAAGGAGAGTTGGTAGTCCTTATGCTGATTCCTAAAAAATGTCCCAGCCAGTATGGAATTGGGGAGTGATTCAAGTGTAGATACCAAGTTGAATGAAGAGAAGAAGTGGCCATAACACAATGGAGTATATGGCTGTATGGGTGCTGCACTTCTACTTTTGTGGTGCTTACTTTGAGTATATAGACCTAGTTTTCTGGCAATAGTTGGGCATATTTAGGCATCAGTGGCTGATTGCTTTGGGGGTGCAGGGACACCTTCATACCTGATCAAGGCTAAGGTAATTGCAGAGGACATGCCCAACTCCAAATTACGAAGTGATTGGTGAAACTGTAGAGAAAAGCTGCCAGATTCCTGGAACAGATCAGCTGGTAATCAAGCAGTGATACAGTAATAGTGACTAACGGATCGGCAGAAATATCGCCATTACCACCTAAAATATCTCCAGCCTCTTTGCTATGGAAGAAGGATGTCTGTGCATGATAAGTAGGTGTACAGTGAGTTGTATCCTCTGTGTCGTGACATTAATTGCCAGTGTCCATCACTCTCGTACTTATGAACGGCCACTTTCACCGAGTTGTGTTTCCGACTGCAGGGCTATAAAGAAGGGTTCCAACCTATGGCTCTACGGCAGGGGGGTTGTAATTTTACAGCTGGCAAATCGTTGCCAAAAAGGCATTACAAAAAAGTGACCTCATCAAGACTGTGGACAGATTATGCAATTTGATTCAACTTTTTGCAATGATCAGTTGCCCCAAATGTAAATTTTTCCATTTTCAGTCAAATTGCACAATGCCTTAATTTACAGTGAACAAATTAGGAGAGCTAAAGGAAACAACGGCAATAAAATTGCATCCTGTGACCATTCTGCACAGTACTTCTTCCTCTGGCTACTAGGTGTACTATTTTATATGTATCCCGTAACCCCGATATCCATTAATTCTTGAATTTCCATTAACATAATGCTGCAGACACGATGGAAGATGGAAGACTTGGTTTTGGGTTTCGTTCATCCTTCCTCCAGACGTAGAGCAGTTACACTCATAAGACAACTGCTTTCCTCATAAAGCAGGCAAGTAAAGATTGCGTCTGAAACCGTAATTGCTTCTCCACGAGCCCACTGAAGAATAGCCCTGCTGTTTGCAATGTACATCGGCATCTACTTTATAATTCCGCATTGTATTTCATTTTGTCTGAACTGAATTATCCGGCTTTGGAAATGGCTGCAAACTGCTTCCAGGACGAGGATGGAAATGAGGCGTGAAATCCCCAGCCACAATTGTGGATAAATGCCTTGATTACTGTTATATGCAGATGGTGATCAATGGCCCGGGTCGCCTTATTTTGTTTCCTTTCTATGTTTCTCTCCATGCTTTTTTTGTGCCTTTAACATTTTTCCACTATTTCTGGCTAATAATCACTGCGGCTGATGATGCTTACCCGCTATTTACTTTCCGTAGTGTTTGGCTGCTTTTTATCTCTGCTCCATTAGGGTACGACTATGATCAGTGAATTCAGTTTCTGCAAGTACAGTGGATCAAAAATGAAATATTTTTCTTTGAGTTTTGCCTGGGTGATAAGCAAAATGGCCATTGTGTAAAGTTTGACAGGTTTTTTTTTACCTAATTTTCTTCTAGACTCATGGGTTGCAACTCTGTCTAATTGTAAAGGGATTGTGGCTAGGGATGAGCGAACCCGAACTGTATAGTTCGGGTTCGTACCGAATTTTGGGGTGTCCGTGACACGGACCCGAACCCGAACATTTTCGTAAAAGTCCGTGTTCGGGTTCGGTGTTCGGCGCTTTCTTGGCGCTTTTTGAAAGGCTGCAAAGCAGCCAATCAACAAGCGTCATACTACTTTCCCCAAGAGGCCATCACAGCCTTGCCTACTATTGGCATGGCTGTGATTGGCCAGTGCAGCATGTGACCCAGCCTCTATATAAGCTTGGGTCACATAGCGCTGCACGTCACTCTGCTGATACAAGTGTAGGGAGAGGTTGCAGCTGCGACGTTAGGGCGAGATTAGGCAGATTAACTCCTCCAAAAGACTTCATTCTGTGATCGATCTGCAGCTGTGGATCATTGAAGTGCTGCTATTCAATTGCTCAGTGTTTTTAGGCTGCACAGAGCGTTCTTCAGTCACTTTTTTCTGGGGTGATCGGGGGCCATTTTGTGGCTTGTGGTGCGCCAGCACAAGCTGCCACCAAGTACATTTAACCATCAATAGTGTGGTTATTTTTTGGCCATATATTACACCAGGTGCAGGCTGAGCCTGTGTCACCCAAGTGCATTTAACCATCAATAGTGTGGTTATTTTTTGGCCATATACTACATCTGGTGCAGGCTGAGCCTGTGTCACCCAAGTGCATTTAACCATCAATAGTGTGGTTATTTTTTGGCCATATACTACATCAGGGGCAAGTTGAGCCTGTCACCCAGCGCCTAAAAAATAGCCCTGACATTTCTATTCCTCCAAATCAGTACTGTTTTAGCTGGTCAAATTATTTGTAGTGACCGTAAAAGCACAGTTTTTGTTCTGGGTTGAAAAACTATTACCAAATTTGCCATTCTCAAAATTAGTAGTTTCTGCTATATGAGGCCTACTTTAAATCTATCCCAAAAAGGGTATATTAGATTCAAGGTGCTGATAGTGTCATTCTGAAAAACTTCACACACACGCTACAGTGCAGATACAAGTCTAATTCTGTGATTAAAGGTATACCTGTCACACAGCGCTTAAAAAATAGCCCTGACATTTATATTCCTCCAAATCAGTACTGTTTTAGCTGGTCAATTTATTTGTAGTGACCGTAAAAGCACAGTTTTTGTTCTGGGTTGAAAAACAATTCCCAAATTTGCAATTGTCAAAATTAGTGGTTTCTGCTGTATCAGGCCTACTTTAAATCTATCCCTAAAAGGGTATATTAGATTCAAGGTGCTGATAGTGTCATTCTGAAAAACTTAACACACACGCTACCGTGCAGATACAAGTCTAATTATGTGATTAAACATATACCTGTCACTCAGCGCCTAAATAATAGGCCTCAAATTTATATTCAGCTAAATCTGTCATTACTGGTGTGCGTGTATTAGTGTAATACGGTACCTAAATAGATAGCCAGATAGTGTTAGGTGTCTGTAAAAAAAGGCCTGAATTTGAATTCAATACATTGGCCCGAATAATATTTTTCTTATTGTGGTGAACGGTAACAATGAGGAAAACATCTAGTAAGGCACGCGGACGCGGACATGGTCGTGGTGGTGTTAGTGGACCCTCTGGTGCTGGGAGAGGACGTGGCCGTTCTGCCACAGCCACACGTCCTAGTGAACCAACTACCTCAGGTCCCAGTAGCCAGCAGAATTTACAGTGATATTTTGTGGGGCCCAATGCCGTTCTAAGGATGGTAAGGCCTGAGCAGGTACAGGCATTAGTCAATTGGGTGGCCGACAGTGGATCCAGCACGTTCACATTATCTCCCACCCAGTCTTCTGCAGAAAGCGCACAGATGACGCATAAAAACCAAGCCCATCAGTCTGTCACATCACCCCCATGCATATCAGGGAAACTGTCTGAGCCTCAAGTTATGCAGCAGTCTCTTATGCTGTTTGAAGACTCTGCTGCCAGGGTTTCCCAAGGGCATCCACCTAGCCCTTCCCCAGGGGTAGAAGAGATAGAACGCACTAACGCACAACCACTTATGTTTCCTGATGATGAGGACATGGGAATACCACCTCAGCACGTCTCTGATGATGACGAAACACAGGTGCCAACTGCTGCGTCTTTCTGCAGTGTGCAGACTGAACAGGAGGTCAGGGATCAAGACTGTTTGGAAGACGATGCAGGGGACGATGAGGTCCTAGACCCCACATGGAATGAATGTCGTGCCACTGACTTTCACAGTTCGGAGGAAGAGGCAGTGGTCAGACCGAGCCAACAGCGTAGCAAAAGAGGGAGCAGTGGGAAAAATCAGAACACCCGCCGCCAAGAGACTCCGCCTGCTACTGTCCGCCGCCATCTGGGACCGAGCACCCCAAAGGCAGCTTCAAGGAGTTCCCTGGCATGGCACTTCTTCAAACAATGTGCTGAAGACAAGACCCGAGTGGTTTGCACGCTGTACCATCAGAGCCTGAAGCGAGGCATTAACGTTCTGAAACTTAGCACAACCTGCATGACCAGGCACCTGCATGCAAAGCATGAACTGCAGTGGAGTAAACACCTTAAAAACAAGAAAGTCACTCAGGCTCCCCCTGCTAACTCTTTTGCTGCTGCCGCCTCGGCCTCTTCTGCTGCTGCCGCCGCCTCGGCCTCTACCTCCGCCTCTGGAGGAACGTTAGCACCTGCCGCCCAGCAAACATGGGATGTACCACCAACACCACCACCTGCGTCACCAAGCATCTCAACCATGTCACACGGCAGCGTTCAGCTCTCCATCTCACAAACATTTGAGAGAAAGCGTAAATTCCCACCTAGCCACTCTCGATCCCTGGCCCTGAATGCCAGCATTTCTAAACTACTGGCCTATGAAATGCTGTCATTTAGGCTGGTGGACACACACAGCTTCAAACAGCTCATGTCACTTGCTGTCCCACAGTATGTTGTTCCCAGCCACCACTACTTCTCCAGGAGAGCCGTGCCTTCCCTGCACAACCAAGTATCCGATAAAATCAAGTGTGCACTGCGCAACGCCATCTGTGGCAAAGTCCACCTAACCACAGATACGTGGACCAGTAAGCACGGCCAGGGACGCTATATCTCCCTAACTGCACACTGGGTAAATGTAGTGGCGGCTGGGCCCCAGGCGGAGAGCTGTTTGGCGCACGTCCTTCCGCCGCCAAGGATCGCAGGGCAACATTCTTTGCCTCCTGTCTCCTCCTCCTCCTACTCAGCTTCCTCCTCCTCTTCTTCCACCTGCTCATCCAGTCAGCCACACACCTTCACCACCAACTTCAGCACAGCCTGGGGTAAACGTCAGCAGGCCGTTTTGAAACTCATATGTTTGGGGGACAGGCCCCACACCGCACAGGAGTTGTGGCGGGGTATAGAACAACAGACCGACGAGTGGTTGCTGCCAGTGAGCCTCAAGCCCGGCCTAGTGGTGTGCGATAATGGGCGAAATCTCGTTGCAGCTCTGGGACTAGCCGGTTTGACGCACATCCCTTGCCTGGCGCATGTGCTGAATTTGGTGGTGCAGAAGTTCATTCACAACTACCCCGACATGTCAGAGCTGCTGCATAAAGTGCGGGCCGTCTGTTCGCGCTTCCGGCGTTCACATCCTGCCGCTGCTCGCCTGTCTGCGCTACAGCGTAACTTCGGCCTTCCCGCTCACCGCCTCATATGCGACGTGCCCACCAGGTGGAACTCCACCTTGCACATGTTGGACAGACTGTGCGAGCAGCAGCAGGCCATAGTGGAGTTTCAGCTGCAGCACGCACGAGTCAGTCGCACTGCGGAACAGCACCACTTCACCACCAATGACTGGGCCTCCATGCGAGACCTGTGTGCCCTGTTGCGCTGTTTCGAGTACTCCACCAACATGGCCAGTGGCGATGACGCCGTTATCAGCGTTACAATACCACTTTTATGTCTCCTTGAGAAAACACTTAGGGCGATGATGGAAGAGGAGGTGGCCCAGGAGGAGGAGGAGGAGGAGGAAGAGGGGTCATTTTTAGCACTTTCAGGCCAGTCTCTTCGAAGTGACTCAGAGGGAGGTTTTTTGCAACAGCAGAGGCCAGGTACAAATGTGGCCAGACAGGGCCCACTACTGGAGGACACGGAGGATGAGGATGAGGAGGAGGAGGATGGGGATGAAGCAGGTTCACAGCGGGCTGGCACCCAACGCAGCTCGGGCCCATCACTGGTGCGTGGCTGGGGGGAAACGCAGGACGATACAGCTTGTCCTTACCTCTGGGCAGCCTGGCACACATGAGCGACTACATGCTGCAGTGCCTGCGCAACGACAGCAGAGTTGCCCACATTTTAACGTGTGCGGACTACTGGGTTGCCACCCTGCTGGATCCCCGGTACAAAGACAATGTGCCCACCTTACTTCCTACACTGGAGCGTGTTAGTAAGATGCGCGAGTACAAGCGCACGTTGGTAGACGCGCTACTGAGAGCATTCCCAAATGTCACAGGGGAACCAGTGGAAGCCCAAGGCGAAGGCAGAGGAGGAGCAAGAGGTCGTCAACGCAGCTGTGTCACGGCCAGCTCCTCTGAGGGCAGGGTTAGCATGGCAGAGATGTGGAAAAGTTTTGTCACCACGCCACAGCTAACTGCACTACCACCTGATACGGAACGTGTTAGCAGGAGGCAACATTTCAATAACATGGTGGAACAGTACCTGTGCACACCCCTCCACGTACTGACTGATGGTTCGGCCCCATTCCACTTCTGGGTCTCCAAATTGTCCACGTGGCCAGAGCTAGCCTTTTATGCCTTGGAGGTGCTGGCCTGCCCGGCGGCCAGCGTTTTGTCTGAACGTGTATTCAGCACGGCAGGGGGCGTCATTACAGACAAACGCAGCCGCCTGTCTACAGCCAATGTGGACAAGCTGATGTTCATAAAAATGAACCAGGCATGGATCCCACAGGACCTGTCCATCCCTTGTGCAGATTAGACATTAACTACCTCCCCTTAACAATATATTATTCTACTCCAGGGCACTTCCTCATTCAATTTTTATTTTCATTTTACCATTATATTGCGGGGCAACCCAAAGTTGAATGAACCTCTCCTCTGTCTGGGTGCCGGGGCCTAAAAATATCTGACAGTGGCCTGTTCCAGTGGTGGGTGACATGAAGCCTGATTCTCTGCTATGACATGAAGACTGATTCTCTGCTGACATGAAGCCTGAATCTCTGTTATGGGACCTCTCTCCTCTGCCTGAGTGCCTGGGCCTAAATATCTGACAATGGACTGTTCCAGTGTTGGGTGACGTAAAGCATGATTCTCTGCTATGACATGCAGACTGATTCTGTGCTGAAACGAAGCCAGATTCTGTGTTACGGGACCTCTCTCCTCTGCCTGGGTGCCTGGGCCTAAATATCTGACAATGGACTGTTCCAGTGTTGGGTGACGTAAAGCATGATTCTCTGCTAGGACATGCAGACTGATTCTCTGCTGACATGAAGCCAGATTCTCTGTTACGGGACCTCTCTCCTCTGCCTGAGTGCCTGGGCCTAAATATCTGACAATGGACTGTTCCAGTGTTGGGTGACGTAAAGCATGATTCTCTGCTAGGACATGCAGACTGATTCTCTGCTGTTATGAAGCCACATTCTCTGTTACGGGACCTCTCTCCTCTGCCTGGGTGCCTGGGCCTAAATATCTGACAATGGACTGTTCCAGTGTTGGGTGACGTAAAGCATGATTCTCTGCTAGGACATGCAGACTGATTCTCTGCTGACATGAAGCCAGATTCTCTGTTACGGGACCTCTCTCCTCTGCCTGGGTGCTGGGGCCTAAATATATGACAATGGACTGTTCCAGTGGTGGGTGACGTGAAGCCAGATTCTCTGCTATTGCATGAAGAGACTGATTCTCTGCTGACGTGAAGCCAGATTCTATGCTATGGGACCTCTCTCCAATTGATATTGGTTAATTTTTATTTATTTTATTTTTATTTTAATTCATTTCCCTATCCACATTTGTTTGCAGGGGATTTACCTACATGTTGCTGCCTTTTGCAGCCCTCTAGCTCTTTCCTGGGCTGTTTTACAGCCTTTTTAGTGCCGAAAAGTTCGGGTCACCATTGACTTCAATGGGGTTCGGGTTCGGGACGAAGTTCGGGTCGGGTTCGGATCCCGAACCCGAACAATTCCGGGAAGTTCGGCCGAACTTCTCGAACCCGAACATCCAGGTGTTCGCTCAACTCTAATTGTGGCATAACAATCTGATCTGCCATTGTCATCATACCCAACTATTGAGAAGAAACAAGGGGAAGAACTGAGGAAGCAATGTATATTTTTTAAGCTGACTCCCCACCCATTTATAAAGGACACAGCCTTAACTCACAGCACCTGAATCACAAAAACTGCAATTGACTCTTTTTATTGCACTCCAATATAAATATAGACCCCACAGCAGGGCCTCAAAATTAATACTGACCACAAACAAGAGCACCTATACCCCAGACCAAACAGCCTAGACCAGGCATGTCCAAACTGCATCCCTCCAGCTGTTGCAAAACTACAACTCCCAGCTTGCCTGGATAGCTTACAGCTATTAGGGCATGCTGGAAGTTGTAGTTTTGCAACAGCTGGAGGGCCGCAGTTTGGACATGCCTGGCCTAGACAATTACAGACTGCAGTATCCCCGAAAGAAGCCTTACAGTGAAACGGCGATGGGAGGACGGCGCCGCCATATTGGTCTGTAATCCATAGATGTGTCTTGTCTTTCTAATTGTACTACTGCTTAGCAGATGCTCCTTTGGAGTCCCTGCAGGGTCACAATTGTTTTCTATATGTTGTCAGGTTAGTTGTCTTTTTGATTTATAATTGTGGATTGACTTTGACCTGATATGGTGGCGCCCCCCTATATCCTTGGATTTCTGATCACTTCTAACTGTTACATGAGCGTAAACTTTTTAATTATTTATTAAATACTGAATTACCAATAAAGCTTATTTAATGATGATTTGTGTAAGAGGTATTTTTGGTTTTAGGGGTATTAGTTTGGTAGATATACCTCCACATCATGCTGATATCCCAGTATATTTTTGAAGTAAATACAGACTGCAGACAAACTCCCCCTTAACAAATGCAGACCCCAGATCATCCCCTTTAACAAATACATACCCCAGAACACACATCCTTTATAAATAGAGACCCCAGACTAGACCTATTAAGAAATACAAACACCAAACTGCCGCCATTAACAACGACAGAGCCTACACCAAACCGACTTTACCAATACAGACCCCAGACCATCCGCCTTAACAAATACAGAACCCAGACAAGACCCCTTTAACATATACAGACTCCACACCATACCCTCTTAACAAATGCACACCCTAGACTACATCCCCTTTACTAATATAGCATCCACATCAATCCTCCTTAAATAGGTATTCCCATTTCAGACTATGAGATAATATCGCTAGAATATGCCCCCCATTGTCTGATAGGTGAGAGTCCTACCTCTGGCTCGGCTATTTCCGTCGGCTTTATAGAAATGAATGGAGGGCGGCTGCGCATTTGTGATATAGGTGCCGGGTCCCTGTGGTGGGGGCATATCCTAGCAATATAACCCCATTGTCTGAGATTACAGAACACCTTTAACAAAGACCGACCCCAGAAAAAAAACTCTTAAAAAATACACACCCCAGATCATCCCCCTTAACAAACACAGACCACAGAACAGATCCCCCTTAACCAATGCAGATGTCAAATGACACCCTCTAAACAGATGGAGAACTTAGACAAATTCGGTAGTGTTGATCACGAATATTCGAATTTCAAATTTTTATCGCAAATATAGGTACTTCGAAAATTCGCGAATATTTCAAATCTAGTTATATATATTCGTAATTTTGAATATTCGAATAAATATATATATTTTTTTTTATCAGTACACATGATCCGTCACTGCTTCTAGCTTGTGGGCCAATAAGAAGGCTGCAATATACTTGACTTTAGGAGTAGTAGTGTTTGCAAATTTTGCTCTATATTAGTTTTTTTCGAATATTCGCTATATTGCTATATATTCTTGTTTTAGAATATTACGAATATTCGAAAAAACTAAGTTATAGCAATATAGCGAATATTCCAAAAAATCGAATATAGAGCAATTTAGCTAATATAGTGCTATAATCTTCTTTGTCTAATAGTTGTAAGTTGAAAAATTTGCAATAAAATTGGAATCCGAAAATTAGAATCCCGAAAATTCGCATATTACACAATCATTACCTTTCCAATTTTTCGAGTAAAAAAAAATTGAGAATTTCGAATTTGCGAATATTCGATGAATATTTTACAAAATATTCGCGAAATATTGCGAATTCGAATATGACCCCTGCCGCTCATCACTAGTCCCCAGACAGACCCCTTCTTTGCATTCCTTTTCCATTTCACAAACTGGACACAAAACTACAGCAAGCGGAATGCATCCTGATCAGTTTTGTCCCTATTGATAATGTATGGGGACAAAACAAAACCATTTTCCTCGGCCTGATCGCAAAACTGGAATGCCACAATGCAAGTGTGAAACAGGCCTAAGTCAATGTTTGACCTTTTGAATAGGTCTTGAGAAATTATTTGGATACTAAATAAATCAGTACTGATGAAGGGCAATAACCCTGAAACAGCTGTCTGCAGATGAGGTGCTGGCTTAATTATTTTCCAAGTCATGTCTCAAAGCCTATTTAAACATTGACTTATAGGATAGCAGCCTTACATCTGGTGGCATCAGAGGCAAAGCTTGCTATGAGCTATTTGCATACCTTCTTCAAACAAAAAAATGCTGTATGATCTATAGTAACATCTGGCCTCTGGGTTTTGACCAAAATAAAAAAAAAAACATAGCAAAAAATCCATAGACCTAAAAAACTAGACGCCCCATAACAAACGCAGACCCTCTAAAGATAACAGAACAAACACAGAAATAAAAAAATAAAATAAAACATTACCAGCCAGTGCGGAATACAAGCCACCAGTGCGGTTTTCACCAAAATTATCTCTCCACTTGGCATAAAGGGACGGCAGAGGACTAGTTGGAGATTTGTATATATTTAGAGGGTAGTTCTAGTTCCTGTGGTCAGTAATTCTATGGAGCAGTAGATCAGTACTCTGATTCTGTGCCACGCTTCATGTAGGTCACAGTGACCTTGAGATTGTGGTAACAGGAGTAAATAGGGTAAGTGAAATGTAAACAACTGACAGCTGTAACCAGGGCGAGATACCCACATTCTATAGAAAATTGGCAGCAGAAGCTGGAAAATAAATATGGTCTCCATCTGCCTAATGAAAGTACTGATATGTAATTAATGATTTCATTAAAGACAACATTTCATAAAATATAGATGTTTTACAGTCAGCAGGAAAAGATATGAAAAACATAAGAAATGTGCTACTGCATGTATGTAAAAAAATCTAATGGATAGAGGTAAATAATATCTAAAAGATATATTTTGTCTTATTGTACAGTTTACATATCGAAAAAATCTACATACACATTAGAGTCACTGTGTACACAGCTTACACTACTTATGCTGTACTGATCCTGTGTTACATCCTGTATTATCCTCCAGAGCTGCACTCACTATTTTGCTGGTGCAGTCACTGTGTACATACATTACTTATCCTGTACTGATCCTGAGTTACATCCTGTATTATACTTCAGAGCTGCACTCACTATTCTGCTGGTGCAGTCACTGTGTACATACATTACTTATCCTGTACTGATCCTGTGTTACATCCTGTATTATCCTCCAGAGCTGCACTCACTATTTTGCTGGTGCAGTCACTGTGTACATACATTACTTATCCTGTACTGATCCTGAGTTACATCCTGTATTATACTTTAGAGCTGCACTCACTATTCTGCTGGTGCAGTCACTGTGTACATACATTACTTATTCTGTACTGATTCTGAGTTACATTCTGTATTATACTCCAGAGCTGCACTCACTATTCTGCTGGTGCAGTCACTTTGTGCATACATTACTTATTCTGTACTGATCCTGAGTTACATCCTGTATTATACTCCAGAGCTGCACTCACTATTCTGCTCATGCAGTCACTTTGTGCATACATTACTTATTCTGTACTGATTCTGAGTTACATCCTGTATTATACTCCAGAGCTGCACTCACTATTCTGCTGGTGCAATCACTTTGTGCATACATTACTTATTCTGTACTGATTCTGAGTTACATCCTGTATTATACTCCAGAGCTGCACTCACTATTCTGATCGTGGAGTCACTGTGTACCTACATTACTTATTCTGTACTGATCCTGATTTACATCCTGTATTATACTCCAGAGCTGCACTCACTATTCTGCTGGTGCAGTCACTGTGTACCTACATTACTTATCCTGTACTGATCGTGAGTTACATCCTGTATTATACTACAGAGCTGCACTCACTATTCTGCTGGTGGAGTCACTGTGTACATACATTACTTATCCTGTGCTGATCCTGAGTTACATCCTGTATTATACTCCAGAGCTGCACTCACTATTCTGCTGGTGCAGTCACTTTGTGCATACATTACTTATTCTGTACTGATTCTGAGTTACATCCTGTATTATACTCCAGAGCTGCACTCACTATTCTGCTGGTGGAGTCACTGTGTACCTACATTACTTATCCTGTACTGATCCTGATTTACATCCTGTATTATACTCCAGAGCTGCACTCACTATTCTGCTGGTGCAGTCACTGTGTACCTACATTACTTATCCTGTACTGATCCTGAGTTACATCCTGTATTATACTACAGAGCTGCACTCACTATTCTGCTGGTGGAGTCACTGTGTACATACATTACTTATCCTGTGCTGATCCTGAGTTACATCCTGTATTATACTCCAGAGCTGCACTCACTATTCTGCTGGTGCAGTCACTTTGTGCATACATTACTTATCCTGTACTGATCCTGTGTTACATCCTGTATTATCCTCCAGAGCTGCACTCACTATTTTGCTGGTGCAGTCACTGTGTACATACATTACTTATCCTGTACTGATCCTGAGTTACATTCAGAATTATACTCCAGAGCTGCACTCACTATTCTTCTGGTGCAGTCACTGTATACATACATTACTTATCCTGTACTGATCCTGAGTTACATCCTGTATTATACTCCAGAGCTGCACTCACTATTCTGCTGGTGCAGTCACTGTGTACATACATTATTGATCCTGTACTGATCCTGCGTTACATCCTGTATTACACTCCAGAGCTGCACTCACTATTCTGCTGGTGCAGTCACTGTGTACATACATTACTTATCCTGTACTGATCCTGAGTTACATCCTGTATTATACTCCAGAGCTGCACTTACTATTCTGCTGGTGGAGTCACTGTGTACATACATTACTTATCCTGTACTGATCCTGAGTTACATCCTGTATTATACTGCAGAGCTGCACTCACTATTCTGCTGGTGGAGTCACTGTGTACATACATTACTTATTCTGTACTGATTCTGAGTTACATCCTGTATTATACTCCAGAGCTGCGCTCACTATTCTGCTGGTGGAGTCACTGTGTACATACATTACTTATCTTGTACTGATCCTGAGTTACATCCTGTATTATACTCCAGAGCTGCACTCATTATTCTGCTGGTGGAGTCACTGTGTACATACATTACTTATCCTGTACTGATCCTGAGTTACATCCTGTATTATACTCCAGAGCTGAGCTCACTATTCTGCTGGTGGAGTCACTGTGTACATACATTACTTATCTTGTACTGATCCTGAGTTACATCCTGTATTATACTCCAGAGCTGCACTCACTATTCTGCTGGTGCAGTCACTGTGTACATACATTACTTATCCTGTACTGATCCTGAGTTACATCCTGTATTATACTCCAGAGCTGCACTCACTATTCTGCTGGTGCAGTCACTGTGTACATACATTACTTATCCTGTACTGATCCTGAGTTACATCCTGTATTATACTCCAGAGCTGCACTCATTATTCTGCTGGTGGAGTCACTGTGTACATACATTACTTATCCTGTACTGATCCTGAGTTACATCCTGCATTATACTCCAGAGCTGCACTCACTATTCTGCTGGTGGAGTCACTGTGTACATGCATTACTTATCCTGGACTGATCCTGAGTTACATCCTGTATTATACTCCAGAGCTGCACTCACTATTTTGCCATTAAAGTCACTGTGTTTATGCATTGTGCTTATTGTATAACTAACACACGGTAGAACAACATGAATATTTTCCTTATTCTATAATTGTGATTAGTGTTGGGCGCGAATATTCGAATCGCGAATAATAATTGCGAATATCGGCACTTTGAGAATTTGCAAATATTTAGAATATAGTGATATATATTTGTAATTTCGTAATTTTCAATATTACATTGCCGATTTTTCGCGATCAAGAAAATAATCTCAAATTTGTGATTTTGCAAATATATTGCGAATATTCTACCAAATATTCTCGAAATATTGCGAATTCGAATATTGCCCCTGTCGTTCATCACTAAGGGTGCTTTCACACTTGCGGCAGAGGATTCCGGCAGGCATAAAGAACGCATCCGTTTTGTGGATCCAGTATTGGGGCCAGATCCGGTATTAATGCTTTTAAATGGAAATTAATGCCTGATCCGGAATTCCGGCAAGTGTTTAGGATTTTTGGCCGGAGAGAAAACTGCAGCATGCTACGGTATTTTCTCCGTCCAAAAAACTTAAGTGGGACTGAACTGATGCATCCTGAACGGAATGCTCTCCATTCAGAATGCATTAGGAAAAAACTGATCAGTTTTTTTCTGGTATTGAGCCCCTAGGACGGAACTCAAAACTGGAAAACAAAAACGCTAGTGTGAAAGTAACCTAATTGTGATGTTCTTTGCTGACAGCAGTAATCGGAGCTGTCAGATCCGTGTGAAATGATAATGTTTTGTTGTTTCTTAAAATACTATTTTGCCTGGGCTCCTAAAGCTTTGATCTGCAGCACAGCGTGTGTTAATATCGGGTCATTTAATGATCCTCAGCAATTAGAATGCAAAATGCTGCTTTGTCTCTGCACAGTCGGTCTGAAAGATTCAATCTTTGGTTACTATTACAGACGCGTGTGTACAGCACCGCCAACCTTCTACCTAATGTCTCTCAGACAAGATCAGTTTTCTGACTTCTTTTACATTTCTCCTCATTGTTTTAGGTCAAGTTCAGCTTCAGAATTAGTGGCAGCCACAAAACGTTTCCCTGATGCTGCACTACTCCTATAGTAATAAGTTTGCTAGTTTCTGTAAGGCTCAGATTAACTTTGATTTTCCCTGACTAGGGATGAGCGAAGCGAGCTTCGGATTCTACATCCAAAATCTCTTAGTTTAAAACTTTGGATTAATACTGTATGGAGATCCGTCTCCGTATAATATTAGAATGTATGGGCTCCAATAAGCCAAAGTCAGCTATTTGCAAACTTGCGCAAGACTTCGTTGAATAACTTCGTAGTTGATGTTTAAAGTGGAAAACCACGTTAAAACTTGGAACTGACCACAGCTTTGCTTCCGACTGGTACCTCGGAACTGTAGCCGAAGTCGGTTTCAAGCTTTAAAGTGGTTTACCATTCTAAAAATCAACTCCCGAAGTTATTCAACAAAGTCTTCCATCTCATCGGAGTCTGTACATTTTAATACTGTACGGAGAAGGATTTCCGTACAGTATTAATCCGAACTTTTGAACAAAGCGACTTCGGATGTAGCATCTGAAGCTCGCTTCACTCATCCATATCCCGGACTTGCTTGAACTTATGCTATTTGCTTTTGATCTTGTCTGCTTGGATTTTCTTACTGCATCCTTTCTCCCAGCCCTGACCTTTTACTTGACTCTTGTTTTTGCTTCTACACACTAGTTTCTACATATTACCCAAACGGAAGAATATCATATAAAACTATTTTATTTAAAACATTTATTTAATTACCATATGTTTTGATCTATAAGACAAAAGATGCACTCCCTCTCCCCACAGTAGAGGAAACATGACAGTGCATCATATGGAGTGACTACTAGCGAGCACTTCCATTATGGAAACACTCACTAGTATAGTAGGACTGGGGAGTGGTGAATATAGCACTTCTGGTGCCAGCTGTACTCACCGCTCCCTAGTATTCTCTGGGTTCTGCTGCACTGCACTGTCCTGACTGTGTACAGTGTCAGCACATAGTGGGTGCACAGAGGGTGGTGAGTGCATGGAGAGCTGCAAGATCCAGAGCAGGAGAGGTACATTCATTTGTTTAATTTATATCTGATAGGTTATCTGAGGTCTCATAAGGAATAGGGGTGTGATCTAAGGTCTGATATGGGTCTGATCTGAGGTCTGATGGGGGTCTTATCTGAGGTCTAATAATGACTGGGGGTCTGCTTTGTTGTTCTGATCTGAGTCTGATGTGAGGTCCAATGAGAAGTTGGGGTATGATTTGGAGATCTGATCTAAGGTCTGATGAAAAATGGGCGTCTGATTTTGGGGTCTGATCTGAGGTCTGATGAGGATTGGGGTTTGATCTGAGGTCCGATGAAGATTGGGGGTCTGATTTGGAGGTCTCATCTTAGGTCTGATGCTGATTTAAGGTCATATTTTAAGGTGGTGAGCAAGATTGGGGGTCTAATGAAGATTAGGGGGGTCTGAGCTGAGGTCTGATGAAATTTTTATTTTTTCCTATTTTCTTCCACTAAATCCTAGTTGCGTCATAAGGAGTAAAAAAAAATAATATGGTGGTTAAAAATATAGCTGATCTCATATGAATAAAATCCAGTTGTACCAGCAAGGTCAAACAGGTACATACACCTAATATGACAAAAGCAGGGACCCTTGGAACAGTGCCAGTGCTAGATATGGAGGATATTTTCTCCCTTAAAAGGGAAATTGGGCCACATAAAAAAACTGGAAAGGTATTACCAGTACTCAATTGTCTGCAAGATTACAGTTTATCTGTTCCACCAATATTGTTACCTGACTTGATCAAAGTGCTTGTTCCATCAGATAGGATTGTCCCTAACAAACCTTAAGTAAAAGGGACGGGGACCTGAATTGCCCTACCTAGATAGCACAGAGTACCCACCTGGAATGGGTGATCCTGTCTTGAACCTGTCCCTAGAATGGCCACTGAGACCCCACAATGTCCCTAACTCCACACCCGACCTACCATGTTTTTGTCCACATTCCAAGACTCATCAGGGGATTCGAAATTGAAGCACTAATGCTAATAAAATATATCAAAACTGGGGCTAAAGTGCTGACAAGATTCACTGTGTTTACTGTGGAGTAGACAGCACCGAACTCAATTGAAAGCCAGTGGGCTTGAAGCTAGCCAGTGCCCGTGGGTAGGGATGAGCGAACCTGAACTGTATAGTTCGGGTTCGTACCGAATTTTGGGGTGTCCGTGACATGGACCCGAACCCGAACATTTTCGTAAAAGTCTGGGTTCGGGTTCGGTGTTCGGCGCTTTCTTGGCGCTTTTTGAAAGGCTGCAAAGCAGCCAATCAACAAGCGTCATACTACTTGCCCCAAGAAGCCATCACAGCCTTGCCTACTATTGGCATGGCTGTGATTGGCCAGTGCAGCATGTGACCCAGCCTCTATATAAGCTTGGGTCACGTAGCGCTGCACGTCACTCTGCTGATACAAGCATAGGGAGAGGTTGCTGCTGCGATTTTGGGGCCAGATTAGGCAGATTAACTCCTCCAAAAGACTTAATTTAGTGATCGATCTCCAGCTGTGGATCATTGAAGTGCTGATATTGAATTGCTCACTTTTTTTAGGCTGCCCAGAGCGTTTTTATATCACTTTTTTCTGGGGTGATCGGCGGCCATTTTGTGGCTTGTGGTGCGCCAGCACAAGCTATCACCAAGTGTATTTAACCATCAATAGTGTGGTTATTTTTTGCTATATCCTACATCAGCTGCAGGCTGAGCCTGTGTCTCCCAATTGCATTTAACCATCAACAGTGTGGTTATTTTTTGGCCATATACTACATCAGCTGCAGGCTGAGCCTGTGTCACCGAAGTGCATTTAACCATCAACAGTGTGGTTATTTTGTGCTATATCCTACATCAGGTGCAGGCTGAGCCTGTGTCACCCAAGTGCATTTAACCATCAACAGTCTGGTTATTTTTTGGCCATATACTACATCAGATGCAGGCTGAGCCTGTGTCACCCAAGTGCATTTAACCATCAACAGTGTGTTTTTTTTTTGGCCATATACTACATCAGGTGCAGGCTGAGCCTATGACACCCAAGTGTATTTAACCATCAACAGTGTGGTTATTTTTTGGCCATATACTACATCAGGGGCAAGTTGAGCCTGTCACCCAGCGCCTAAAAAATAGCCCTGACATTTATATTCCTCCAAATCAGTACTGTTTTAGCTGGTCAAGTTATTTCTAGTGACCGTAAAAGCACAGTTTTTGTTCTGGGTTGAAAAAGTATTCCCAAATTTGCTATTTTCTAAATTGGTAGTTTCTGCTATATCAGGCCTACTTTAAATCTATCCCAAAAAGGGTATATTAGATTCAAGGTGCTGATAGTGTCATTCTGAAAAACTTAACACACACGCTACAGTGCAGATACAAGTCTAATTCTGTGATTAAAGGTATACCTGTCACACAGCGCCTAAAAAATAGCCCTGACATTTATATTCCTCTAAATCAGTACTGTTTTAGCTGGTCAAATTATTTGTAGTGACCGTAAAAGCACAGTTTTTGTTCTGGGTTGAAAAAGTATTCCCAAATTTGCCATTTTCAAAATTGTGGTGAACGGGAACAATGAGGAAAACATCTAATAAGGGACGCGGACGTGGACATGGTCGTGGTGGTGTTAGTGGACCCTCTGGTGCTGGGAGAGGACGTGGCCGTTCTGCCACAGCCACACGTCCTAGTGTACCAACTACCTCAGGTCCCAGTAGCCGCCAGAATTTACAGGGATATTTGGTGGGGCCCAATGCCGTTCTAAGGATGGTAAGACCTGAGCAGGTACAGGCATTAGTCAATTGGGTGGCCAACAGTGCATCCAGCACGTTCACATTATCTCCCACCCAGTCTTCTGCAGAAAGCGCACAGATGGCGCATGAAAACCAAGCCCATCAGTCTGTCACATCACCCCCTTGCATATCAGGGAAACTGTCTGAGCCTCAAGTTATGCAGCAGTCTCTTATGCTGTTTGAAGACTCTGCTGCCAGGGTTTCCCAAGGGCATCCACCTAGCCCTTCCCCAGGGGTGGAAGAGATAGAATGCACTAACGCACAACCACTTATGTTTCCTGATGATGATGACATGGGAATACCACCTCAGCACGTCTCTGATGATGACGAAACACAGGTGCCAACTGCTGCGTCTTTCTGCAGTGTGCAGACTGAACAGGAGGTCAGGGATCAAGACTGGGTGGAAGACGATGCAGGGGACGATGAGGTCCTAGACCCCACATGGAATGAAGGTCGTGCCACTGACTTTCAGAGTTCGGAGGAAGAGGCAGTGGTGAGACCGAGCCAACAGCGTAGCAAAAGAGGGAGCATTGGGCAAAATCAGAACACCCGCCGCCAAGAGACTCCGCCTGCTACTGACCGCCGCCATCTGGTACCGAGCACCCCAAAGGCAGCTTCAAGGAGTTCCCTGGCATGGCACTTCTTCAAACAATGTGCTGACGACAAGAACCGAGTGGTTTGCACGCTGTGCCATCAGAGCCTGAGGCGAGGCATTAACGTTCTGAACCATAGCACAACCTGCATGACCAGGCACCTGCATGCAAAGCATGAACTGCAGTGGAGTAAACACCTTAAAAACAAGGAAGTCACTCAGGCTCTCCCTGCTACCTCTTCTGCTGCTGCCGCCCCGGCCTCTTCTGCTGCTGCCGCCGCCTCGGCCTCTTCCTCCGCCTCTGGAGGAACGTTGGCACCTGCCGCCCAGCAAACATGGGATGTACCACCAACACCACCACCTGCGTCACCAAGCATCTCAACCATGTCAGCGTTCAGCTCTCCATCTCACAAACATTTGAGAGAAAGCGTAAATTGCCACCTAGCCACCCTCGATCCCTGGCCCTGAATGCCAGCATTTCTAAACTACTGGCCTATGAAATGCTCTCATTTAGGCTGGTGGACACAGACAGCTTCAAACAGCTCATGTCGCTTGCTGTCCCACAGTATGTTGTTCCCAGCCGGCACTACTTCTCCAAGAGAGCCGTGCCTTCCCTGCACAACCAAGTGTCCGATAAAATCAAGTGTGCACTGCGCAACGCCATCTGTGGCAAGGTCCACCTAACCACAATTATGTGGACCAGTAAGCACGGCCAGGGACGCTATATCTCCCTAACTGCACACTGGGTAAATGTAGTGGCGGCTGGGCCCCAGGCGGAGAACTGTTTGGCGCACGTCCTTCCGCCGCCAAGGATAGCAGGGCAACATTCTTTGCCTCCTGTCTCCTCCTCCTCCTACTCAGCTTCCTCCTCCTCTTCTTCCACCTGCTCATCCAGTCAGCCACACACCTTCACCACCAACTTCAGCACAGCCCGGGGTAAACGTCAGCAGGCCGTTCTGAAACTCATATGTTTGGGGGACAGGCCCCACACCGCACAGGAGTTGTGGCGGGGTATAGAACAACAGACCGACGAGTGGTTGCTGCCGGTGAGCCTCAAGCCCGGCCTGGTGGTGTGCGATAATGGGCGAAATCTCGTTGCAGCTCTGGGACTAGCAGGTTTGACGCACATCCCTTGCCTGGCGCATGTGCTGAATTTGGTGGTGCAGAAGTTCATTCGCAACTACCCCGACATGTCAGAGCTGCTGCATAAAGTGCGGGCCGTCTGTTCGCACTTCCGGCGTTCACACCCTGCTGCTGCTCGCCTGTCTGCGCTACAGCGTAACTTCAGCCTTCCCGCTCACCGCCTCATATGCGATGTGCCCACCAGGTGGAACTCCACCTTGCACATGCTGGACAGACTGTGCGAGCAGCAGCAGGCCATAGTGGAGTTTCAGCTGCAGCACGCACGGGTCAGTCGCACTGCGGAACAGCACCACTTCACCACCAATGACTGGGCCTCCATGTGAGACCTATGTGCCCTGTTGCGCTGTTTCGAGTACTCCACCAACATGGCCAGTGGCGATGACGCCGTTATCAGCGTTACAATACCACTTCTATGTCTCCTTGAGAAAACACTTAGGGCGATGATGGAAGAGGAGGTGGCCCAGGAGGAAGAGGAGGAAGAGGGGTCATTTTTAGCACTTTCAGGCCAGTCTCTTCGAAGTGACTCAGAGGGAGGTTTTTTGCAACAGCAGAGGCCAGGTACAAATTTGGCCAGACAGGGCCCACTACTGGAGGACGAGGAGGACGAGGATGAGGAGGAGGTGGAGGAGGATGAGGATGAAGCATGTTCACAGCGGGGTGGCACCCAAAGCAGCTCGGGCCCATCACTGGTGCGTGGCTGGGGGGAAACACAGGACGATGTCGATACGCCTCCCACAGAGGACAGCTTGTCCTTACCTCTGGGCAGCCTGGCACACATGAGCGACTACATGCTGCAGTGCCTGCGCAACGACAGCAGAGTTGCCCACATTTTAACATGTGCGGACTACTGGGTTGCCACCCTGCTGGATCCCCGGTACAAAGACAATGTGCCCACCTTACTTCCTACACTGGAGCGTGATAGGAAGATGCGTGAGTACAAGCGCACGTTGGTAGACGCGCTACTGAGAGCATTCCCAAATGTCACAGGGGAACCAGTGGAAGCCCAAGGCAAAGGCAGAGGAGGAGCAAGAGGTCGCCAACGCAGCTGTGTCACGGCCAGCTCCTCTGAGGGCAGGGTTAGCATGGCAGAGATGTGGAAAAGTTTTGTCACCACTCCACAGCTAACTGCACCACCACCTGATACAGAAAGTGTTAGCAGGAGGCAACATTTCACTAACATGGTGGAACAGTACCTGTGCACACCTCTCCACGTACTGACTGATGGTTCGGCCCCATTCAACTTCTGGGTCTCCAAATTGTCCACGTGGCCAGAGCTAGCCTTTTATGCCTTGGAGGTGCTGGCCTGCCCGGCGGCCAGCGTTTTGTCTGAACGTGTATTCAGCACGGCAGGGGGCGTCATTACAGACAAACGCAGCCGCCTGTCTACAGCCAATGTAGACAAGCTGACGTTCATAAAAATGAACCAGGCTTGGATCCCACAGGACCTGTCCATCCCTTGTGCAGATTAGACATTAACTACCTCCCCTTAACAATATGTTATTGTACTCCAGGGCACTTCCTCATTCAATCCTATTTTTATTTTCATTTTACCATTATATTGCGGGGCAACCCAAAGTTGAATGAACCTCTCCTCTGTCTGGGTGCCGGGGCCTAAATGTGTGACAGTGGCCTGTTCCAGTGGTGGGTGACGTGAAGCCTGATTCTCTGCTATGACATGAAGACTGATTCTGTGCTGACATGAAGCCAGATTCTCTGTTACGGGACCTCTCTCCTCTGTCTGGGTGCCGGGGCCTAAATATGTGACAGTGGCCTGTTCCAGTGGTGGGTGACGTGAAGCCTGATTCTCTGCTATGACATGAAGACTGATTCTCTGCTGACATGAAGCCTGAATCTCTGTTATGGGACCTCTCTCCTCTGCCTGGGTGCCTGGGCCTAAATATGTGACAGTGGCCTGTTCCAGTGGTGGGTGACGTGAAGCCTGATTCTCTGCTATGACATGAAGACTGATTCTGTGCTGACATGAAGCCAGATTCTCTGTTACGGGACCTCTCTCCTCTGTCTGGGTGCCGGGGACTAAATATTTGACAGTGGCCTGTTCCAGTGGTGGGTGACGTGAAGCCTGATTCTCTGCTATGACATGAAGACTGATTCTGTGCTGACATGAAGCCAGATTATCTGTTACGGGACCTCTCTCCTCTGTCTGGGTGCCGGGGCCTAAATATGTGACAGTGGCCTGTTTTAGTGGTGGGTGACGTGAAGCCTGATTCTCTGCTATGACATGAAGACTGATTCTCTGCTGACATGAAGCCTGAATCTCTGCTATGGGACCTCTCTCCAATTGATATTGGTTTATTTTTATATATTTTATTTTTATTTTAATTCATTTCCCTATTCACATTTGTTTGCAGGGGATTTACCTACATTTTGCTGCCTTTTGCAGCCCTCTAGCTCTTTCCTGGGCTGTTTTACAGCCTTTTTAGTGCCGAAAAGTTCGGGTCCCCATTGACTTCAATGGGGTTCGGGTTCGGGACAAAGTTCGGGTCGGGTTCGGATCCCGAACCCGAACATTTCCGTGAAGTTCGGCCGAACTTCTCGAACCCGAACATCCAGGTGTTCGCTCAACTCTACCCGTGGGCTCAAGGATGCAAAAAGACCCCTATTATAGCTTGGGTGACCTCATTATATTAAAGTGTTGTATAATTAGCCCATATATGATCCAAGGTTATATTCCTCTATTATACAAACCTCATTTATATACTGTAATCCTAAACTTATGCCCAAAATTAGTTCCACAAAAAGGCCTCAGATAGGGGCCTAGCCACTCACACTTCTTGTTACATAAAACAACTAGTATTAAGTAGAGATGTCGCGAACATAAAAATTTTCATTCGCGAAAGCGAATTTACGGAAAAGTTCGCGAACGGGCGAACCGGGCGAACCGCCATAGACTTCAATAGGCAGGCGAATTTTAAAACCCACAGGGATTCTTTCTGGCCACAATAGTGATGGAAAAGTTGTTTCAAGGGGACTAACACCTGGACTGTGGCATGCCGGACGGGGATCCATGGCAAAACTCCCATGGAAAATTACGTAGTTGACGCAGAGTGTGGTAAGTTGAATTCGCAATGCGATTAATATAACCTGTATTAATCGCATTGCGAATTCAACTTAGATCTGAGTTCCTAATGGTTGTGTTGCTAGAATTGACGAATATAACGAATATAGCACTATATTCTCAATCTTCGTTATATTCTAGCAATACAACCATTAGGAACCCAGCTCTAAGTTGAATTCACAATGCGATTAATATAACCTGTATTAATCGCATTGCGATTACAACTTAGTCAAATTTGTGACACTGCAGCTTCAGAATGAATCTAAGATGGATGCTGTCCTTGCTTTTTTTTAGGAGGTGGGAGGGTCTGGGAGGGAGGGTCTGCTGCTGATTGGCTGGAATGTGTCTGCTGACTGTGAGGTACAGGGTCAGAGTTTGCTCAATGATGATGTATAGGGGGCGGACCGAACATCGCATATGTTTGCCCGCCGCGGCGAATGCGAACAAGCTATGTTCGCAGGGAACTGTTCGCCGGCGAATAGTTTGGAACATCTCTAGTATTGAGTTGCTCATTTAAAGGGTTTCTACAACTTCGTTTTCACATAATTAGCTTTCAGACACTAGCGATCCGCTAGTGTCTGCTCTACCAAACAATCCTAATATAATAGCTTATTGTGCAGCCGTTTCGCTAAAAAAAGAACTTATATTGATATGCTAATGAGCCTCTAGGTGCTATGGGGGCGTCATTAGCACCTAGAGGCTCAGTCTACCTTCACAAAATGCCGCCCAGCGCGTCCCTCCAGCCCGCCCATCTCCTCCGGAATGCGATCCTCCCTGTGAGCCAGCGGCCGAATACTCGCGCATGCGCCGTGCGTGTCTGTATTCGGCGCATGCGCAGTGAATGTCTGACTGCTTCCCTACTCAGACATCTTCACTGCGCCTGCGCCGATGATGTCATAGTGCTCCGAGGAACAGGCGCAGTGGAGATGTCTGTGCAGAAAGCGGTCAGACATTCACTGCGCATGCGCCAAATACAGACGCGCACGGCGCATGCACGAGAATTCGTCCGCTGGCTCACAGGGAGGATCGCATTCCGGAGGAGATGGGCGGGCTGGAGGGACGCGCTGGGCGGCATTTTGTGAAGGTAGACCGAGCCTCTAGGTGCTAATGACGCCCCCATAGCACCTAGAGGCTCATTAGCATATCAATATAAGTTCTTTTTTTAGTGAAACAGCTGCACCAAAAGCTATTATATTAGGATGGTTCGGTAGAGCAGACACTAGCGGATCGCTAGTGTCTGACAGCTAATTATGTGAAAACGAAGTTGTAGAAACCCTTTAAACTAAATTGTGAGGTGGTCTTTAAGTTAAAAATGATCCTTGTCTCTCTCTAAAGAATCTGTTTGTCCCAGTTTCATACCCTACAAGAAAGCTTTAAACAAATGGATTTCCATAAACTGTTCGCAGTTTGTTCTCCCTTGGGCACCCGTGTTTTGCCACAGATGTATCCTTTTCATTTGCAATGTCACCCCAACTCTCCTCCTAAATTCACAGCTGGTCTTTCTTATATAACCCATTCCACAATTACATATCAGCTTATAAATCACTCCCCAGGACTTGAAATTGATGAAGTCTCTGATCTTGTAAGTTTTGGAGGTGACATTGCTGATACAATAAATCTACATGCCGGACAGAAACTTCCCTTAAAACAGCCATAGATTTGTCTCTGTAACCTCAAATCCTGGGGTGGTGGTGGTGAAATGTGACTACAGACAAATCTATCTCGTGGGCTCGTTCCTCGATTGTAAGTGATGCTTGGGTAGTTGCCTATCACCTCCCTAATATCAGGATCCATTCTGAGGATGCTTCAGTAATTTTCAAGAATCCCTCTTATTGTCCTGGCCAATCCTGGTTTCTACTCATGTCAGCCATTTTGTTTTAACCATAGGAAGCTTAACTCTATATCTGAAGAAAAGAAGTTTCTGCTATCATCATAGATGGAATTCTTTACTGTAAGAGAAGTGTGCGGTAGGCCAGACCTTGCAGGAGAATTATGTGTGAGGTCACGGTTTGAGCATTAGGTGGGCCGAGGTAAACACAGTTCTGGTTACTCACGGTTATGTCGTCCCTGGGCAGGCTCGCATAAGAGAAGAGGAGAACAGCACAAGGATTCCCTGGGGCACACTCTGGTGTAAGGGACACAAGCCAGATGGTGGTTCAAGGTACCCTTGGTGGTCTGCATTAATGTGCCTGTGGCAAGGTCCCTTGTAGTCGTGACGCCAGTACCTTTTGTATGGAGGTACAACCATTTACTATAGTGTTAATAGAGGAACTTGAAACTGAGACGAGTAGGATGAACCTCAAGGTGGAACTTTACTGATGATGACTCCTGGTTACAATACATCCAAAGCATTAAAACAGTCTCTAGATACAATCCGGCATTAAGCACAATCTCCCGTACATATGGGGAAAGGGAAATGCAAGTCCTCAATGAAGTCCAGGCTCTTGTAATAGATAAGAAGCCACTGCTCAGACTGGGCTGGTGATAATGGACGTCTGACACTGGTCACAACTCCGGCCTGACCCTAATCCTTGATTAAAGGTTCTTTTCTGAATCCTGAAACTTCAATTCCAATGTTGTTCTGACAGTTGGCCGGACTGTCCTCAGGATTTTTACTGGAGGTGTGGATTCTTCTTGCTGTCTCCTGCACCTACTACAAAGGTGCCTAATAAGTCCCCAGGTAATGACTATCCTGCTAATCCTTTGTCTTGCATAAAAACGTGATAATTCCTTAGATACTCGGCTGAATGCAGTTTGGACACTGGTCACCCTGGAAGAGCGATCTATAGCAGTGGATTGCTCACCTCTAGGTAGAATAATTGCAGGCTTTAACCCTGGACTGTGGAGCCGACAGGGACAGAGCAGAGAGGCTGTGAATAGGCCTCCCTCCAGGTATACAGCTACATGGCTGCTGCTTTCTAAATAAGCTCATGAGAGAACTGCATTGAACTGAACTCTCACTTGGATTGACCTGAGCTCATCTGAACTGGATTGAACTGCCTAATTTAGGTCTGGGCTAAGCTATATATATACACACTGACACTGCTCCATCTTGTGGAGAAACAAGTGTAGTGCACCCTGACTAAGCCTGTGTAAAGGATCTTTGCATATAGAATCACGTTGTGACATGGAAGAATATGACAGGAGATAAAATACAAAATGCAGGCATATTACATGACATTAATGCATAATTAAGATACGTTTGCGGTGCCCACGGTCACGTAAGTGGAACACTGCAAGTGAGACTATGTAGGAGGTTGTAATGGATGATTCACTGAACAAGTTCTAGAGGAGCCTGTATGTCTGGAGTGTAATAATATAAAAAAATGACATGTACTAGATTCTAGAGAAGCAACATTAATCCAGAGATATATTCTGATTGCCAGATTTGGAGCCAGGGAGGATTTCTTTCTCCCTTAACCACTTCCAATCCGGGCCATTTGCCCCCTTCCTGACCAGGCCTAATTTTGCAAAACTGACATATCTCACTTTATGTGGTAATAACTTTGGAACGCCTTTACTTATCCAAGTCATTCAGAGATTGTTTTCTCGTGACACATTGTACTTAATGATAGTCATAAATTCGAGTCAATATATTTCACCTTTATTTATGAAAAAATCCCAAATTTGCCAAAAAGTTAGAAAAATTTGCAATTTTCTAAATTTCAATTTCTCTGCTTTTAAAACAGAAAGTCATACCTAATAAAATATTTATTACTTAACATTCCCCATATGTCTACTTTATGTTGGCATCATTTTGAAAATGTCATTTTATTTTTTTAGGACGTTAGAAGGCTTAGAAGTTTTGAAGCAATTCTTCAAATATTTAAGAAAATTGCCAAAACCCACTTTTATAAGAAACAATTCAGGTCTGAAGTCACTTTATGGGGCCTACATAGTGGATACCCCCATAAATGACCCCATTGTAGAAACTACACCCCTCAAGTTACTTAAAAACCAATTGTGGCCACAATACAGTCTGTGTGGGCCTGACACACACTGGCTTGCAACTGTGATTATATCACAGAAAAGTATTAAATAGAATTTTTGATCATTCATTATAACACTTTATGGGGCAAGGTGACCAAAAAATTGGTTGTTTTAGCACAGTTTTTATTTATTTATTTATTTTATAGCGTTCACCTGAGGGGTTCGGTCAAGTGACATTTTTATAGAGCAGATAGTTACAGAAGTGGCGATACCTAATATGTATACTTTTTCTTATTTATTTAAGTTTTACACAATAATAGCATTTTTGAAACAAAAAAATTATGTTTTAATGTGTCCATGTTCTGAAAGTTATATTTTTTTATTTTTTTAGAGATTTTCTTATGTAGGGGCTCATTTTTTGCGGGATGAGGTGACGGTTTTATTGGTACCATTTTGTGGGACATACGCCTTTTTGATCACTTGGTGTTGCACTTTTTGTGATGTAAGGTGATAAATAAATAACTGTTAAAAAAAGCCATTTTTATTTTTTATGGTGTTTATCGGACTGGGTCGATCATGTAATATATTTATAGAGCCGACCGTCACGGACGCGGCAATATTACTGACAGCGGGCAACACGATCAGCAGCTGCACGATTAGCGTGCAGCTGCAGTTTCTGAATGGACGTTCTGGAACGTCCATTCAGAAATAGAGAACCACCTCCCGGACGTTTTTAGTCTATGGGCGGACGGGAGGTGGTTAAAGGGGTTCTATGAGATTTTGATATTGATGGACTATCCTCAGGTCTGACTCCCAGCACCTCTGCAGATCAACTGTATGAAGAGGCTACAGTGCTCTGTGAGCACTAGTGTTGGCGCAGGGCAGTGCCTTTCAAGAAAATGTGGCTCAACTGTAATATCAAGCACAGACACTCTCCCGTGAACGGCACTGTGCTTTGTCAGCTCTGAGGAAGGCATGGCGCTAAATGGAGTCCTGGTGAGACCCATAGGATCCTAAAATAGCTGATTTGGGGGAGGGTGCCAGGAGTCATACCCCTAGACAGGAAGCATTCTTTTTACATCCTGGAAATCAAAACAGTCCTAAGACTGTTTGTTGCAATTTTATATAGTGATTTTCTAGGACTAGTGTTGATCGAGCACCAAAGTGCTCGGGTGCTCGTGCCGAACACCTCGGGATGCTCGGGTGCTCTGCCAAGCACCCGAGCACTCGAACACAATGGAAGTCAAAGGGGGAACCCGAGCATGAAACCAGGCACCCCCTGCTCTGAAGAGGGGAGGGCGTCTGGTTCACATGAAAAGGTCAGAAATTGATGGAAACACCACTGAATTGGTTCGGGAACAGCATGGGGGGGATGTCTGGATGCATCTTGGACTCCCAGGTCGCTGCTTGGAAAGATGTTGTCCGAGTAGTACGCCACTTTTACAGATTGACAATACTACGCACAAAACTGAAGATAAAATCGATTTTAGAGGAAAAATAGTTAGGAAACATTCTTTCCTGTATATTTACTTGTATATAAAGTGCAAGTGCTGCCAAAAATTACAAGGAAGAGGCGCTCCAATACAACCTGTATATCACATAAAGGAGGGCCTCATTCACATTGTGGTACAATTGTTCAGGTAGTCAGACTCCTACACTCATAAAGCCTATGCACTAAGTGGAAATGCTGCCAAAAATTACAAGGAACCGGCACTCACATAAAGGAGGACATCATACACACCCTTGAAAAATTATGATTGTTGGCCGGCTGGTGAGCTGACCCTCTAAATATTATATGCGAGGGCCTGTAGGGGAGCTGACCCTGAAAAAGATTGTAGATGAGGGCCTGCTGGTGAGCTGACCCTGTAAAACATTATATGTGAGAGCCTGAAGGTGAGCTGACCCTCTAAAAAATTATATGCGAGGGCCTACAGGTGAGCTGACCCTGTAAAAGATTGTAGGTGAGGGCCTGCAGGTGAGCTAACCCTCTAAAAAAATATGTGAGAGGGCCTGTAGGTGAACTGACCCTATAAAATATTGTGGGTGAGGGCCTGCAGGTGAGCTAACCCTGTAAAAGATAGTAGGTAAGGGCCTGCAGGTAAGCTGACCCTATAAAACATTATATGTGAGGGCCTGCAGGTGAGCTGACCCTGTAAAACATTATATGCGAGGGTCTGCAGGTGAGATGATCCTGTAATACATTATATGCGAGGGCCTACAGGTGAGCTAACGCTGTAAAATATTGTAGGTGAGGGCCTGCTGGTGAGTTGATCCTGTAAAAAATTATATGCAAGGGCCTGCAGGTGATCTGACCCTTTAAAAGATTGTAGGTGAGGGCCTGCAGGTGAGCTGACCATTTAAAAGAGTGTAGGTGAGGGCTTGCTGGTGGGCTGACCCTCTAAAAATTATATGCGAGGGCCTTCAGTGAGCTGACCAAATAAAACATTATATGCGAGGGCCTGCAGGTGAGCTGACCCTCTAAAAAATTATATGCAATGGCCTGCTGGTGAGCTGACCCTGTCAAATATTGTAGGTAAGGGCCTACATGTGAGCTGACCCTGTAAAAGATTGTAGGTTAGGGCCAGAAGGGGAGCTGACCCTGTAAAACATTATATGCGAGGGCCTGCAGGTGAGCTGACCCTGTAAAACATTATATGCGAGGGTCTGCAGGTGAGCTGACCCTGTAAAAAATTATATGCAAGGGCCTGTAGGCGAACTGACCCTGTTTAAAATGGTAGGTGAGGGCCTACTGGTGAGCTGACCCTCTAAAAAATTGTATGCGAGGGCCTGCAGGTGAGCTGACACTGTAAAACATTATATGCGAGGGCCTGCTGGTGAGCTGACCCTCTAAAATATTATATGTGAGGGCCTGTAGGTGAGATGACCCTATGAAAGATTGCAGGTGAGGGCATGCAGGTGAGCTGACCCTGTAAAAAATTATATGCAAGGGCCTGCAGGTGAGCTGACCCTATGAAAGATTGCAGGTGAGGGCCTGCTGGTGCGCTGATCCTGTAAAAAAATTATATGCGAGGGCCTGTAGGTGAGCTGACCCTGTGAAAGATTGTAGGTGAGGGCCTGTTGGTGAGCTGACCCTGTAAAAAATTATATGCAAGGGCCCGCAGGTGAGCTGGCCCTCTAAAAAATTATATGCAAGGGCCTGCAGGTGAGCTGACCCTTTAAAACATTATATGCGAGGGCCTACAGGTGAGCTGACCCTGTAAAAGATTGTAGGTGAGGGCCTGCTGGTAAGCTGACCTTCTAAAAAATTATATGTGAGGGCCTGCAGGTGAGCTGACCCTCTAAAAAATGATATGCAAGGGCCTGCAGGTGAGCTGACCCTTTAAAACATTATATGCGAGGGCATATATGTAAGGGCATTATATGCGACGATTAAGCATGTTGATATGATGGAAGAGGAGAAGGAGGATGAGAAAAGGAAGATTCCACCATATACCCTTGTTTGTGGTGGAAGGGGTGCATGGGAATACAGTGTATTCAGTACATTATAAACAACACATTTAAAGTGCCTTTATGTTCATCAGCTTTCCTCTGGTGGAGTCGAGAAGTCATGGTCAATCCAGGCCTTGTTCATTTTTATAAGAGTCAACCTGTCAGCATTTTCAGTTGACAGGCGGATATGCTTATCTGTTATAATGCCACCAGCAGCACTAAATACCCGCTCAGACAAAACGCTGGAGGTAGAGCAGGCCAGCACCTCCAAGGCGTAGAGCGCCAGTTCGTGCCACGTGTCCGGTTTGGACACACAGTAGTTGTAAGGCACTGAGGGATCATTGAGGATGCTGACACGGTCTCCTATGTACTTCTTCACCATCTTCCAAAATGTTTACCTCCTTGTGACAGTATTCCGCTTTTCAGGGTGAGGGTGCTGGCGGGGTGTCATGAAACTGTCCCAGGCCTGGAGAGTATTGCCCTGCCTCTGTTGGAACTGCTGTGTGTTCCCCTTGTCTCCCCTCCTCGGTTGCTTAAGGAACTATGGACTCTGCCGCCAGCCTTGGCAGATGGAACTTTTTGGAGCAATTTTTCAACAAGGATCTTCTGGTATAGCACCGTTTTGCTTGTCCTCTCCACCAAAGGAATGAGAGATGAGAAGCTCTCTTTGTAGCGGGGGTCGAAAAGGGGGAACAACCAGTAATCCGTGTTGGCCAAAACGCGAGGGTCATGTGAAAGGCAGCCTCACATAAAGTCAGCCATGTGTGCAAGAGTCCCAACAGACAAGACTTCGCTGTCATCATCAGGAGGATGACTCTCAATCTCCTCATCCTCTTTCTCCTCTTCTGCCCACCCACGCTGAACAGATGAAATAAAACTTCCATGGGTACCACCCTCTGTAGCAGAGGCAACCGTCTCCTGCTCCTCCTCATCATACAATTCGCGCTGAGAAGATGAACTGAGGGTGGTCTGGCTATCACCCTGTGTACTTTCTTCCCCCATTTCCACCTCTTCCACATGCAAAGTATCCGTCTTTATTGTGAGCAGCTAGCGTTTGAGTAGACACAGAAGTGGGATGGTTACGCTGATAATAGCGTTATCGCCGCTCACCATCTGTGTTGATTCCTCAAAGTTGTGTAAAACCTCCCAGAGGTCTGATATCTATCCCCACTCCTAAGCTTGTGAAGAGTGGAAGCTGACTGGAAAGGCGACGACCATGTTGCAGCTAATATTCCACTACTGCCCTCCCCTGCTCACAAAGCCTGCGAACGTCGAGTTCCAGTGCATGCTCACGTCACACAACAGTCCATGAGCTGGCAATTGCAAGTGCTGCTGCAGCGTTGACAGATCGGTGGACGCTGCCGATGACTTGCGGAAATGGGCGCACACGCGACGCACCTTCACCAGTAGCTCAGGCAAATTGGGGTAGGTTTTGAGAAACTGCTGAACCACTAGGTTTAACACGTGGGCTAGGCATGGTATGTGTGTGAGCTTGCTGAGCTCTAAAGCCACCACCAAGTTACGGCTTATCACTGATATTTTTAGGCTGCGCACACGTTAGACAGGAGATGTAGCGCAGATAATGTCGCTGTCTGCAGCAGCCAAACAGTTGAAAGCTATTTAGCGCAGGTTGTGCTAAAAATATATATTGCTGCCAGATACAACAGTAGTCCTTAAAAGGACTTTTGGGTCTCTAACAAGTTTTAGCAATTTAGCGCAGGTTGCGCCAAAAATATATATTGCTGCCACACACAATAGTCCTTAAAAGGACTTTTGGGTCTATAACAAGTATAAAAACTAAAATATTTCTATATAACTCCCTACACTATCTCTCCCTTTTGCTCTCCAGCTCTTCCTGACTAATACTGATCCAAACACGTGTCATCGGGTGCGATATAGCACCCGATGATGCGTTCCGGCCAGCCAATCACTGTAATGCCAGCAGCCAACATGGCTACGGAATTACAGTGAATGGCAGTACTTATCTGCATTTTTATTGGCTGCGTAGCGGAGGAGACTCGAGCATCACGCTCGATCACACGCGGTATTCGGCTGAACACCGCGATGTGCCAAGCATCCCGATGCTCGAGCCGAACTAGTGTTCGGCCGAGCATTCTCGTCCAATGCTACATGTAATCTAAAGTCACACACTTAATACAAATACACACTTGAACTCAAACACGCGAATGCTAACAAACTCTCGTTGTTTGTCTGCTTGTATAAGTGCAGCTCTCAAACCAGACTGCTTTTTTTCCTCTGGATTCAAAGGACTGAGTTGCCCTCAAGACTGGCTATTTAACCTCTCCTAATTAGATAGCCACACCCTAATTACTCACCTGTGCAACACCCTGGAGAAGAAAGAGAAAAAAAATACAAAAAAAATGTAATCACAGTATACTCTCAGCTGCTATGAAATAAACCTGGCAGCAAAAGTCACAGTGTATAAACTAGACTACACTGCTCTGAATTGGTATAGAGTACAATAAAGTCAGGCACAGCCACTCAGCAAAGCACACAAATAATTTAGCTCTGACAGATTGTCCCTCACTTAATCTAAAGTCACAAACTTAATACAAACACACACTTGAACTCAAACATGTGAACACTCACAAACTCACGTTGTTTGTCTGCTTGTTTAAGTGCAGCTCTCAAATCAGACTGCTTTTTTTCCTCATTGTTTTTTGCTGTCAGAACAATAAGGTGCTTGTAAAAACAAGTTTTTGAGGTAGTTGCCTAGGATAGGGCACTGTGCCAATGCTGGTAGATATTTCACCACGGCAGCTAGTGGTGTGTGCTTGCTGCATAATCAGCTTGCAGTAGATGCATCTCACTCAACAGAACAAAGGCATAGACTATCAATTGGTCTATTAGAGGTCTATAGCCTATAGCCACCAGTGGGGATCACCCGGGTGAGGCTGCAATCAGAGCACCCGCTCTGAAATTAACGACTCCCAGCCAACTGGAACCTCGGACCTAGGCTACCTGATCCTGTTCTATACTCTTCCCTTTTCTCCAACGCGTTTTGTCATAATAGTTTGGCTCATCAGGGAGCAGCATGACAGGATGAGTAAGATCAATTGGCAGTGGGCTTCTTCCAGCGTTGGCACAGTACCCAATCCTAGGCGCCTACCTCAAAAATTGTTTGCACAAGCACCTTATCGTTTTTATCAGCAACTAGTAATAAAAGTTACGTTTTAGATTACTACACAAGTGGTCCTCGACAATTGCTATATATTATATCCTCTCTAGGTATTACAGTCAGGCAAGCACATCTTTACCTTGACATAGTTACAATGTTTTGTAGCAATTCTATCCAATCTAAACAATCCACATTCCTACACCCACGAGCAACATACAGTATTGCCTGTATTCATCCTGTACTTTGCTGCAATGTATCAGTGCAGTCTCAATATTCTACAGTGTAACAAATCCGCAGCTTTGAGATGTAGCAGGTTTGTTCATACAGTGAATAAGCTTTTTCCCCTTAAATTCTGAAAACTTTTTTTTAAGGTGATGCTATAATTGACTTGTTTGAGCTGAAGATTATGCTCCAGAGCTGGACTTCCTACTGTAAAACGGGACAAGAAGTTGCACCTGTGGGTCACCTGGTCACTCGGCAAACCCAATCATGTCAGGGAGCCTATTTGGAGTAGCCCCTACTTGACATAGATGCGACCACATAAGAGCCCGCATATAACAGGGAGCTAGATACAAGCTACATTTCAGGGTTTTTACTCATGTCAGTGCTCTGCATATCCTGGTAGAAAATGACTCTATTAGGATACATGCACACGAACGTTGTTTGTTTCTGTGTCTGTTCCGTTTTTCTTTTGCGGATAGGATGCGGACCCATTCACTTCAATAGGTCTGCAAAAAATGCGGACAGCACACTATGTGCTGTCCGCATTAGTATGTCCGTTCCGTAGCCCAGCAAAAAAAATAGAACATGTCCTATTCTTGTCCGTTTTAGGCATTCCGCAAAAAAAAAACAACTGATGGCATACGGATGTCATCCGTTTTATTTTTTTGCGGATCCACAATTTGCGGACCGCAAAACACATACGGTTGTGTGCATGTAGCCTTAGGGCTCGTTCACACGAACGTGTGAAGCCCGTGCTGTGGATCGCAAATTGCGGTCAGCAATGCATGGGCACCATCTATGGGGCAGCCACATGGGGATCGTGGACCCATTCACTTGAATGGCTCCGCGATCCCTCCGTTCCGCAAAAAGATAGAGCATGTTCTATCTTTTTGCGGTGCATTGGCATGGAATGGAACCCCAGGAAGCACTCCGTAGTGATTCCATAGTGTTCCGTTCTGCGCTTCCGTTACGCAACTCTGGATTTGCAAACCCATTGAAGTGAATGGGTCCGCATCCGTGAAGTGGAATGCAGACAGAACGGTGCCCGTGTATTGCGGATCTGCAAATGCGGTCCGCAATATAGCAACGGCAGCACGCGTTCGTGTGAGCGAGCCCTTAATCTGCGAAATGTGCCCTGAAGGAGATCTCTATGCAGAAATTTTAAGAAATTTTTGGGGATATTATCTAATGCCTTATTGCCCAAGGGAATAGAAAAACATGAATATAATGTTAAATGAGCAAATATTCTTCAATAACTGACGTGAGTCCTTAACTCATAGAGAATGGCATTCAGTTACCATAGCGACTGAGGTAAATAAATGGGGGAGCGCAATACTTAAAAGCACTCTCAGATGAAAGCGCACTCGAAATGTATGCACATCTAATAAAATACCAAGTCAATAGCTCATTGTCCTGATAAAAGCCGCTCTTTTAAGGGGAACAAAAATCAGGAGATACAATGCATAGAAACTTATGAATCATAATGTATCTGTTCAGGAGATGCAATGCATGGAAATAGATGAGTCTCAATATATTCATTCAGGAGATACAATGTATAGATATTGATAAGTCACAATGTATCTGTTCAGGAGTTACAATGTTTAGAAATCAATGAGTCACAATGTATCTGTTCAGGAAATACAACGTATAGAAGTTGAAGAGTCTCAATGTATCTGTTTAGAAGATATAATGTATAGAAGTTGAAGAGTCTCAATTAGTGTTGATCGATCATATCGGTATGCTCGAGTGCTCTACCGAGCACAAATGGAAGTAAATGGGAGAACCCCAGGCACTCCCTGCTCGGAAGAAGAGGGGGTATCTGGTTCACAAAAAAAGATTAGAAATTGATGGAAACCCCATTAAAATGGTTTGGAAACAGCATTAAGAGGATGGCTTGAAGCATCTTGGACTCCTAATATCTATGAAAAACAATAGACAACCACACAAAGGCTATATGTCAAAAGCCAGGTATGTGGAAGCCAACAATCTATCCATGAGGCAGATAACAGTCAGCATACCCTACAATGGCAGCCTTGTGCACTATGAGACATTCCAAACCAGCTCTCATCTGACTGAGAGCCAGTAAGCCTCAAAGTTGCTTCACATCTGTTAGATAGCTTGAGTGGACCTGCGCACCTAGATCAATATCATTAGGGTGACAAAATGTTTTCTGATTATCCTAACATAACATTCAATAACCTTTCTGTACAGTTTTGTCATGTAAAAACTCATTTGCATAAACATGGGAATATGGGAAATACATGCAAATGAGCAGAATCTACCTTGTTTTTCAGCTAAAAAACCATGTGCATGGAAAATTTGCAACTCATGAACAGCGTCATCTATTAGATTCATAGTCTTATGACAAGATTATTAGTATTGTCATAAGACTATGAAACCAATAGATGGCGCTGTTCATCTTGTTGGGGCGCTAGTAAGTGGTGAACACTGCTCAACAGAGTCCACACACCGTGTAGCACTCAGTCTATAATAGCCTGCGCTAACACTGAGGTGTATATCGGATTGCTGTTATCATTCACACATCTTCTAGCACTTTATCTGCGGTAATACAGTCCTGATCAAAAGTTTAAGACCACTTGAAAAATGGCAAAAAATCATATTTAGCATGGCTGGATCTTAACAAGGTTCCAAGTAGAGCTTCAACATGCAACAAGAAGAAATAGGAGTGAGACAAAACATTTTTTGAGCATTCAATTTAATGAAAACAATGAATAAACTGAAACAGGCTGTTTTTCAGCTGATCAAAAGTTTAGGACCACACCTCCAAAAAAAAACTAAACTCCCCCAAAACAGAAATCCAACTTCCAAACATGAACTCAGTAATGAGTAGCTCCGCCGTTATTGTTTATCACTTCCAAAATTTGTTTCGGCATGCTTGATGCAAGCGTTTCCATGAGGTGAGTGGTAACATTTCTCCAAGTGGTGAAGACAGCCGCACGAAGGCGATCTACTGTCTGGAACTGTTGTCCATTTTTGTAAACTTCCCTTGCTATCTTTCCCCAAAGGCTCTTAATTGGATTTAGATCAGGGGAACACGCAGGATGGGCCAAAAGAGTGATGTTATTCTCCTGGAAGAAGTCCCTGTGGGCATTGTGTACTGTAGCGTTGTCCTGTTGAAAAACCCAGTCGTTACCACACAGACGAGGGCCCTCAGTCATGAGGAATGCTCTCTGCAACATCTGGACATAGCCAGCGGCCGTTTGACGCCCCTGCACTTCCTGAAGCTCCATTGTTCCACTGAAGGAAAAAGCACCCCAGACCATTATGGCGCCCCCTCCACTGTGGTGCGTAGAAAAAATCTCAGGTGGGATCTGATTGTCATGCCAGTAATGATGGAAACCATCAAGGTAAAAAATGTTCTCATCAGAGAATAAAACTTCCTTCCACCTTTAAATGTCCCATGTTTGGTGCTCTCTTGCAAAGTCCAAACGAGCCGTTCTGTGGTGTTTTAAGGAGACGAGGTCTTTGAAGACTTTTTTTGTTTTTGAAGCCCTTCAGTCTCAGATGCAGTCTGATGGTTATGGGGCTGCAGTCAGCACCAGTAAGGGCCTTAATTTGGGTCGAGGATCGTCCAGTGTCTTTACGGACAGCCAATTGGATCCTCCAGCTCAGAGCTGATGAAATCTTTTTGGGTCTTCCACTTGACTTTTTTGTTCCATAACCCTCAGGATCATTTAAGAAATTCCAAATGACTGTCTTACTGCGTCCCACCACAGCAGCGATGGCGCTCTGTGAGAGACCCTGCTTATGCAGTTCAACAACCCGACCACGTTCAAAAAGGGAGAGTTTTTTTGCCTTTTCCATCACAACGTGTGACTACCTGACAGAAAATGACAATGAATCCACATCTTTGCACAGATTTGGCCTTTTAAAGGCATGGTCCTAAAATTTGGATCAGCTGAAAAACAGCCTGTTTCAGTTTAATCGTTATTTTCAATTAATTGAATGCTCAAAAAATGTTTTGTCTCACTCCCATTTCTTCTTGTTGCATGTTGAAGCTCTACTTGGAACCTTGTTAAGATCCAACAATGTAAAATATGATTTTTTGCCATTTTTCAAGTGGTCTTCAACTTTTGATCAGGACTGTATAAGCTTGCTAGGGTGTATATGAGGACTATTGCTCTGCTTGCAATGACTTATGAACAGCACCATCTATTGGTTTCGATATTCTAATCGTGAATTATTTTGTGAATTTTCCATGCAAAAGGCTGAGTGCTACACAGTGTGTAGACTCTGTTGCCCCACTTACTAGCGCCCCAACAAGATGAACAGTGCCATCTATTGGTTTCATAGTTTTATGACAAGACTAATAGTCTTGTCATAAGACTCATAGTCTAATAGTCTTGTCATGAGACTATGAAACCAATAGATGGTGCTGTTCATGAGCCATGAGCAGCGCCATCTATTGGTTTCATAGTCTTATGACAAGACTATGAATTTAATAGATGGCGTCTTTCCCATATGCTCATGTTAATACAAATGAGTTTTTACATGACAAAACTGTATAGAAAGGTTATTGAATATTATGTTAGGACAATCAGAAAATCAGAAAACTTTTTGTCACCCTAATGATATTGATCTAGGTGTGAAGGGCCACCCAAGCCATCCAACAGATGTGAAGCAACTTTGAGGCTTACTGGCTCTCAGTCAGATGAGAGCTTGCTTGGAATGTCTCATAGTGCACAAGCCTGCCATTGTAAGGTATGCTGACTGTTATCTGCCTCATGGATGGATTGTTGGCTTCCACATACCTGGCTTTTGGCCTATAGCCTTTGTGTGGTTGTCTATTGTATGTCATAGATATTAGGAGTCCAAGACGCTTCCAGCCATCCTCGTAATGCTGTTTCCAATCCATTTTGATGGGGTTTCCATCAATTTCTATCCTTTTTTGTGAACCAGACATCCTCTCTTCTTCCGAGCAGGGGGTGCCTGTTTTGACGCTCGGGTCTCCCATTGACTTTCATTGTATTATATTGTACTTGAGCACCCGCAGTATTCGGCCAAGCACTGCAATGTGCCGAGCATAGCGATGCTCAAGCCGAACAGTAGTTCGGCCGAGCATGCTCGCTCAACACTAGTCTCAATGTATCCGTTCAAAAGATACAATGTATAGAAATTGATGAGTCACAATATATCTGTTCAGGAGATACAATGTTTGGAAATTGATGAGTCACAATGTACAGTATCTGTTCAGGAGATATAATGTATAGTTGCAGATGAGGAGATGACTATAAGATGTAACTCAGCAGGGAGTGATTTATATCTATGGGTGATATTGACTGCCATTAGTGGCCAAAGCTCCATCTGAAGACCTGAAGGAGCAGTATACATGACTGCTAGTTGTTACAGGTAGAAGACCCCTTTAAACCCTCCAAAAACCCAGTTGATATTTTCTCCGTCCGGCATTGATCTGATGACTTGACCTCTGACAGGTAAGCTCTGGGCACAGAATGAAGACGCATTATTTCTTGGTGGAGTCGCAATTAACCTCTGATTACACCCCATTGATCGAGCTGCATTTGTCTTTATTAAACCAAAACTCATCTGCTCAGGTAGAAATCTTCATTATTTCTTCTCTGCTCGACATTCGCCACCGTCCAGAGCACAGAGGACTCTGCTCGACATTCGCCACCGTCCAGAGCACAGAGGAGGTCGGGAAATGTGTCTGAAAAGCCCATAAAATCAAAAATTCCCAGTAAATATAAGTCCATAGATCGTTGTTTTCTTATGTCCTTATATTAAAAATTCTTTTCAGCTGCTTCTTAGTTCTATCCCTTCTATGAAAAGCTGGGTGACAACCAATATGGCCACCATTACAGCTTCCATAGGGCTGCCAATCTGTCCATTCTTTACACTGCAGGTCTGTCTCTCATCCATTCTTTACACTGCAGCTCTGTCTCTTCCCCATTCTTTAAACTGCAACTCTGTATCTTCCCATTATTTATAATGTAGCTCTGCCTCTTCCCCATTCTTCAATTTGCAACTCTGTGTCTCCCCATTATTTACACTCAGCTCTGTCTCCCACCCCCCCATTCTTTACATTGCAGCTCTGTCTCTCCCCCATTATTTGCATGGCAGCTCTGCCTCTCCTCCATTCTTTAGGCTGCAGCTCTGTCACCCATTCTTTACATTGCAGCTCTGCCTCTCCCCCATTCTTTAGACTGCAGCTTTGTATCTTGCCCTTCCTTTACAGTGCAGCTCTGTCTCTCCCCATTATTTGCACTCAGCTCTGTCTCTCTCCCATTTTTACACTACAACTATATCTCTCCCCTATTCTTTGCACTGCAGCTCTGTTTCTCCCTTATTCTTTATATTACAGCTCAGCATGTTCAGACTAGGTGCAATGTGCAAGCACAAGCTCAGTGGGAAGTCAGTACATGGAGAGATTTCTTTACAGTAATTATAAATTACAAGAAATTAAATCTTTCTGAAGTAGATTATCCAGAAACGACTTCACACAGACCAAGAAGAGAGCCCCCAATAACAGAGGACCCTGAGAACATCATACTACTACAAGAACCAGCATGCCCTAAAGACTGGGAAGGAGAAGTCACACTAAGGCTCCATTCAGACGTCCGCAAATGGGTCCGCATCCGTTCCGCAATATCGGGAACTGTGCGGACCCATTCATTCTCAATAGGGCAGAATGAAATGCGGAGAGCACACTATGTGTTCTCCGCATCCGCATTTCCGGAGCGCGGCCCCGAACCTCCGGGCCGCGGCTTCGCAAAAAAATAGAACATGTCCTATTCTTGTCCGCAATTGTGGACAAGAATAGGCAGTTTTATGGGGGTATTGCGGATCCGCAATACACCATGGAGGTGTGAATGGACCCTAATGTTACTCAGGCACAGTATCAGGACGCCAGACCTAGAAGTGGGTACATCAATGCCCTGGCATATGGCGGTCATAGGTTACTGTCTGTGCATGCTGAGACTTGTGGTTCTATAACCACCTGTGGATCACATCGATTTGTTATAATATTTATAACATTAATATGAATTTATAACATTGTTATCAGTGGGCCGTCACCAATCGACACGACTCCGTCGCTTTGTGTCAGTCATGTCACCAGGGCTCAGGCGTCAGCTGTCCCCGCTCCCTAACCGGCGCTAACAACTGGAGATTTACATGCAAACCGCGTCTCCGCTGCTTTGACAAAGAGGAGTAAACATATCTGGAGAGCGGCAGCCCCTCTTCCAAGGGCTGAGAAAATGAATTTTAATTTCCAAATCTATCTTGTGAGTTTTACTCAGATTGGAAATCTACATTTCTCTGCATCTCCCTGGCAACCCATAATTGCACCGCAGCCTTCAAAGTCCCTGGAATGGAGATAGGTTTAGTTAAAGAATTGGCAGCAGAAATATCTAGGTATTAAATACACATATACAGATCCACATATCTATAGAGAAGCTACTGAATGAAACATACGACAGCTCATAAAATATTCTGGATTTTGGATTCTCGGGTTTTCTAGGGCGTCATTCTGGGATCAAAATACAATTCACTTTTAAGGGTAAAGAATTTTTGAGGATAAAGCAAAAAATTATTATTCCTTATGATGTGTTCACACGGCTTAAAATCATGTCAGATAAATCTGATGTGTATTCTTTCTAAAGGGTGAAGCAGATTTGTAGTTATCATTATGGGGTGGACGGTGCAGGTGTCCACTTGGCCAAGGATTTGGCACAGATTCCACATCTAGAAGAAACATGTCCCTTCTTATCATGGAATATCTACATGGTAAAAAAAAAATTGTGGTCATGAGAGGCAATGAGGAATCCTATGGGAACCAAACCTGAGATTGAGGCTACATGTGGTCTGCAAATTGAGGATCCGCAAAAAAAAAAAAGATGTCATCTGTATGCCATCAGTTTTTTTTGCAGATCTATTGTAACAATGCCTTTAAAACGGACAAGAAAAGGACATGTTCTATTTTTTTTTGCAGGGCTACGGAACGGACATACTGATGCGGTGTGCTGTCCACATTTTTTGCGGACCTATTGAAATGAATGGGTCCGCATCCTATCCGCAAAAAAAAAAAAAACAGACACGGAAACAAATAACGCTCGTGCGCATGTAGCCTTAAGCTGTGACAGCACATCTTCGCCGATTTTCAGCTCGGTCTGGATTATTTAGAAGAAATCCCAGCAGTCGTGTCTTGATAATTAGTTATGATGTTTTATTGCATCAAATCAATGTGTCCTACACCCAGGACGCGTTTCGGCAAGCATGCCTTCATCAACAGGTAAGTATATACTCAAGAAAAGCAGGTATATATAGAAATGATACAAGGTACCGCCTCTCATGATGTCACGCCCAGGAGGGCCGGAACTAACAAAAATATCACTAAATACAAATAACCCAGCAATATATGCAGAAGGGCAATGAGAGCAAAGGAACTGAAGTATCCTGAGTAAACATGTATCAAAATACCATATTGTCAGATGTGGGGTCCTTCAATGGACTGTAGATGTCTGAAAAAAACATAATAATGAAATCATAAATCATATGATTAGATCACATCTCAAATATGCATGATCTCATAGTCCCTGTTTAGGCCCCTCGGATGCAAAGTGTCCAACGTATGGATCCAATAGGCCTCTCGACGTAGCAGTAGTCTCTTTATATCCCCACCTCTCCTTGGTCTTTTAATCTGTTCAAGTATCTGAAATCTAAGTTGGGCTATGGTATGCTTGCACTGATCAAAATGGAACGGGATGGGTAACATTAGTTTTTTTGTTCTAATTGTTGATTTATGTTTCCCAATGCGATCCCTAATTGTTTGTGTTGTCTCCCCAATATACAACAGGCCACAAGGACATTTTATTAAATAAACCACATTAGTGGATTCACAGGTAAAAAGGTAAAAAGCCCTCTATGGGGAATGGTCGTCCATTGTGTGGATGATGGAAAGTGGGACCCTTTATTATGTGGGAGCACTGGAGAGCAAACATGGAAAAGTGCCCTTGCGTTGTGTTGTCAAGACCCTTTCTTTTAATGCCACTTTCGTACTCCCTGAATCAGCATGTACAAGTTTATCCCTATAATTGGGGTTTCTTTTGTTACATATCAGAGGTGGATTCCTGAATTCATCAATCATGGGGTATGCCTTCCCCAGTAAGTGCCAATGCTTACGTATGATATTGTCAAACCTCTGATTGTAGGGATGATACTTGTGTATAAGGGCCAATCTAGATGGTTTTGTGACCACAGTTTTATTTGAGTTATCCAATTCTCTTCTAGTTTCCCTCAAAGTGGATGGAGGGTATCCCCTCTCCTCAAACCTGCTAGTCATCTCATTGATCCTAATTAATTGTATATCTGGATCAGTAACAATTCGTTGCACTCTCTGATATTGGGATTTCAGAATGGCTTCTTTAGAGATGGTGGATGAGAACTTGAGAAGTGGAGGATACTATTTCTGTCTGTGTCTTTCCTAAACAGATCAGTTGATAAATTGACAACCTGGTCCTTAATTACCACTGTGTCTAGAAAGCTCACCATATGATTACCACAAATTAATGTGAACTGTAACTCATCGTATACATGGTTTAAGTGGTAGAGGAAGGCTAATAGGGTCTCACGTGGCCTCGCCCATATGCAAAAAATGTCGTCAATAAATCTTTTCCATACGAGGACATTATTCTGATACCATTCAGTATTATATACATAAGAGTTCTCAAAATCGACATATATGCATTGGCATAGGGCGGGGCCACGTTCGACCCCATCGCGGTCCCACGTCGCTGTAGATAGAAGTTATCTTCAAACATAAAGTAGTTTTCGTAGAGCACAAGATGTAAAAGCTGAAGAAAAAATTCTTGTTCATTTTTAGTGTAATTACTTCCATCCAGTAAGGATCTGACTGCTTGAATTCCTCTTATGTGGTCAATTGAGGTGTATAAGCTAACCACATCAATGGTTACCAGAAGGCTATCAGGGGGGACAGATTTCAATCCAGCAATTGTACTGAGAAAGTGTTGTGTGTCAGACAAAAAAGATTGTTTATCCTTAATTAAAGGTGTCAGTGCCTTTTCCAGTACAATTGCAATAGGTGATAAGATAGACCCCACAGAGGCCACAATGGGTTGCCCTGGGGGGTCAATTAAGGTCTTGTGCACCTTGGGAAGAATATAAAATACAGGAGTGATTGGTGTATGATTAATCAAGAATGGATACATTTTCCCATCAATAACACCCAAGGTAGAAAAATGGTTCTCTGTCTTTAGATTTTTTACTTTTATCCGAAACACTGTGTCGCTTTGTAACTGTTCATATGTATTACGGTCAGAAAGCTGTCGCATGACTTCAGCCACATATTTGTCTCTGTCCATAAGGACGATCGCGCACCCTTTATCTGCCGGTTTCAGGATTATATTCTTATCCTCCGTCAAGGATCTAATGGCCATTTTTTTTTGTAATGTCACATTATGTGAAATTCTTAATTCACCCCTTTTAATGGAATCCATCTGATTTTGTATCTCTTTATTAACCAATTGGACATAAGTTTCAATCTGATGGTACACTTTAGGAGGCATGTATTGGCTTTTGTTTTTAAGCCCCAGATCCGCCAGACGTAGGCCACAATGGCCCCCCTTCACCCCACTGTGATTGCTCGCCCGATTCAGCAAAGTGTACCTTTAATCTTAATTTGCGGAAGAACTGGTTTAGATCAACATCAAACTGAAAACTGTCAAAAGAGGTGGACGGGTTGTCATCTGATCAGGGTTAAGGCTTTTGGAAGACAGATTAATCACAAGAGACGGGCTCTTACCTGAGAGCGCGTCTGGATCGCTTGGCTCAGTCCCATCCCTTCGCCAGTGCATACGGTGCTTGCGGCCTGCGCGCCTCGTGCGCCCCCCCTCCATGCGGACGCCGACTGCCCCGCCGAAAAAAAGGGCGAGTCTCCTGCGGTCCTGTGGATTCGTTTCCGGAACTGGAGGTATAGGATCCTGGTTTCGCCGGTCTTCTGTAGCCCGATCGCTGGCAGGATGAAACCGGCAGATAAAGGGTGCGCGATCATCCTTATGGACAGAGACAAATATGTGGCTGAAGTCATGAGACAGCTTTCTGACCGTAATACATATGAACAGTTACAAAGCGATCCAGTGTTTCGGATAAAGGAAAAAATTGTAAAGACAGTGAACCATTTTTCTACCTTGGGTGTTATTGATGGGAAAATGTATACATTCTTGATTAATCATACACCAATCACTCCTGTTTTTTATATTTTTCCCAAGATGCACAAGACCTTAATTGACCCCCCAGGGCGACCCATTGTGGCCTCTGTGGGGTCAATCTTATCACCTATTGCAATTGTACTGGAAAAGGCACTGACGCCTTTAATTAAGGATACACAAGTACGTCACTCTCTCCTCTCTCCCCACCGCTTGGCCGCCTTGTTGCCCCGCTATGCCGCTGCTGTTGGCGTCTCCGTGGCCGTCTCTCCTTCAAAGGACCTGGGGAGTGTTTCGCTCTTCTAGCCCCTGACTCCGCTTGCTCCTTAGCGGCGATTCAGCTGTGTTTCTGTTCCCGGCTCACCTGATTCTCCTGTCTCCTCCACTTCATCTCTGGGACTTACCTCGCTGGGGAAGGACTTCTGGATCATATCCTTGCTCCCCCCTTGTTCGCTTCTGCCGCTCCGGCCCCAATTGCCTCCTGGTTGGCGGGGTGAAGCTGGCTCCGGTTGCGCCTGTGATCCTGGTTTCTTGGATTGCCGGCGTTTTCTGACTCTCCGGTCCCTGCCGGTGATAGTGCTCTCCTTCTCTGGTGGCCTCTATATCCTTCTGCTCTTCCCTTCCTCCAGTGATTCCTGGGATTGAGGGGTCTTCCGTTGGATGTCCAGGTGGGGTCTTCCAGGACACTCGGACGATCAAGGAGTGGAAAAAGCTGGTGAGACTGTTCCTGTCTGTTCCTCCCTCCGTGTTCCTGTATGTTCCCTCTGGTTCCCTTATGTCATTTTCCCTCCTATACTAACTACTAACAAAATCAACTGAAAAGATTGAAAATGTACTAGACCAGGGATGATCAACCTGCGGCCCTCCAGCTGTTCCAAAGCTACAACTCCCAGAATCCCTGGACATCCTACAGCTACTAGGGCATGCTGGGAGTTGTAGTTTCGCAACAGCTGGAGGGCCGCAGGTTGAGCATCCCTGTACTAGACCATACTTAATCTATTTTTTATATGGTTTATTGTCAAGAGAGAACAAGGAGGTGAATACAAATATCAAAGATAATACAAATACAAAAGGAACAAAATACAGGGGGGGGGGGGGAAGAAGGGAAAAGGAGAGAAAAAAATATATATAAAGGGAGAAGGAAGGAGGAAAAGAAGAGAGAGAGAAAAAAGAGGAAAAAAAAAGGGCTCCAAAAGCCAGTAGGCGCTCGACAGACCTTGCCGGTCAGAAACCGAGCACTAAAACCTTTGAAGCGACAAAAATAGATCAGTTCTTGAGGTCTCCAAGGGTTAATACGAGGGGTGGACAAAAGGATATTGGCTCCAAAAAAAACGATAATTCTGGTCTGCCAGAAATAGAACCACAAAAAGTCTCTGGACACTCTCAAGAGGAAGAGGGTATAGAGGGAGAAGATATGCCCAGTGGCAATCCCTCTCCGCTAGAAGAAATATTGCTGGCGGTTAAACAGAATGGGGATTTTATACAGGCCATAACAACCCAACTCGGGTCTATCCAAGTCGACGTGGGATTGATTAGAGACGACTTGTCAAAAATTCGAGACAGAGTTAATAATGTGGAGAGCTTGATGGCTCTGATACAAAATGAATCCCAAAAAACTAACTCTGAAATTTCCACACTGAAGATAGAATTTAATCTTCTGAAAGGTGGCGGATCTTGAAGATAGATCACGAAGATACAACGTGAGAATCCTGGGGGTTCCAGAGGGAGTAGAAGATAAAAATCCAACTCAATTTATACAGATGTTAATCCTTGAGAATTTTGGGAGGGATCCGTTTTCTTCACTATTTATGATAGAAAGAGCTCATCGGGTCCCACGAGGTAAACCGATCCCTGGGAGACAACCTCGGACATTTCTTGTTAAGTTCTTGGCCACAAAGGACAGAGATACGTTATTGAGAAGGGCGAGGGAATGCTCACCGGTGGTATATAATGGAAATAGACTGGCCTTTTTTCCTGATTTTTCAAAAGACATCCAAGAAAAGAGACGTTCGTTTATGATGGTAAAAAAAGAAACTAAGAGAAAGGGATATTAATATTCCTTTATGTTCCCAGCAAAACTTCGGATTATTTTTAAGGACACAACCTTATTTTTTGATACACCGGATAAGGCCGTGGACTGGCTCAAACGAAATGATATGTGACCTAACTGTCTTTGTTTATTTTTTTTAATTTTTTTTTTAGGATATGCGGGGAACAACAATTACTAGTGGGTGGTTATACCCGCACTACTCCTTTTTCCGTTACTTAGCAGGGAGGTGCCGAGTAGGGGAGAGTGGGGGAGGGATGGTCATAGGAGAGAGATATGCTACAATATTTGGTAGATAACCAGTACGGGGGGGGGGGGGTTTGGGCTGTGATGCGTCCTTTTTTTTTTTTCCTCTCTTTCTTCTACCCCACCTAACCGCTTCTTATAATGTCTATTAGAATTCTTGCCTGGAATGTACGTGGTCTAGGGGATAGAAGAAAGAGACAAGCGTTTTTTGATCTGACACGGATCCATCTTCCAGCAATAGTATGCTTGTTGGAAACGCATCTTACTGAGGAGACCTCCAGGGTGGTCGGCAGGGGATGGGCTGCGCACGCGTATCATTCTACTTTCTCCAACTACTCCAGGGGGGTTACTGTTTTTATACACAGAATGATTGATATCATGTGCGAGGCATCCTCCGTCGACCAGCAGGGGAGATTTATCTTCCTATATTGCAGGTTGATGGGGAAGATATGTATCCTCGCCTTTGTTTATATCCCACCCCCATTCTCTTTCTCAGTCCTCAATTCTTTGCTATCATTCATGGATAAATGGCCAGAGTGTCCAACACTGATTATTGGCGATTTTAATTGTGTTATCAATCCTGTACTGGATAGGGTCTCCAAGAGTGCCATGGGGGGGTAGTCCTGTTCAGGGGTCCCCCCTGGCACGGTTTTGTTTTGAGGCTGGGTTTGAGGATGTCTGGGGATATCTAGGACAGGGGAAAAGGGCCTTCTCATGCATTAGTAAAGCAGGCAAATCTATGTCCAGAATAGACCTTGCTCTGATGAATAGAAAATATGTGAGACTGGCAAAGCGAATGAAATATGAAACAAGGTCATTCTCCGACCATCTGCCGTTACTCCTTGAACTTTGCCTGACCCAGGAGATACATACACAGAGACCCCCATTCAGATTAAACCCTTAATGGTTATCGGTAATAAAGAGACATGAAATAATTCAAGATGAAATTAATCGATTTTGGGATAACAACTATGGCTCAGCAAAGATCCAGGTGGTATGGGACACTTTTAAGGCATATATGAGGGGAATGATGGTCAGCAACATTGCGAACCTCAGAAAGGAGTATGGGAGAAAACAGAAAGACCTAGAGGAATTAGCATCCTCAGCTACACAATCCTTCTATACAAATAAGACGGAGGAGAATAGGGAAAATATGCAAAAGACCACACAAGCATACTCTAATTTTTTGCTGGACAAAGCCCAACAATGTTTATTTTTTAAAGGGCAAAAATATTTTACAGAGTCAGGGCGACCTGGCAAACTTCTATCCAGGGTGATCTCGAGTCAAGAATCCAAAAAATATATAGACAATATCCGACTGGCTAATGGTAGGATAGTTAGTGGACAGGGACCTGTAGAGAGCGCTTTTTTGGACTATTTTTTAGATCTTTATAAAGCTGACTCCAAGATTACAGATGAAATGATGGATTCTTATCTTGATGGCATTGTTTTTCCAACTATTACTGTGGCTCAAAAAAAAGCACTTGAAGTAGAGTTTTCGATTCAGGAACTTGAGGGGGCAATTAAATTAACTTCGGACAATTCTACTCCCGGCTCAGATGGACTCCCATACAAATTCTATAGTAAATACAAGGAGTTTATTTTCCCTAGACTGTTGGGGGTCTTTACTGAATCGGTGGAGGATGGGAATTTGCCAGATTCAATGATGGAAGCCGTAATAACATTAATTCCAAAAAAAGGTAAGGACTCCGCAGATCTGGAATCATATAGACCGATCTCACTGCTTAATGCAGATGTAAAGCTCCTTGCAAGGATTTTGGCCACAAGGCTCTCTAGGGTTATCTCCTCCATTGTCCATCCAGATCAGAACGGCTTTATTCAAAATAAGGGTACACATCATAACCTGCACCGGCTCTTTGCCAATATACAGGCCCCTGGGGGGACTACCCGCTCCATCCTGTCACTGGATGCCTCTAAGGCCTTTGACAGGGTGGAGTGGCACTTCCTCTGGAGGGTTCTGACAAGGATGGGCTTTGGGGAAAGATTTATAAATATCCTCAAATTATTGTATAAATCTCCTACGGCAAAATTGAGCCTTAACGGGATTTTGACCTCTAATTTTGATTTAAATAGAGGCACGCGGCAGGGCTGCCCATTGTCCCCACTGTTATTTGATATCTACATTGAGCCCCTAACTCTGGCCATTAGGCAGGATGATCAGGTTAAAAGATTTGGAACACTAGGGGGGCAAGACCGTATTTCGTTATATGTGGACAATGTTCTTTTTTTTATAGACCACACGGAAACAACTCTCCCTAGAACTATACAAATGGTTAAGGCATTTGGTGAGGTGTCTGGTCTGCTTATAAACTGGTCTAAGACTAGTTTGATGCCTATAGACCCGTTACCTCAGAAGGAGGCTCTTGTGACTCAGTTAGACATCGTTGATACTTTCCAATATTTGGGGTTGACTATATCACCCAGGGTTGAAAATTTTGTCCAACTTAATTTGATCCCCTTAATAACGAAAACCAGAGAAAAAATGCGGACCTGGTTGAGACTTCCCCTATCCAGAGCTGATCGAGTTTCACTGGTCAAAATGGTGATACTACCACAATTTCTTTATGTTCTCAGGAATACACCTACCTGGATAGAAGATAAATACTTTAAACTTATGGAAAGAATAATTCATGATTTAGTGTGGGGAAGAAAACGAGTTCGGATAAAATTGGAACATCTATATAAACCATTGGAGTGTGGGGGTCTAAATCTCCCCTATCTTAAAGGGTATTTTATTGCTGCTTAGTTGCTGATGTGTTACGAATCAAAAAATAGTGCACTTCTAGGAAGCTTAGTAGGGAGTTATGTACATAATAATATCTTTACCCTTTTAGAATCTGGGTTACTGGGTAGCCAAGAGCGGGGTTATAGAGAGACTATAAAACTACTTTCGAGAGTGTGGGCTACTACTAGAACATGGCTGAAGTTAAAGGGTTCACTCACATTCACGCCTCTTTGGCATAATGTACACCTGCAGATGTTAGATGGTATAGCAGCCGACACATTTTGGCAAAAGAATAGGATTTTTTATATTTCACAAGTAGTTAAGGATAGAGAGATTAAGCCATTCACAGAGTTATCACATAATGTAGAAAACCTTTCATGGTTTAGGTACTTTCAGCTGCGTTCAGCATTATTTAGTCTGGACAATAAATTGGTGTTGGACATAGATAGCTCATCCTTTTTGAATGACTGGATAGGGAGGACACCTTCAAGAATGAAGATTTCAAATATATATAAATTATTAGTTAAGGCACGGTTTTGTGATACACAGTCACCAGGACAAAGAGCCTGGGAGGTGGATTGTCCGAATATACAATTAGAAGGATGGGGGAATATCTTTGCGAACTTCTACCATGTTTTAGTACATTTTAATATTTGTCATACATTATATGTTACCCCTACATGGCTAAATAAATGCGGGCTAAGAGATACATCCAAGTGCCCTAGATGTGACACCTCAGGTGCGGACTACCTCCATATGATCTGGACCTGCTCAGAGCTTACAAAATACTGGAATAGCATTAACAACTTTCTTATCTATAAACTTAAAATACGAATACCTTTTGAACCACAAGTGTTCTTGCTTAAAGAGTTTTCCACAATAAGCAGACATAAGCACCAAAAGATTCTCCTAGGCAGGATATTGCTGCTGGCTAGAATTTTGGTTAGTCGGAACTGGTTTGCTCGGCACACTCCAGAATTGAATACATGGATAAATTTAGTTAACAAGATAAAAAAACTACAAGCAAATTTTGTATAGGCAGAGAGATGGGGTTGAGAAGTGGAATAGGATATGGGGCGGTTGGAAGATTTGATTGGTTGTAATAATTTATAAAACTTTCTTAAGAAGTTCCTGTTTTTTTTTTTTTTCTCTTTTTTCTTTCCTCTCCCCTCCTGTCTCTGCCCCCTTTTTTTTTTTCTTGGGGGGGGGGGGCAGAGGGGAAGGGTCGACGCATCACAGGCTTGGGGTGGGGGGGAGGGGGGTTGGTTTGGGGGAATAGGCATAAGGGGAAAATATAGTGAATATGTGGAGTGTTTATTAAATTCTTATGTTTATTATGACTGGTTTTGATATATTAATAAAGATAATAAAAAAAATAAAAAAAAAGATACACAATCTTTTTTGTCTGACACGCAAAATTTTCTCAGTACAATCGCTGGATTGAAATCTATCCCCCCTGACAGCCTTCTGGTAACCATTGATGTGGTTAGCTTATACACCTCAATTGACCACATAAGAGGAATTCAAACAGTCAGATCCTTACTGGATGGAAGTAATTACACTAAAAATGAACAAGAATTTTTTTCTACAGCTTTTACATCTTGTGTTGTACTAAAACAAATTTTTGTTTGAAGATAACTTCTATCTACAGCGACGTGGGACCGCGATGGGGTCGAACGTGGCCCCGCCCTATGCAAATGCATATATGTCGAATTTTGAGAACTCTTATGTATATAATACTGAATGGTATCAGAATAATGTCCTCGTATGGAAAAGATTTATTGACAACATTTTTTGCATATGGGCGAGGCCACGTGAGACCCTATTAGCCTTCCTCTACCACTTAAACCATGTATACGATGAGTTACAGTTCACATTAATTTGTGGTAATCATATGGTGAGCTTTCTAGACACAGTGGTAATTAAGGACCAGGTTGTCAATTTATCAACTGATCTGTTTAGGAAAGACACAGACAGAAATAGTATCCTCCACTTCTCAAGTTCTCATCCACCATCTCTAAAGAAGCCATTCTGAAATCCCAATATCAGAGAGTGCAACGAATTGTTTCTGCTCCAGATATACAATTAATTAGGATCAATGAGATGACTAGCAGGTTTGAGGAGAGGGGATACCCTCCATCCACTTTGAGGGAAACTAGAAGAGAATTGGATAACTCAAATAAAACTGTGGTCACAAAACCATCTAGATTGGCCCTTATACACAAGTATCATCCCTATAATCAGAGGTTTGACAATATCGTACGTAAGCATTGCCACTTACTGGGGAAGGCATACCTCATGATTGATGAATTCAGGAATCCACCTCTGATATGTAACAAAAGAAACCCCAATTATTGGGATAAACTTGTACACGCTGATTTAGGGAGTACGAAAGTGGCATTAAAACAAAGGGTCTTGACAACACAACGCAAGGGCACTTTTCCATGTTTGCTCTCCAGTGCTCCCACATAATCAAGGGTCCCACTTTCCATCATCCACACAATGGACGACCATTCCCCATAGAGGGCTTTTTACCTTTTTACCTGTGAATCCACTAATGTGGTTTATTTAATAAAATGTCCTTGTGGCCTGTTTTATATTGGGGAGACAACACAAACAATCAGGGATCGCATTGGGAAACATAAATCAACAATTAGAACAAAAAATCTAATATTACCCATCCCGTTTCACTTAGATCAGTGCAAGCATACCATAGCCCAACTTAGATTTCAGATACTTGAACAGATTGAAAGACCAAGGAGAGGTGGGGATATAAAGAGACTACTGCTACGTCGAGAGGCCTATTGGATCCATACGTTGGACACTTTGCATCCGAGGGGCCTAAACAGGGACTATGAGATCATGCATATTTGAGATGTGATCTAATCATATGATTTATGATTTTATTATTATGTTTTTTTCAGACATCTACAGTCCATTGAAGGACCCCACATCTGACAATATGGTATTTTGATACATGTTTACTCAGGATACTTCAGTTCATTTGCTCTCATTGCCCTTCTGCATATATTGCTGGGTTATTTGTATTTAGTGATATATTGTTGTTAGTTCCGGCCGTCCTGGGCGTGACGTCATGAGAGGCGGTACCTTGTATCATTTCTATATATACCTGCATTGCTTGAGTATATACTTACCTGTTGATGAAGGCATGCTTGCCAAAACGCGTCCTGGGTGTAGGACACATTGATTTGATGCAATAAAACATCATAACTAATTATCAAGACACGACTGCTGGGATTTCTTCTATATAACAAGTGGAGATTGCTGGCTGATCCATTTTCTCGGTCTGGAATATTAGCAGGCAAAATAAACAATTATTTCAATTAGTATTATTATATTTTGTATTAATATTATCATTAAGTTTCTAATATATTCTGATTATTATTTATTACTCTTATATTATGTTCTAATGGGTTGCATCAGAAGGGGCATAGATGGCGGTGATGAGAACATAGTCCTACCACTTTACACATCACTAGTCAGACCACACATGGAGGACTGTGTACAGTTCTGGGCTCCTGTGAACAAGGCAGACATAGCAGAGCTGGAGAGGGTTCAGAGGAGGGCAACTAAAGTAATAACTGGAATGGGGCAACTACAGTACCCTGAAAGATTATCAAAATTAGGGTTATTTACGTTAGATAAAAGACGACTGAGGGGAGATCTAATTACTATGTATAAATATATCAGGGGTCAGTACAGAGATCGCTCCCATCATCTATTTATCCCCAGGACTGTGACGAGGGGACATCCTCTGCGTCTGGAGGAAAGAAGGTTTGTACACAAACATAGAAGAGGATTCTTTACAGTGAGAGCAGTGAGAATATGGAGCTCTCTGCCTGAGGAGGTGGTGATGGTGAGTACAATAAAGGAATTCAAGAGGGGCCTGGATGTATTTCTGGAGCATAATAATTTTATAGGCTATAGTTACTAGAGAGGGGTCGTTGATCCAGGGAGTTATTCTGATGCCTGATTGGAGTCGGGAAGGAATTTTTTATTCCCCTAAAGTGGGGAAAATTGAATTGGCTATTACCTCACATTTTTTTTTTTTTTTTTTTTTTGCCTTCCTCTGGATCAACTTGCAGGATAACAGGCCGAACTGGATGGACAAATGTCTTTTTTCGGCCTTATGTACTATGTTACTATGTTATGTTTATTATTTTTTTATTTCTTATTTAATATTTAATTTTGCTATGTACTGTATATTTGGTATTATATTACTTTGTTATGTTTATTGCTTTTTATATGACTATTTATGCTACTTTATATCATGTTTATTTGGTGTTATTTTTTTAATTTTACCTTTGTTACTTTGAGATTGCTATTCAATGTATTGTATTATGCTATAATGTGAATAATGATCACGTAAATTATTCATTTATAGATTTTATTATTGATCTATCTACTCCATTGGCTTACCTTCAAATAAAGGCAGATTACAAGACAGCTAGGAGGACTGAGGGAAGGGGGCACTCATCTCCTCTCCTTCTTCTGTTTTTAGGTGAAAACACTGCAGTCACCACTAGGGGAGCTCAATGAAAAGACATTATTATTATTATTATTATTATTTATTATTAAAGCGCCATTCATTCCATAGCGCTGTACATATGAAAAGGGGTGTACATACATAATACAGACAATTGCACTAATCATAAACAAGATGAGTACAAACTTGTACAGAAGGAGAGAGGGCCCTGCCCATGAGGGCTTACAGTCTACATGGTATGGGAGAAGGACACAGTAGGTGCGGGTGAAGTTGGTCATGGCGGTATAGAGGCAGCAGGGTCACTGGTTGTAGGCTTGTCTGAAGAGGTGGGTTTTCAGGTTTATTTTGAAGGATTCCACTGTTGGTGAGAGTCTGATATGTTGGGGTAGCGAGTTCCAGAGTGTGGGGGATGCACGGGAGAAATCCTGGAGGCGATTGTGGGAAGAGGTGATAAGAGGAGAGGAGAGAAGGAGGTCTTGTGAGGATCGGAGATTGCATGTGGGGATGTATCGGGAAAATAGCTCAGAGATGAAGGGAGGGGACAGGTTGTGGACAGCCTTGTATGTATTTGTTAGTACTTTGAAGTGAATTCGCTGGGCAATGGGGAGCCAGTGAAGGGATTGGCAGAGGGGGGAGGCAGAGGAGTAACAGGGTGCGAGGTTGATTAGTCGGGCAGCAGAGTTGAGGATAGATTGGAGGGGTGTGAGAGTGCTAGATGGGAGGCCACAGAGGTGAATGTTGCAGTAGTCCAGGCAGGAGATGATGAGGGCATGTACAAGCATTTTCACAGATTCAGTTGAGGAAAGCACGGATGCGGGAGATGTTTTTTAGTTGGAGGCGGCAGGTGGTGGAAAGGGCTTGGATGTGCGGTCGGAAGGAAAGGGAAGAATCCAAGGTCACTTCAAGGCAGCTCACTTGGTTGACCGGGGATAGTGTGCAGCCATTGATCATGATAGATAGGTCTGTTGGGGGGGTTGAGCAAGATGGGGGAAAGATGATGAGTTCTGTTTTATCCATGTTAAGTTTTAGAAAGCGAAAGGCGAAAAAGGATGATATAGAAGATAGACATTGTGGGATTCTTGATAGTAAGGTGGTGATGTCTGGACCAGAGAGGTAGATTTGTGTGTCGTCAGCATAAGAGTGATACTGAAAGCCATGGGACTCTATGAGGCCAAAAGTGTATATAGAGAAGAGCAGGGGTCCTAGGACAGAGCCTTGCGGGACACCAACCCAGCGGGATAGAGACGAGGAGGTGGTGCGGGAGTGGGAGACGCAAAATGTCCGTTCTGTGAGGTATGATGTAATCCAGGAGAGGGCCAGGTCAGTGATGCCAAGAGATGAGAGAGTTTGCAACAGAAGGGAGTGGTCAACAGTGTCGAAGGCAGAGGACAGGTCAAGGAGAAGGAGGACAGAGTATTGTTTCTTGGTTTTGGCTGTTAGTAGGTCATTGGTGACTTTGGTAAGGGCAGTCTTAGTCGAGTGGTGGGGTCGGAAGCCAGATTGTAGATGGTCAAAGAGGGAGCAGGAGGAGAGGTGAGAGGACAGTTCAGAATGGACATGTTGTTCAAGTAGCTTGTAGGCATATGGAAGAAGTGATATGGGACGATAACTGGACAAAGAAGATGGGTCAAGTGAAGGCTTTTTGAGGATGGGTGTAATGGTAGCATGTTTAAAAGCAGAGGGGAAGACACCAGAGGTTAGTGATAGGTTGGAGAGATGAGATAGGGCTGGGATAAACACTGTGACGAGGTTAGGGATGAGGTGGGATGGGATTGGGTCAAGTGCACAGGTGGTGAGATGTGATATGGAGAGTAGAGTGGAGAGTTTTTCTTCTGTAATGGTGGAGAAGCGGGTTTTGGGAGAAGAGGACCGAGCAGTTGTTTAGAGGGTCTGTGGGGACTGTGTACTGAAGCTTTCTCTGATGTTGACTATCTTTTGTTTGAAGTATTTGGCAAAGTCCTCAGCTGAGATGAGAGGAGAGGGTGGGGGTGCTGGGAGATGGAAAAGGTAGGTAAAAGTGTTAAAAAGTTGTTTAGGGCTGTGAGCCAGGGAAGATATGAGAGATGAGAAGTAGGCCTGTTTTGCATCAGCGAGTGAGGATTTGAATGTGAGGAGGGATTGCTTGTATGCAGTGAAATGATCTTTAGAATGGGATTTCTTCCACCGCCGCTCAGCAGCCCTGAAAGCTTGTCTGAGTTTTTTGGTCAGGTTGGTGTGCCAGGATTGTCTGTTAATTTTTCGGGTTTTGTTGTGTGTGAGGGGGGCAACAGTGTCCAGAGCTGTACTTATTGTGGTGTTATATAGGGTGGTGGCAGCATCTGGGTCTTGGAGTGAACAGATGGTAGAGAGTGGGAGAAGAGAGTCAGAAAGCAAGCGAAAGTCGAGATGTTTAAGGTTCCTGCGGGGGTGTGCTAGTGTGTGGACCGGGGGAGCAGCAGAAGTGACCAATAAAGAGAAGATGAGTAGGTTGTGGTCGGATAGGGGGAGAGGCAAATTAGAAAGGTTAGATAGGGAGCAGAGGCGGGTAAAGATAAGATCCAGAGTGGGACCATCTCTGACGGTGGGAGCTGAAGACCACTGTGATAGGCCGAAGGAGAAAGAGAGTGACAGGAGTTTAGAGGCGGTCGAGTGGCAGGTGTCAATAGGGATGTTAAAGTCACCCATGATGATAGTGGGGATGTCGGCAGAAAGAAAGTGTAGTAGCCAGGTGTTAAAGTGGTCAAGAAAGATGATGGCTGGGCCTGGGCGGAGGTAAATGATGGCTATTTGAAGGTTGGAGGGATAGTAGATGCGAACAGAGTGTACTTCAAATGAGGTGAGCGTAATGGAGGGTGGCAGTGGAGTTGGGCTGTAGAAGCAGGTGTCTGATAGGAGAAGACCAACTCCTCCACCATGTTTGCAGCCGGGGCGGGGGGTATGAGTGAATTGAAATCCACTATATGAGAGTGCAGCAGGGGAGGAAGTGTCAGAGGGTGTCAGCCATGTTTCTGTGAGACCCAGAATGGAAAGTTTTTGAGAGATAAAAAGTTCATGAATGTAGGACAGTTTTGTTACAGACAGAGCGTGCATTCCATAATGTGCCTGCAAGAGGAACCAAAGGAGCAGGGGTCAGAGGAATGGTTATTAGGTTTAAGGGGTTGCAGAAATTTGTAGAAGGAGATCTGTACTGGGACATGGAGGTGATAGTGGGGATTTGCTAAGGGGGGCCTGGATTTGGAGTGATAACACCAGCAATAAGGAGAAGCAGAGAAAGTGTTAATAGGTGAGAATAAGAGAGGGCAGGAGGTATTTGTGTGTGTTTGGAAAGGAAGTGTTTTTTGTTGTCAAAAAGGTTTGTGCAAGCGGTCAGATGAGAAGGTAAGATGGAGGATGAGATGAATAGTTCCTTGCTAGGTGAATGGATGTGGCGGTATTTCAGGAGGTTGTGGAAAAGTGGGAAGAGTAAGATGGAAAATTTAAACATTATTTGCATTAATTATGTCTGTAATTATCTGTGGTCCCCTTCTGGTTCAATTCTGCTGTAGCTTCCGTTGTCTGTAACTCCTATGCACTGAGCTCTCCCCAGTGGTGGTTGCAGGCAGCAGCTTTGTAATATGTGTAATGAAGCTAGAAAATTTATCAAGCAAAGGGCGAGTTCTGCTTAACAATATATATATAAATTTGTCAGACATGTGTTTGACACATGCATACTAGGAAGTTTTGCAAAGGTGCCCCCATTGATCTACTTGTTTTTTTTCAGGAAAAACATATAAAATCCCAGCTATCCACAAAATCTTCTTGACTTCCTCTGCTTATTTCTTTCTGCTGTAGCCTGTGTCTTTTTATTTGGTCAGCCATGTGGGTAACAGCAGTCTACAGCAAGCACCACTGCCCTTTCATAGGTTACCAGGTACAGCTCTGTACTTCTGCACATGAAATTAGCTTAATTGCAAGGGTTACTTGGAGTTAGAACCCCACTGATATGACCCTTATTATTATTGCTCATGTGATCCCCTTGTAGTCTGCTGATTGGTAAAAGGCCCTTTATAACTAGTGTTGGGCACGAATATTCAAATCGCGAATTAAAATCACGAATATCGCCACTTTGAGAATTTGCGAAGATTTAGAATATAGTGCTATATATTGTATTCGTGAATATTATACACTCACCTAAAGAATTATTAGGAACACCTGTTCTATTTCTCATTAATGCAATTATCTAGTCAACCAATCACATGGCAGTTGCTTCAATGCATTTAGGGTGTGGTCCTGGTCAAGACAATCTCCTGAACTCCAAACTGAATGTCAGAATGGGAAAGAAAGGTGATTTAAGCAATTTTGAGCGTGGCATGGTTGTTGGTGCCAGACGGGCCGGTCTGAGTATTTCACAATCTGCTCAGTTACTGGGATTTTCACGCACAACCATTTCTAGGGTTTACAAAAAATGATGTGAAAAGGGAAAAACATCCAGTATGCGGCAGTCCTGTGGGCAAAAATGCCTTGTGGATGCTAGAGGTCAGAGGAGAATGGGCCGACTGATTCAAGCTGATAGAAGAGCAACGTTGACTGAAATAACCACTCGTTACAACCGAGGTCTGCAGCAAAGCATTTGTGAAGCCACAACACGCACAACCTTGAGGCGGATGGGCTACAACAGCAGAAGACCCCACCGGGTACCACTCATCTCCACTACAAATAGGAAAAAGAGGCTACAATTTGCACGAGCTCACCAAAATTGGACTGTTGAAGACTGGAAAAATGTTGCCTGGTCTGATGAGTCTCGATTTCTGTTGAGACATTCAAATGGTAGAGTCCGAATTTGGCGTAAACAGAATGAGAACATGTATCCATCCGCTGATGGCTACTTCCAGCAGGATAATGCACCATGTCACAAAGCTCGAATCATTTCAAATTGGTTTCTTGAACATGACAATGAGTTCACTGTACTAAAATGGCCCCACAGTCACCAGATCTCAACCCAATAGAGCATCTTTGGGATGTGGTGGAACGGGAGCTTCGTGCCCTGGATGTGTATCCCTCAAATCTCCATCAACTGCAAGATGCTATCCTATCAATATGGGCCAACATTTCTAAAGAATGCTATCAGCACCTTGTGGAATCAATGCCATGTAGAATTAAGGCAGTTCTGAAGGCAAAAGGGGGTCCAACACCGTATTAGTATGGTGTTCCTAATAATTCTTTAGGTGTGTATATATATGTATTCGTGAATATTCTCGATTTTTTTTTCATCAGTAACCTCCCTTTTTGCTTGTGGGCCAATCAGAAGGCTGCAATGTCTTTGTCAGAGCTTAGCAACATCCCTAGCAACCAATAGGAAAGTTTCCTACCCTTTACTATATAAGAACATCCCTAGCAGCCATTTTCTGCTGTTTTTTGCAGTTCTGAGAGAGAGAGCAGTGACATTGCTGTGCTCTGTGCTTTCATCTGGATCCTATTCCTTATCCAATTACATTAGATAGTTAGTTAGCTCGTATACATAATACAGACAGTTTGTTGGAGATAGTCAGTGTAGGTTAGATAGTGATATAGTGTAGCTGATAGGTTCCAGTGCAGGGTGTTAGGTAGTGTGATAGGGATTACTGTTTCTCTCCTGTCCATACATACATGCTACAGACATAGTGCTGTGATGTCGCAACAATACTTAGTGCACCAATCAGTAATATCTACTCAGACCTGATAAAATGTAAAGTTGCACGTATTGCGCCAAAATATTTGCATCATTAGTGCCGATTTTGCAATCACAAATATATTGGAGCACTCTATCTGCATATAAAGCTATTGTAATGTTCTGCCGTGCCAATCATTTTCTCCAGTCTCAGGAAACTTCTAGCAGCTTGAAAAATGTAGCAACAGTGACCCACGCCGGTATTGCGCACGCATTACGCGCATATTACATTGCCGATTATCGCAATCAAGAAAATAATGGTGAATTCTCAAATTCGCGAATATATAACGAATTTTCGCCAAAATATTCACAAAATATCACAAATTCGAATATTGCCCCTGCCGCTCGTCACTATTTATAACGTCCATGTATGCCTTGTGATTAGTACTTCCTGATGATGTTATACCTGGGCCGGGGCATCAAAGTTAAAGGATGGGCAATAGGAGTTGTAAAGGATGTTCCAATGAGCATACTAGAATGTGGCTTGCTGTAGTAGCTTTTTTACAGTAGAAATCAATGAATTATTTTTGAAGTTGTGACTGTTACATTGTAATTGGTAATTTAAAGGAGTAATAAATGTTATGGATAGGGATGAGTTAAACCCGGATCTGAACTCTGACTTTTTCACTGAAGTCCAGGTTCGTGTTTGGTATTCGAGTGATTTTATTATTTTTCGTTATAACATGGTTAGAGCAGAAAATAATAGCATTCTTAAGATAGAATGCAAAATAATATGGCCATTTTTCTATGGTATAGAAAAGAAAAACCAACTCACCCCATCCACTTGATCGCGCTGTTGTAGTGTCTTCTGTCTTCTTTCAGCAAGACCTGCAAAAGGACCTGAGATTATGTCACCGCAGGTCCTTTGGAAGGTCCTGCTGAATGAAGTGAAGTTCAGATCTTCATTGACTTTAATGGGGTTCGGGTTCAGGAGCAAGTTCGGGTCCTGAACCCAAACTTTGACCTGAAGTTCTGCCGAACCCGGCCAACCCGAACTTCCACGGGTTTGTTCATCCCTAGTTATGGAATATCCCTAGGGATCATTTATGAAGCTGTACTGATCATAAATGTAATGTTACCAATCATGCACACTGTCTATAGTCTTTGTATAATAATAATAATTGTATTTAAATAAAAGTGTGTTTTTAAAGGGAAAGAAAAAGCTTTTGTTTCAATAGTGCTTCGATATTAAGCTTATCTCAGTAAAGGTAGATGTAACTATCGTCAAAGGATGTATTCTTTATGTACCCTACTGATATGATATTGAATGCTTATTCTACGGATAAGTATTGTAGTCCCCCTTTAAATAAAGAAGTTGCGTTCAATAATAAATATAGATGGACACTCTGCATTCCCCCCTACAGGATAACTGATTCTTCTCGCTCCTCTTCTTTGAATTTGACCGTCTCACCAGGAATGATATTGGGCCGTTTCCTCTCCATCGGCTCCTTTGTAATGCTCTTTATCAGCCGAGCAGTTCAGTCAATCACTCGTCTGCGGTTGTCACTGTAGCCACCATTGCGTGCTCGCTGGAGTTTAATAACACTTTGGGGTGTTAAATCGTCAGACGGATTTGGCTTGTTAGAGATATATTTATCAAAGCTAGACGGCAATATTCCCGTAAAGAGAAGCGTGAAATGACTACAATTCTTCTTGTGCGGATCGTCTACGGGTTCAAGGTCTGGAGACAAGTCACAAGGAGTCTGATGCAGCTGATAGGCGACATAAAACACTAAACATCAATTGACGTATAAACAAACTTCTACATAAAACCGCGACAGACAAATACGGAGGCATAAACTAGCCAGACGCTGGAAGGATGAGAAAAAGATGACGCTTTACATAAAACAATGGCTTCCGATGTGTTCAGACTTTATGCAATCATAAATATGAGGGCCGACTGGCACAGAAACAAATAGTCTGTGACGGCGGAGGATGCGAGCAAATAAAGAAACCCATCGCTCCAGCATAAATTGAATAAACAAGAGGATAATTATGACAGACGGGTTATGACGCTGCCAGGATGTAACTGATATCTCTGCGATGGTATCTCATCGGGGAAAGAAACAAGACATCACAGGCACAAGGAACACAAAGGACAGGAAGATGCTGATTAACGGCAATGACAGCATCTAAGAGAATAAAGAAAAAGAACCCTTCCGATAAAATGAATGCATCTGATCCACTGCTCCAACTCTGCTTTGTCCATCCCTTTAAATCATAGTTAGTGTCGAACAAATCAAATTATCCAAAGTGGACTTCAATTCTTTGTGCCTCATGGTAACTAATCAATTTTCCCTGGAGTGGCGGTAAAAAAAAACAAAAAAAAAACAAAAAAAACCTCACCTCCTCCATTTGCGCGCAAAGAGGCCGCCGCAGCCATCTTGATTGAAGATCCCACACAAAAACTTGTGTGCGGTGATTTTGCGCAAAATCTTTAATCAAGGTGGCCGCGGCAGCCTCTTCGCGCTCAAATGGATAAGGTGAGTATTATTATATATATTTATATTTTTTATTTTTTTACGGATAAACCCCTGAAAGCCCTCACTATTATTCTCAGATGCCGCAATCAGCGATGAACGCGGCATCTGAGGGGTTCAATGACGGGGGCTATGCAATCGCTGTTCCCTGTCATTGTTGAGTATGGATGCCTGGGTATGACTGCAGCTTCTGCATTCTCCGTAATAACCCCTCTGTAATGCAAACCCAATGCTTAAAGAGAATCTGTCATGATCAACCACGTTGCCTGGTAGGGCTGCTCACACTGAGTAAAATGATACCTGTCTTTTGTTTCTAGAGTGACCTGCTGATGAGATATCACCCGCTTTACATTTATGCAAATTATCAATTTCGAGCACCAAAGGGCTGGTCGGGGCTCTTGTAACATCGCCAACACATTGGCCTTGTTACTCTGCACACTACCCCCATCCTTTTTCACAGGGCTGAACATCTCATGGAGCCCTGTGTTCTCACGCCTGCCCTGAGTCAGCTCAGTGCTTGCGCAGTGGATTTGATGCTGCTTTTTGAGCTCATCAGATATCCTGCGCAAGTCGGTTTAGTGATTCTGGGTTTGCGCAGTGGATCTGATGAGCTCAAAAAGCAGCATCAAATCCACTGTGTGAAGGACCTACTGCTGCTTCCCAAGTTTGAGGAGCAGCATCCGATCCACTGTACAGGCGTGAGAAAACAGGACTAACTGAGATGTCTAGGGGGAGGGGGGAGTGCACAGAGCACAGGGGCATTGTGTTATTGGTTCTCCAAGGACTCTGGCCAGCCCCTTTGTGCTCAAAATTGCTAATTTGCATAAACATAGAAAGAAAGATATTTCCGCAGAAGTTCATCCTACAGACAAAATAATAAATCAGTAGTGTTGATCACGAATATTCGAATTGCGAATTTTAATCGCGAATATCGGCACTTGGAGAATTCGCGAATATTTATAATATTGCAAAATATATTCGTAATCGCGAATATTAGATTTTAAAAAAAATACCAGTTCATGCGAATATTTTAGGCGAATTTTATGCGAATCAAGCAAATCAAGAAAATAATGCCTGGAGATCATGAATTTGCGAGGTGGCACTTGCTGGTTCTCGCCGCTTTATGACTGGAGCGGCTCTGGACCTGCACTCGCTGGTGGTGCACAGCCAAAACATCTCTATATACTTCCAAGGCAAGAAAACAGTAGCGGGACTCACCACTTGTACAAACATGCTTCTCTTTTATTGAGGTTTATAAGCTCATACATGTCAGGTATGTGGACGACATTACAAACAGGCGACGACCTGTTTCACTCAGCGTGATCAATCCTATCAGGAAATATACCTGGTTTAATAGGGTTGATAATGCTGAGAGATGCCCTTTAAAGAGAGTCTGTCAGCAGTTTTTATCCTGCTAAACTGCTAACAGTGCTAGGAAGTGGTTGCAGAGAGAAGGATAAATATTCCTTGTGGAGCTTTTCTCATCAGGAGTACTAAGAATATGAAGTTTTATTCTGCTAGTTCCTACCCCTGCTAGTGCCCAGGAGGCAGAGCTTCACTGTGAAATGCTACCACACTGATTTGCTTAATGGACCCTCACCCTGCTAAATGACAACTGTGGCATCCAACCAGCGGGTCACTACAGGTTTCACTCACAGCAAAATGGTGGGATGGGAAGTAGCTCAATGTGGAGGGCACTTCACAGTGAAGCCCCACCTCCAGGGCACTTGCAGTAGCAGAATTTGGAGGTAAATACATGATATTCTCACTCCTCCTTATAATAAAAGCTCCACAAAAGGTCCATTTGTCCTGCTGTCCTCAGCCCTTACCTGATGATGTCAGCAGTATTGATTGGTCATTTGTGGTGTTACCAACTGTTCATTACTATAAAGATTCACATTAGAGGGTTTTTCCAATCTTATACTGCATGGAAATGGCAGCACATTATATTTGTTGAAAGTCTGAACTCTTGGATTCTCTCTGATCCAGGTTTGACCACCTGTGGAGAGAGGGCTGAATATGAGCGATCTCTCTTTCTTTCTCTGAGATCAATGAAAGTTTTGGAAAATTTGATATATTTCCAAGTTTATTTCAGTCGAGGCTGACCTTACAGTGACTGCCCTGTATGCTTGATTGGTGGTGGTTCCAGAGGTCGGACCCCCACTGATTAATGTGTTATATGATGTTCATTTACCTGATATTAAAGCCCTTTGTTAATTTGTATCACCTTTAGGTAAATATAGACTGCTACAGTCCATCATAAACAACGTCTGGGTCCATGACTATAACTGCTGCTGCACTCTTCATTCTGGAGAATCGGCTTCCATTGATCTTCTTGTTACAGATTCAGACTCGTCAGTCAGATCTGTGCTCTCTTAACTTTACCCGTGACCCCCAAAGCTCCTCAAGTTTGATCTTGAAACCTTTGTCAGCTCTTACAAGTCTCAGGTTTTTCATGCTTGACAGCTCACTTTCTGCCTCTTCACCAAAATACCTTCAAACTCATAACCTCTGTGAGCAGAACAGGAGAGATTTTATTTTTTAGCTTTCACATTTAGATTTTCCCACATTACTGTTTATACCTTGATTTACTTTATGGTGAGAAGGGGATAGATGGCGGCATTTAATAACTATGACCTAAACCTGTAGCGTCCTCCTGTTATTATGTTACATTTGTATCTAATAATGTCATTAAATAAAAAATGATATTTAAAGGGGATGTCTGTAGAGTTGAGCGGATACCTGGATGTTTGGGTTCGAAGAGTTCGGCCGAACTTGAAAAAAAAGTTCGGGTTCGGGACCCGAACTTGACCCGAACTTGACCCTGAACCCGAACCCCATTGAAGTCAATGGGGACTCGAACTTTTGGGCACTAAAATGGCTCTAAAATAGTCCTGGAAAGGGCTAGAGGGCTGCAAAAGGCATCAAAATGTGCTTAAGAGCATGGCAACTGTTCTGCAAACAAATGTGGATAGGGAAATGACTTAAAATAACATAAAATACAGAAAAAATTAAAATAACCATCTGTATCTAGGAGTAGGAGGTTGAGGAGGCGGTGGATAGGTGGATGTGGCAGTGTAGGTTGACGTGGCGGTGTAGGTGGAAGCGGCGGTGAAGGAAGAATAGGTAGCCAACACTGATTTGTGTTATTTTTTATTTTTAAATTGGGGTATCCCCCAAAATATTGGGACATATAACAAAATAAAACAAAAAATAAGTGCACTTGAGTACAAGAATGGATGGTTGAGGCTGGTATAAATGTCTATTCTGTACAAGGTACGGACAAGTCCTGTGGGATCCAGGCCTGGTTCATTTTAATAAACGTAAGCTTGTCCACATTGGCTGCGGCCTGTGATAATGCTCTCTGTCGTGCTAAACACACGTTCACACTATACACTGGCTGCAGGGCAGGTCAGCACCTCCAAGGCTGGCAAAGCTTCTCCACATGTCGGCCATGCTAACCCTGCCTTCTCAGGTGCTGGCGGTGCCCCAGCTGCGTTGGCGACCTCTTCCTCCTCCTCTGCCTTCGCCTTGTGCTTCCACTGTGCCCCCGCTGTCAGGTGGGAATGCCATCATCAGCGTGCGCTTGTAGTCGCGCATCTTCCAATCAGTAACAGATGTTTTCACTAAATGTAGTTCCCTGTCAGCAATGCAGAGCAGGGGTTCATTCACGGCAAAAGGGGGTTCATGTCACCCAGCAATACAACAGAGGATTTTGAGAGATTTAGGCCCCTGTCACCCAGGCACAGCAGTGGTTTGTATACGCCAAAAATGGTAAAATGTCACCCGACAATTGAAAATAAGATTTTTTTCAATTTAGAGCACTAAAATTGGCACTTTTTTAAATTAAAATGGCTCTAAAATAGTCCTTGAAAAGGCTAGAGGGATGTAAAAGGCAGTAAAATGTGCTTAAGAGCATGGCAACTGCTCTGCAAACAAATGTGGATTGGGAAATAACTTAAAATAAAATAAAATAACTAAAAATTACAAATTATTAACCTGCAACTCAGAGAAGTCGGTGGATATGGAGTCGGAGGTTGAGGAGGCGGTGAATGTGGTGTTGTAGGTGGAGGCAGCAATGGAGGAGGAGGAGGCAGCCAACAATGTTTATTTTTTATTTTTTATTGGGGTAGGTAGCCCCCAAAATATTGGGACAAATAAAAAAAAAGAAAACAAAGAATCATTGCACTTGACTTGAGTACAAGAATGTTTGTTTGATGGTGGTATAAATGTCTATTCTGCACAAGGTACAGACAAGTCTTGTGGGATCCAAGCCTGATTCATTTTAATGAACGTGAGCTTGTCCACGTTGGCTGTGGACAGGCGGCTACGTCTGTCTGTGATGACGCCTCCTGCCGTGCTAAACACACGTTCAGAGAGTACACTGGCTGCAGGGCAGGCCAGCACCTCCAAGGCGTAAAGGGCAAGCTCTGGCCACGTGGACAATTTGGAGACCCAGAAGTTGAATGGGGCAGAACCATCAGTCAGTACGTGTAGGCATGTGCACAGGTACTGTTCCACCATGTTGGTGAAATGCTGCCTCCTGCTAAAACGTTCCATATAGGCTGGTGGTGCTGGTTGTTGTGGCATGCTGACATTTCGGCCATGCTAACCCTGCCTTCTGAGGTGCCCCAGCTGCATTGGCGACCTCTTCCTCGTCCTCTGCCTTCGCCTTGTGCTTCCACTGTGCCCCCGCTGTCAGGTGGGAATGCCACCAGCAGCGCGTCTACCAGCGTGCGCTTGTACTCGCACATCTTACGATCACGCTCCAGTGACGGAATTAAGGACGGTTTGTTGTCCTTGTAACGGGGATCCAGCAGGGTGGCCACCCAGTAATCAGCACAAGTTAGAATGTGGGCAACTCGGCGGTCGTTGCAGAGACATTGCAGCATGTAATCACTCATGTGTGCCAGGCTGCCCAGAGGCAACGACAAGCTGTGCTCTGTGGGAGGTGTATCGTCTGTGTCCTCTGTATCCCACCATCCACGCACCAGTGATGGCCATGAGCTGGTCTGGGTGCCACCCTGCTGTGAACACAGTTCCTGCTCCTCATCCTCCACCTCGTCATCCTCCAGAACTGCGCCCTGGCTGGACAATTGTGTACCTTGGGTTTGTGGGTGCAGGAACCCACCCTCGGAGCCACTTGGGAATGACTGTCCGGAAACCCTACTAAATGATCCCTCTTCCTCCTCCTCCTCCTGTGCCACATCCTCTTCCATCATCACCAGAAGCGTTTTTCCAGGAAGGCATAGAAGTGGTATTGTAACGCTGATAACGGCGTTATCCGCACTGGCCATGTTGGTGGAGTAGTCGAAACAGCGCAACAAGGAACACAGGTCTCGCATGGAGGCCCAGTCATTGGTGGTGAAGTGGTGCTGTTCCGCCGAGCGACTCACCCGTGTGTGCTGCAGCTGAAACTCCACTATGGCCTGCTGCTGCTCACACAGTCTGGCCAGCATGTGCAAGGTGGAGTTCCACCTTGTGGGCATGTCGCATATTCGGTGGCGCCGAAGTTACGCTGCAGCACTGACAGGCGAGCAGCAGCAGGGTGAGAATGCCGACAGCGCGCACAGACGGCCCGCACTTTATGCAGCAGCTCTGACATGTCGGGGAAATTTTACAGGAACCTCTGCATCACCAGATTCAGCACATGCGCCAGGCAAGGGATGTGCGTCAAACCGGCTAGTCCCAAAGCTGCTACGAGATTTCATACATTATCGCACACCACGAGGCCGTGCTTGAGGCTCACTAGCACCAACCTCTCCTCGGTCTGTTGTTCAAGGCCCGTCCACAGCTCCTGCGCGGTGTGGGGTTTGTCCCCCAAACAGATACGTTTTAAAACTGCCTGCTGTCGTTTACCCCTGGCTGTGCTGAAGTTGGTGGTGAAGGTGTTACACTGACCGGATGAGGAGCTGGTAGAGGATGAGGAAGCAAAGTAGGAGGAGGAAGCAACAGGAGGCAAACTGAAGCGCCCTGCAATCCTTGGTGGTGGAAGGACATGCGCCAAACTGCTATCCGCCTCAGGCCTAGCCGCCACTGCATTTACCCAGTGTGCTGTTTTGGAGATATAACGGCCCTGACTGTGCTTACTGGTCCACGTATCCGTAGTCAGGTGCACCTTGCCACAGATGGCGTTGCGCAGTGCACACCTGATTTTGTCCCCTACTTGGTTGTGCAGGGAAGGGATGGCTCGCCTTGAAAAGTAGTGGCGGCTGGGCACGACGTACTATGGGACAGCCACCGCCATAAGGCCTTTAAAACTATCCGTCTCCACCAGACGGAATGACAGCATTTCAAAGGCCAGTAATGTAGAAATGCTGGCATTCAGGGCTAGGGATCGCGGGTGGGTAGGGGGGTACTTCCTCTTCCTCTCCAGCTTTTGGGATATGGAGAGCTGAACGCTTCCGTGAGACATTGTGGATATGCTTGGTGACCCAGGTTTTGGTGTTGCTGGCAGATCACTCCAGAGGTGGATGAAGAGGCCGCGACTGCAGCAGAAGAGGAAGCAGGAGGAGCCAGAGACCTTTCTTGGTTTTTGAGGTGTCTACTCCACTGCAGCTCGTGCTTTGCACTTAAATGCCTGGTCATGCAGGTTGTGCTCAGGTTGAGAACGTTTATGCCTCGCTTCAGGCTCTGATTGCACAGCGTGCAAACCACTCGTGTCTTGTCGTCAGCACATTGTCTGAAGAAATGCCACGCCAGGGAATTCCTTGGAGCTGGCTTTGGTGTGCTCGGTCCCTTGCTGCGGTGGGCAATAGGAGGCGCACTGTCTAGAGGACGGCCGCTCCGCTTTTGCACCCTGCTCCCTTTTCTGTTGTGCTGGTGGCTCTGTGCGACCACCGCCTCTTCCTCCGAACTACATCGGTCACTCGCATGACTTTGATTCCATGTGGGGTCGAGGACCTCATCGTCCTCCACATCATCTTCCACCTAGTCTTCACCCCTGCCTTCCTTGTCGGTCTGCACACTTTCGAAAGCCCCAGCAGTTGGCACCTGTGTTTCGTCATCATCCGAGACGTGCTGCGATGGTCCTCCCATGTACTCATCTTGAAACATAAGTGGTTGAGCATCGGTGCACTCAATCTCTTCCACTTCTGGGGCAGGGCTAGGTGGATGGCCCTGGGAAACCCTGCTAACAGAGTCATCAAAAAGCAGAAGAGACTGCTGCATGACTTGGGGCTCAGACTGCTTGGCTGATTTGCAAGGGGGTGAGGTGAAAGACTGATGGACATCGGCTGCAGGTGCCAACTGTGGTCTTTCAGCAGGAGACTGGGTGGGAGACAATGTGAAGGAACTGGATCCACTGTCAGCAACCCAATCTACTATCACCTGTACTTGTTCAGGCCTCACCATTCGTAGAGCAGCATTAGGCCCGACCAAATACCGCTGAAGGTTCTGTCGCCTACTCGCACCTGAGGAAGGGGTTTTACTTGTGCGTGTAGCTGGCACAGATCGACCACGTCCTCTCCCTGCAACAGGAGCTCCACCAGCAGCACCACGGCCGGGGCCACGTCCCTTATTTGACGCTCTCCTCATATTTTTTGAATTTAGGATCTTGCCCTAAATGGGTGTTTAATTAATAGTAGAATAGAACGACAGTATGTAAAGGGTGTATCTCACACGGCCTGAACCAGACTAGGCCTAAATTAAAGATTTCTTTGCACAAAATGGCTGTATTTAAAATGCCTAATTCAAACCCCTGTATATATAGGGGGGATCACACACGCCCTGAACCAGTGTAGGCCTGAATTCAATATTGGTGCACCAAATGGCGGTATTTAAAATCTCTGAGTGTAACCCAAATGCATTAAGGGTGTATCTCACAATGACATCTGCATCAAAGGCTGCCAACTAAATTTTTTGTGCCCAAATGAGTGTTTGTTTAAAAACTAAATATGACAGCAGTATATAAGCCTGTAATTCCACACGTGCTGATGCTGCAAGGCCTGAAAATAGTGTTTTTTGTCAAAAGAGTGTGTTTTTCAAACCCCAGAAAATGATGGGTGTATTTCTACCTTAAATTGCACACTGACTTAACCCTAACCCTAACCCAGACTCTTTAGATGTACCCGACGGCCCGTCCGAGGACGACGGTGAGCGCCACCTGGAGGATATGGAGAGCCTACTGCTCCCGGAGACCCTGAAACGGCGACGGGACCGGCGCCTGTGGTAATCATGCCGCCCCCGCCTCCTGTCTCCCTGTGAGGAGGAAGGGGAAACAGATAGCTACCTGCGATTGTGCGATCTGAAGGGGGAGCCAGGGGGAGGGGCGGCACGGGCTCTAGCTGAGGCCCAGCTTGCATTAATGGCCTTGAAGGGACAATGACTGCAGCCACGGGGACAGCGGCAACTCCCCTATACTGCGCCACTACTGTAGCTGGGGGCTCAATAGATTGCGAGGGAGGGGAGTAAGGGGGTTCTCAGGGGGAGAGGAGCTTTCAGACGCCCCTATTATGGCCAACAAACTCGCCTGTCACGTGTTGGCCGACACACACGGGCTGGGAAGCACTGGAGGAGGAAGGGGCGGGGCCACGGCGTAACGCTGCAAATCCTCAGCAGGCTGGCCCGAATAAACGCTATGCGTGCCGCTCGCGGTATGTTAGGCGGAGCGGGCAGCAGGAGGACTATGCTCGACTCGGGCAGGGGGTTGGGAACGCCGTGCCGACCGCCGGCCCTCCGCTGAAGCGCTGGAGCTGCACGCATCCCGCGGCAGCTCCCTACTAGGCACAGGAGCAGGCACAGGGGAGGAGGATGGCAAGGAGAAGCTAAGATCGCTCACAAAGGAGCACAGCCAACCCTCACCCTCCTCCTAAAACCTCGCCAGGAGGGCCTCCTTAAGGGCAGCTTCTCCCGCGGACATCCTTGGAGTGGACAGAGCACGAAGGGGTACGTACCAACTTCGCTTCCACTATCAAGAGGAAGTGCCTGGGACAGGGAGGGGGTATAAGTAACCTACATGACCCTGTAATGCCCCTTCAGAGTACTGGGGGTAGGATCCCAACTAATTTAACCCTTACTGGCCAATATCCGTACCCATTCCCTACAGCAAAAGGGGCCAAAAACCCAAATGCCCTTTAAAGGGGGGGGGGGGGGAGACCATCAGTCCCTGAGCACCCTCCCTATACCGTCGGGTGCTTGCCAAACATGCGACTACGGGTCCTAAAGCTCATAAAACAAAGCAATAAAAATCAAGTGTAGCAGAGAGAAGCAAAAAGCGGAACACTGTTCTTTCCAGCAATAAAAATAAAAGGTTAGCTGCACATTAACATATGACCAAGGAAAGCGGAGAGGACGGGGGGGGATGGATCCCCCCCAGGAAATAATGCGAGGGGACAGGTATGGTGAAATCCCCCCCCAGCGGGTCAATGTGTGACGTCATCGTGCCGCCTGAGCCGTACAGCGCGGGACACAAGCCGGAAGAGGCCTGCATCGCATGGCTGACAAAGAGGTAAGTATAAGTGTTAATTTTTTTTTAACTATATACAATACTTTTACAGGAACATGATTGGGGGGCCGGGCCCTGTTATTACTGGCACATAATGGGGGGGCCCTGGTATTACTGGCACATAATGGGGGGGGCCCTGTTATTACTGGCACATGATTGGGGGGGGGCTGTTATTACTGGCACATGATTGGGGGGGGCTGTTATTACTGGCACATGATTGGGGGGGCTGTTATTACTGGCACATGATTGGGGGGGCTGTTATTACTGGCACATGATTGGGGGGGGCTGTTATTACTGGCACATGATTGGGGGGGCTGTTATTACTGGCTGATGAGAGGCGCTGGGGGGGTTGATGAGAGGCACTGGGGGGCTTATGAGAGGCACTGGGGGCTGCTATGAGGCATGGGGCTCTTATCTGAGGTCTGATTGGGGGTCATTCATATTGGGGTCTGAGCTGAGGTGTGATCTGAGGTCTTATTAACATTGGTGATCTTATTGGGGCTGTTAGCTGAGGTCTTACTAATATTGGGGATCTGATTAGTGGTCTGACCTGAGGTGTAATGAAAAATATTTTTTTCTTATTGTGCCCACTTCCAGCCCGGAGCCCAGCTGCCCAGAGCACTGATCCGGAGCAGCTTGGAGAAAAAGGCCTCACAGTCTCCCACACTCCTTCTGCCCGGCCAAGCCAGCCAGCACCCCTGAGTCTTCAGAACTGTAAGTAAATTATATATAAGGGGCCAGAGAAAGTACCCGCCCCGGGTGCCAAATACCCTAGGCACGCCACTGCCCCCAGGTTAGGAATCTAAATCTTTTGTTATCATTCAGTATTATTATTCTTCTTTAAATTTTGTCTTTTCTGGAACCTTAGCTTTATGCTTAAAAGTCAGTTTGAGTGATGAAAGTCTGAATGGATATCGGCAAGTTTTTTTACAAAGCCTAGTAAAGCAAATACATCCTCATCAAGCTCAGAAGCATGTCAACAAAAAGAGATCATTGAATCACCAGCCAGGCATCATTTTGTTGAGCCAATAAAATATTTTTCACACAAACACGCTTAAAAGTTTACGATATAAACAACTCGCAGTTTACTGAAAAAGAATATACACGGCGAGCAAAAATGCTGTCCCCCCCAGATTTTTTGGGGTTCCTAAACCCATGCATATGACATTTCCCACCTTAAAATGAGAGTCTAAGAGGAACCTATCCTTAACGGTAGGAGGACCCCTTTTCTGCAACTAATCCCTCCTCATGGCTGCCGGCTGGGTACATAGTGATCTGACGCTCGCAGCCTTAATTAATATAGGGGAATCAGCTACTTATTCCCCTGGCCGATATCCACAGGTGGTCCCTAGAAATCAATGTTTTCACTGTTCTGAGGACAATAATGCTGTGACGCAGGCGTCCGCATTTTATAGTGCGCTTTGGCATTTGGTTCTACTGGTGCAGTATTTTCTGCGGCACTGCTGGCCCCTGCCTTCTTCTGTGGTCCCTGCCTACTTGTGTTTCTTTGCCTTCTGTCAATCTGGATCTGCCTATGACATGGGGCCCCCATTTTTTTTTTTTCAGGGTCACTTTAAGTTTAGGTTAAGGCATCTATATGTACCGTGAGCTTCCCATGGCATCTGTATGATCTGTGAGCTTTCCCATGGGAAATTTATGTACAGGGACCGTTCCCATGGCATCTGTATGTACTGGGAGCTTCCCATGGCATCTGTATGTACTGGGAGCTTCCCATGGCATCTGTATGTACTGGGAGCTTTCCCATGACAAATGTATGTACAGGGACCGTTCCCATGGCATCTGTATGTACTGGGAGCTTTCCATGACATCTGTATGTACTGGGAGCTTTCCATGACATCTGTATGTACAGGGACAGTTCCCATGGTATCTGTATGTACTGGGACCGTTCCCATGGCATCTGTATGTACTGGGACCGTCCCCATGGTATCTGTATGTACAGGGAGCTTTCCTATGACATCTGTATGTACTGGGAGCTTTCCATGACATCTGTATGTACAGGGACCGTTCCCATGGTATCTGTATGTACAGGGACCGTTCCCATGGCATCTGTATGTACTGGGAGCTTCCCATGGCATCTGTATGTACTGGGAGCTTCCCATGGCATCTGTATGTACTGGGAGCTTTCCTATGGCATCTGTATGTACTGGGAGCTTCCCATGGCATCTGTATGTACTAGTACGAGCTTCCCATGGCATCTGTATAGACAGGGAGCTTCCCATGGCATCTGTATGTACTGGGAGCTTCCCATGGCATCTGTATGTACTGGGAGCTTTCCATGACATCTGTATGCACAGGGACCGTTCCCATGGTATCTGTATGTACAGGGACTGTTCCCATGGCATCTGTATGTACTGGGAGCTTTCCCATGGTATATGTATGTATGGGAGCTTTCCTATGGCATCTGTATGTACAGGGACCATTCCCATGGTATCTGTATGTACTGGGAGCTTTCCCATGGCATCTGTATGTACTGGGAGCTTCCCATGGCATCTGTATGTACTGGGAGCATTCCTATGGCATCTGTATGTACAGGGAGCTTTCCTAAGGCATCTGTATGTACAGGAACCATTCCCATGGCATCTGTATGTACAGGGACCGTTCCCATGGCATCTGTATGTACAGGGACCGTTCCCATGGCATCTGTATGTACTGGGAGCTTCCCATGGCATCTGTATGTACTGGGAGCTTTCCCATGGCATCTGTATGTACAGGGACCGTTCCCATGGCATCTGTATGTACTGGGAGCCTTCCTATGGCATCTGTATGTACAGGGAGCTTTCCTATGGCATCTGTATGTACTGAGAGCTTCCCATGGCGTCTGTATGTACTGGGAGCTTTCCCATGGCATCTGTATGTACTGGGAGCTTTCCCATGGCATCTGTATGTACTGGGAGCTTCCCATGGCATCTGTATGTACTGGGAGCTTTCCCATGGTATATGTATGTACTGGGAGCTTCCCATGGCATCTGTATGTACTGGGAGCTTTCCCATAGTATCTGTATGTACTAGGAGCTTTCCCATGGCATCTGTATGTACTGGGAGCTTCCCATGGCATCTGTATGTACTGGGAGCTTCCCATGGCATCTGTATGTACTGGGAGCTTTCCTATGGCATCTGTATGTACAGGGAGCTTTCCTATGGCATCTGTATGTACTGGGAGCTTCCCATGGCATCTGTATGTACAGGGAGCTTTCCTATGGCATCTGTATGTACAGGGACCGTTCCCATGGCATCTGTATGTACAGGGACCATTCCCATGGCATCTGTATGTACAGAGACCGTTCCCATGGCATCTGTATGTACTGGGAGCTTCCCATGGCATCTGTATGTACTGGGAGTTTTCCCATGGCATCTGTATGTACAGGGACCGTTCCCATGGCATCTGTATGTACTGGGACCGTTCCCATGGCATCTGTATGTACTGGGACCGTCCCCATGGTATCTGTATGTACTGGGAGCTTTCCCATGGCATCTGTATGTACAGGGACCGTTCCCATGGCATCTGTATGTACTGGGAGCTTTCCTATGGCATCTGTATGTACAGGGAGCTTTCCTATGGCATCTGTATGTACTGAGAGCTTCCCATGGCGTCTGTATGTACTGGGAGCTTTCCCATGGCATCTGTATGTACTGGGAGCTTTCCCATGGCATCTGTATGTACTGGGAGCTTCCCATGGCATCTGTATGTACTGGGAGCTTTCCCATGGTATATGTATGTACTGGGAGCTTCCCATGGCATCTGTATGTACTGGGAGCTTTCCCATAGTATCTGTATGTACTGGGAGCTTTCCCATGGCATCTGTATGTACTGGGAGCTTCCCATGGCATCTGTATGTACTGGGAGCTTCCCATGGCATCTGTATGTACTGGGAGCTTTCCTATGGCATCTGTATGTACTGGGAGCTTCCCATGGCATCTGTATGTACAGGGAGCTTTCCTATGGCATCTGTATGTACAGGGACCGTTCCCATGGCATCTGTATGTACAGGGACCGTTCCCATGGCATCTGTATGTACAGGGACCGTTCCCATGGCATCTGTATGTACTGGGAGCTTCCCATGGCATCTGTATGTACTGGGAGTTTTCCCATGGCATCTGTATGTACAGGGACCGTTCCCATGGCATCTGTATGTACTGGGACTATTCCCATGGCATCTGTATGTACTGGGACCGTCCCCATGGTATCTGTATGTACAGGGAGCTTTCCTATGACATCTGTATGTACTGGGAGCTTTCCATGACATCTGTATGTACAGGGACCGTTCCCATGGTATCTGTATGTACAGGGACCGTTCCCATGGCATCTGTATGTACTGGGAGCTTCCCATGGCATCTGTATGTACTGGGAGCTTCCCATGGCATCTGTATGTACTGGGAGCTTCCCATGGCATCTGTATGTACTGGGAGCTTCCCATGGCATCTGTATGTGCTGGGAGCTTCCCATGGCATCTGTATGTACTGGGAGCTTTCCATGACATCTGTATGTACAGGGACCGTTCCCATGGTATCTGTATGTACAGGGACCGTTCCCATGGCATCTGTATGTACTGGGAGCTTTCCATGGTATATGTATGTATGGGAGCTTTCCTATGGCATCTGTATGTACAGGGACCATTCCCATGGTATATGTATGTACTGGGAGCTTTCCCATGGCATCTGTATGTACTGGGAGATTCCCATGGCATCTGTATGTACCGGGAGCATTCCTATGGCATCTGTATGTACAGGGAGCTTTCCTATGGCATCTGTATGTACAGGAACCATTCCCATGGCATCTGTATGTACAGGGACCGTTCCCATGGCATCTGTATGTACAGGGACCGTTCCCATGGCATCTGTATGTACTGGGAGCTTCCCATGGCATCTGTATGTACTGGGAGCTTTCCCATGGCATCTGTATGTACAGGGACCGTTCCCATGGCATCTGTATGTACTGGGAGCTTTCCTATGGCATCTGTATGTACAGGGAGCTTTCCTATGGCATCTGTATGTACTGAGAGCTTCCCATGGCGTCTGTATGTACTGGGAGCTTTCCCATGGCATCTGTATGTACTGGGAGCTTTCCCATGGCATCTGTATGTACTGGGAGCTTCCCATGGCATCTGTATGTACTGGGAGCTTTCCCATGGTATATGTGTGTACTGGGAGCTTCCCATGGCATCTGTATGTACTGGGAGCTTTCCCATAGTATCTGTATGTACTGGGAGCTTTCCCATGGCATCTGTATGTACTGGGAGCTTCCCATGGCATCTGTATGTACTGGGAGCTTTCCCATAGTATCTGTATGTACTGGGAGCTTTCCCATGGCATCTGTATGTACTGGGAGCTTTCCTATGGCATCTGTATGTACTGGGAGCTTCCCATGGCATCTGTATGTACTGAGAGCTTTCCTATGGCATCTGTATGTACAGGGAGCTTTCCTATGGCATCTGTATGTACTGGGAGCTTCCCATGGCATCTGTATGTACAGGGAGCTTTCCTATGGCATCTGTATGTACAGGGACCGTTCCCATGGCATCTGTATGTACTGGGAGCTTCCCATGGCATCTGCATGTACTGGGAGCTTCCCATGGCATCTGTATGTACTGGGAGCTTCCCATAGTATCTGTATGTACTGGGAGCTTTCCCATGGCATCTGTATGTACTGGGAGCTTCCCATGGCATCTGTATGTACTGGGAGCTTCCCATGGCATCTGTATGTACTGGGAGCTTTCCCATGGCATCTGTATGTACAGGGACCGTTCCCATGGCATCTATATGTACTGGGAGCTTCCCATGGCGTCTGTATGTACTGGGAGCTTTCCCATGGCATCTGTATGTACTAGGAGCTTTCCCATGGCATCTGTATGTACTGGGAGCTTCCCATGGCATCTGCATGTACTGGGAGCTTCCTATGGCATCTGTATGTACTGGGAGCTTCCCATGGCATCTGTATGTACTGGGAGCTTCCCATGGCATCTGTATGTACTGGGAGCTTTCCCATGGTATATGTATGTACAGGGACCGTTCCCATGGCATCTGTATGTACAGGGACCGTTCCCATGGCATCTGTATGTACTGGGAGCTTTCCTATGGCATCTGTATGTACTGGGAGCTTCCCATGACAAATGTATGTACAGGGAGCTTTCCTATGACATACTGTATATATGTACAAGGAGCTTTTTCATGGCATCTGTATGTACCAGAAGCTTTCCCAATGCATATGTATGTACGAGTACTTTTTCCATGACATATGTATGTACGAGTACTTTTTCCATGACATATGTATGTACGAGTACTTTTTCCATGGCATATGTATATACCGGGAGCTTTCCTATGACATATATATGTACAAGGAGCTTTTTCATGGCACCTGTATGCAGGGCTGGGACAAAGGTCCACCACCAACAGAGGCTGAGCTGCCCAAGTGCGCCCACCCCACCCGGGGCGTTCCTTGTAATTTTACCCCATCCAGAACCCCATCAGACCTCAGATCAGATGGAAAAGAATATTATCTGTAAAATACATTACCCTACTTTGTGAGAATTCTCCACCTCCAAACTTGCGGTCGCACTGCTAATGACGTGAGGAGGCGTTCCTGAGTTTTGACGATCTGCACATGCGCAAACGGACAGTTTATGGAAAATCTCAGCGGAGTTCAGCTTCACACCGAGGCCGTAATAGTTCCCTACTGAGGCTCTCCGGCGCATGCGCAGTGTCCCGGTGTGGAGCTGAACTCCGCTGAGATTTTGTATAAACTGTCCGTTTGCGCATGCGCAGATCGTCAAAACTCAGGAACGCCTCCTCACGTCATTAGCAGTGCGACCGGAAGTTAGGAGGTACTAGGTAGGGAAATCTCATGAAGTAGGATAATGTAACTCTGTAACGTTACACTGCAGGTGCGGCAGCAGCCTGCCGCCCAGACTGGCCTGCGCCCTGAGGCTGGAGCCTCCCGAGCCTCTGTGTTGGCCCGGCCCTGTCTGTATGTAACAGGAGCTTTTATATGGTAACTGTATGGGAGTTTTCCCATAACAAATATATATACCTCAAGCTTTCCCATGACATACAGTACAGACCAAAAGTTTGGACACACCTTCTCATTCAAAGAGTTTTCTTTATTTTCATGACTATGAAGGCATCAAAACTATGAATTAACACATGTGGAATTATATACATAACAAACAAGTGTGAAACAACTGAAAATATGTAATATTCTAGGTTCTTCAAAGTAGCCACCTTTTGCTTTGATTACTGCTTTGCACACTCTTGGCATTCTCTTGATGAGCTTCAAGAGGTAGTCCCCTGAAATGTTCTTCCAACAGTCTTGAAGGAGTTCCCAGAGATGCTTAGCACTTGTTGGCCCTTTTGCCTTCACTCTGCGGTCCAGCTCACCCCAAACCATCTCGATTGGGTTCAGGTCCGGTGACTGTGGAGGCCAGGTCATCTGGCGCAGCACCCCATCACTCTCCTTCATGGTCAAATAGCCCTTACTTTCAAAGTTTTCCCAATTTTTCGGCTGACTGACTGACCTTCATTTCCTAAAGTAATGATGGCCACTCATTTTTCTTTACTTAGCTGCTTTTTTCTTGCCATAATACAAATTCTAACAGTCTATTCAGTAGGACTATCAGCTGTGTATCCACCTGACTTCTCCTCAACGCCACTGATGGTCCCAACCCCATTTATAAGGCAAGAAATCCCACTTATTAAACCTGACAGGGCACACCTATGAAGTGAAAACCATTTCAAGGGACTACCTCTTGAAGCTCATCAAGAGAATGCCAAGAGTGTGCAAAGCAGTAATCAAAGCAAAAGGTGGCTACTTTGAAGAACCTAGAATATGACATATTTTCAGTTGTTTCACACTTGTTTGTTATGTATATAATTCCACATGTGTTAATTCATAGTTTTGATGCCTTCAGTGTGAATCTACAATTTTCATAGTCATGAAAATAAAGAAAACTCTTTGAATGAGAAGGTGTGTCCAAACTTTTGGTCTGTACTGTATGTATGTACTGGGAGCTTTGTCATGGCTTATGTAGGTACTGGGAGCCTTCCCATGACATATGCATGTACAGGGAGTTTCTCATGACATATGTATGTATGGGAACATTCCCATGGCTTAGGTATGTAAAGTGATCTTTCCCATGACATATGTATATACTGTGAACTTTCCCATGACATATGTATATGCTGTGAACTTTTCCATGGCTTATGTATGTACCGGGAGCCTGGTATATATCACCTACAGTTACAAGGCAGCATAGAGTACATTCAGCTCTCTGCACTTGTACAGGTTTCCCCTCCTCGGTAGGTTCTTCTACTTCTCAAAGAAAAAGCGAATGTATCGAGATTCGATTTCCAGATTAGCTTGTTACTTTTGTTGCTTTGTTTTTTATTTCATTCAGACTTTGATGAATTATTCAGATCGTTTTCTTCGCAGAGCAGCTGTGGGACTCCTGAGCAGTCTTGTATGAAATATATGGAGAAGGCACGAAAACAAACGCCGGACGCCGCTCATTCTCCTGCATCACAAAATACAATGTTCTTTAAAGAAAACCTGTCACCATTCACTCAGAAGATCATGACGTTGACCTAATGTCCCAAAGCTAGTGGGTGAGATTACACCCCCCAAGCCCCCTCTCTATCGGATGATATAGAAATTCTGAAATGTTTTTTTCTGGTGCTGCTCACTATTACCAATAAACGTGGTCAATTCACCTCCTTGCAGGAAGCACCACATTGCCACGTTAACCATCTCATCGAGTTCTTGCAGAGATGGGCCCTGACAAACATAACAAATGGGCTTTAGAAGTTGAACAACTCGAGCCATCTGGCCAGAAGTATGTTACAAAGTCATTTAAGACAAGACGCTGTGATCCATTGTACGGGACCAGCGTAGCCTTTTATCACCGCGTCCTTCTCCATATGTTCAGTCGCCAAAGAGCTTAATGGATGGATTTACTTTAAAGGGGCAGAGAAGAGAATTGAGCCACGAGCATATAATAGTAAGAGGCTTCCATGTAAATTTCTGTAGTCCTCATAAGACCAGATGATAACTTCTAATAATTCTCGCTTGTACTCAATGATTGCATCAAATATCAAGGGAATGTGTTCCTGTGAAGCTGAATATCTTTAATATGTATTAGTCTCAGTGTTAAATTCTGAGGGGGGTTGAGCCAGTGGTGTACCTGCAAAGTAGGCAGACCACGTGACTGCTACGGGGCCCTGGGGAAAGGGGGACCCAGCGCTGAAATTCTGCTTCTCTTCCCCATTATCAGGCAGCCACCAATAGAGGGACCTCAATGCAAAGAGATCATTTCAGCTTCCATGGCAATTGCATAAATTCCTGTACACTGAGCTCCCCCTAGTGGTGGCTGCAGGAAAACAGTTTTATAATAAAAGCAGGAGACTTATCAACCAGTTGTCTGGTGTAAATACATTGAGAAATATGATGTTCAAAATGAATGCCACAATTTTGAGCACCTGTTTATTACAGTTTGTATTTAATAAAAATGTATTCCTTTATTAAAAATAAAATAAAGAAAAAAAGGAAGTGCACATTCGTCAGAAAGCTGGGGTATTGCACTTTGCGTTCTGCACTGCCTGGGAGTTATTAACACTCGCATACTCAGAAACTGAACTGGGTCGGGCAAAGCTGTCCATACTAAGTTTTGCTATGGGACCCAATGAGATTTGTTCGTGCCTTTAGTCTGAACCTAAATGTGGATTAATGGGTGGAGGTACATGAAGGTTCACCCTCATTCTGCCCTTACTGTAGTGATACTCAGCTTTCAGGCATTGACTCCATGTTGTACTAGCATGCAGCAGAAGCATTAGAGCTGCAGTCTAGAGGTATGTTCACATGGCACAGATTCCACACCGAAATCCTCATCAATTCTGCAAGCATTGTTTTTACAATTCCATGTATATGCTCTGGAAGAATACTGAGCATGCACATTATATCCTCGGATTTCACATGTCAAAAACCCAGATTAGTCCCATTAAAATGAGCCTGTCACCTGGTCCTACATCAACAGCATGCTGTTCCCAAACTAATTCGCTAAGAAGGGTTCGATATGGTTTGACACCATAAACCCCATCTGCATAGCAGCATGCTGGTGATTTTGTGCCCCCAAACCAGGTGACAGGTTCCTTTGAATGGTCCTTGTGGGAATCCATGTCAGTTATGGAAAGTGCAGAGCGATGAGACATGAGATTTTGCTCATTATAGTTTAAGAGGTTTTCTGACACCCCCAAAGATTATGCGCCAGGAACGAGGTTTACTCACCTCTCAGTCTCCTGATACCCCTGGCAGACTTTTCCTCTGCGGCTGCAGTGATGAAGCCCTGACTACTCCATGTGACCCTTGCAGATGGTTATGATCCCAGCAGTCACCTGGGGTTGTCAGACACATCATTGCTGCAGCATCTGTCTCTCACGTCATTGGTATTTACTGCTGTGATCATGTGTCATCCAGAAACATTAGAGAGGTCGATCAAGGGGCAGGGAAATGAGCAGGAAGTAAAATGCCCAAAAACAATATACACTGCTCAAAAAAATAAAGGGAACACTTAAACAACACAATGTAACTCCAAGTCAGTCACACTTCTGTGAAATCAAACTGTCCACTTAGGAAGCAACACTGAGTGACAATCAATTTCACATGCTGTTGTGCAAATGGGATAGACAACAGGTGGAAATTATAGGCAATTAGCAAGACACCCCCAATAAAGGAGTGGTTCTGCAGGTGGTGACCACAGACCACTTCTCAGTTCCTATGCTTCCTGGCTGATGTTTTGGTCACTTTTGAATGCTGGCGGTGCTTTCACTCTAGTGGTAGCAGGAGACGGAGTCTACAACCCACACAAGTGGCTCAGGTAGTGCAGCTTATCCAGGATGGCACATCAATGCGAGCTGTGGCAAGAAGGTTTGCTGTGTCTGTCAGCGTAGTGTCCAGAGCATGGAGGCGCTACCAGGAGACAGGCCAGTACATCAGGAGACGTGGAGGAGGCCGTAGGAGGGCAACAACCCAGCAGCAGGACCGCTACCTCCGCCTTTGTGCAAGGAGGAACAGGAGGAGCACTGCCAGAGCCCTGCAAAATGACCTCCAGCAGGCCACAAATGTGCATGTGTCTGCTCAAACAGTCAGAAACAGACTCCCTGAGAGTAATATGAGGGCCCGACGTCCACAGGTGGGGGTTGTGCTTACAGCCCAACACCGTGCAGGATGTTTGGCATCTGCCAGAGAACACCAAGATTGGCAAATTCGCCACTGGCGCCCTGTACTCTTCACAGATGAAAGCAGGTTCACACTGAGCACATGTGACAGACGTGACAGAGTCTGGAGACGCCGTGGAGAACGTTCTGCTGCCTGCAACATCCTCCAGCATGACTGGTTTGGCATTGGGTCAGTAATGGTGTGGGGTGGCATTTCTTTGGAGGGCCGCACAGCCCTGCATGTGCTCGCCAGAGGAAGCCTGACTGCCATTAGGTACCGAGATGAGATACTCAGAGCCCTTGTGAGACCATATGCTGGTGCGGTTGGCCCTAGGTTCCTCCTAATGCAAGACAATGCTAGACCTCATGTGGCTGGAGTGTGTCAGCAGTTCCTGCAAGACGAAGGCATTGATGCTATGGACTGGCCCGCCCGTTCCCCAGACCTGAATCCAATTGAGCACATCTGGGACATCATGTCTCGCTCTATCCACCAACGTCACGTTGCATCACAGACTGTTCAGGAGTTGGCAGATGCTTTAGTCCAGGTCTGGGAGGAGATCCCTCAGGAGACCGTCCGCCACCTCATCAGGAGCATGCACAGGCGTTGTAGGGAGGTCATACAGGCACGTGGAGGCCACACACACTACTGAGCCTCATTTTGACTTGTTTTAAGGACATTACATCAAAGTTGGATCAGCCTGTAGTGTGTTTTTCCACTTTAATTTTGAGTGTGACTTCAAATCCAGACCTCCATGGGTTAAAAAATTTGATTTCCATTTTTTTATTTTTGTGTGATTTTGTTGTCAGCACATTCAACTATGTAAAGAACAAAGTATTTCAGAAGAATATTTAATTAATTCAGATCTAGGATGTGTTATTTTTGTGTTCCCTTAATTTTTTTGAGCAGTGTATAAAGCTACTCCTGCTCTATAACCTGCTGCTCAGCTCCTCCTGCTCTCTAACCTGCTGCTCAGCTCATCCCACTCTATAACCTGCTGCTCAACTCCTCCCACTCTATAACCTGCTGCTCAGCTCCTCCTGCTCTCTAACTTGCTGCTCAGCTCCTCCTGCTCTCTAACCTGCTGCTCAGCTCCTCCTGCTCTATAACCTGCTGCTCAGCTCATCCCACTCTATAACCTGCTGCTCAGCTCATCCCACTCTATAACCTGCTGCTCAGCTCCTCCTGCTCTCTCACCTGCTGCTCAGCTCCTCCTGTTCATTATCCTGCTGCTCAGCTCCTCCTGCTCTATAACCTGTTGCTCAGATCCTCCTGCTTTCTAACCTGCTGCTCAGCTCCTCCTGTTCACTAACCTGCTGCTCAGCTCTGCCTGCTCTATAACCTGCTGCTCAGCTCCGCCTGCTTTCTAACCTGATGCTCAGCTCCGCCTGCTCTATAACCTGCTGCTCAGGTCCTCCTGCTTTCTAACTTGCTGCTCAGCTCAACCCACTCTATAACCTGCTGCTCATCTCCTCCTGCTCTATAACCTGCTGCTCAGCTCATCCTACTCTATAACCTGCTGCTCAGCTTCTCATCTTTGTCTGCTCTATAACATACTACTATCATTACTAATATTATTACTATTGATACCATTACAACAAAAATCACTAGTAATAATGCTACTAAGGCCTCATGCACACGACCGTTCCATTTTTTGCGGTCCGCAAACCGCAAATCCGCAAAAAACGGAAGCTGCCTGTGTGCCTTCCGTAATTTGTAGAAATGCCTATTCTTGTCCGCAAAATGGACAAGAATAGGACATGTTCTATTTTTTTTGCGGGGCTATGGAACGGAGCAACGGATGCGGACAGCACACAGACTGCTGTCCGCATCTTTTGCGGCCCCTTTGAAGTGAATGGGTCTGCACCCGAGCTGCAAAAACTGCGGCTCGGATGCGGACCCAAAAAACGGTTGTATAAATAGCACCGCTAACAATATTACTCCTACTGCTACAAATATTACTATTACTGTTACTAGTAATAATACTATCAGTATTACTACTATTTCTTTTACTAACAGCACTATTACTAGTACTGCTTTATCTACCATTGCTTCTACTTTTGAAAATACTACTAATACCACTTCACTAATACCACTTCACTACTATTACTACCACTGCTACTTCTACTGGTATTACTACTACTGCAATTAATACAACTACTACTGCTATTGCACTACTATTATTACATGTATTACTACTATTAGCATTATGATTACTAATACGAATTGCGGTCCGCAATGCACGGGCACCGACCGCGGGGCAGCCGCATGCGGATCACGGACCCATTCACTTGAATGGGGTCTGTGATCTTCAACCGATGGTCCGCACCGCAAAAAAGTAGTGCATGCACTACTATTTTGCGGTGCGGAGGCACGGCCAGAAACACCACTGAAGCACTTTGTGGTGCTTCCGTGGGGTTCCGATCCGTGCTTTCGAACCGCATCTCTGGGTTTGCGGACCCATTCAATTGAATGGGTCCGCATCCGTGATGCGGGGTGCCCAAGGCCGGTGCCCGGTGTATTGCGGACCAGCTGTATGAAGGCCGCAATTCGGCCACGGTGGGGAAACGGCTGTGTGCATGAATCCTTATACTGATATTATAACTAAAACTACTACTACTACTACTACTTATATTAGTACCACCACTATGATTACTACTAATACTACTAGTATTACTAATGTTACAAGTACTACAGCTACTTCTTTTTCTACCACTAGTACTAGGACCACTACTGCTGCAGACCAGCCTGCCATTTCTTTACCTCCGTGGATGTGTGTCGTATAGGGATGAGCGAACCCGAACTGTATAGTTCGGGTTCGTACCGAATTTTGGGGTGTCCGTGACACGGACCATCAATAGTGTGGTTATTTTTTGCTATATCCTACATTAGGGTCAAGCTTTCATCAAGTGCATTTAACCATCAATAGTGTGGTTATTTTTTGGCCATATACTACATCAGGGGCAAGATGAGCCTGTCACCCAGCGCCTAAAAAATAGGCCTGACATTTATATTCCTCCAAATCAGTACTGTTTTAGCTGGTCAAGTTATTTTTAGTGACCGTCAAAGCACAGTTTTTGTTCTGAGTTGAAAAACTATTCCCAAATTTTGAATTCTCAAAATTAGTAGTTTCTGCTATATCAGGCCTACTTTAAATCTATCCCTAAAAGGGTATATTAGATTCAAGGTGCTGATAGGGTCATTCTGAAAAACTTAACACACACGCTACTGTGCAGATACAAGTCTAATTCTGTGATTAAACCTATACCTGTCACCCAGCGCCTAAAAAATAGGCCTCACATTTATATTCAGCTAAATCTGTCATTACTGCTGTGCCTGTATTAGTGTAATACGGTACCTAAATAGATAGCCAGATAGTGTTAGGTGCCTGTAAAAAAAGGCCTGAATTTTAATTCAATACATTGGCCCGAATAATATTTTTCTTATTGTGGTGAACGGTAACAATGAGGAAAACATCTAGTAAGGGACGCGGACGTGGACATGGTCGTGGTGGTGTTAGTGGACCCTCTGGTGCTGGGAGAGGACGTGGCCGTTCTGCCACAGCCACACGTCCTAGTGAACCAACTACCTCAGGTCCCAGTAGCCGCCAGAATTTACAGGGATATTTGGTGGGGCCCAATTCTCTGTTACGGGACCTCTCTCCTCTGCCTGGGTGCCTGGGCCTAAATGTGTGACAGCGGCCTGTTCCAGTGGTGGGTGACGTGAAGCCTGATTCTCTGCTATGACATGAAGACTGATTCTCTGCTGACATGAAGCCAGATTCTCTGTTACGGGATCTTTCTCCTCTGTCTGGGTGTCGGGGCCTAAATATGTGACAGTGGCCTGTTCCAGTGGTGGGTGACGTGAAGCCTGATTTTCTGCTATGACATGAAGACTGATTCTCTGCTGACATGAAGCCAGATTCTCTGTTACGGGACCTCTCTCCTCTGCCTGGGTGCCTGGGCCTAAATATGTGACAGTGGCCTGTTCCAGTGGTGGGTGACGTGAAGCCTGATTCTCTGCTATGACATGAAGACTGATTCTCTGCTGACATGAAGCCAGATTCTCTGTTACGGGACCTCTCTCCTCTGTCTGGGTGCCGGGGCCTAAATGTGTGACAGTGGCCTGTTCCAGTGGTGGGTGACGTGAAGCCTGATTTTCTGCTATGACATGAAGACTGATTCTGTGCTGACATGAAGCCAGATTCTCTGTTACGGGACCTCTCTCCTCTGCCTGGGTGCCTGGGCCTAAATATGTGACAGTGGCCTGTTCCAGTGGTGGGTGACGTGAAGCCTGATTCTCTGCTATGACATGAAGACTGATTCTCTGCTGACATGAAGCCAGATTCTCTGTTATGGGACCTCTCTCCTCTGTCTGGGTGCCGGGGCCTAAATGTGTGACAGTGGCCTGTTCCAGTGGTGGGTGACGTGAAGCCTGATTCTCTGCTATGACATGAAGACTGATTCTGTGCTGACATGAAGCCAGATTCTCTGTTACGCGACCTCTCTCCTCTGCCTGGGTGCCTGGGCCTAAATATGTGACAGTGGCCTGTTCCAGTGGTGGGTGACGTGAAGCCTGATTCTCTGCTATGACATGAAGACTGATTCTCTGCTGACATGAAGCCAGATTCTCTGTTACGGGACCTCTCTACTCTGTCTGGGTGCCTGGGCCTAAATATGTGACAGTGGCCTGTTCCAGTGGTGGGTGACGTGAAGCCTGATTCTCTGCTATGACATGAAGACTGATTCTGTGCTGACATGAAGCCAGATTCTCTGTTACGGGACCTCTCTCCTCTGTCTGGGAGCCGGGGCCTAAATATGTGACAGTGGCCTGTTCCAGTGGTGGGTGACGTGAGCTCTGCTATGACATGAAGACTGATTCAATGCTGACATGAAGCCAGATTCTCTGCTATGGGACCTCTGTCCAATTGATATTGGTTAATTTTTATTTTATTTTTTTTTATTTTAATTCATTTCCCTATCCACTCTTGTTTGCAGGGGATTTACCTACATGTTGCTGCCTTTTGCAGCCCTCTAGCTCTTTCCTGGGCTGTTTTACAGCCTTTTTAGTGCCGAAAAGTTTGGGTCCCCATTGACTTCAATGGGGTTCGGGTTCGGGACAAAGTTCGGGTCGGGTTCGGATCCCGAACCCGAACATTTCAGGGAAGTTCGGCCGAACTTCTCGAACCCGAACATCCAGGTGTTTGCTCAACTCTAGTGTCGTACTTTGAGCAATGGTTTTTAACGGCTGAGATACTAGAGGTGGTAATGTAGATAATAAGCCAGTGTCATGTATACATTACTTGCTAATTATCAGCTAATCCCATTCCCCACAATACCCAGATCCTGAATATCAATCACCAGTGCGCCCTGCTCTTCTTCTGCACATCGTCTCCATTATTTCCTTCAGCCATTTCTCATGTCCACGTCCGCAGGCTTTCATTTTATGCTCCAGGGAACTTTCTTTTCCTTCTCTTCGCAGTCGTTCTGATCTCACACTAGAGTTTTGGCACAAGGACAATGCAATAAGTAAACACAATGATTGTTTGGGCAGGTATAATAGCCGGCAATCGTGTAGCGCTTACTGTGGCAGTTGAAGGATAGGTGAAGGTTTCGCCCTGTTCGCCTGAATAGCGGCATTGCATAACAAATCAATCCAACAAGAGAGGAGAAAACAGACTCTGCTGGGCTATAATTATCTGCAGCATCGCCCGCACACACTTATTGTACAGTGTGGAAGGCTGTTTTTTTATTATTATATTTGTATTTTTTGAATAAACCTCAAGCTTAGAAAATTCACCTGAACTGAACAGCATTAAGATTACAGAAAAAGTCCAGTCTTACCACCCTATATAATTAGCGCTGGATAAAGGCGAGGATGCTTTTTTTTCTAAAATAATACGGGAAAAAATTATTAAATTTAGTGTTTTTTTTACAAGGTTTACAATCTGTTCTGATCTGGGCTGAGAAGCACCGCAATTATAAAGAGGCTCAAGGCTCTTAACCGTTGTGAGACCTGAAGTCTATGCAAACAGCTGGAGAAGATTTGAGGTATAATTTACACTAATAATATGCATTATCTGCATTACATATCATTTAACCCCCGCATCATCATTTAATGGGAACTTTTTGCTCAGTAATCCAGCCCCATATCATTAAACTAGGGTTGAGCGAACCCGAACTGTAAAGTTCGGGTTCGTACCGAACTTTAGGATTTTTGGACCCCAGACCCGAACCCGAACATTTCAGTAAAAGTTCATGTTCGGGTTCGGTGTTCGGCGCTTTCTTGGCTCTTTTTGAAAGGCTGCACAGCAGCCAATCAACAAGCGTCATACTACTTGCCCCAAGAGGCCATCACAGCTATGACTACTAATGGCATGGCTGTGATTGGCCAGAGCAGCATGTGACCCAGCCTCTATATAAGCTGGAGTCACGTAGCACTGCCCGTCACTCTGCTGGTACTAGTGTAGGGAGAGGTTGCAGCTGGACTGAATAGGAGAGAATCTAACTCAGCGATCTACAGACAAATAGTTGTGTGGGTGCAGGACACTATCGTTTTACCCTGCCCTGAGACCATTGACCAAAAAAAATAAAACTTTTATAATTCTGTTAGTTAGGTGGGTGGCGGTGGCGGCGGCCGTTTTTATGCAAGCATCTGAGCTTTTGGGACCTTGCAAATCACCATTTTTTTGGGGCAAACTACAACACCTGGATTAGTCAGTGTGCAATTAAAGCTAGAAATACACCCATCATTTTCTGGGATTTGAAAAACACACTTTTTTGACAAAAGACAATATTTTCAGGCCTTGCAGCATCAGCACGTGTGAAATTACAGGCTTATATACTGCTGTCATTTGGGCACAAAAAATTGAGTTTGGCAGCCTTTGATGCAGATGTCATTGTGAGATGCACCCTTAATACATTTGGGTTACATTCAGAGATTTTAAATACCTCCATTTGGTGCACCAATATTGAATTCAGGCCTATACTGGTTCAGGCCCTGTGAGATACCTCCTCTACATAAAGGGGTTTGATTCAAGGATTTGAAATACAGCCATTTTGTGCAAAGGTATATTTACTTCAGGCCTACACTGGTTCAGGCCCTGTGAGATACCCCCTCTACATACAGGGGTTTGATTCAGGGATTTGAAATACAGCCATTTGAAATGCAGCCATTTTGGGCAAATAAATCTTTAATTGAGGCCTAGTCTGGTTCAGGCCGTGTGAGATACACCCTTTACATACTGTTGTTCTAGTCTACTATTAATTTAACACCCATTTAGAACAAGATCCTAAATTCAAAAAATATGAGGAGAGCGTCAAATACGGGACTTGGCCCAGGTCGTGGTGCTGCTGGTGGAGCTCCTGTTGCAGGGAGAGGACGTGGTCGATCTGTGCCAGCTACACGCACAAGTGAAACCCCTTCCTCAGGTGCGAGTAGGCGACAAAACCTGCAGCGGTATTTGGTCGGGCCTAATGCTGCTCTACGAATGGTGAAGCCTGAACAAGTACAGGCGATAATAGATTGGGTTGCTGACAGTGGATCCCGTTCCTTCACATTGTCTCCCACCTAGTCTCCTGCTGAAAGACCACAGTTGGCACCTGCAGCCGATGTCCATCAGTCTTTCACCTCTCCCCCTTTGCAAATCAGCCAAGCAGTCTGAGCCCCAAGTCATGCAGCAGTCTCTTCTGCTTTTTGATGACTCTGTTAGCAGGGTTTCCCAGGGCCATCCACCTAGCCCTGCCCCAGAAGTGGAAGAGATTGAGTGCACCGATGCCCAACCACTTATCTTTCAAGATGAGTACATGGGAGGACCATCGCAGCATGTCTCGGATGATGACGAAACACAGGTGCCAACTGCTGGGGCTTTCGAAAATGTGCAGACCGACATGGAATTCAGGGGTGAAGACTGGGTGGAAGTTGATGTGGAGGACGATGAGGTCCTCTACTCTACATGGAATCAAGGTCATGCGAGTGACCTATGTAGTTTGGAGGAAAAGGCGGTGGTCGCACAGAGCCACCAGCACAGCAGAAGAGGGAGCAGGGTCCATCGCAGCAAGGGACCAAGCGCACCAAAGCCAGCTCCAAGGAGTTCCCTGGCGTGGCAGTTCTTCAGACAATGTGCTGACGACAAGACACGAGTGGTTTGCACGCTGTGCAATCAGAGCCTGAAGTGAGGCATAAATGTTCTCAACCTGAGCCCAACCTGCATGACCAGTCATTTAAGTGGAAAGCACGAGCTGCAGTGGAGTAGACACCTCAAAAACCAAGAAAGGTCTTTGGCTCCTCCTGCTTCCTCTTCTGCTGCAGGCCTCTTCTTCCACCTCTGGAGTGACAGTGCCACCTCGCACCCCACAAACAGAGGATCTGCCAGCAACACCAACACCTGGGTCACCAAGCATCTCCACAATGTCCCACGGAAGTGTTCAGCTCTCCATATTCCAAACTTTGGAGAGGAAGAGGAAGTACCCCCCTACCCACCCGCGATCCCTAGCCCTGAATGCCAGCATTTCTAAATTACTTGCCTTTGAAATGCTGTCATTCCGTCTGGTGGAGACGGATAGTTTTAAAGGCCTTATGGTGGTGGCTGTCCCATAGTACGTCGTGCCCAGCCGCCACTACTTTTCAAGGCGAACCATCCCTTCCCTTCACAACCAAGTAGGGGACAAAATCAGGTGTGCACTGCGCAACGGCATCTGAGGCAAGGTGCACCTGACTACGGATACGTGGACCAGTAAGCACGGTCAGGGCCGTTATATCTCCATAACAGCACACTGGGTAAATGCAGTGGCGGCTGGGCCTGAGGCGGATAGCAGTTTGGCGCATGTCCTTCCACCACCGAGGATTGCAGGTCGCTTCAGTTTGCCTCCTGTTGCTTCCTCCTCCTTCTCTGCTTCCTCATCCTCTACCAGCTCCTCACCCGGTCAGCGTAACACCTTCACCACCAACTACAGCACAGCCAGGGGTAAACGACAGCAGGCAGTTATAAAACGTATCTGTTTGGGGGACAAACCCCACACCGCGCAGGAACTGTGGACGGGCCTTGAACAACAGACCGATGAGTGGTTTGTGCCAGTCAGCCTCAAGCCCGGCCTGGTGGTGTGCGAAATGGGCGAAATCTCATAGCAGCTCTGGGACTAGCCGGTTTGACGCACATCCCTTGCCTGGTGCATGTGCTGAACTTGGTGGTGCAGAGATTCCTTAAAAATTACCCCGACATGTCAGAGCTGCTGCATAAAGTGCGGGCCGTCTGTGCGCGCTTTCGGCGTTCTCACCCTGCTGATGCTTGCCAGTCAGCTCTGCAGCGTAACTTCGGCCTTCCCGCTCACCGCCTCATATGCGACGTGCCCACAAGGTGAAACTCCACCTTGCACATGCTGGCCAGACTGTGCGAGCAGCAGCAGGCCATAGTGGAGTTTCAGCTGCAGCACGCACGGGTGAGTCGCTCGGCGGAACAGCACCACTTCACTACCAATGACTGGACCTACATGCGAGACCTGTGTTCCTTGTTGCGCTGTTTCGAGTACTCCACCAACATGGCCAGTGCCGATAACGCCATTCTCAGCGTTACTATTCCACTTCTATGCCTCCTTGAAAAAACGCTCCTGGCGATGATGTAAAAGGATGTGGCACAGGAGGAGGAGGAGGAAGAGGGATCATTTCGTAGGGTTTCATTCATTCAAGTGGCTCCGAAGGTGGGTTCCTGCACCCACAAACCCAAGGTACACAATTGTCCAGCCAGGGCACAGTTCTGGAGGATGACGAGATGGAGGATGAGGAGGAGGAGATGGAGGAGGAGGAACCATGTTCACAGCAGGGTGGCACCCAGACCAGCTCATGGCCATCACTGGTGCGTGGATGGGGGGATACGGAGGACACAGACGATACACCTCCCACAGAGGACAGCTTTTCGTTGCCTCTGGGCAGCCTGGCACACATGAGCGATTACATGCTGCAGTGTCTCCGCAACGACCGCCGAGTTGCCCCCATTCTAACTTGTGCTGATTACTGGGTGGCCACGCTGCTGGATCCCCATTACAAGGACAACGTACCGTCCTTAATTCCGTCACTGGAGCGTGATCGTAAGATGCACGAGTACAAGCGCACGCTGGTAGACGCGCTGCTGGTGGCATTCCCACCTGACAGCGGGGGCACAGTGGAAGCACAAGGCGAAGGAAGAGGTCGCCAACGCAGCTGGGGCACAACCAGCACCTCAGAAGGCAGGGTTAGCATGGCCGACATGTGGAAAAGCTTTGTCAGCACGCCACAACAACCAGCACCACCAGCTGATATGGGACGTCTTAGCAGGAGGCAGCATTTTACCAACATGGTGGATCAGTATGTGTGCACACGCCTACACGTACTGAATGACGGGTCTGCCCCTTTAAATTTCTGGGTCTCTAAATTGGGCACATGGCCTGAACTTGTCCTTTACCCCTCGGAGGTGCTGGCCTGCCCTGCAGTCGGTGTATTATCTGAACGTGTGTTTAGCACGGCAGGGGACGTCATCACAGACAAGCGTAGCCGCCTGTCCACAGCCAATGTGGACAAGCTCACGTTCATTAAAATAAACCAGGCATGGATCCCTCGGGACTTGTCCGTACCTTGTGCAGAATAGACATGTATACCGGCACTAACCAGCCATTGTTATACTGCAGCGCAATTGCTCATGTTTGTATTTTGGATATTTCACACTCTTTTGGAGTGTACTTAATTTTACAAAATTAAATTAAAACCAAAAACCTGTGTTGGCTATCTCGTCCTCCTCCACCGCCGCTTCCACCTACTCCGCTACGTCCACCGCCTCCTCAAACTCCTACTCCATATGAAACTCCACCTTATAAATCCATTTTTTTTTTGTAAGTGTTTTTTTCTTTTATATCATTTCACTACTTTGTCATTTACATCTTAGGGTGAAATTCACCAATTTTGGTGTGTATAGTACCACTGCTATACCTAGTGGAACGGTAAAAAAAAATAAAAAAAATTGTCAGTTACATTTTCTGGCGAAAAAAACAAATTTTGGGGTGTATAGTACCACTGCTATACCTAGTAGACAGGTTAAACAAACAAAAAAAATTGTCAGTTATATATTCTGGTGAAATTCACCAATTTTTGGGTGTGATGTACCACTCTTATACCTAGTAGACCAAAAAAAAACATTTTCTGTTACAGCTTAATAAATTTCAATTATTTTTCTGTTGCATTCTTGGGTTGACATTATACAATTTTAAACGTAAAAAAAAAACCTGCTCTGCAGATAGGTGACAGGGAATAAAATGTAATAAATTATTCAGTAATTAATACGCGCCACATCCTTTCATTCAATGCTTAAACTTTGAAAAGTTGTCACACTTTTATGCTTTAATAATTTCTCCCATATTTCAACTCTAATTTTAAATTTGAAAAAATGAATCCTCCCTTGGATGTGGTCTCTCTTTCTCACGCTCCCTCTCCGGCCTGGAACCCTGATTCCCCGCCACCCGTGATCACCATGGTAGGCGCAGAAAAGAACATCGAAAGTTGATAGAGCAGATATCAAATTGGATGGTGAACATCACGGGGACGTGCGACATGGTGGGGAAGTATGTGTGCACACGCCTACACGAACTGACTGACAGGGGTCAGCCCTTGCAACTTCTGGGTCTCCAAATTGGGCACATGGCCTGAGCTTACCCTTTACCCCTTGGAGGTGCTGGCCTGCCCTGCAGCCATTGTATTGTCTGAACGTGTGTTTAGCATGACTGGAGGGGGTTATCACAGGTTATATTTCCCAATGTTTTGGGGTGTACCCTAATTTTAAAAATAAAATTTAAAACCAAAAAGCAGTGTAGGCTACCTCCTCCTCCACCGCCACTTTCACCGACACAGCCACATCCACCCAGGGCACCCAGGTCATTTATAGCACTGCTCTAATATGAGATTCCTCATGCTTCTGGGATTGAATGCATTGAATGCAACTGCAACCAACATCCATATAGTTACATTTGTTTGTAAGGCTAAATAAAGTCCTTTGTCTATCCAGCTCAGAATGTTATCCTGCAAGTTGATATAGAGGAACGCAACAAACCTTGTGAGGTAGAAACAAATTTTCCTCATTTTAGGGGAAATACATTTCTTTCTGACTCCAATCAGGCAATCAGACACTTGGAGGACCTGTCTACTAAAGAACTCCAGAGAACCACAGATTCAAACAGATGATGTTGAGGGAGAGAAGTAGAAAACCAAACTGAATGTATATGTTTATGGGAAGTCGGGAGAGATATCTGTCAGCTGAACAGCTGACAGCTATGGCATCTGCATGACCAGTTTAAATTCTCTCACCAAAGGATGACTTCTAGGACCCAGTGTGGAGTGGAGTCCATCTATCTGTGACTGTTTTTAGTGAACTCTCCTGTTTTGTTTTTGTTTTCATGTAAATAGAAAAAATGTTTAATTTGCACTCTGGGTAATGAGAGCAAACTGTCTCCCACACCCCGGCAGATGCGAGGCGGATGTAAAAAATGCTCTGCTGAATGTTTCTCGTTGAAATGAAGTCTTCTACAATTAGTAGACATGCATGGAACAAGCCACATGGCAGTGTCATTATTTGCAGGGAACCTCGTTGCAGCTCAGCATGGCGACATCTAATAATGAAAATTTAACTGGTGTTTACATACCGCCCTGGCAGGGAATTTTTGCAAATGGAAAGCATTCTGTAAAATGCCGATGTGGCCCTTCTGAAGGATAAAAGCTACAGTTGACTTCCGACATTAATTCAAGGACACAGGACGGTTCCGCCACTCTGGCTGCAAACTTCAAAACCCGTTGCCGTGGAAAGAAGTAATAATTAAGGCTTTATCTCATTAATATAAGATCCCACTAAATAAAATGTGACCTTTCCCAATGTCTGCACAAGAGAGCAGTGCTACATATAGGGGTGATGGTTCTGCACATGGGCTCCTCTGAGGATGGATGAGGGCAAAACAATGAAGAATCAGAAATAATACATTGTTGATTTTTTGGTCAGAAAATGCATTTTATATGTCCTTATAAAGAATGATTTTCTCTGAGCCTTTTTTTTTGTTTCTTTTATATAAACTGTTCGCTTTGAAAAGTTCCCAATGTTCCCAGTAAGTAACAGCATATCACCTCTAAAAATCTGAATATGTTACAAATTTCTCAAAGAGTTCAGATTCACACAAAGCCAAATTCGTGTGATTCACTTTAGGCAAATCATTAGATCTTTTTATTGTTTCATTTTTTATTTTTTTTTGTAGATAAATATCCTGGGTTTCTCAACAATTTACATGTGTTATTTAACCACTTGCCGTCACGGTAACGCCGATAGGCGTCCGGACAGCAGCGCTCTCAGGTCTCAGTGGCGCCTATCGGCGTCATCTCGTTAGACCTGAGATTTCCTGTGAACGCGCGCTCACAGGAGCGCGCGTTCACAGGTTTGCGCAGTATTCAAGTTTAACTACAGCATGCCAGCGCTGATCATTGGCTGACAGGATGTAGATTTTTAAAAGAACCAATCAAATAGGTATATCAGACGCTATTCTGTAAATAGCGTCTGATATACCTGCTACCTGCTCCTCTGGTGGTCCCTCTTGCTTGGATCGACCACCAGAGGACACAGGCAGCTCTGTAAGTAGCACCAAGAACCACACATACATTACACCCCCCCTTGCCACTTATTAACCCCTGATCACCCCATATAGACTCCCTGATCACCCCCCTGTCATTGATCACCCCCCTGTAAGGGTCCCTTATCACCGCCAGTTAGTTAGCTACTTGTTAGGTAGTTGGCACCCAGCCCACCGCACCGAAGTCACTGATTAGTCGCTGATTAGCGTCATCACTGTCGCTAATCAGCACTAGTACTATAGTATCTGTAAGTGATGAAGACTGATCGCAATCAGATCTACACTCACCTAAAGAATTATTAGGAACACCATACTAATACGGTGTTGGACCCCCTTTTGCCTTCAGAACTGCCTTAATTCTTCGTGGCATTGATTCAACAAGGTGCTGATAGCATTCTTTAGAAATGTTGGCCCATATTGATAGGATAGCATCTTGCAGTTGATGGAGATTTGAGGGATGCACATCCAGGGCACAAAGCTCCCGTTCCACCACATCCCAAAGATGCTCTATTGTTTTGAGATCTGGTGACTGTGGGGCCATTTTAGTACAGTGAACAAATTGTCATGTTCAAGAAACCAATTTGAAATGATTAGAGCTTTGTGACATGGTGCATTATCCTGCTGGAAGTAGCCATCAGAGGATGGGTACATGGTGGTCATGAAGGGATGGACATGGTCAGAAACAATGCTCAGGTAGCCCGTGGCATTTAAACGATGCCCAATTGGCACTAAGGGGCCTAAATTGTGCCCAGAAAACATCCCCCACACCATTACACCTCCACCACCAGCCTGCACAGTGGTAACAAGGCATAATGGATACATGTTCTCATTCTGTTTACGCCAAATTCGGACTCTACCATTTAAATGTCTCAACAGAAATCGAGACTCATCAGACCAGGCAACATTTTTCCGGTCTTCAACAGTCCAATTTTGGTGAGCTCGTGCAAATTGTAGCCTCTTTATCCCATTTGTAGTGGAGATGAGTGGTACCCGGTGGGGTCTTCTGCTGTTGTAGCCCATCCGCCTCAAGGTTGTGCGTGTTGTGGCTTCACAAATGCTTTGCTGCATACCTCGGTTGTAACGAGTGGTTATTTCAGCCAACGTTGCTCTTCTATCAGCTTGAATCAGTCGGCCCATTCTCCTCTGACCTCTAGCATCCATAAGGCATTTTCACCCACAGGGCAGCCGCATACTGGATGTTTTTCCCTTTTCACACCATTCTTTGTAAACCCTAGAAATGGTTGTGCGTGAAAATCCCAGTAACTGAGCCGATTGTGAAATACTCAGACCGGCCCGTCTGGCACCAACAACCATGCCACGCTCAAAATTGCTTAAATCACCTTTCTTTCCCATTCTGACATTCAGTTTGGAGTTCAGGAGATTGTCTTGACCAGGACCATCCCCCTAAATGCATTGAAGCAACTGCCATGTGATTGGTTGACCAGATAATTGCATTAATGAGAAATAGAACAGGTGTTCCTAATAATTCTTTAGGTGAGTGTATATCAGTATATTAGGGTCACCTTAGGCTCTACAAAAAACGCAGTGTTCGCCCGATCAGGCCTGATCTTGTGCGCACACTTGCGTTCAGTCTGCCCCACCGCAGTGACAGAAATGGTTTTTTTTCTGATCACTGCAAAAACACTGTAAAATCGCTGCGGCGCTATAAAGATCACTTTTGAGCTTTTTGGATCTTTATTAGCGATCGCAGCTTTACTTCGCAAGCACTCCTTTTTACTAGGCAGGTGTGCTCTTTTTCCTGGGTAGTCTCAGAGGAATACCCCCTAAATTTAGTTAGCCCAAAATGTCAAAAAAGGCGTATTCCGCTGAAGAGGCCTACAGGATTCTGGCCCTGATGGATGAAAGCGATGGGGACGCCTCACCCGCTGAATGAGTAAGGGCAGTAAAAATACCCCACAAGTGACCCCATTTTGGAAAGAAGACACCCCAAGGTATTCTGTGAGGGGCATGGCGAGTTCATAGAAGATTTTTTTTTGGCACAAGTTAGCGGAAATTGATATTTATTTATTTTTTTCTTACAAAGTCTCATATTCCACTAACTTGTGACAAAAAATAAAATCTTACATGAACTCGCCATGCCCCTCACGGAATACCTTGGGGTGTCTTCTTTCAAAAATGGGGTCACTTGTGGGGTATTTTTACTGCCCTGGCTCATTCAGCGGGTGAGGCGTCCCCATTCCACTTGTGGCCCCGCTTTCACTTGTGGCCCCTAAAGCGTGAGAAGTAGTTTGGAATCCTAATGCGTAAAAAATGCCCTGTGAAATCCTAAAGGTACTCATTGGAATTTGGGCCCCTTTGTGCACCTAGGCTGCAAACAATTGTCACACATGTGGTATCGCTGTACTCAGGAGAAGTTGGGTAATGTGTTTTGGGGTGTATTTTTACATATACCCATACTGTGTGTGAGAAATATCTCTGTAAATGACAACTTTTTTAATTTTTTTATACAAAGTTGTCAATTTACAGAGATATTTTTCTCACCCAGCATGGGTATATGTAAAAAAACACATTCCCCAACTTCTCCTGAGTACAGCGATACCACATGTGTGACACTTTTTTGCAGCCTAGGTGCGTAAAGGGGCCGAAAGTCGAACGAGTACCTTTAGGCTTTACAGGGTTGCTCACAATTTAGCCCAAAAGGCCAGAACAGTAAATACACCCCACAAATGACCCCATTTCGGAAAGTAGACACCCAAAGGTATTCACTGAGGGGCATAGTGAGTCCGTGGGAGATTTTTTTTTGCCAGAAGTTAGCAGAAATGGAAACTTTATTATTTATTTATTTTTTCTCAGAAAGTGTCATTTTCCGCTAACTTGTGAAAAAAAATTAAATCATACATAAACTCTCCATGCCCCTCCGCGAATACTTTGGGGTGTCTTGTTTCTAAAATGGGGTCATTTGGGGGGTATTTATACTATCCTGGCATTCTAGCACCTCAAGAAACATGACAGGTGCTCAGAAAGTCAGAGCTGCTTCAAAATGTGGAAATTCAAATTTTTGTACCATAGTTTGTAAACGCAATAACTTTTGCGCAAACCAATAAATATACACTTATTGGATTTTTTTTTTATCAAAGACATGTAGCACAATAAATTCTGACACAAACTTGTATAGAAATGTAATTATATTTGAACAATTTTACCAGAAAAAGTAAAAAATACACTTTTTTTGGGAAAATTGCGGTCTTTTTTGATTAATATAAGAAAAACGAAAAATCTTAGCAGCAATCAAATACCACCAAAAGAAAGCTGTATTTGTGAGAAGAAAAGGAGGTAAAATTCATTTGGGTGCCAAGTTGCATGACCGAGCAATAAACCGTTAAAGTTGTGAAGTGCCGATTTGTAAAAAAGGGCCTGGTCACTAGGGGGGGGTGGTATAAACCTGTGGTCCTTAAGTGGTTAAGAGGTACTCTTTCTCATTATGGAGAGACCCTATTGTGTAAAATAGATGTCCACAATACTATAGGCCAGGTGATGCCCCTCTGGGTTTCTGGAAATATTATTCAAATAAGGCCTCATGCACACGGCCGTTGTTTTGGTTGTTTACATCCGAGCCGCAGTTTTTGCGGCTTGGATGCGGACCCATTCACTTCAATGGGGCCGCAAAAGATGCGGACAGCATCCGTGTGCTGTCTGCATCCGTTGCTCCGTTCCGTGGTCCGCAAAAAAAATATAACCTCTTCTATTCTTAATAGAATAGGAAGTTATATTAATGGCTGTCCGTGCCGTTCCGCAAATTGCGGAACGCACACGGATGCCATCCAAGTTTTGCGGATCCGCAATTTGGGGACTGCAAAACACACAAAGATCGTGTGCATGAGGCCTAAGCCAGCATATGTTAGACATGATTAGTGTTGAGCGAACCCGTGGAAGCTTGGGTTTGGCCAAACTTAAGGTCAAAATTCGGGTTCGGGACCCGAACTTCACCCCGAACCCGGACCCCATTTACATCAATGAGGACCCGGACTTCACTTTATTATTTTCCGTTATAATATGGTTATAACGGAAAATAATGGTATTTTTAAAACAGAATGCTAAATAAAATGTCTATTGAGGGGTTAAAAAAAAAAAGTAAAATTTCCTCATCCACTTGATCGCGCAGCCGGTATCTTCTTTTCTTCAGGACCTGCAAAAGGACCTGCGGTGACGTCATTGCGCTCACCACGTGGTGAGCGTGGTGACGTCACCGCAAGTCCTGCGCGATCAAGTGGATGAGGTGAGTCATTATTTTTTTTTTAATCCCTCAATAGACATTTTGTTTAACATTCTGTTTTAAGAATGCTATTATTTTCCATTATAACCATGTTATAATGGAAAATAATAAAACCACCCGGATACCGAACCCGAACTTCAGTGAAAAAGTCCGGGTTCGGGTCCGGGTACCCGAACTCGCAAAGTTCGGTACGAAACCGAACTTTGCAGTTTGGGTTCGCTCAACTCTAGACATGATCATTTACATATATTTTCACCAGAAATCAAGAGGAGTGATCTCCATAATTAAAATAGAACCCACCCAGGGAATCCACCCAAGGCCTTATAACTTGAAAACTGTTTCTGTCAGTCTTTTTTTTTTTTTGTCCTTAAAGGGCTTATTGCAGATGTGATGCTGGCTTAGCTAGTCCTACTTTTGTTACATAAGCATGTTTGGAAGGCACACCTGCTGTTCAGCTGTGTCAGAAAAATTCAGCACTCATATGGGTTCTGTGTTTTTGCCATGCAGTAGCAGCTGGTCTAATTATAGCTTTACTGTCTCAATTCACTTCAACGAGAAAACTCTAATCTATTCACATAAGAATAAACAAAGGCAAACAACTCCTTTAAGAATTCAATTTTACCATTTAGGTTAGTGTTGAGCCAATTGAAGGCCAAAAATTTATTTTGATCTAAATTTCAGAAAACGTTTGATTCAGCTCGAAGCCAAATTTCCTCACGCTTCGTGGTAATGAATCAATTTTCCCTGAAATGGTGGTAAAAAAAACAAAAAACATACTCACCTCTAGTGTTGAGCGAACCCGAACATGGAATCAAGGTCATGCGAGTGATGTGTGCAGTTCGGAGGAAGAGGGGTGGTCACACAACGCCAGCCGCACAGCAAAAGAGGGAGCAGGGTGCAAAAGCAGAGTGGCCGTCCCCTAGCCAGTACGCCTGCTACTGCCCACCGCACCCAGGGACTGAGCACACCAAAGCCAGCTCCAAGGAGTTCCCTGGCGTGGCAGTTCTTCAGACAATGTGCTGACGACAAAACGCGAGTGATCAGAGCCTAAAGCGAGGCATAAATGTTCTAAATGAGCACCACCTGCATGACCAGACATGTAAATACAAAGCACGAGCTGCAATGGAGTAAACACCTCAAAAACCACAAAAGATCTCAGGCTCCTCCTGCTTTCTCTTCTGCTGTGGTCTTGGCCTCTTCCTACCCCTCTGGAGTGACAGTGGCATCTGCCACCCCGCAAACAGAGGATGTGGCAGCAACACCACCACTGTCACCCAGCATGTCCACACTGTCCCGTTTAAGCGTTCAGCTCTCCATCTTCCAAACAATGGAGAGAAATAGGAAGTACCCCCCTACCCACCCAAGATCCCTGGCCCTGAATGCCAGCATTTAAAAATTCCTGGCCTTTGAAATGCTGTCATATCATCTGGCGGAGACGGAGACTTTTAAAAACCTTATGGCGGTGGCTGTCCCACAGTACGAGGTTCCCAGCCGCCACTACTTTTCCAGGACAGCCATTCCTTGCCTGGCGCATGTGCTGAATTTGGTGGTGCAGAGGTTCCTGAAAAATTACTCCGATATGCATCTGCCGAAAGTGCGGGCCGTCTGTGCGCATTTTCGGAGTTCTCACCCTGCTGCGGCTCGCCTGTCAGCGCTGCAGCGTAACTTCGCGCTCACCGCCTCATATGCGCCGTACCTATAAGGTGGAACAGGCGATAGTGGAGTTTCAGTTGCACCACTCCGGGGTCAGTCGCTCTGCGGAACAGCACCACTTCACCACCGAGTGGGCCTTCATGTGGGACGTGTGTGTCGTGTTGCGCTGTTTCGAGTTCTCCATCAACATGACCAGTGCCGATGACGCCGTCCTCAGCGTTACTATCCCACTTCTATGCCTTACCTGGTTGACTGGCCTTGCAGGCAACTCTTCAAGGAGCTCTTAATCATTAGGGAGACAAAAAAAAATGCATGTATGCCAGACAACAAAACTCATTTCTAGGAAGAGTATATACAAATTTGCATATTTTAATTCGGCTGGCATGAGAAAAGATTGGAATTCTTTTCTGTTTTGAAGAAAAGCCAATTTGAATATCTATACCAGAAGGCCGAAGGTTGGCTATCTTATCTAATGCAAGAAGAATTAGGATATGCAAAATTTCATAAATTCTTCCTAGCAGTAGAGTTGCCTGGTATACAATACTAATTGTTTGTACCCGAACCAAAGTTTTCAAAAAAACTTCAAAAGAATCTTGAAGGATTTGCTCATCTTTAGTTCCTAGGCTACAGGGGATCTGACTGGGGGATCAAAGAAGATCAATGGACCTCATGTTCAATCCTTTGTACACTGAGAAATCCAGAAAATGAAGCCTATTGTTAAACTAAAAAAAATAAAAATAAATAATAATAATAATAATAATAAAGTCCTCATCATGGGAACACTTTCTTTTTGTTTGGCTAATAAAGGAATTCTTCATAAATGCCTCAATAATCCCTAAAAGTGCACTCCATAGCTACATTCACAATTCTGCAGCTTCAAAGCTAAAATTCTTAAGTAATTCAGAATTCATCAGTGACGGCATAGTTAAAACACAAAAAATCTGAATCATGAGAACACTAAAGGCTTTCTTAAATTATAGGAGCTCTGAGTGCAGCTCTGGAGTATAATACTGGATGTAACTCAGAAACATTAATATGATATTTGTACACAGTGACACCACAGACAAAATAGTGAGTGCAGCTCTGGAGTATAATACAGGATGTAACTCAGTGTCAGTATATAAAAATGAATGAATGTACACAATGAATTTACCAGCAGAATAGTGAGTGCAGCTCTGGAGTATAATGGAGTATAATACAGGATATAACTCAGTATCAGTGCAGGATAAGTAATGTATGTACACAGTAACTTCACCAGCAGAATAGTGAGTGCAGCTCTGGAGTATTATACAGGGTGTAACCCAAGATAAGTACAGGATAAGTAATGTAATGTATGTACACAGTTTGTCCACCAGCAGAATAGTGAATGCAGCTCTGGAGTATAATACATGATGTAACTCAGGATCAGTACAGGATAAGTAATGTCTGTACTCAGTTACTGCACCAGCAGAATAGTGAGTGCAGCTCTGGAGTATAATACAGGATGGAACTTGGGATCAGTACAGGATAAGTAATATATGTACACAGTGACTCCACCAGCAGAATAGTGAGTGCAGCTCTGGAGTATAATACAGGATGTAACGCAGGATCCGTACAGGATAAGTAATGTATGTACACAGTGACTGCACCAGCAGAATAGTGAGTGCAGCTCTGGAGTATAATACAGGATGTAAATCAGGATCAGTACAGGATAAGTAATGTATGTACACAGTGACTGCACCAGCAGAATAGTGAGTGCAGCTCTGGAGTATAATACAGGATGTAACTCAGGATCAGTACAGGATAAGTAATGTCTGTACACAGTGACTGCACCAGCAGAATAGTGAGTGCAGCTCTGGAGTATAATACAGGATGTAACTCAGGATCAGTACAGGATAAGTAATGTCTGTACTCAGTTACTGCACCAGCAGAATAGTGAGTGCAGCTCTGGAGTATAATACAGGATGTAACTCAGGATCAGTACAGGATAAGTAATGTATGTACACAGTGACTGCACCAGCAGAATAGTGAGTGCAGCTCTGGAGTATAATACAGGATGTAACTCAGGATCAGTACAGGATAAGTAATGTATGTACACAGTGACTGCACCAGCAGAATAGTGAGTGCAGCTCTGGAGTATAATACAGGATGTAACTCAGGATCAGTACAGGATAAGTAATGTCTGTACTCAGTTACTGCACCAGCACTAGTTCATAGAAATTTGTTGGATATTTATTTACCCCCCAAGGATAAATTAAGGTAACTTCATACATTAGCATATTAACATGCACACATTTTTTTTAAAAAACATTTTCAGCTTTTCTATCGCTGTGTGTGAGTGGTGAGAAAGTCTGGGGTCAGTTTTAATGGGTGATTCCCTATTATTCGACAATTATATGTCTGGTCAGCAGTACTGGAAGACACGAGCTTTGTAGTTGTGTTGTGCAAACCTTTTACAAATGAATTTGACAGGTCGCTGGTCGTCTGGGATTCTGCTCTGCCAGCTCACTGTCAACCAGAATAATTATCCTGGCCGAACCTGGGACTTGCTCTGGTCAAACCTACGTAGTCATAGCAAATTAAAAATCATACCTGTGGTGTCTTACATGACATGGCCTGTTATTAGTAACTCCTGTATATAATTATACTAGGAGAAGGAGCCGCCTTCGCTCGGGTATATGTAATCTATTTCATTTAATGTTTGTGTGTGTCGTTAAAAGATATCAAAAGTGTCCATTATAACAGTGACATCTACAGCACCCCGCCCCTTAACAGTGACCTCCACTGTTCCCTGCCCCCTTAACAGTGACCTCCCCAGCCTTAAGACTGACCGCCCCCCCACAGTGCCCCGCCTCCTTAAAATGGGAACTCCACAGCAGCCCATCCCCTTAACTTTACCTTCACAGCAGCCTGCCCCTTTAACAGTGAGTTCCACAGTATCCCACCCCCTTGACAGTGACCTCCACAGGGCCCTGCCCCCTTAACAGTGACCATAGGCTACAGTCCCCTTAACTGACCTCCACCATTCCCAGCCCCCTTAACAGAGACCTCCACAGCCACTGCCCCTTTAACATTGACTGCCACAGTAACCCACTTTCTTAACAGTGACCTCACAGTACCCCGTTGCCCTAACAGTGACCTCACAGTACCTCACTGCCCCTTTAATTGTGGTCTCCACAGTCCCCTCCTCCCTGAACAGTGACCTGCACAGCGCCCTCCCCTTTAACAGAGACCTCCACAGCCACTGCCCCTTGATCAGTGACTGCCACAGTAACCCACTCCCTTAACAGTGACCTCCACTGTACCTCACTCCCTTAACAATGACCTCACAGTACCCCGCTGCCTTAACAGTGACCTACAGTACCTCGCTGCCCCTTTAATTGTGGTCTCCACAGTCCCTTCCTCCCTTAACAGTAACCTGCACAGCGGCCTGCCCCCTTAACAGTAACATCTACAGCGCCCTCCCCTTTAACAGTGACCTCCACAGCGGCCGCCCCTTTATTAGTGACCTCCATTGTACCCCTTCTCATTAACATTGATTTCCACAATATCCTGCCCCTTTAACAGTAACATGTACAGCGCCCTCCCCTATAACAGTGACCTCCACAGAGCTCCGTTCCCTTAAAATGTGACTTCCACAACATCACACCCCCTTAACAGTGACTTCTACAGCACCCCGCTCCTTAACAATGACCTCCACTGTTCCCTGCCCCCTTAACAGAGACCTCCACAGTGCCCTCCCCTTTAACAGTGACCTCCACAGCTTCCCTCCCCTTAACAGTGACTATCACAGTGGCCGCCCCTTTATTAGTGACCTCCACATTACCCCATTTCCTTAACAGTGATTTCCACAACACCTTGCCCCCTTAACAGTGGCCTCTACAGCAATCTGCCCCGTAAAACTGACTTCCATAGCGGACCGTCCCCTTAACCCGTTAGGGACTTAGGACGTACCGGTACGCCACGTTTGCCGAGTCCTTAAGGACTCAGGACGTACCGGTACGTCCTAAGTTTAAAAATAGATTGCGGCGTGGCGGGGGTTAATAGGAACAGGATGCCCGCTGAAATCATTCAGCGGGCATCCTGTCACAACGCTGGGGGGGGGGGTCATGTGACCCCCCGTATCGGCGATCGCCGCAAACCGCAAGTCAATTCAGACCTGCGGTTTGCGGCATTTACCTGCGGTTGCAGCGGCGGCGGGTGGTGCCATCGGGTCCCCATGCGGCTGTGGGGGGGACCTGATGGCATGGAGGGCAGCGCAATGTCTAAGGAAGGAATCGCGCTGCCTTCCGGTGACGAGCCTGTGAGATCCAGCCCCCTGGACCTCACAGGCCGGAAGCTGTATGAGTAATACACACAGTATTACTCATACAGCCGATGCATTCCAATACAGAAATATTGAAATGCATTGTAAAGGGATTAGACCCCCAAAAGTTCAAGTCCCAAAGTGGGACAAAAAATTAAGTGAAAAAATAAAGTTGAAAAAATAAAGTTTTCCTCCAAAAAATAAAAAGTTTCAAGTAAAAATAAACAAAGACGTCATTTTCCCAAAATAAAGTTAAAAAAAATTGTGAAAAATACATGTTAGGTATTGCCGCGTCCTTTTCGACCGGCTCTATAAACATATTACATGACCAAACCCCTCAGATGAACACCGTAAAAAAAAAAAAAAAAAAAAACTGTGCTAAATAAACAATTTTTTTGTCACCTTACATCACAAAAAGTACAACAGCAAGTGATCAAAAAGGCGTTTGACCACCAAAATAGTACCAATCTAACAGTCACCTCATCCCGCAAAAAATTTGCCCCTACCTGACACAATCGCCCAAAAAATAAAAAAACTATGTCACAGAATATGGAGACACTAAAACATCATTTTTTTTGTTTTAAAAAAGCTGTTATTGTGTTAAACTTACATAAATAAAAAAAAAGTATACATATTTGGTATCGTTCGTAACGACCGACTCTATAACAATATCACATGACCTAACCCCTCAGATAAACACCGTAAAAAAAATAAAAAATAAAAACTGTGCTAAATAAACCATTTTTTGTCACCTTACATCACAAAAAGTGTAATAGCAAGCTATAAAAAAGTCATATGCACCCCAAAATAGTGCTAATCAAACTGTCATCTCATCCTGCAAAAAATGAGACCAAATCTAAGAAAATTACCCAAAAACTTAAAAAATTATGGCTCTCAGAATATGGAGACACTAAAACATGATTTTTTTTTTGTTTCAAAAATGATATTATTGTGTAAAACTTACATAAATAAAAAAGAAGTATACATATTAGGTATCGCCGCATCCGAATCGACCGGCTCTATAAAAATATCACATGACCTAACCCCTCAGGTGAATACCGTAAAAAATTAAAATAAAAACTGTGCTAAATAAACCATTTTTTGTCACCTTACATCACAAAAAGTGTAATAGCAAGCGATCAAAAAGTCACACGCACCCCAAAATAGTGCCAATAAAACCATCATCTCATCCCGCAAAAATCATACCCTACCCAAGGTAATTGCCCAAAAACTGAAAAAATTATGGCTCTTAGACTATGGAAACACTAAAGCATGATTTTTTTTTGCTTCAAAAAAGAAATCATTGTGTAAAACTTACATAAAAAAAAAAAAAAGTATACATATTAGGTATCGTCGCATCCGTGACAACCTGGTCTATAAAAATATCACATGATCTAACCTGTCAGATGAATGTTGTAAATTATAAAAAATAAAAACGGTGCCAAAACAGCTATTTCTTGTTATCTTGCCTCACAAAAAGTGTAATATAGAGCAACCAAAAATCATATGTACCCTAAACTAATACCAACAATACTGCCACCCTATCCCGTAGTTTCTAAAATGGGGCCACTTTTTTGGAGTTTCTACTCTAGGGGTGCATCAGGGGGGCTTCAAATGGGACATGGTATCAAAAAAACCAGTCCAGCAAAATCTTCCTTCCAAAAACCATATGGCATTCCTTTCCTTCTGCGCCCTGCCGTGTGCCCGTACAGCTGTTTACGACCACATATGGGGTGTTTCTGTAAACTACAGAATCAGGGCCATAAATATTGAGTTTTGTTTGGCTGTTAACCCTTGCTTTGTTACTGTAAAAAATGGATTAAAAATGAAAATTTGCCCAAAAATTTAAATTCTGAAATTTCATCTCCATTTGCCAATAACTCTTGTGGAACACCTAAAGGGTTAACGATGTTTGTAAAATCTGTTTTGAATACCTTGATGGGTGTAGTTTCTTAGATGGGGTCACTTTTATGGTGTTTCTACTCTAGGGTTGCATCAGGGGGGCTTCAAATGGGACATGGTGTCAACAAAAACAGTCCAGCAAAATCTGTCTACCAAAAACCGTATGGCATTCCTTTCCTTCTGTGCCGTGCCGTGTGCCCATACAGCGGTTTACGACCACATATGGGGTGTTTCTGTAAACTACAAAATCAGGGCCATAAATATTGAGTTTTGTTTGGCTGTTAACCCTTGCTTTGTTACTGGGAAAAATGGATTAAAATGGAAAATTTGCCAAAAATTTTAAATGTTTGAAATTGTATCTCTATTTTCCATTAATTCTTGTGGAACACCTAAAGGGTTAACAAAGTTTGTAAAATCCATTTTGAATACCCTGAGGGGGTAGTTTATAGAATGGGGTCATTTTTGGGTGGTTTCTATTATGTAAGCCTCGCAAAGTGACTTCAGAACTGAACTGGTCCCTAAAAATTGGGTTTTTGTAAATTTCAGAAAAATTGCAAGATTTGTTTCTAAACTTCTAAGCCTTGTAACATCCCCAAAAAATAAAATATCATTCCCAAAATGATCCAAACATGAAGTAGACATATGGGGAATGTAAAGTTATAACTATTTTTGGAGGTATTACTATGTATTATAGAAGTAGAGAAATTGAAACTTGGAAATTTGCAATTTTTTACATATTTTTGGTAAATTTGGTATTTTTTTATCAATAAAAAAGATTTTTTTTTAACTTCATTTTACCAGTGTCATGAAGTACAATATGTGACGAAAAAACAATTTCATAATGGCCTGGATAAGTCAAAGTGTTTTAAAGTTATCAGCACTTAAAGTGACACTGGTCAGATTTGCAAAAAATGGGCAAGTCCGTAATGTGAAGTTGGGCCGAGTCCTTAAGGGGTTAAGGCTTCTTGCACACAAAAGTTTTTTTTTTCCATTTACGTTCCGTTTTTTGCGTTCCGTATACGAAACCATTCATTTTAATGGGTCCGCCAAAAAAACGGAATGTACTCGGTATGCATTCCGTTTCCGTATTTCCGTTTTTCCGTTCCATTCAAAGAAAGAACATGTCCTATTATTGTCCGCATAATGGACAAGGATAGTGCTGCTTTATCAGGGGCCAGCTGTTCCGTTCCGCAAAAAACGGAATGCACACGGACGTCATCCGTAATTTTTGAGGATCCGTTTTTTGCGGACCGCAAAATACTGAAAAAGACACACGGTCATATGCAATAGGTCTAACTGTGACCTCCACAACAGCCTGCCCCTAGGGTAGCTAGAGGTCCTGTATTAGGCGCAGGGTCTGGACAGACACGGGATGTCTTTTTGAATAGCTCACTCTCAGATAGCAGCACTGTGCTGTCTGAGCGTGAGCTGCAGGGAGAAAGTCACCCACCCTTCCACCCCTACAAGTGACAGAAGTTGATTTATATCTTCATTTTTTCAATACCTGTCGGCTGCAGCGTGGGAGAGGCGTGGCCTAACCCGGGCTGGGCGTGGCTTAGTGGGACCTGGGGGCAGAGTTTTTAAGTCTGTCTTTTGAGGGTGACCTGAATGGCCACCCTACCTGCCCCCTTAACTGTGACCTCCACAGCACTCCACTCCCTTAACAGTGTCATCCACAGCGCCCTGTCCCTTTAAAGCTGACCTACAGCAGTGAAGAAAAATAACTGAGTTGTTATGGAAACCTGGAGTTAAACTGTGGGTATGTGGAGCCTAAGGACCTGCGAGCTTCTATTGCAGGGGTGGCCAACCTTACAGACACAAAGACTCAGAAAAAAAAAACGTATGATTGCCAGGAGCCACAAGCTATACATTTATACAAATTTGCGTGCACACGACAGTATTAATGCAATTGAGTTTTCAAATATTTAAAAGTGTATTTAAACCACCTTTCCTACCTGTAATGTGGACAGCTTTAGTAAGAATTCTGGCAATCTTTGTTTTTTACAATGTGTTTCAAATCTGGCTTGTATTCAGTCCGCCTCATGCTCAGATGACTGCCCCATGCACAGATGACACCCTCATTCTCAGATGACCGCCCCATGCACAGATGACCGCCCCATGCACAGATGACACCCTCATTCTCAGATGACCGCCCCATGCACAGATGACACCCTCATTCTCAGATGACCGCCCCATGCACAGATGACCGCCCCATGCACAGATGACACCCTCATTCTCAGATGACACCCTCATGCACAGATGACCGCCCCATGCTCAGATGACACCCTCATGCTCAGATGAAACCCTTGTGCTCAGATGACTGCCCCATGCACAGATGACCGCCCCATGCTCAGATGACCACCCCATGCTCAGATAACACCCTCATGCTCAGATGAAACCCTCGTGCTCAGATGACACCCTCATGCACAGATGACTGCCCCATGCACAGATGACCGCCCCATGCACAGATGACCGCCCCATGCACAGATGACCGCCCCATGCTCAGATGACCGCCCCATGCACAGATGACCGCCCCATGCTCAGATGACTGCCCCATGCACAGATAATTGCCCCATGCTCAGATGACCGCCTCATGCTCAGATGAAACCCTCGTGCTCAGATGACCGCCCCGTGCACAGATGACCGCCGCATGCGCAGATGACCGCCCCATGCACAGATGACCGCCGCATGCACAGATGACCGCCCCATGCACAGGTGACCGCCCCATGCACAGATGACTGCCCCATGCACAGATGACAACCCCATGCACAGATGACCGCCCCATGCACAGATGACCGCCCCATGCACAGATGACCGCCCCATGCACAGATGGCTGCCCCATGCACAGATGACCGCCCCATGCTCAGATGACCGCCCCATGCTCAGATAACACCCTCATGCTCAGATGAAACCCTCGTGCTCAGATGACCGCCCCGTGCACAGATGACCACCGCATGCACAGATGACCGCCCCATGCACAGATGACACCCTCATTCTCAGATGACCGCCCCATGCTCAGATGACACCCTCATGCTCAGATGAAACCCTCATGCTCAGATGAAACCCTTGTGCTCAGATGACCACCCCGTGCACAGATGACCGCCGCATGCACAGATGACCGCCCCATGCACAGATGACACCCGCATGCTCAGATGACACCCTCATGTTCGAATGACCCTCTCTCCCCCATTCTGAAAGCATGTGAGTGGGGGTGATTTGACACAGCGGAGATGTGAGCATGGGTGTCTGATTTTAGGTGTCTTATTTGGGCATTGGGGGGGCTTATTTTGTGGGTCTGATGAGGATTTGGGGGTCTTATCTGAGCTGGCACCCCTCCCAATACTTAAAAAAAAATTGTACCCCCTCACAGTAGTAGTTATGCCCTCCTTGCCCCTTTCACAGTTGTAATGCCCATTGTGCCCCCTTCATAGTAATAATGCCCATTGTGCGCCCTTCAAAGTAATAATGCCCATTGTGTCCCCTTCACAGTAGTAATGCCCTCTGTGCCCCCTCCATAGTAGAAATCCCCATTGTGCCCCCTTCACAGTAATAATGCCCTCTGTGCCCCCTTCACAGTAATAATGCCCACTGTGCCCCCTTCACAGTAATAATGCCCACTGTGCCCCCTTCACAGTAATAATACCCTCTGTGCCCCCTTCATTGTAGTAATGCCCTTTGGCTCTGTGCCCCCTTCACATTAGTAATGCCTTCTGTGCCCCCTCCATAGTAGAAATCCCCATTGTGCCCCCTTCACAGTAGTAATGCCCTCTGTGCCCCCTCCATAGTAGAAATCCCCATTGTGCCCCCTTCACAGTAATAATGCCCTCTGTGCCCCCTTCACAGTAATAATGCCCTCTGTCCCCCCTTCATTGTAGTAATGCCCTTTGGCTCTGTGCCCCCTTCACATTAGTAATGCCTTCTGTGCCCCCTCAATAGTAATAAAGTCCTCTGTGCCCCCTCCATAGTAATAAAGTCCTCTGTGCCCCCTCCATAGTAATAAAGTCCTCTGTGCCCCCTCTGTATTAAAAACAAAAAAACACTAACTACTCACCTTGTCCCGCTCTTGAAGCTCACAGTCCTCTCTTTCCCTTCAGGCACAGATCGCTCTGCAGCACAGTGTGGACGGAGCTTATGCAGATTACCTTGCTACCGGCTCCGCCCACACAGTCCGGCAGCGCGATCCGTGTCTGCAGGCTGAATAGTGGGGCTGGGAGAAGTCTTCCTGCTACACCATTCACAGCGCCGCTAGCCTGAACGAGGGGAGGAGTGCGGGGAGCTGAGCGGTGAGTGACAGGACCCAGCTCTCTGCGCTCCAGCAATGAGCGCTTCCATCTGTATTGATAGAAGCACTCAATGCTTCTGTGTTCGGGCAACCTCCTGTGTTCGGGCCTCCCCTCACTTGAGATCGCTGCTGAGACAAGCGCAAAGCAGAGGAATAGCTTGCCAACTCCCCTGCGAGCCTCATATGTAGACAGAGGAGAGTAAGAGCTGGCCGGACCGCTCCCCTGCAAGCTGCAAATAAAGATGCAAAGAGCCTCATGTGGATCGCGAGCTGCGGGTTTGCCACCCCTGTTCTATTGGCTGATAAGGGACATGTGACCATGTGTATGGCAGTTGGGATATGAAGAGAAAGACCTGCAGGCTTTTATTGGCTAATGTAGGTCATGTGATGTGCCATATTTGCATTTTTTGGGAATATCTCAGGAACAGTATGTGCTAGAGAGCTGAGACCCGGTCTAAAACCTTCCCGGACACCTGATGTACCTTTGAGCCAAATTTTGTGATTGTAAATGCAATGGTGGGGATTCATTTAGTGGACACACACACACACACACACATAATCTCAGCTTTATATATTAGATATGTACAGCTGGTATAACCTGGGTATCTCCTGTATATAATTATATATGTATAGCTGGTATAAGTTATACATCTTCTTGTATATAGTGATATGGAGCATGCTGGTATAACCTGGGCATCTCCTATATATAATTATATATGTACAGCTGGTATAACCTGGGTATCTCCTGTATATAATTATATATGTACAGCTGGTATCAGTTATACATCTTCTTGTATATAGTGATATGGAGCATGCTGGTATAACCTGGGCATCTCCTGTATATAATTATATATGTATAGCTGGTATTAGTTATATATCTTCTGTATATAGTGATATGGAGCATGCTGGTATAACCTGGGTATCTCCTGTATATAATTATATTTGTGATCGGATCGGCTAGCAGATGATGAGCCCTAACCTTAGCAGTGGGGGTGTGGCGGGACTGCTTGTGTAAGGAAAGCCTAAAGGGGGCCACCTTGAAAGGAGGATGTGTGAGTTGAGGGCTGTGGGTGGGAGGGTCAGCTGTAGCTGAAGACCGCGTCACTCGGGAGCTCGCTGCTCCTACCTTTTGTAGTCCTGCTGGCGCCTCCCCTCACACAAATGCGGCGTCTGCCGCGCCTATACTTGTGATCGGATCGGCTAGCAGGTGATGAGCCCTAACCTTAGCAGTGGGGGTGTGGCGGGACTGCTTGTGTAAGGAAAGCCTAAAGGGGGCCAAAAATGACGCGTGAGACCCGGATGGTACAAAGGACTCATGTTACTGACTTACAGTAATACCTTCTGAAAAGCACAAGACCTTTCGGAGCGTGGATTGGGAATGTACCTGGTATAGCATGACGACTGCCACCGACCTAGTTACATTATGATGTGCGCTGGGGTGCTATATATTTTGAAGCTGCGGAAGCTGCGCCTATCCTAAAGGAATGCCCCGTGATAGATCGCGGGTTTACCTTTAGCTTGGAGAGGAGGATCCGGACGTGCTTTGGGAAGACTAGAATGCTGAGGGGAACGGAGCCAAGAGCTAGTAGGGGAGATCAGCTGAATCATCGTCAGCCGGGGCCCACTGGTGCGTGTAATCAGCCTTGTAATCAGCCTCCCCTCCCACAAATGCCGCGATATATTTGCTTAATACCTGTGGTCGGATAGGCTATCAGAAAGGCGGGCCTACCCTATCTACCATGAGCAGTAGAGTTATGCCATGACCGCCGTGTTAGGGTGGCCTAAAGGGGCCAAAAAGAGCCAACCTTGTTTAGAGTAAATATATACATACCGTTATGACACCCGATTTTGAACGGAAAAGACCCTTCACGATGGAGGTGCGGAATATACCGTATATATCACAGTGACTACCATCTACCTTACCTCTTTGTCATGTGTACCACCACATCGTTCTTGGAGATGGTTAATGCTGATGCAATTGAAAGAGTGGCCAGTAACCAGAAACGATTTACTCCTATGTTGACTAACGTATGACCATATTACGAGAAGGTCTGAATCCTGAGAGCTGCAGACTGAAACAAACAATGGTGAATCTGTTGGTAGGGCCTAGATGAATTCCAACCATCCGCCCAGGGCCCAGATCGGGCACCAACTGTTCCTGGTGGCAAAATACTTTACCTCTACTTATTCCCCAGGCCACACTTCCTATTAAGGGCCCACGAGTCAGAACATGGTGTCTGCCGTCTTACTGTAGTAGTAAATTAAGTGAAATGTGTAAGCCCACCAGGCCTGGGGAACCATCCACAGGAATACATGCTATATCGATTACCGAGCTAATGTTGCCTGTAATGAGGACAGAACGTACACGATACCTGCAGTTGTGACAGAAAAATGCTTAAGGTCGTGATGAACTGTGTATGCTGCGCCTATAGTCGTGATAGGACTAGTCGTGTCAGCAGACATGACGGACGTCGTAAGCTGCGCCTTATTACTGTACCTCCTACTGGAAGATAGACCGAGACCCAGGACTTAGGCCGGACACCAACACCCTCAGTCCGAGTTTGTAGATGAAGTAAGCATGCCTGGGAGAAGATGATGTCCGCAAAGGCAGGCCTGGGATGACTGCTAATAAAGAAAGCAATGAAACCCAACAACCTAGAAAATAAAAGTCAGGGAGAACAATAACGTGAGTGAGACTCTAATGGCATGAGTCACATGTGCGAGCCACCACGAGAAATTGTATTGCGAGCCACAGATTACCGAGCCATGCGAGCGGGTCTGAAGGCAGAATGAGACATGGAACTTACTTGTTGTGGGACTACGCAGCCGGCCTCGAAAGGCGTTGTTGTGTGTAAAAATTAACGGAGAAGCCATACGTGAGAGACTCTAATGGCGGAGCCATGCGTGAGAGACTCTAATGGCAGAGACATGTGTAACACTGAAAGGGGAAGCCATGCGTGAGAGACTAATGGCGGAGTCATATGTGTGATACTAAAACGGAGAAGCCCTGCGTGAGACTAATGGCGGAGTCATACGTGTAACACTAAAATGGAGAAGCCATGCGTGAGAGACTCTAATGGCTAAGCCATGCGTGAGAGACTCTAATGGCTAAGCCATATGTAACACTAAAAGGGGGGGAAGCCATGCGTGAGAGACTCTAATGGCTAAGCCATGCGTGAGAGACTCTAATGGCTAAGCCATATGTAACACTAAAAAGGGGGAAGCCATGCGTGAGAGACTCTGATGGCTAAGCCATGCGTGAGAGACTCTAATGGCGGATTCATATGTAACACTAAAAGGGGGGAAGCCATGCGTGAGAGACTCTAATGGCTAAGCCATGCGTGAGAGACTCTAATGGCGGAGTCATATGTAACACCAAAAAGGGGAGAAGCCATGCGTGAGACTCTAATGGCTAAGCCAAGCGTGAGAGACTCTAATGGCGGAGTCATATGTACCACTAAAAGGGGGAAGCCATACGTGAGAGACTCTAATGGCGGAGCCATGCGTGAGAGACTCTAATGGCGGAGTCATGTGTGACACTAAAGGGAAAAGCCATACGAGAGAGACTCTAATGGCGGGGCCATGCGTGAGAGACTCTAATGGCGGAGTCATATGTGTAACACTAAAACGGAGAAGCCGTTCGTGGGAAACTAATAGCGGAGTCATATGTGTAAACCTAAAACGGAGAAGCCATGCGTGAGAGGCTCTAATGGCGGAGTCATGTGTGTGTAAACTGAAACGGAGAAGCCATGCGAGAGACTAATGGCTAAGCCATGCGAGAGACTAATGGCGGAGTCATATGTGTAAACCTAAAAACGGCGAAGCCATGCGAGAGAGACTAATGGCGGAGTCATATGTGTAAACCTAAAACCCGAAGAAGCCATGCGTGAGAGACTAATGGCGGAGTCATATGTGTAAACCTAAAACCCGAAGAAGCCATGGGTGAGAGACTAATGGCGAAGCCATGCGTGGGAGGCTCTAATGGCGGAGTCATGTGTGTGAAACTAAACAGAGAGCCATGCGTGAGAGACTCTAATGGCGGAGCCAAGTGTGAGAGACTCGTGGCGGAGTCATATGTGTAAACCTGAAAACGGAGAAGCCATGCGTGGGAGACTCTACCGGTGGAGCCATATGTGTAACACTAAAACGGAGAGGTCATGCGTGAGAGACTAATGGCGGAGCCATGTGAGAGAGATTCTAAGGGCGGATTTTTAATTATATATATATATATTTTTTTTTTTTTTTTTTTTTATTTATTTTTTTTTTTTTGACCACTTATGCAGCTCCAGTATGACTTGGGGACTCGCATAACCATGACCCTCTCCAACAACCTAGGACTCTAACCAGCCTACACCCTATTGTACCCCTAACGGACAACATGAAGAACGGTCATCGGGCCCCCTAAGCCATGAGGCCCCCTGAGCCAAGAGACTGACCTGGATGACCTTACAGTGACGATAAGTAATTTAAAACGTAAGCCAGACCTAATGGAAAATGCATAGACATTAATGATCCGAACCACTTGCATAAATGAAACATTACCCAACCGTGAAATTGATGACAAACGAATGAACACCTGTGAAACATTGTAGGAACTTACTCCTATTGCCCACTGTCCACTAGGGAGCTATTTGGTTAACTGGGGCAGGGGATCAAACTGAGTGAATGCGAACCCGAAGTAAAGGAGACCAGTCTGAGTGAATGCCAACCAGGATTTAAAGAACACCAACAGAAAAAGGGGTAGGCCTAAGGAATGTAACAAACCATCGAGGAAAGAAACGTAAGCCTGAAAAGAAAGCAGCTATGTTTATCGGAAGAGCGGTATCAGAGCGGTGTGCTGATAGCCCTAGTAAAAATGCAGAGTAACCATTATGTAGCAATGAAAAGAAATGCAGCTTTGGGTGGAAGCGGAGTATAACACATGATGTAAGAATAAGTGGGTAAATGCAGCTCTGGATGTGAGTGGAGCCTAAAACATGGTATAGGCACAGCTCTGAGTATGAATATGAGGAGCATGGTATCAAGCAGCCGTATGAATGCAATCTGAAGTGAACAGAGTATTAATGTAATGCAACAGCGAACGCTGCTCTGGTAGTGAATGGCGTATAGGACAAAATGTAAATGCAGACACACGGATATAGCTTTGAAGATAACAATCCTAACCCCGATCTTTTGACCATTGGAGCCCAACCCCCTTCACCCCAGAGCGCTACACGTCATGGACCGCTTTTAAATCATTGACCGTTGATCCACATTTACCATCATTTAACCCAGCACGCGTAGCTTGAGCCAACTGCAAATACGCGCCCCGCGTGCGCTAAGCGTATTTGGGTACTCAGAGAGGACAGACAGACACGTGAACCTGATAATACATGGTGATGCGCAACTAGCGCCCCGGCGATGAGGGGGCGCAGCTGATTGTTGCAGAATACCCGGGCCGTACGCCCCTTATGAGAATTTCCCCTACGTGACCTATCAGCAGCAGGATAATGGCACCATCGCCAATATTTCCTCTTTCCTCTCCCCCCCCTCCCACAGGCAGATGCTCCCCTTATTTTTTTTTTTTTTTTTTTTTTTTCTCTCTTATCACTGAAACTGGCACCCTGTAAGGGAAAATGTACTTGATGGTGGACTCCCATGTTTGCATTGCCACAGCCCTATCATCCCCAGACGATGCCTTTAACACACCCACAGTAAGCGCTGCTATAGTGAGGGATGCCGAACTGCCACTAGCGCCAACCTGTTGAAAGAACACATGTGAGGAAGCGGGTAGATGCGCCGCAAGGACCGGGCGTGCGTGCCAGTGATCCGGCGCCGCTGGTAAGTGTGAAAACGTGTCTGGCTGGTGTCTGCGCCGTGCCGCCCCCCCCTCCCCACTTACCCTCCGTGTGTACCGATGTACGGTCCCTCGCTTCGGCTGCACGCCCTATACTTACCCACCGGAGGAAGTATCGGGGGATCGCGTTCCACGCCGACGCCGGTGCAAGAGTAGGAGCAGGAGAATCCCGGAAGTGACGTCAGCTGTAGCTGAAGACCGCGTCACTCGGGAGCTCGCTGCTCCTACCATTTGTAGTCCTGCTGGCGCCTCCCCTCACACAAATGCGGCGTCTGCCGCGCCTATACATGTACAGCTGGTATCAGTTATACATCTTCTTGTATATAGTGATATGGTCCATGCTGCTATAACCTGGGCATCTCCTGTATATAATTATATATGTATAGCTGGTATTAGTTATATATCTTCTGTATATAGTGATATGGAGCATGCTGGTATAACCTGGGCATCTCCTGTATATACAGTACAAACCGGATTCCAAAAAAGTTGGGACACTATACAAATCGTGAATAAAAACTGAATGCAATGATGTGGAGGTGCCAACTTCTAATATTTTATTCAGAATAGAACATAAATCCCGGAACAAAAGTTTAAAGTGAGAAAATGTACCATTTTAAGGGAAAAATATGTTGAATCAGAATTTCATGGTGTCAACAAATCCCCAAAAAGTTGGGACAAGGTCATTTTCACCACGGTGTGGCATCTCCCCTTCTTCTTACAACACTCAACAGACGTCTGGGGACCGAGGAGACCAGTTTCTCAAGTTTAGAAATAGGAATGCTCTCCCATTCTTGTCTAATACAGGCCTCTAACTGTTCAATCGTCTTGGGCCTTCTTTGTTGCACCTTCCTCTTTATGATGCGCCAAATTTTCTCTATAGGTGAAAGATCTGGACTACAGACTGGCCATTTCAGTACCCGGATCCTTCTCCTACGCAGCCATGATGTTGTGATTGATGCAGAATGTGGTCTGGCATTATCTTGTTGAAAAATGCAGGGTCTTCCCTGAAAGAGATGTCGTCTGGATGGGAGCATATGTTGTTCTAGAACCTGAATATATTTTTCTGCATTGATGGTGCCTTTCCAGACATGCAAGATGCCCATGCCACACACACTCATGCAACCCCATACCATCAGAGATGCAGGCTTCTGAACTGAGCGTTGATAACAACTTGGGTTGTCCTTGTCCTCTTTGGTCCGGATGACATGGCGTCCCAGATTTCCAAAAAGAACTTTGAATCGTGACTCGTCTGACCACAGAACAGTCTTCCATTTTGCCACACTCCATTTCAAATGATCCCTGGCCCAGTGAAAACGCCTGATACTTGGCAAACGATTTGCCAAGTATCTCGCACTTATAGTGTAGCACTTGTTATTATTATGCAATTTTGTACTCTATATTGCAGTTAATTGTCGCATTGCATGTTTCTGTCTTTCAATGTTGTTCCCTGCCTTAGCAATGTGCTTCTGCGGTTTGGTATGTGCTGACTGACCCCCTTTTTTGGTTTTTCTTTGCAGTTTGTACTGGAGGTGTGGCTGCCTCCTCAGTCATGCACTCCTAACCACCCTGTCTGCCCTATAGGCTGATTTTAATTAGTGTTAGTACATAGTCAGGCCTGCTCCCCTTCACTCACTGAAGCCATGGCACCAGGAGTGGGATAGTTTGTGGACTCTCACTGCAGTCCTTGGTAGCCATTTGGCGCCGGTGATGTCGTGGAGTGGGCCTGCTGTGTAACCTACACTCCCTGAAGTGTATGGTAGCCGTCATGGCACCTAACAGGTAAAATTATCGTAGGTATGTGGAACCTCACTCCCTGAAGTGTATGGTAGCCGTTATGGCGCCTAACAGGTAGAATTTAGCGTAGGAACCCGTCTAACAGAGATCGCCTTGACGCTCGGCAGACGGGCTCAAATAATTTTGTACAAAACGATTTGCCAAGTATCTCGCACTTATAGTGTAGCACTTGTTATTATTATGCAATTTTGTACTCTATATTGCAGTTAATTGTCGCATTGCATGTTTCTGTCTTTCAATGTTGTTCCCTGCCTTAGCAATGTGCTTCTGCGGTTTGGTATGTGCTGACTGACCCCCTTTTTTGGTTTTTCTTTGCAGTTTGTACTGGAGCTGTGGCTGCCTCCTCAGTCATGCACTCCTAACCACCCTGTCTGCCCTATAGGCTGATTTTAATTAGTGTTAGTACATAGTCAGGCCTGCTCCCCTTCACTCACTGAAGCCATGGCACCAGGAGTGGGATAGTTTGTGGACTCTCACTGCAGTCCTTGGTAGCCATTTGGCGCCGGTGATGTCGTTGAGTGGGCCTGCTGTGTAACCTACACTCCCTGAAGTGTATGGTAGCCGTCATGGCACCTAACAGGTAAAATTATCATAGGTATGTAGAACCTCACTCCCTGAAGTGTATGGTAGCCGTTATGGCGCTTAACAGGTAGAATTTAGCGTAGGAACCCGTCTAACAGAGATCGCCTTGACGCTCGGCAGACGGGCTCAAATAATTTTGTACAAAACGATTTGCCAAGTATCTCGCACTTATAGTGTAGCACTTGTTATTATTATGCAATTTTGTACTCTATATTGCAGTTAATTGTCGCATTGCATGTTTCTGTCTTTCAATGTTGTTCCCTGCCTTAGCAATGTGCTTCTGCGGTTTGGTATGTGCTGACTGACCCCCTTTTTTGGTTTTTCTTTGCAGTTTGTACTGGAGGTGTGGCTGCCTCCTCAGTCATGCACTCCTAACCACCCTGTCTGCCCTATAGGCTGATTTTAATTAGTGTTAGTACATAGTCAGGCCTGCTCCCCTTCACTCACTGAAGCCATGGCACCAGGAGTGGGATAGTTTGTGGACTCTCACTGCAGTCCTTGGTAGCCATTTGGCGCCGGTGATGTCGTTGAGTGGGCCTGCTGTGTAACCTACACTCCCTGAAGTGTATGGTAGCCGTCATGGCACCTAACAGGTAAAATTATCATAGGTATTTAGAACCTCACTCCCTGAAGTGTATGGTAGCCGTTATGGCGCTTAACAGGTAGAATTTAGCGTAGGAACCCGTCTAACAGAGATCGCCTTGACGCTCGGCAGACGGGCTCAAATAATTTTGTACAAAACGATTTGCCAAGTATCTCGCACTTATAGTGTAGCACTTGTTATTATTATGCAATTTTGTACTCTATATTGCAGTTAATTGTCGCATTGCATGTTTCTGTCTTTCAATGTTGTTCCCTGCCTTAGCAATGTGCTTCTGCGGTTTGGTATGTGCTGACTGACCCCCTTTTTTGGTTTTTCTTTGCAGTTTGTACTGGAGGTGTGGCTGCCTCCTCAGTCATGCACTCCTAACCACCCTGTCTGCCCTATAGGCTGATTTTAATTAGTGTTAGTACATAGTCAGGCCTGCTCCCCTTCACTCACTGAAGCCATGGCACCAGGAGTGGGATAGTTTGTGGACTCTCACTGCAGTCCTTGGTAGCCATTTGGCGCCGGTGATGTCGTTGAGTGGGCCTGCTGTGTAACCTACACTCCCTGAAGTGTATGGTAGCCGTCATGGCACCTAACAGGTAAAATTATCATAGGTATGTAGAACCTCACTCCCTGAAGTGTATGGTAGCCGTTATGGCGCTTAACAGGTAGAATTTAGCGTAGGAACCCGTCTAACAGAGATCGCCTTGACGCTCGGCAGACGGGCTCAAATAATTTTGTACAAAACGATTTGCCAAGTATCTCGCACTTATAGTGTAGCACTTGTTATTATTATGCAATTTTGTACTCTATATTGCAGTTAATTGTCGCATTGCATGTTTCTGTCTTTCAATGTTGTTCCCTGCCTTAGCAATGTGCTTCTGCGGTTTGGTATGTGCTGACTGACCCCCTTTTTTGGTTTTTCTTTGCAGTTTGTACTGGAGGTGTGGCTGCCTCCTCAGTCATGCACTCCTAACCACCCTGTCTGCCCTATAGGCTGATTTTAATTAGTGTTAGTACATAGTCAGGCCTGCTCCCCTTCACTCACTGAAGCCATGGCACCAGGAGTGGGATAGTTTGTGGACTCTCACTGCAGTCCTTGGTAGCCATTTGGCGCCGGTGATGTCGTTGAGTGGGCCTGCTGTGTAACCTACACTCCCTGAAGTGTATGGTAGCCGTCATGGCACCTAACAGGTAAAATTATCATAGGTATGTAGAACCTCACTCCCTGAAGTGTATGGTAGCCGTTATGGCGCTTAACAGGTAGAATTTAGCGTAGGAACCCGTCTAACAGAGATCGCCTTGACGCTCGGCAGACGGGCTCAAATAATTTTGTACAAAACGATTTGCCAAGTATCTCGCACTTATAGTGTAGCACTTGTTATTATTATGCAATTTTGTACTCTATATTGCAGTTAATTGTCGCATTGCATGTTTCTGTCTTTCAATTTTATTCACAATTTGTTTAGTGTCCCAACTTTTTTGGAATCCGGTTTGTAATTATATATGTACAGCTGTTGCATAGACCATGCTAGTATATTCTGGACATCTCATATATATAATTATAGATAACATAAGTTATAAATCTTAAAGGCTATGTACACCTTTGGGGGCATTTTTTATTTTTATTGCATTGATCTCATTTTGAGCTAAAATAAAAAAAAATGACGTTTATTTTTTTTATATAGCATCCTTTATTTTGTACAGAGCTGAGATGCTCTAGAAGCAGCCTTTGGATTTTCTGACTTTTCCGTCAGACCAGTAGCAAACGGGCTCCTTTTCTCTGCTCTCTGACCTTATAAACACTCATTATAGCTGTTTTTATCTTAATGATAAGAATGTGGCTTAAATAAGTGTTTTTGACCTCTCAGTAATTTAAAGATAAAAGCTATTAGATGACTGGCACAAATTTAAAATGAAAGTACCAGTCACATAGCTAGAAAAAAGTTCACACTTTATGATAGAACAGCTCAATATTTTTAATAAAGGTCAATTGAGAAAAAGATTTTTAGCCAAAATCAGTAACAAATCATCATAAACAAATATAGCCTCCGATGGTATACATACCGTAGCATTTAATTTACAATGCATTCAGAAAGTCTTCAGATCCTTTCACTTATTCACACATGTTATATTGTTCTTTTTGCTAAAATAAAATAAAAAAGAAGCTTTGGAATATAACAAACATATGTGCAGGCGCGGCTTGTTTTTAAATGCCAAACGTGCATTTACCCATAATTGTGTATGTCAGTGTCACTCAGACAACATTTACTATCGCTGTCATTGCATTCAACAGCTTGAAGAGGGGGCAGAGAAAAAGAAAAAATGCATTAAAAATTTATGAAAAGAGATTGCATGGTTTCCTAAAAAGTGCTAGAAAAATAGAGGGTATTACCGTATATACCAATTTCCAGGGCAGTTTGAGCCAATTTGGTTCCGGCTAAATCGATTCAGGACGGAACCAAACTTTTTGATAAATTTGGTGAACCTGAACCAAACCGAATCTCAACTGGTTAACTCATCTCTATTCTCTGAGATATTTTGAAACCTTGACACAGCCCTGTCTATATAAGATCTCATAGCTGACAATGCATCAGAGCAAAAACCAAGCCATGAGGAAGAAAAAACTGCCTGTAGAGCTTAGAGACAGGATTGTGTGGAGGCAGAGATCTGGAGAAGGGGACAAAAACATTTCTGCTGCACTGAAAGTTCCCAGGAGCACAAAGGCCTCCTCCATAACTCTTACATGTAAGAAGAACAACTAGGAATCTTTCTATAGCTTGCTACCCCACCAAACTAAGTAATCAGGGGAGAAGGGCCTTGGTAAGAGGGGAGACCAAGAACCCAGTGATCACTCTAGCTGAGCTCCAAAGATCCTGTGTGCAGATGCGAGAACTTTCTAAAAGGTCGACCATCACTGCAGCCTCCACCAATTTGGGCTTTATCAATCCTAGGCAGATCGGAGGCTGCCATCACTGAGAAAGGGGCTTCAACTAAGTCTTCACTAAAGGGTCTGAATACTTATTTTCTGAGTAAAGGGGCTGGATACTTACCATATTTTTTGTCCCATAAGACATACTTTTTTTTCACCCAAAGTGGGGGGAAAATGTGACTGCATCTTATGGGCTGTATACTAATGAGCGCTTCTATTATTATTGTGGTGGCGTCCAGAGTAGGAGAGATAAGTGTTTTTATTTTATTTTATTTTATTTTATGTGAACTAAGGCTAGGGGCTGATCTATGGCTGGAGGCTAGGGGCTGATCTATGGCTGGAGGCTGGGGGCTAATCTATGGCTGGAGGCTGGGGGCTAATCTATGGCTGGAGGCTGGGGGCTGATCTATGGCTGGAGGCTGGGGGCTGATCTATGGTTGGAGGCTGGGGGCTGATCCATGGCTGGAGGTTGTGGGCTGATGTATTGATGGAGACTGGGGGCTGATCAATGGCTAGAGGCTGGGGGTTGATCTATGGCTGGAAGCTTGGGGCTCATCTGAGTCTGGGGGCTGATCTATGGCATAGGGGTCTGATCTGAGGTCTGATTGAGGGTCTTATTAACATTGGGGGTCTGATCTGAGGTCTAATTGAGGGTCTTATTAACATTGGGGGTCTGATCTGAGGTCTGATTGAGGGTCTTATTAACATTTGGGGTCTGATCTGAGGTCTGATTGTGTGGTATTATTCATTTTGGGGCTCTTATCTGAGGTCTGATTGGGGGTCATTCACATTAAGGTCTAAGCTGAGATTTGATCTGAAGTCTTATTGGGGTCTTATTAACATTGGGGGTCTGATCTGAGGTCTGATTGAGGGTCTTATTAACATTGGGGGTCTGATCTGAAGTCTGATTGAGGGTCTTATTAACATTGGGGGTCTGAATGGGGCTGTGAACTGAGGTCTGATTAACTTTGTGGGTCTCATTGCTGGTTTGATCTAAGGTCTAATGAAAAATATTTTTTTCTTATTGTCCTCCTCAAAAACCTTATGGGCCAGTGTTTCTTAGAGGGTGAAAAATATGGCATTTCCTGGGTAAAGGGGCTGAATACTTATGCCAATGTGAGATTTATTTTAGCACAAGGAGCAACATAACAAAATGTTAAAAAAGTGAAAGGATCTGAAGACTTTCCAAATTTCGAAATTCCTCATAAAAAATGCATTTTAGACTTCCATAATAAGTGTACTGATTTTTATCAACATGAACCATTTTGTTCCTTTTATAGCTAAATATAAAAGTCATACATTTTTTTTCATTGACTAGTCGCCAATGTGTCCTCTAACAGTTTGGAAACGTTCGCAGCATCTGCCTCTCTCCTCGGCTTTACACTACATGGCCAAATTGGGAGTATTGCAATAATCAATCATTCTGTCATTGACTTAATGTACTCAGTATTTAAAGAAGATGTTGGAATCTCTGGAGTGGTCACGGATGCCCCCATAATGCCGGCTTTTCTAGATAATTGCTTAGATGAATTTTTTTCTCATGCTGATTTATCTCTAGTTAACTTTGGTGTTAATGTTCTCTTTATTATGTGAGCACCTGTACTTTAAAAAAAAAAAGAAAAAAAGAAAAAATAATTTGCAGAGCATTCTGCCAACGCGCTGATTACCTTGAACTTATTCTGCTTTAGGTGCAAACATTAGCAAACAGTCATCAATATTTTGTGCCGCGTTCTCCTTTGTGGAGTCTTATCAGATACAGATGTCTGCACTGATTAAAAGCTTAGCACAGACCGATGAATTGTCTAGAGAACTTCCCAAAGTGAAGTGGAAAATCTCCCACTATACAAATACTGCCATGTCTCTTCCTGTACTTGAACTTTTTACAGCTGTTACGAGGACCTACAGTACAGACCAAAAGTTTGGACACACCTTCTCATTCAAAGAGTTTTATTTATTTTCATGACTATGAAGGCATCAAAACTATGAATTAACACATGTGGAATTATACACATAACAAACAAGTGTGAAACAACTGGAAATATGTCATATTCTAGGTTCTTCAAAGTAGCCACCTTTTGCTTTGATTACTGCTTTGCACACTCTTGGCATTCTCTTGATGAGCTTCAGGAGGTAGTCCCCTGAAATGGTCTTCCAACAGTCTTGAAGGAGTTCCCAGAGATGCTTAGCACTTGTTGGCCCTTTTGCCTTCACTCTGCGGTCCAGCTCACCCCAAACCATCTCGATTGGGTTCAGGTCCGGTGACTGTGGAGGCCAGGTCATCTGGCGTAGCACCCTATCACTCTCCTTCATGGTCAAATAGCCCTTACTTTCAAAGTTTTCCCAATTTTTCGGCTGACTGACTGACCTTAATTTCTTAAAGTAATGATGGCCACTCGTTTTTCTTTACTTAGCTGCTTTTTTCTTGCCATAATACAAATTCTAACAGTCTATTCAGTAGGACTATCAGCTGTGTATCCACCTGACTTCTCCTCAACGCAACTGATGGTCCCAACCCCATTTATAAGGCAAGAAATCCCACTTATTAAACCTGACAGGGCACACCTGTGAAGTGAAAACCATTTCAGGGGACTACCTCTTGAAGCTCATCAAGAGAATGCCAAGAGTGTGCAAAGCAGTAATCAAAGCAAAAGGTGGCTACTTTGAAGAACCTAGAATATGATATATTTTCAGTTGTTTCACACTTGTTTGTTATGTATATAATTCCACATGTGTTAATTCATAGTTTTGATGCCTTCAGTGTGAATCTACAATTTTCATAGTCATGAAAATAAAGAAAACTCTTTGAATGAGAAGGTGTGTCCAAACTTTTGGTCTGTACTGTATATTGTACAATTTAAGAACCTTGCCTAAAAAATAAAATCCTATTTGTTGCATGGGGCGGTGTATTCAAAGCCTGTTTGGAGTACCCATGCTGAAAGCATCTACAATGAGAACGGAACAATGTTTTATGTGCCTCACCTGGAGAGGAGATATCAACACTATGGGAAGTAGATGGCCTTATCTGAGGAATCACATTACATCATGTGGGTGGCTGGATGCATGTGTGTCACTTACCTGAAGAAGAGATGGGACCAAATGCACTTTTGGGAAGATGACAAAATGGTCTATGTTACATCATGTGGGTAGCCATGTGTGCTTCACTTGCCTGGGGAAGAGATGGAGTCAGGTGCACTATGGGGAGAAGGCGGCCTGATCTGGTAAATCACGTTACATCATGTTCATGGCTGGATGCATATGTGTTACTAACCTTGAGAAGAGATGGCACCAGGTGTCCTATGGAAGAAGAAGGCCTGGTCTGATGAATCACGTTACATGGCATGGGTGCATGTGTGCCACTTACCTGGGGAAGAAATGACACCAGTGCACTATGGGAAGGAGATGGTCTTGTCTGATGAATCACATTACAACATGTGGTCAACTGAAAGATTGTGCATCGTTTACCTGGGAAAGAAATGGCACTGGGTTCATTATGGAAAGGAGACAAGCAGGCAAAGGCAGTATGATGCTCTGAGAATCCTTGATCCTGGCATCACGTGGATGTGACACATATCACCTACCTAACCATTGTACAGACCAGTACCCTCAGGGCAGTCCCAGGGCAAGACGGGGCCCAGTCTTAGTTGGGATTATCTCATCTTCTACTGAAGGTGAAAACTTGGTCAGGACTCTACCCGCTAAAGGAACATATTTTAGCAAATGAAGCAGTGGAAAAATGGCCCAAGGGTCAATGAAAGGGGTTTAGGCAGAAACCCTTCTATTCTGTGTGGGGGGCCTGGTTTAATACTTGCTATGGGGCCCTTACTTCTCTATGTACGCCACTGGTGACCAAGGTGATAAATTGTCTCTAAATTCTAGATCTCAACCACAGTTCTAATGACCCAAATGAACAGCACCACAGATCCTTATGGTGTCATTAGTTTGGATCATAAGTGACTTAACCAATAAAACAAGTGCAAAAATACAAATGTATTGTGCTTGCTAGATTAGGGTATGTTTACACATGACATCACTGTGGTGTTTCTCCATCTCTGTGGCCTGTTTATGGCGTATTCTGTATAGATGTCATCAATGCGTAAAGTGGGATCACCCCTTCTGGCTTTATTTGCTAGACAATTCCTTGAAATGCTGATGGCAAGTCTCCATGTATTGTAAGGAAATTCAGAATTAAATTACAGATGTCAGAATGTCTTACACTTCACAGAAGCCAAGACAACATTCCGAAGGGAGAAAGATCCAGCATCAAATATAAATAAATGCAGTAAGTACCATAAGTGGAACATTGCAGACAATAAAAGGAGCCCCCATGGCAGCAGCGGCGGCAGCGGCGCCTCCTCACTGAGCCCTTATTATATTTGATTTGAAGCATTATTAGACCCTGTGGGTTCTTCAATATTCTTCATCCCCCTAAATTGAAGATATCAATAATGTTTGTACAGAAGTTCAGACAACTCTGACAGACAGGATGTGCTCCGACATCATGTCAGGATTTATTGCACTACTAGATATTTCTACTGACGAATGCACAGAGTCATAAGGTCCTCAGCCTCTGCACTGCATCAGAAAGCCACAAATAGAAATGATTTCAACCCCCCCCCAAAAAAAAAAAAAAAAAGCGCAAATCAGGAATTAATCACTGAAGTGTGTTCTTAATATTTATCATTATTATTATTAGTTCCGTTTCATCCCACTGTTGCTTCTGTTTTTCACAGCAACCTCTATTATAGCAAATCCTGTTGTCTCTGGGGCAAAAATAACAGTCAGAAGCAAAAAGAAAAAAAAAAAAGCAATACCAATAACATACTAAAAACTTTGGATACCATTCTGACTCTTCATAAACTACAACTCCCAACATGTTATAAGTGAGGATTGTGAATTCTCAACAGGTTGAGAGTCAGAGACCTCTCATTTAACAATATTTGGAAAGCCCTTTTAGCTTTACATACATATAGAGACATCATAGAAGTGTTAGAGTGGAGGAGGTCCATGAGCATTGAAGATCTCTGGGCTAACTGTTTATGGAACTTCCATAGACTGGACTGGGGCTATAAGGCTGTCCATATGCTTAAGATAGCGGTTAGCTGAATGAAACTATCACCTCCGATCCCTGCCATCTGCCATCAGGGAAGAGTCTAGAGGGTCCCATACAAACTACTGTAGGTGGTCGTCAGGTCCTGCCAGTATCGCTAACTTTGGCTGACAAACATATAATATGTGTGGCCAGCTTAAGGCACCAAAGTCATCTCAGTTAAGAGCTTGGTAGACTTCTGCATTACAGACAGTGGTACCCATGGTACTGTATACATTACACTGAATAGTGAGGAAAAGATATATAGTATTCCAGTCGTAGTCATAGAATACCTTATTGAGCGCTCCTGTGCCCATCACATCCATTACCTCTCCACATGAAAGCCAAAGCCCCTCCACACCATCCCTCAACCAGCTCCAAATGTCCAACCTGTGGCCCCCAACTGTTTCAAAACTAAAACTCCCAGCATGCCCTTTTATCTGTAGGCTGCCCAGTTATGCTGGGAGTTGTAGTTTTGCAAAAGCTGGAGGGCTGCAGTTTGGGCCTCCCTGCTTTACAAGATAGCCATCAGGAACGCTGAGTATTTCATTTACTGGCCTCCTCACTCTATGGTGGGATAAGGAACATGCAGGACACATTGTTGGATACAATGAGAATAAAGGTGGAACTTTTTAAACCCCTAAGGAGAGTGCCTATGCATTGAATGCCTGGAACTGGTCTTGACCTGTAATTACTTTTTGTTTTGTGAGAGTTTTTATATACAGTGCAGGAGTACTGTCACGGTCCCTCAGGTGACTGATGTCAGGAAATCAAAGAGATTGGCTGAGCGTGGAGGAATCTAACAGCCTCCTTGATTTATCTTGATTCAGTGTTGATAGGGTTAATGACCACTTCCCTTTTCTTAGCTGTTGCTCAGTGGTCATCACTTCTACCCTTTATAGTCTGACTCCACCCTTCTGACTATGCGGTAGATAGCTTCATTTGGGTTTGGCTGAGATGGTGTGAGGTCGTCTCTGGTGTTCCTGTTCTTCCATCTGTACAGAAGTTAAGTGTTGCGACAACATACACAAGACAGATGGGGGTGGGGGCGGCGTTCGGACCCAGCGGCGTTCGGACCCAGCGGAGGCAGAGCGTGCAGGGCAGGCTCAGGCTGGGAGTGCGGCATCCGCAGAGTTGACGTCACCACGTAAAGCTGCATGCCTGCCCACCCGCGCGAACGCTTGCTTCTGCAGCACTGGCACTGCTGCGCCAGAGGGAGAGGCATTCTCCCAAGAACTCTGCCTGGCCCTGCCCTGGCCGGACCCTAGGCAAGCTAAGAAAAGTAAGAATAAAAAGTTTAAAAAAAAGTATGTACCCCCACTACCTCGCCTCATGGACAAAGTTCCAATAAATGTTGATCGCGCTGCTATGAGTGTAGGGTTCCAATCCCAGATTCTTATTCCAAATGCAGAGTTGTTTCACCTTGTAGCCAAACAATCGGTTACCAGAGGCTGGTGCACTCACGTACACCTGCACCCTAGAGGGAAGCTATAACACAAATAGGGAAGTTCCACCAGGTAGATCCGCAATTAGCAGGTTTTATTCTACTTACAAAGAGGACACACAATTTCAGCCTTAAAATCAATATAATCTCATCAAAAGTCCACCCGACCCGGGTTTCGCCAGTCCAGCTTTGTCAGGGGCGATGGTATCCTCTCTCACAGGTGCGGTATTTATTAGACCAAGATCTCTTCCATGGACCGCCCATTAATACAAAACTTTTTCCTTTTTTATTTGGATACTCATCTGAACTCAAGCCATAATGGATAAACAAAGTTTCCTGAAGCCCGCAAGGGCTAGCGGGATTCTGACACAAAATTAAAATTATTTCTCTGCTTCTCAGAGCGTATACTTCCCACATAACTAATAACCCTCTCCTTTCTATTCATAAGAAAGTCACATGATGACACTCCGATCACATGGTTTCCTAGAGCCAATCACGGCCCACTATATTCTATTCATTCATAATAAACAGCAACAGGTATCAAATAACAGCGGCAATACACCCGCCAGCCCCCCCCAATTACAACTCTTCCTCATTTCACTTAACACGGCTTCAAAAAGGACTCGGCTCTTACCCTGCATAGTAAGCTTAAACAGGTCAGTGACGGCAGCAATACAGCCCCCCCCCCCCCCCCCCCCCCCGCTAACAACTCCTCCTCATTCCACCAAGCGCGGCTTTAGATCAAACTCAGCATTTAACCCTGCTGGTTTCAAGGTCCCTAATCTGTATATCCATCCAACTTCCTTGCGGTTAATGTTGGCAACAGTATCCCCTCCTCTCCAATTCCTCTCCACCTTCTCCAAACCAATAAACCTCAAGCCCGCTGGGTTTTTTCCATGCAGAAGCTTGAAGTGTAGTGGAACACTGTGATCCTCTTTACCTTTCCTAATTTTCCCTATATGTTCCTGCAGTGGGGTCTTCAATTTACGAAGGGTTCTACCCACATACTGGAGCCCACAACGGCCTCATGGCCTGCCTGCTTGGCTTGCGCCCAGCCCCTCCTCAACCCTGATACCCCTATAACTTAGGGGTATCAGAGTACATTATACAGGGGTAATATAACTGCTGCCCATAGACCTGTATTATGACAGAATACAAAACTGAACCCTTTAAAAGGCATTCAGTTTGGTTTCCGTCATAATAGAATTATGTGGGAATCAAAACAGATCCATCTGGTTCCTGTTATGCAAGACGGAAAACAAAGTCCTGTCGACAGGACTTTGTTTTCCGTCTTGCATAACGGCCCCCAGACGGATCCGTTAGGCTTTCTCATAGACTTCTATTAGGACAGAGCAAAAAGGAATGCCTCTTAAAGGCTTCCGTTTTGCATTCCATCTGGCCATTCCGTTATATTCTGTTTGAAACAAAAGGACATAACGCAAATGTGAATCCACTCTTAGGAATAGATTGTTTCTGAATACTCAAGCGTACTGAGGAAGAAAGGAAACTCTTGAAAGCTTGTCTTTTAAGTATTTGGTTTAATACAATAAAAAGCTATCCCTGCAGACCGCAATACTCGTATTTTGTTTTCTTATTTATATATACTTATTTCGTGTTTTTCAGTAGTATGATTAGCTGGTGAAAATTATTAGTGCCCCCCCATTTTTGACTGTGTATCTTCTGTGCCCCCCCCCCCTATATATTGATCCTAGAGTCGCCACTGATTGATTATATAGTTTTCATTTGTACAGGAACTGAGTCACAGTAATTATATTTGTTTAACCAATTAAATGGCATCTATTGTGTATTACAATTCACAATTGTATATTCTGAGAGGAGCGTACAATGTTTGGAGACTTTGGTCTATATGAGGGGTTGATGCCTTTTTACAGTCCTATATACTAAACTGGTTGCAATAACATTTTGAGGTTTTAAAGTCTGCATCCTAGAGGTATGATAGAGACCCTCCTTAAGTCAGATTCTCAGGGTGAGACAGATGAGGCTTTTATGTATCATAGACTGGACAACAGGACAAAATAGTTTCTATCTCATGGTTACCATACTCACTTGTACATAGACATCAGAGTAGGGTGAGACAGCAGAAACATAAGGAGTTACATTTCAGCCCGATCCTTTGATGTCATAAAGAAGGTCTAGGAATTTAAAGGACTGGTTGTTCCATTCTAATGGGATAAGCTCAATTAATAGCAATATTACAAGAAGAGGCTGCTACCCATGCCTAGGATGTTGTAACTGTGACAATATGTTGAAGGGTGATACTTTTTTCATCCTACAACAGGGAAACATTACAAAATTTGCCAATTTTTTTTACCTGCTAGTCAGAATATGTAATTTATGCTTTACAATGTTTGTGTGGAACCCTATACATATGAGAAACAACACAGGCACAGTGGGGAAAATAAGTATTTGATACACTGGCAATTTTCCAAATTTTCCCACCTACAAAGAATGGAGAGGTCTGTAATGTCTATCGTAGGTAAACTTCAACTGTGAGAGACAGAATCTAAAAAAAAATTCAGAAAATCACATGATTTTTAACAATTAGTTTGCATTTTATTGCATGAAATAAGTATTTGATACAATAGAAAAACAGAACTTAATATTTGGTACAGAAACCTTTGTTTGCAATTACAGAGGTCAGACGTTTCCTGTAGTTCTTGACCAGGTTTGCACACACTGCAGCAGGGATTTTGGCCCACTCCTCCATACAGATCTTCTCCATATCTTTCAGGTTTTGGGGCTGTCGCTGAGCTACATTGAGTTTTAGCTCCCTCCAAAGATTTTCGATTGGGTTCAGGTCTGGAGACTGGCTTGGCTACACTCCAGGACCTTGAAATGCTTCTTATGAAGCCACTTCTTAGTTGCCCTGGCTGTGTGTTGTACGCCATTATCATGTTGGAAGACCCAGCCACGACCCATCTTCTAATGCTCTTACTGAAGGAAGGAGGTTGTTGGCCAAAATCTCGCGACACATGGCCCCATCCATCCTTCCTTTGATACGGTGCAGTCATCCGGTCCCCTTTGCAGAAAACCACCCCAAAGTATGATGTTTTCACCCAATGCTTCACGGTTGGGACGGTGTTCTTTGGGCTGCACTGATCCTTCTTCTTCCTCCAAATATGGTCAGTGGAGTTGATGACAAAAAGTTCTATTTTATTCTCATCTGACCACATGACCTTCTCCCGTGCCTCCTCTGGATCATCCAGATGGTCATTGGTGAACTTCAAATCGGCCTGGACATGTGCTGGTGTGTGTGGGAGGGGGGGAAGCCTTGCGTGACCTGTAGGATTTTAATCCTTGATGGCATAATATGTTACTAACAGTAATCTTTGAAACTGTGGCTGATACCTGACCTTTCTTAGAATCATCCTTACCCCACGAGGCGAGATCCTGGATGGAGGAAGATTGACAGTCATTTTTTGTGTTTTCCATTTACTAATAATTGCCTTCTCACCAAGCTGCTTGCCCATCCCAGCCTTGTGCAGGGCTACAATTGGTGTCCTTGGTGTCCTTAGACAGCTCTTTGGTCTTGGTCATGGTGGAGAGGTTGGAGTGTGATTGACTGAGTGTGTGGACAGGTGTATTTTATACAGATAATACAGAGTTCAAACAGGTCCAATTAATACAGGTAATGAGTGCACAGTAGGAAGGCTCCTTAAAGAAAAACTGGCCTGTGAGAGCTAGAATTCTTGCTGGTTGGTATGTGATCAAATACTTATTTCATGCAATAAAATGCAAATTAATTATTTTAAAATTATACAATGTGATTTTTTTTTTTAGATTCTGTCTCTCAAAGTTAAAGTGTACCTACGAAAAAAATCACAGACCTCGCCATTCTTTGTAGGTGGGAAAATTGTCAATGTATCAAATACTTATTTTCCCCACTGGATTTAGAAACAGGTTTAACCAACACAGATTTCGATACAGAAGGGCATGACTGAGTTACCATGTCCAGACCATTTTGCCAAGATGAGACTTAGGGTCCATTCACGCATCCGTAGTGTATTGCAGATCCGCAATACACTCGGCCGGCACCCCCATAGAACTGCCTATTCTTGTCCACAATTGCGGACAAGAATAGAACATGTTCTATTTTTTTTGGAAGCCGCAGACCGGAAGATCGGGGTCGCGCTCCAGAAATGCGGATGCGGACAGAACACTGTGTGCTGTCCGCATCCCTTCCGGCCCCATAGAGAATAAATAGGTACGGATTCGTTCCGCAACGTTGCGGAATGGATCTGGACCCATTCTACGGACTTGTGAATGGACCCTTAATGTAACTTTGCTGAGGTTTAGGATCATTGATGGGATCCCAAGACAGAGAAGAGGGAGGGAGAGAGAGACATGAACTAAAATGGATAGATGAGCATAGGGAATAGGGAATTTTGTATTGGTTTTCTCTTTTAGACAGCCCTGCTACGTTATTTTTCTTGCTGATATAAATTTGTACAGTAATTATTATAGGTTTTGCAACCAGCAGTAAGGATGTGATGATATTCGTTTTTAATTCTAATCCTATTTTTTTTTTTTTTACACAGAATTATTTTCACCGTGGACCAAATCTGGAGGAAACCAGGAGCCATAGCCATAATTTTGACAGTGGTTGTTTGGACAAATGGCTCATCTTGATATATTTGCTTCCCTTCGCCATATGATTTGAGACCATTTTAGTTAGTGCTATTTTTTTCCTTATATAAGTTATGGAAGCAGTGTTTGAATGTAAGCATAACCATGTCACTGTCTATCTTGGCCCTATCCATAATTGGTAGGGGGTAATATGGACGTTTTAGAGATGAGTATGAGTGACACCCATCTCACTGAATGTACCTGCCCTCTGTACTGAGTAGGAGTTGGTATGGACATTTTAGAGGTGGATCTGTGATAGGGGAGGGTGGGACAAATTCGAAGTGGGTCTGTCATCTAAATGATGACGCCAAGTGATGGATCCATAGTCTCTTGAATGGTATGCAATGGCCTTGGAAGAATTTACGAGGTATTTATGAGACCTCACTTAAATTGGTCAACTGCTCCTCCTACCCTGATAACAAGACTTAGTAATTGTAGACCTGCTACTTTGATTATTATTAGGGTCCCAAGGAGCCGATGAATTGTCAAACTCCTGTAGTAAAGTATATTTCCCTGGCTATTGCCAGGCTACAAGGACCCTCCATGGTGAATTTAACTCTAGGGCACAAGAGTCAAATATATGGCCCTATCGATAGGGATTGTAATGCTAGTGCTGTAACCAAGTGATAGCATCGAAGCTTAGTGACATTCTGACACATGCGCAGGCTGGAGAGCTGGACACCAGGAACTCTTTCTTGGAGAATGATTTGAAATACGATGACCATCCCGATTTCCTCTACTTAATGTAAGTGATGCACTTGGTGGAATTATTTTATTACTGAGGATATCGCATTTTAATGTATTTTTCTCTAGAATGGAAAGGGGAATATCTCTATTGGGCTATTTGCATACTCAATTGATCACATGACCATAGTTGGGGTATTTAAACACTACTGTATTAAACATTCAGTTGCTTGATATACAGTCATACAGAATCAAGTGATTGAAGAAGAGCGCTGCAGGCTTCTTGGCACTGGTTATCTGGGACCCGAAGGCCAAGGTCCAAGACTGCGAGCACCGACTACATATAAAAGGCGGATTTTGTTGGTTTTGTGCTGCTGATTTGTGGATGATACTGTCCTCAGTATTAAACATTGATCAGAACCCTGCCATCGCGTTCAGATTGGTAGAGGGTCATTGTGCTTTCCTGGCCATGCCCCTTGAGTGCCAATCTGAAGTACAACACTATGAATCTTATAAATGCTCTTTATTGAGGGTCCAATGACAGATTCCCATTAAATGGAGGCTTGAAACTTGTAGTGTTTTTTTAGTCTTTTTTTTGCCTAAAATTATATATTTGTATCATAAAGAAACAATGGTTAAAAGAACTCTTGAAATGTTGCGTTCTTTTTTCACAGCATCATCAGCAATTCATTGTGTTTAGGCCTTATTTTGCAGGCTCTTTACTGCACTGATTTTAGTGGGTGATAACTAATAAAAGAAAAGCTCCTTCCCTTGCCTGTGGCTTAAATTAGATCTGTGAAGAAAATATTAAAGCGTAATTAAGCCAAATAGCGTGAAAACGCCGATCTTTACAGCTTCAAATACCGGAACTGCAAATAAAGCATTGCAAAACACATGATATCCAGAAGTGTGAAAAGTGTTCACAACATGATTAGCATAATAAAAAATTAAAAAAGATGGGGGAGGGGAGCATTGAACAGTGCGCCCCTCATTTCAGGAAAAATTTGATTTGCAATGAATGCTAATTTCCTCACGCTTCGTGGTAACGAATCACAATTTTGCCTAAAATGGCGGCTACACATGTGAGGACATGGGGCAAGGAACTCTGGGAAGGCGGGCTGACCCATAATTCCATGCATGCAGCCAATCAGCAGCCAGCTAGCCCTGTGATGTCACAACCCTATAAATCTTAGAGTCAAAAATTTTTCAGCGTTCAGAGTGCAGGGACAGACGTGAGAAGGCGCTAAGGACAGCAATTGGAAAAACCTCATTGTGAAAAAAATCCCGGAATAAAACGATTTACAAGTGCAGGGAAAGGATAGGGAGGAATCATATCACAGAATCTTAGTGCAGGGAGACGTCTGAAGTCACTAGGGACAGTGCCAGAAAAACCTCATTGTGAAAAAAAATAGCGATTTACAAGTGCAGGGAAACATTATTTGGGGATTCAAATAGCCATTATACAGCTCTGGCATTCCAGCAATTTGTTCCTGTTATTGGGGTGCAAGTGCTGTGTTGAAAAGCCTTTAGTGGCTTATATCTGTGGAAAAAGAAAAATATATACGCCTTTCACTTCTGCAGATATATGTGGTGAAAACGTTCAGTGTCCAATTTCAGTACAGAAAAATATATATATACGCACTTCACTGGTGCATTTATTTCTGCTAAAAGCGTTAAGTGGCCTAGTGCCAAGTGCTCCTTCTTTCACCCACCTTCGTCAGCGGATATTGGTATTGCCACCCACCGCCCCACTCTGTCACCGGTTCACTTTGTGGTCTCCTGATGCTGCTGCTATTACTGCCATCTCCACACTATGTCATCTTGCCACTCTGTGGCCTCCTCCTGATGCTGCTGTCGCCACCTCCACAACCTGTCGTTGGGCCACTCTGCGGTCTCCTCATGCTGCTGCCAACTCCAGACTGTCATTGTGCCAAAGGTCCCTATAGTGTCTACAGCAGCTATTATGTCCCCTGGAGTGCTCCCAGTAATAATAACACCCTATATTTTGCTCCAGGTTATAATCCCTGTATAGTGTCCCCAAAAATAATGTCCCCTAATAGCAACCCCCCCACACTGCCCCATATAGTAATTTCCCCCCACTGCCTCCATATAGTAATTTCCCCTACACTGCCCCCATGTAGTAATTTCCCCCACACTGCGCCCATATAATAATTTCCAGTGAAGATGAAGAAAGTCACGGCACTCCAAGGCTAGTTCAATGTTCTTTAATCCACCAAATGTTCAGCAGCAACGTTTCGACAGAAGTCTTTATCAAGCTTTATGTAGCTTGATAAAGACTTCTGTCGAAACGTTGCTGCTGAACATTTGGTGGATTAAAGAACATTGAACTAGCCTTGGAGTGCCGTGACTTTCTTCATCTTCACTGGTAATTTGGGGGTCTCTGAGGCCGAGACCTGACGCCACGAGCACCGCCGCAAAAAATTTTTTGGAATGCTTTCAAGTAAGTGGTGCTGTCCTTCTTTCTATTTTTTGTTGATCCATATAATAATTTCCCCCACACTGCCCCCATATAATAATTTCCCCTACACTGCCCCCATGTAGTAATTTCCCCCACACTGCGCCCATATAATAATTTCCCCCACACTGCCCCCATATAGAAATTTCCCACACACTGCCCTCCCATGAAATAATTTGCCCCCACACTGTCCCCATGAAATAATTTGCCCCCAAGAAGTAATTTGCCCCCCACACTGCACCCCTATGAAGTATTTTTCCCCCATGTAATAATACACTGCCTCCAATGAAGTGATTTTCCCCATGAAATAATCTGCCCCCACACTGTGCCCCCTTTAGTGATTTGCACCAACATTGCCCCCATGTCCTCCACTGCCTCCCAAAGTTGGCACACACAGAAAATAAAATAAATTATAATAAAAAAAACAGCTAAAAGCTAATGCTTACCTGTGTCTGGGATGGTGAGGCAGGCCGCAGGCGCGCAATCTTCTTTGTCCTGCGTCCCGGAGCAGGCGGGCGATGATGTCATCATGCACGCCTGCGCCCGGATTATACTACTAAATAGGTTTTAGTCGCTCCCGTGCCCGCCGCAGTATGTGGGCGTTCAGTTCGGGCCCCCCAGCGATGCCAGGCCCGGGACTGCCGACCCGAATGCCCCTATGTTAATCCACCACTGCTCACTGCCCATTAAATATGTAAACCATATGAACAACACAATAACAAAAGTAAAAGGTGAACATAAAAACACCAAACCACACAGTCAGGTACAGACGCTTCCTTCCTAGAAGCACCACATACTACATATACTACAATGCTGCACAAAATACCTCCCCAGAAATACTGTACCACAAACTGCACACAAAGCTGCACAAAATAACTTGTCCTGAACCACAGTATTGCACAAAATACCTCTCCAGCAGCACTAGATACCACAGTGCAGCAGACATTTCTCTCCCCAGATGTACCACGTACTGTAACACAATGCAGTGAAATACCAAACAAACAACATGGTGTTGCACAAAATACATTCCCAGCAGCGCCAACTACCACAGTGCAGTACAAAATATCTTCCCTGGAAGTTTGATACCACATCCTGTACCACAACGCAGCACAAAATACCTTCCCAGCAGTACCAGGTTCCACAGGACAACACAAATATACCTTCTCAGATGTACCATGTACTGTACCACGATGCAGCAAAAATCCAAACACCACGGGGCAGCACAAAAAGTCTCCCCAGAGATACCAAATAAATAAAATACTATTTTCCAATAAGTAATACATACCACACAACAGGGTGGCATTAAAAACTTCCCCTAAAGTCCAGTGCAAAATACAGGAAAAAAGCAAATAAACCCCCAATAAATGCTAGTACAGTGCTGCACCACTAGCAACAACATTGTCCCTGTCTCACCAATCTCCATTTGGAGCATCATTGTGTCCTTTCCCCACTAGCAGCAGCATTGTCCCCCTTCGCACTCCTTCTCTACTGACAGCAGCATTGTCATCCTTTCCATCCCTCCCCCATTGGTAGCAGAATTCTTCCCCAAATAAGTTTTTCTGATTGGCATCCACATCTTTCAAGTACTACCTGTCCCGGTCTGGCTGGAGCAGAGGTGATGCTGAAGGTGGGAAGGGGAGTCAAGAGAGCAATCTTACTTCTTCCGCAGGCTGCTTCCGAATTGCCTACTCGGTGAAGGTCCTGTGCACTCATGGTCTTGTGACCATAATGTCACTGCTGGTCCTTCAAGCTTTGGAAACAAAAGACTGGCATTATCAGTGCAGTTTCTGTTTTATAATAGCAGGGGCCCACCTGACTGACCCTTCGGTGTAGTGAATAGCCCACTGACAGTCCAGACCTGCTGATGAACTCTCTATATACAGTAACCTATAACATTACTGCGCATAAAGAAGAATCAGAGTACACATCTTGTGAGCCACTAATAGCCATGATGACCTCTCCATACACCTTGTGGCTGCATATACAGAAGTACTGGAGTACAAGGATCGCCCCCTCCGTAGTCCAATGACTATATTAAAGTCATCCAGTCTGATATAGATAACACACTGCCAGTTTGTTATAAGCTTTGAATTTCCATTCTTCACTTTTTTCTATATTTTTGCTTGCTGTCAATGAATAGGATTATTCTTTCCAGGTCACATCCCTCAGGTGCAGCATTCCTTGGTCGCAGTATGGAAATCCTATCTGTCTGTTTTCTGTCTGTACTCAGTTGGTGTTTACTGGAGTGCTAATGAAAGCCGCATGTGGTGATATTACTCCATATTGTGACAGGGGACAAACTCATATGTCTAGCTCTGCTCGTCTGAATCTCACCATCTCAGCTCTACTACACCAGACTAGCTCAGACCTGCTACGTCTTACATTTGCTTTGTTACTTCTGATCAGCTCTGCTACGTTTGTAAATGGCTTTTATCCCGATTAATGGCCGTATCCTCATTTGCTTCGTTCTCGGTTGAAATTCACTGTTTGGTTTAAAGAAGCTAAGATCAAACAAAGCTTTGAATTTCTTGATGAAACATATGCTGCGGATGATAAACTGCGCAGCGGCCTCCCGCTGACATGTTATCAGAGGGGAGAGCGCCTTGTGTGATGGAATAGATTGGTGACGTGTTTGCCCTTGGCCGGTTTGCCTCTGCGTGATTGTGAACACAGATCTGTTCTCTCTTCTTCTCCTCCGCCGGCAAACGCTTCTTCCGATTGATACTGGACACCACTTTCTAGATGAGGGGGTCAGTCAAGGCACCAAAATGATGGGTCTTCCCAGGTACACAACCAGGCTGGAGTCTCTCGTCATTTACCAGTATTGCCCACCCAGCACACATTTTTGATGTATTTTACTGTGTTTTTGCAGTGTTTTAGGCACATCACGCTGCCAATGTGGGCACAGTCACACAGCGCGGACGTGATATGGTCATGATGTAGTTAGGAACCACAGCATCTTATTTTCTAATAGAAGTCAATGGGAAAATAGATTTCTGAGACAGACCTGGCACTTTCAAAGTTGTGATTAGGGATGAGCGAACCCGAACTACAAAGTTCCAGTTCGTACCGAACTTTGCAAGTTCTAGCACCAGGATCCGAACCGGGACTATTTCACTGAAGTCCGGGTTCGGTGTTCGGGTGATTTTATTATTTTCCGTTATAACATGGTTATAGTGGAAAATAATAGCGTTCTTAAGACAGAATGCAAAAGACTATGGCCATTTAGGGTTAAAAAAAAACAAAAAACATCAACTCACATCCACTTGATCACGCTGCTGCAGTCTCTTCTATATTCATTCAGCAGGGCCTGCAAAAGGACCTGCGATGACGTCACTGCGCTCACCATGTGGTGACTTCATTGTGCACATCGCAGGTCCTTTGGCAGGTCCTGCTGAAAGAAGATAGAAGACACTGTGACAGAGCGATCCAGTGGATGAGGAGCGTTGTTTTTTTTTCTACCCCTAAATGGCCATGTTCTTTTGCATTCTAATAATAATAATGCTATTATTTTCCGCTATAATCATGTTATAACGGAGAATAATAAAGTGAAGTTCGGGTCCCCATTGACTTCGGGTTAGTGGTCAAGTTCGGGTCAAATTCGGGTCCCGAACCCGAACTTTGACCTGAAGTTCATCCGCACCCGGCGAACTCAAACTTCCACAGGTTTGCTCATCCGTAGTAGTGATAACTGCACCTGAGTGACCGCACATACGAGAGACATGTCTGCTTGTGGCTGCTCACTGCATGTGATATACAGTTGAGTAGCTGCTTGCAGAATATGTTGTACCACAGGTGATATTACAGTATTTGAAGTTAATCAGAAAGCTAGAGAACCAGGAAAATTCACAGCTAAACCGTATGTGTTTCCTATCCACAACTAAATCACAAACGCACCTTGTGGCCGTACCCTGAGTACAGGGGTAGTCGGAACGTCAAACTTCCTTTCCAGTTTGGCTCTTCAGGGTGAATTCACATGGAGCAGAAATGTATATGACTGTCTCATTCATTTGAATGAGGCATGAAGAAATGTGGGTGCTTGTTGACTAAACAAGTCCGTTTGTGAACCGGTGAATGAACGGAGCTGATTCTCCATTGCAGATTATTTTTTTGCAACAAATCTAATCTGCCCTGTGTGAATTCACCTTATGAGAACCATAGTTTAGGAACGAAGCTGGTGCAGCAATCAGCAGGTCTGTCTTCTGGAATAAGTGCTGATCAGATGTCACTACCAGGTACGGTTCTAGATAGTCAACGAAATGTAGAAAACGGGCACAGAAAAACGAATGTAAAATACAGTGCAACAAGAATTCGGTGCTTACACAAACACAACGCCAGAAGATAAAAGACTGTGCACAGCTAAGAATTTGTAAATCAATCCTTATTTAATGGGCTGTAGGTTCAAATCAGATCTACAAGGAACGACAAAATAACAAATAGAAATGGATTTATTTTTGCATGAATTTCTAGGTGTGTAGGGTGCTTCATACATATGTAATGATCTCTGACTTAACCCTCATAGCACATTAAACAAACAGCTGTAGCTTCAACCTGACTTCCAATGGCTTTAGCTAAAGAGGTTATCCAGGATTTATCTGTGGAGATCGGACACCCTGCGCCACTGCCGATCAGCTGCTCTATAGTAGCTCCGGGGACGATTACTATTGTGTAGTGGACTCCACTGGTTACTGAAACACTGCTCCCATTGAAGTGAATGGTAACCAGTGAAGGACACTACACAATGTGTAGACCCGTCACCGACTTCCAGCACCAGCGCCTAGTGCAGAACAGCTGAGTGTCAATACCCCCTGATCAGATTTTCATTGCTTATTCTGAAGATAGACTATCAATAATAAAACCCTGGACAACCCCTTTAAAGGGGTTGTCCGGGTTCAGAGCTGAACCCAGAAATACCCCCGTCCTCACCCAGGCAGCCCCTCTGAGATAAGCATCTGATCATTTCATGCTCTGTTGCTCTCCCTTGTATCGTGCAGGGCAAGAGATTTTTTATTAGATCCAATGACGTACTGTGTCTCTGCTAGGAGAAGGCTTCCGCCTAGCAGTGTTCCCAGTGACATCACTGACACTTATGGGGGGACTTTAGTGCAGCCTTACCCTGTAAAATGGCTAAGGCAGCGCTAAAGCCCTCTGATTAGTGCGGGTGACATCACCGGGAACACTGCTAGGCAGAAGCCTCCTCCTAGCAGTGTAAAAATTTAAACAAAAAATCCTTTGCCCTGTGCGATATAGGAGAGCATCAGAGCATGAAGATGTGGGTGAAGATGGGGATATGTCTGGGTTCAGCTCTGAACCCGGGCAACCCTTTTAATTGTTAATATAATATTTGCTGAAAATATTTAATGCTTTAAATGTCAAGTTAAAATTGCTGCATCAGTATGTGTCTGTTCTGGCTATGCATTAGAGGCAGTTCTGGATGGTGGAGAATCTTCGAGTCCAGCAGGGCAGGATCTGCTGATATTCCAGCGTTCCACTCTTGGTCAAAGAGAAGGGTTCCCCTCGATAAGGTAATAGGGCGTATGGAAAGGGCTTGTTTTGTTGAGAGAACTCCCTCAATCAATCAATCAATCCAAAACTTTTTCTCCAACAAGATAAGAGATGTTAAGGCTGTCTGACTCCCTCTGTAGGAACAAAATTTAGGCTGAAACCTAGGCCAATGGCTGTGGTGGAGTCAGAGGAGATACAGTAGCTTTGATTTGCAGAAAGATCTGTCCATAATATCAGGTGCAAGATGTCAACCTTTAAAGCAAAACTCGACCGATTGATGCTACTCCAGAGGTCAGTCCATTAGATGCAGCTGTCTGATAATGGCTATCGAGATCACTCACTAGATCTGCTAAGAAAACTGTAGAGTAGACACAGTCAACATATCTGGATGCAAACATAGCCAAAATTTACAAAATACACTCAATAGTCTAAAACTGGCCATACACAAGAGGTAGCTAGCTATCCCTCTACCATATGTATGATCTGCTTGAGAGGGGGTGAAGCCATTGAAAAATACCTGTTTGTGGCTAATATTCCTGAGAACAAAATGATCAGGCAGTTTAAAACCAGCTGCCCAATCCCTATCTCCCCCGACACTTGCTCTCAGTCTGGAGACTCCTGTATACATTAGATCAGAGATGCTCAACCTCCGGCCCTCCAGCTGTTGTAAAACTACAACTCCCACTTTGCCCTGCTGCAGGCCAATAGCTGTAGGATCTCTGGGAATGCTGGGAGTTGTAGTTTTGCAACTGCTGGAGGGCCGCAGGTTGAGCATGGCTGCATTAAATGGTTGTCTGGTTCTGCCAAAATCCATTGTTTGGCTGACATTTATCTCATTTGTATGGCCACCTTCATAGGGATTGCCTTAGTGGTACTTGATACAGGCTTCCCGGTTCCTTCCAGTCCACCCTCATGATTATTCAGTCTTCCACTATTTTAGGTGCCCATACAATTAGACTAAGGTTGAATAAATAGGACAATTTCAACCATAATGAATAATCATAGGGTGAAATTTAACAAAAAATATTGTTTTATTTTAGCCCACCAATGACACAGAAGTCAGTCATCTTTGAAATGTTAAACAAGAGAATTATTGGAAAATTCAATTTGGCTGCTTCACCAAACTTTACCAAAAATTTGGTTTGTGATGAATTACTTTGTCATGAAGCACATTTCTTTGTAAGTAGTGGGTGCAATTACAGGCAAATCAAATTTATTTAGAAATTCGGAACGATATCCACTTTGTGGACTTCAAGTCGCTCAACTCTATTTTTAACCAATAGTTGGCACAATTTTTTGAGAAAAAAAAAAATCTCAGGAAGATCATTTGCCCTCCACCCAGTGTCATGGAATATGTATGGCCAGTCTGAAAGACTAAGGGCCAATATGGACTGAAATGTGTGCGGTTGTGTCTGTGAAGCAAACATCCCCCTTCCCTGGTGTGCCTGGCCGCCATGCACTGCTTGCTTTCCTGTCACTTTCACATTAAGTAAATCCTGGATTGACATTCTGGGATGTTAGATGCATTTTATCCGGAGATGCTGTTAGTATAATGAGATTATCGCCCTCGGTTTGGGAGTGTGCTGAAGTCGGTGCTGTCTAATTAATGCGCAAGCAAATTGGCACCTAATTGTCATTTAATCATATAAGTGTTCCAGAGGCAGCAGGTAGCCCCATAATGTCTCCATCTATTTCCCAGCGAAGCAGGCGCAGCCGCCAGGCAATCGCTTATTACTACATTCCTGTTTTTTTTCTGTTTAATTACTGCATTATACTGATCCACACAACAGATCACAATTTTCTGTAACCGATCAGATTTTTTTTTAAATGTGACCCACACAGACACAAATAATGAGTGTTCTGTAGACATGCGCACATTTCAGACTCGGAAGAAGTATAATTCAGAGCCTATGGACAGATGAGAGAATTGTATGGAATCTCTTACTCTGTGTGCACACGCATTGCATCCAAAAAGTGTGTGTGGATTAATTGAGGTCAGTCTCATTATTGGGCAGGTCACAGATCATGCCCACAGCACTCACCCATAAAAGTCTATAGGTGTTGGGGACAGTTCCCCAGTCCACCCCCTTCACAATTACCTCTGTACAGGTGAAAGATCATGCCCACAACACTCTCCTACAGAAGTCTATAGATGATCGGACAGATTAGCTTCTCCTCCTCCTGCACAGTGACCTCTAAACATGTACAGAGCATGGCTACAATACTCTCTCTTTGAAGTTTATAGGTAATGCAACCGCTCAGCTTTTCCTCCTCCTGCACAGAGCATGACCACAACACTCTCTCTTAGAAGTCTTCAGCTGATGGGATAGCTCCACTTCTCCTCCTCCTGCACAGAGCATGACCACAACACTCTCTCTTAGAAGTCTTCAGCTGATGGGATAGCTCCACTTCTCCTCCTCCTGCACAGAGCATGACCACAACACTCTCTCTTAGAAGTCTTCAGCTGATGGGATAGCTCCACTTCTCCTCCTCCTGCACAGAGCATGACCACAACACTCTCTCTTAGAAGTCTTCAGCTGATGGGATAGCTACACTTCTCCTCCTCCTGCACAGAGCATGACCACAACACTCTCTCTTAGAAGTCTTCAGCTGATGGGATAGCTCCACTTCTTCTGCTCCTGCACAGAGCATGACCACAACACTCTCTCTTAGAAGTCTTCAGCTGATGGGATAGCTCCACTTCTTCTCCTCCTGCACAGAGCATGACCACAACACTCTCTCTTAGAAGTCTTCAGCTGATGGGATAGCTCCACTTCTTCTCCTCCTGCACAGAGCATGACCACAACACTCTCTCTTAGAAGTCGTCAGCTGATGGGATAGCTCCACTTCTTCTCCTCCTACACAGAGCATGACCACAACACTCTCTCTTAGAAGTCTTCAGCTGATGGGATAGCTCCACTTCTTCTCCTCCTGCACAGAGCATGACCACAACACTCTCTCTTAGAAGTCTTCAGCTGATGGGATAGCTCCACTTCTTCTCCTCTTGCACAGTGCCTCTGAACATATATTTAGCATGACCACAACACACTCTTCCATAGAAGTCACTGAGTCATGTCCAGATTCCTAACAGTGGAGAGCAGCTGCTTAGACAAGATGGCTGCCCCATAATCATGTACAGAAAATATCTGAAAAAGATCTACAATCAGAGAAAAATGAAAATGTTTCGGTATCTGATTGGGAGTAAAAGGTATAGCTGATGGGTGTTCCAAAAAACAAACACTACCAGGCACCATCTTATGAGGATGGAAGGCCAAGGTTGTTCATCAGAATGAATATAGCAGACGGCAACTTTAACCTTCGTCAATTTCATTACTTTAAAGGGGTTATCCAACATCGTACAACAGCCCCCCTCCCCATGTGCCGGGCCCCTCAGAGGGAATATACTTACCCCGCTCCCTGAACTGCTCCTGGTCCCCGCCGCTGCTGCTTCTTCCTGTACACGGTGTGACAGGGTGTCACAATGTTTTGCAGAGAAAGTGCTGGATGGTGTGTACATTGCACCAAGTTTCCGGCACTTCATGTGTTAAAAGGCTCCAGGAAGGTTTGGTTTTCTTTGTATCCAGAAGCTTCCTGGGAAAAAGAAAGCCAGTTTAGGGTCCTGGAGCCGGTCAGGGAAGAGTTGGGTGGGTTCCCTGACCACCCGGAGCCAGTCCGGGTTTTACCTGCCTGGGGGACTGCTCCCACAGATGTACTAATTAAGTCAACAGCCCTGACCCAGGAGCTCTCTCTGGGAGTCTGGGCAGTCTGTTTGAGAAGCTGCAAGCCTAGGAGCTCTGAGAGCGGTCGGCTTCTCTACCTAACTACTGAACTGTAAGTTGCTCTGTTTTCCCCTTGAAAATGCTCTTTGTGTTTTGTGTTATGAGTTTAGCTAGGGCTGCCGAGTGAGATAGGCAGGAGCCAGACGGCTATTGTTGTTTTGGTTTTGTTTGTTAATTTGAGCAACTTGCAGAATAAACTAGCAACAGTCTGACGCACAAGCTACAAAGGTGTCTGTGTTTCTGTTTCTGCCCAAAACAACCCCGCAGGAAGGTGTAACAGTTCACAACAGGTGAAAACATCCTGTGTCGGGGGGTGGGGGGAGCAGCGAATGGCAGACAGGGACAAGCCTCATGGGCGACCGCTCGTCCCTGTCCCTGCCTGCCATTGGCTGCTCTCCCCCGACACCGGATGATTTCATCTGTGTACAGGGAGAAGCAGCAGCGGAGGTGTGGGGACGAGGAGAGGCATGGGCAGTGGGGGAAGGATATTCCCTCTGAGGGGCCCGGAACATGGGGGGGGGGGGGCTGTTGTATGATGTTGGATAACCCCTTTACCTGTTTGTATGATACATTGCAGTTCATCAATATAAGACCTAGCAGGTCTTCATGTCTTACCCAGCCTCATATTCAGGCGTTCATTTGTGACGACATCCCTTTCAGATCCAGAGGGCTGTTCAGGATTAGAACATTTGGCTGCTCCTATGGGTTGTACCTGGAATTGCAGGTCCATTGAAGTAGAAATCATCCTTATCTTACTGTATCTGAAAACCCCTTTAAGGTTGAACCAGGTGACTGACCTAGACTCTGTCATGGCAGTGGTCTACCCCTGCTCGATAATCATGTGGTGATGGCCAGCACATGCTTCATCTGCACATTGGGGGATCTATGGAAGGTCAGCAATCAGGTAGGTTACATCTTTGGGGAGACATAGAGGACTGGCCAAAATCTGAACTTTCCATATTTAAACTAAAACATGTGATGCTTTATTGTCCTCCGACATCGATGCTCTGCTGCTCCGCTCCGCCTCTTCTGCTGATGTCACCTCTTTACCTCCTGCTGGAGGTGCAGCTGCTTACAAGTCTTATACTATAGAGAACTTTAATCAGATTGTCACAGTTTTATCATAATCACAAGCTCTACGTAACTCTCTCGCCGCAGCTCTTCACACGTTCACCAGTATTTTGATGAAAATATATCAGGTGACATATCTTAAGGTTGACTTCTAAATTTTAGTTTGTACCCTTCTTCCACCCAGACTCTGGAAAATCTATATTTACTGAAAAAGTTGTATAAAATGACTTTACATTGAAATGGAACCAAAAACTGAAGTAATCAAATGTCCTTTTTTTTTTCAAGTCAAGCATCTGTTCTGACTAAATCCTTGCTGGAGGCTTCGGAGCAGCTGGGTTAATACCGGAGAAGACACTTTCCATGAAATATGTTTTCTTTCTGACTCGCAGTGAAAGACTCGTAGCCTGGAGGCACAGTTTTTACTCATTGTAATTCCTGAAACTGGAAAGTCAGATATAAACTTATATTTTTACATAAAACTACAGTACAACGGCGGCGGTGGAGTCGCTGGAGGAGAGGAGACACTGATAATGTAGAGCGCTGACTGCAGGATACATCTCCTTCGGGGCTCAAGAACCTCAGAAGATCCTGGCTGAAGAAGAGCCAAATCATTTCAGTGGAAGATTAACACGTGTGGGTGTGATGGCAGCGGCACGCACCTCCATGGGGGCATCTATCAATAGTGTTTAAGGATAGCCAATGTTATTTAACAGTTTGTGTCTACAAATTTGTCGCAAGTGAGATTTTAGCTGTAAAATTTGTGCATTTTCTAATTACTTGAAAAGGGTGCAATTTTAAATAAGACAGAGCTTATGCAATGAAAAGCACAAATATTGACTGAAATCTATGTCGATATTTCCTCGCTGTCAGAATAATGCACCTTTTAATAAATCTGGCACAAGTCACTCTGACTGCTTTCTTAACTTCCATAGGTATAAAAAAAAAACACCAGTAACTGTGAGTCTGCAAAAAAAATGAAATTCCTTGTTTTTAATAAATACTATATGTTGCATTTTCTACCTTTTTTGGCCTCAGTGCATTTCATGTTCTCCATGTTTTTTATGCTGTTTCCTGATCAAATCTGTCTCAGTGTAAAAACCTTTTGAAGTGGTTATCTCATTGTTGCGCCACTCCCCTGCTACTGCAGGCAGTCAAAGGGCGCTGCTCCACTCTCCTCATCTCCTTCTGCAGTACTGAATGGGTTATCATCCGTCTTGGTTCTGTGTGCTGCTGCTACGCTGTTTCCCATTTGTTAATTAGCTTCTGCTATATACTGTGTGCTGTGCTGTTTCTCTTACTCTTTGCCTGAGCAATTAGGTTCCTAGCTTGCTAGTTGCTTGCTGAGGTGTTTGTTCTCTGTTGTTTACCTATGCACTGACCCCTGCCTGTTTCCTGCATTCTGACCCTCTGCTGCCTGAACTGACCTGTGCCCATTTACTGTAGTGATCTTCTGCTGCCAGTCCTGACCTTGGACCTCTTCCACATATTTCTATGAACTCTGCCTGCCTGCCCTTGACCAATTACTGAATGCAAGTTTTGCCTGATCCTTCGGTGCTCTACATTGTTGTGTCTGACCCTGTGGGGCAGCTGTCAACCACACAGGGACTGCTCTAAGAGGTAGCAGCCTGCTGGCTCTCCTGCAGCAAAGTCCTAATCTTTGTACAGGGGTTAAAGGGTAAGTACCAGTGGAATGCCAGAAAAACACCTTTAGGTTTTTTTCAAATCAGTTGGTTGACACAGCGGTTCCACACCTGCTGCCATAAAACTCATTACAATAGCCCAATAATAGAAGGGTGATGTCATAGGAGGGAGGGGCCATAGGGGGGAGCACCATTCTCTATGAGCCAAAGAGCAGGCCTCACTATCGTGATCCCAGCCATCCTTTTAAATGATAGCCAAACAATAGAGTAATCTACTCATGTATCCTGCGCAAGCTTCCCCAAGATGACCACTGGCTTAGCTTCCAATTGACAAGGGTGTAGTGAGAACACTGACTTATAAATAATTTGGGAGATTTACTCAGCAAAATGATATGCAATTCTGTTACAAATAGTGACAACACAATGGAGTTTATATTGTTGGCCAAGTAAATTCTTTGACACTTTTTGTATCCTCCAGGCTATTTTTGAAATTTGGAGAGTGGTATGGAGTAAAAAATGCACCAGGTTCATCCAAATTTTGGGTGAAGTTGATGCTTGCACCAGCCATGAGAGGGTAAGGATACAAAATGCATCTAACATGTCTAGCAATTTGTGCTAATTGCATTGTACCATGTCCACAATTTTTATAAATATCCAAACACCTTTATGGTTGGATACCAAATTTGGCACATATACACACCAGGTGTCTAGGAAGATTTTCAAAAAGGACTCAGCTCTAAAGGATGTACCGTTCTTGAGATATTCCCAAAAAAAAGCAAATTTAGTATGACCTCATCACATGACCTGTATTAGCCAATAGAAGCTTGAAGGTCCTTCAGTCTTCGCCTCACTGACATACACATAGTTTTACACCAGGTTTCCATAAGAACTTAGCTGTTTTTGTTTCACTGTTAGGCTGGTTTCACACGGGCGTTGCGGAAAAATGTGCGGGTGCGTTGCGGGAACACCCGCAATTTTTCCGCACGAGTGCAAAACATTGTAATGCGTTTTGCACTCGCGTGAGAAAAATTGTGCGTGTTTGGTACCCAAACCCGAACTTCTTCACAGAAGTTCGGGCTTGGGATCGGTGTTCTGTGGATTGTATTATTTTCCCTTATAACATGGTTATAAGGGAAAATAATAGCATTCTGAATACAGAATGCAAAGTAAAATAGCACTGGAGGGGTTAAAAAAAAATAAAAAATCATTTAACTCACCTTAATCCACTTGCTCGCGTAGCCCGGCATCTCCTTGTGTCTCCTTTGATGAAGGACCTGTGATGACGTCACTCCGGTCATCACATGGTACGTCACATGATCTTTTACCATGGTGATTCACCATGGTAAAAGATCATGTGACGTACCTTGTGATGACCGGAGTTACGTCATCACAGGTCCTTCATCAAAGGAGACACAAGGAGATGCCGGGCTACGCGAGCAAGTGGATTAAGGTGAGTTAAATGATTTTTTATTTTTTTTTAACCCCTCCAGTGCTATTTTACTTTGCATTCTGTATTCAGAATGCTATTATTTTCCCTTATAACCATGTTATAAGGGAAAATAATAATGATCGGGTCTCCATCCCGATCGTCTCCTAGCAACCATGCGTGAAAATCGACCGCACCCGCACTTGCTTGCGGATGCTTGCGATTTTCACACAACCCCATTCACTTCTATGGGGCCTGCGTTGCGTGAAAAACGCAGAATATAGAACATGCTGCGATTTTCACGCAACGCATAAGTGATGCGTGAAAATCACCGCTCATCTGAACAGCCCCATAGAAATGAATGGGTCCGGATTCAGTGCGGGTGCAATGCGTTCACCTCCCGCATTGCACCCGGGCGGAAAACTCGCCCGTGTGAAAGAGGCCTAATAGGTCACTATGGGGTTATGGGGTAGAGCACTGTGGAGGTCGCTGTTAAGGGATTGGAGTAATGTGGAGGTCACTATTAAAGGGGTGTGGTGCTGTGGATGTCACTGTTATTGGGTTTGGGGTACTTTGGTGGTCATTGTTAAAGGGCATGGGGTGCTGTGGAGGTTACAGATAAAGGGGTGAAGCGGTGTGGAGGTCACTGTTATGGGGGACAGTTAAAAAATAAAATAAACAGGGTGTATCTGTCAGAGTATTAGAGTATATAGGGCTACTAGTGATTTCCGAGGTAAAAAACAAACAAAAAAAACAAGGGCATAGATTGGCCTCCTGTGCGCCCTTTGAATAAATAAAATAAAAACAAAGACAGACCAACACCAATACTTGGGCAGCGCCAGGTACTTTTTCAAGTCTGCAATATTTTTAGCTGAGGCCCTTCCTGCATGTTTTATGTGGGATCCTCAGGACTCAGGAGACATTTGTTTAGTATCTGGTTACTTGGGTCTGGACCTTCTCACTTTTAGTCTACGATTGCCGTTGATTTGTAACATTGAAAAAAATGTGCACATTGATGAATGAGTCCAATAATCAGTTTCTTTGATCCATGTCCTTCATATCATTGATCAATAGGAGTGGAGAAGGATCAATGGGGAGGCCTCTGATCCCTGGTGTTAAGACACATTTTAAATCACTATGCGAGTGTCGGTCCGAGCTGAAGGGACTTGATGAATGGATCCCACAGGATTCTAGGGCAATTAAAGAGATTCTGATGTATAAAGAAAGCTGTTAAACATCAGGCGGCTGTCACTTACTGTTATTTGAGCGTTTCCTCCATTAATCTGCTGCTACTTTAGTAACAAACCTGATTAAATGCTCCCATTAACTCTGGTAGTTTCTGGAAAGTGGGCAGTAAGACGTTCCTCCATGTACCACACAACACTCCAGACAGCACTTACCAAACAAGCTTTCCTATTCTTGCACCTTCAGCTCTTGTTTGGCAAAATTGTTTTAATAAACTAAAATTCTGGAGAGCAATTATTATTATTTTTATGTAAAATGGTTCAAATTCTTTCAGTTATGGTTTTGTCAGCTATCTCTGCACAGTACTGATGTGGCAGAAGCAGTTGTCAGGACCAAACCCCAATCTGTAAGTGCTCTTCAGCTATCGGCTGTGGTTAATGACCACCATCTTAGCTTTCCTCTTAGCTCGATATCCCCAAGATTAGAAGTGCGAGATGACCAGCTTTGAAAAATAAAAATAAAAAATTGAGTTTCTATGCTTATAATATCTGACAGAATATCACAAACATTTATTTTCCCCACTTCTTAAGATGCAGTTGCAAGAAGAAGAAAAAAAGGGAACCTTTTGGAACCCCCTGGATTTCTGCATTGCTAAAATATAATCTATTTGTTACCTAAGTTATAATTAGAGATGAGCGAATTATAAAAAAATTTGATTAAGCTGCTTTGCCAAATTTTACAAAATAATTTGCTTCAAGACTAATTACTTCATCAAGAAGCGCATTTCTTGGTAAGTAGTGGGTGCAATGACACCCCCCATCATTTTACTCCTCAGATTCAGTGTTCATACATGATCGCGGCATCTGATATAACTAACAGAGTATAAAATAAAATAAATCATACTTACCTCATCCATTTGCTCTCGATGGGCGGGCCACTGCCATCTTGCATGGCCGGCGTGGGGACGTTATACATAACCACGCACGGGATTTTGTGCGAGATCTTCAAGCAAGATGGTGTCGGCCGGCCCTTCACAGGCAAATGGATGAGGTAAGTATTAATTTTTTTTGCTATTTTACACTATTTAAGGTAAAATCGATTCATCACCATGAGGCACAAGGAAATTTGGCTTTGTGCTCTTTGATTTAAACACTAGTTATCATTATAGACAAACACACCAGCCCAGGTTTACTAATGTATCTGCTCCTAGAACCTATCAAGAAAGTTTGGCGAATTGACTCAATTTTGGCGCAATGAAATAAGGGTTTCTTCAATTTTTTGGACTCAGAAAGGGTAGACCTTAGTGGGAAGGGGTCTAGCCTAAAATGCACGATTTTGCACTAAAATTGAGCCTTAATCCTGGTGAAAATTCAGTCTCAAACAAAACCAATAGGTGGCATAGAACTGCACAAAGGTGTCTGCGCCAAATGTATCATCAGCCAGGGCCCCTGGGATAAATCTGGTGAAGTTTACTCTATCTACAGGACACAAAATGTTGTACGGCTCAAGTCTCATGAATTTGAGTTCTACACTTTCCTTTTCTTTATTTAGTCCAGGCAGTCACGGGCAGACGTCTTTAGTCAGGGGTATGCAGCCCCCTCTGCAACATAAGATGACACTAGCATTACTATATGGCACATATAGATTGTGGCTGTTACAGATTTTGCAAAACGGTCCCCAAATTTATACAAACCCCAGATCAGACCCCCGGTTTAAGCAGTGCCCCGATCAGCCCCCAAAATTACACAGATCACTTTGTCATCCTGCTGCGACTCCCAATATTGTGCATGATGTACTCCCCCATGCCCACAAACACTATACTGCAGAAATAATAGTGCCACACAGATAGTCCCCCATAGTTATAGTGCTCTCAGACTGTCCTAATTAGTAATAGTGCCCCCAATAGTGATAATACTCCCCAACAGTGCCCCCATTATTAGGAATGCCTACATATTGTGCCCAATAATAATAATAATGCTGCCACAGTACCCTCAGTAGTATTAATGCCACCATAGTGCCCCCAATATTTATAATGAACCTCCTGCAGCGCATCCCCTGCAGTATAACACCCATATAATTCCCATTGTATAATAATGACTCCTGTATAGAGTTGAGTGGACACCTGGATGTTAGGGTTCGGCAGGTCCGGCCGAACTTGAAAAAAAAGTTCGTGTTCGGGACCCGAACTTGACCCCGAACCCGAACCCCATTGAAGTCAATGGGGACCCGGACTTTTGGACACTAAAATGGCTCTAAAATAGCCCTGGGAAGAGCTAGAGGGCTGCAAAAGGCAGCAAAATGTGCTTAAGAGCATGGCAAATGCTCTGCAAACAAATGTGGATAGGGAAATGAATTAAAAAAACATAAAAGACCTTAAAAAAATTAAAATTAGGAAAGATGTAGTAGGAAGAGGTTGAGGAGGCGGTGAATGGGTGGATGTGGCCGTGTAGGCCACGTGGCGGTCTAGGTGGAAGCGGAGGCGAAGGAGGAATAGGTAGCCAACACAGATGTGTGTTATTTTGCATTTTTACATAGGGGTATCCCCCAAAATATTGGGACATATAAAGAAATAAAAATAAAAAAGGAATAAGTGCACTTGAGTACAAGAATGTATATTTGATGGTGGTATAAATGTCTATTCTGCACAAGGTACAGACAAGTCTTGTGGGATCCAGGCCTGGTTCATTTTAATGAACGTGAGCTTGTCCACGTTGGCTGTGGACAGGCGGCTGCGTCTGTCTGTAATTACGCCTCCTGCCGTGCTAAATACACGTTCAGAGAGTACACCGCTGCAGGGCAGGCCAGCACCTCCAAGGCATACAAGGCAAGCTCTGGCCATGTGGACAATCTGGAGACCCAGAAGTTGAATGGGGCAGAACCATCAGTCAGTACGTGTAGGCGTGTGCACAGGTACTGCTCCACCATGTTATTTAAATGCTGCCTCCTGCTAAGGCCTCTTTCACACTTGCGTTGTCCGGATCCGGCGTGTACTCCACTTACCGGAATTACACGCCGGATCCGGAAAAACGCAAGTGTACTGAAAGCATTTGAAGACGGATCCGTCTTCAAAATGCTTTCAGTGTTACTATGGCAGCCAGGACGCTATTAAAGTCCTGGTTGCCATAGTAGGAGCGGGGAGCTGGGGAGCGGTATACTTACAGTCCGCGTGGCTCCCGGGGCGCTCCAGAATGACGTCAGAGCGCCCCATGCGCATGGATGACGTGCCATGCAAACACATGATCCATGCGCTTGGGGCGCCCTGACGTCACTCTGGAGCGCCCCGGGAGCAGCACGGACGGTAAGTATGCTGCTCCCCCGCTCCCCGCTACACTTTACCATGGCTGCCAGGACTTTAGCGTCCCGGCAGCCATGGAAACCATTCAGAATAAGCTAAACGTCGGATCCGGCAATGCGCCGAAACGACGTTTAGCTTAAGGCCAGACCCGGATCAATGCCTTTCAATGGTCATTAATTCCGGATCCGGCCTTGCGGTATTTTCTCCGGCCAAAAAGCGTTCCGTTCCGGAACTGAAGACATCCTGATGCATCCTGAACGGATTTCACTCCATTCAGAATGCATTAGGATAAAACTGATCAGGATTCTTCTGGCATAGAGCCCCGACGACGGAACTCTATGCCGGAAGAAAAGAACGCAGGTGTCAAAGAGCCGTAACACGTTCCATATCAGCAGTTGGGGCCGGTTGTTGCGGCGAGGTTTTCCACATGTCAGCCATGCTAACCCTTCCTTCAGAGGTGCTGGCGCTGACAAAGCTGGGTTGGCGACCTCTTCCGCCTCCCCTGCCTTCGCCTTGTGCTTCCACTTGTCCCCCGGCGTCAGTCGGGAATGCTCTCAGGAGCGCGTCTACCAGCGTGCGCCTGTAGTCGCGCATCTTCCGATCACGCTCCAGTGAGGGAATTAAGGACGGCACATTGTCTTTGTAACGGGGATCCAGCAGGGTGGCCACCCAGTAGTCAGCACACGTTAAAATGTGGGCAACTCTGCTGTTGTTGCGCAGGCACTGCAGCATGTAGTCGCTCATGTGTGCCAGGCTGCCCAGAGGTAAGGACAAGCTGTCCTCTGTGGGAGGCGTATCGTCTGCGTCCTCCGTATCCCCCCAGCCACGCACCAGTGATGGGCCCGAGCTGAGTTGGGTGCCACCCCGCTGTGAACATGCTTCATCCCCATCCTCCTCCTTATCCTCCTCCTCGTCCTCCAGTAGTGGGCCCTGGCTGGCCAAATTTGTACCTGGCCTCTGCTGTTTCAAAAAACCTCCCTCTGAGCCACTTCTAACAGACTGGCCTGTGCCACATCCTCTTCCATCATCGCCCTAAGTGTTTTCTCAATGAGACATAGAAGTGGTATTGTAACTCTGATAACGGCATCATCGCCACTGGCCATGTTGGTGGAGTACCCGAAACAGTGCAACAGGGCACACAGGTCTCGCATGGAGGCCCAGTCATTGGTGGTGAAGTGGTACTGCAGCTGCAGCTGAAACTCCACTATGGCCTGTTGCTGCTCGCACAGTCTGTCCAGCATGTGCAAGGTGGAGTTCCACCTGGTGGGAACGTCGCATATGAGGCGGTGAGCGGGAAGGCCGAAGTTACGCTGTAGAGCAGACAGCCGAGCGGCGGCAGGATGAGAACGCCGGAAGCGCGCACAGATGGCCCGCACTTTATGCAGCAGCTCTGACATGTCGGAGTAGTTGTGAATGAATTTCTGCACCACCAAATTCAGCACATGCGCCAGGCAAGGGATGTGCGTCAAACCGGCTAGTCCCAGAGCTGCAACGAGATTTTGCTTATTATCGCACACCACCAGGCCGGACTTGAGGCTCACTGGCAGCAACCACTCGTCGGTCTGTTGTTCTATACCCCACCACAACTCCTGCGCGGTGTGGGGCATGTCCCCCAAACACATCAGTTTCAGAACGGCCTGCTGACGTTTATCCCGGGCTGTGCTGAAGTTGGTGGTGAAGGTTTGTCGCTGACCGGATGAGGAGGTGGTAGAAGAGGAGGAGGAAGCCAAGTAGGAAGAGGAGGCAACAGGAGGCAAAGAATGAAGCCCGGCGATCCTTGGCGGCGGAAGGACGTGCGCGAAACAGCTCTCCGCCTGAGGCCCAGCCGCCACTACATTTACCCAGTGTGCAGTTAGGGAGATATAGCGTCCCTGGCCGTGCTTACTGGTCCACGTATATGTGGTTAGGTGGACCTTGCCACAGATGGCGTTGCACAGTGTACACTTGATTTTATCCGATACTTAATTGTGCAGGGAGGGCACGGCTCTCTTGGAGAAGTAGTGCCGGCTGGGAATGACGTACTGTGGGACAGCAAGTGACATGAGCTGTTTGAAGCTGTCGGTCTCCACCAGCCTGAATGACAGCATTTCAAAGGCCAGCAGTTTAGAAATGCTGGCATTCAGGGCCAGGGATTGAGGGTGGCTAGGTGGGAATTTACGCTTTCTCTCCATGGTTTGTGAGATGGAGAGCTGAACGCTTCCGTGTGACATGGTGGAGATGCTTGGTGATGGAGGTGGTGGTGTTGGTGGCACATCCTCTGTTTTCTGGGCGGCAGGTGCCAACGTTCCTCCAGAGGCGGAGGAGGAGGCCGAGGCAGCAGCAGAAGAGGGAGCAGGAGGGGCCTGAGCCCTTTCTTGGTTTTGAAGGTGCTTACTCCACTGAAGCCCGTGTCTCGCATGCAGGTGCCTGGTCATGCAGGTTGTGCTAAGGTTCAGAATGTTAATGCCTCGCTTCAGGCTCTAATGGCACAGCGTGCAAACCACTCGCGTCTTGTCGTCAGCCCATTGTGTGAAGAAGTGCCATGCCAGGGAACTCCTTGAAGCTGCCTTTGGGGTGCTCGGTCCCTGGCGACAGTGGCCAGTAGCAGGCAAACTGTTTTGGCGACGGCTGCTCTGCTTTTGCACACTGCTCCCTCTTTTGCTACGCTGTTGGCTCAGTCTCACCACTGCCTGTTCCTCCGAACTCTGAAAGTCAGTGGCACGACCTTCATTCCATGTGGGGTCTAGGACTTAATCGTCCCCTGCATCGTCTTCTACCCAGTCTTCCTCCCTGACCTCCTTTTCGGTCTGCACACTGCAGAAAGACACAGCAGTTGGCACCTGTGTTTCGTCATCATCAGAGACGTGCTGAGGTGGTATTCCCATGTCCTCATCAGGAAACATAAGTGGTTGTGCGTCAGTGCATTCTGTGTCTTCCACCCCTGGGGAAGGGCTAGGTGGATGCCCTTGGAAACCCTGCCAGCAGAGTCTTCAAACAGCATTAGAGACTGCTGCATGACTTGAGGCTCAGACAGGTTTCCCGATATGCACGGGGGTGATGTGACAGACTGATGGGCATGGGTTTCAGGCGCCACCTGTGTGCTTTCTGCAGAAGACTGGGTGGGAGATAATGTGAACGTGCTGGATCCACTGTCGGCCACCCAATTGACTAGCGCCTGTACTTGCTCAGGCCTTACCATCCGTAGAACGGCATTAGGCCCGACCAAATATCGATGTAGATTCTGGCGGCTACTGGGACCTGAGGTAGTAGGTTCAGTAGGACGTGTAGCTGTGGCAGAACGGCCACGTCCTCTCCCTGCACCAGAGGCTCCACCAACACCACCACCATGACCATGACTGCGTCCCTTATTAGATGTTTGCCTCATAGTTAGCGTTCACCAAGCAAAGTAAAAAGTGATTAAGTCCGTTAAAAATAATTAACCGCCAATAAAAACCCTGATGTAGGGTATTACACAATTTATTTATTTTTTAAACTCTATATGGCAGCGGTATTTGTGGCCTAAATGTGACAGTCACCGATGCACGTGTAATCAAAGATGACCAGTATATAAACCAAAAGTTTTTTTTTAACCACAGTAGCCTAATCTGACAGCAGCAGCAGCCTCTCCCTACACTAATCAGAGCAAAGTGACGGGCGGCGCTAGGTGACTCCAGCTTAAATAGAGGCTGGGTCACATGCTGCAGTTGGCCAATCACAGCCATGCCAATAGTAGGCATGGCTGTGATGGCTTCTAAGGGCGCACAGTTAAACGCTTGTTGATTGGCTGCTGTGCAGCCTTTCAAAAAGCGCCAAGAAAGCGCCGAACACCGAACCCGAACTTTTATGCAAATGTTCGGGTTCAGGTCCGGGTCCCGAAAAAGCTAAAGTTCGGTACGAACCCGAACTTTACAGTTCGGGTTCGCTCAACTCTAGTCTCCAGTACTGCGCACAATACTCCAAATGAGGTCTCACTAGTGCTCTGTAGAGCGGCATGAGCACCTCCCTCTTTCTACTGGTAATGCCTCTCCGTATACACCCAAGCATGCTGCTAGCATTTCCTGGTGCTCTATGACAATGTCTGCCTACCTTTAAGTCTTCTGAAATAATGACCCCTAAATCCCTTTTCTCAGATACTGAGGTCAGGACTGTATCACTGATTTTATATTCTGCTCTTGGGTTTTTACGCCCCAGGTGCATTATCTTGCACTTAACATTAAATTTTTGTTGCCAGATTTTTGACCATTCCTCTAATTTTCCTAAATCCTTTGTCATTTGTGTATCCCTCCAGGAATATCAACCCTGTTACAAATATTTGTGTTATCAGCAAAAAGACACACCTTACCATCGAGGCCTTCTGCAATTTCGCTGATAAAGATATTAAACAATATGGGTCCCAGAACAGATCCCTGAGGTAACCCACTGGTAACAAGACCATGGTCTGAATATACTCCATTGACTACAACCCTCTGTTGTCTGTCCCTCAACCACTGCCTAATCCATTCAACAATATGGGAGTCCACGCACAAAGACTGCAATTTATTGATAAGCCTTCTATGTGGGATAGTATCAAAAGCCTTACTAAAGTCTAGATAAGCGATGTCTACTGCACCTCCGCCATCTATTATTTTAGTCACCCAATAAAAAAAATCAATAAGATTAGTTTGAGATGATCTCCCTGAAGTAAACCCATGCTGTTTTTCATCTTTCAATCCATGGGATTTTAGATGTTCCACAATCCTCTCATTAATTATGGTTTCCATTAATTTCCCCACTATTGATGTCAGGCTTACTGGCCTATAGTTGCCCGATTCCTCCCTACTACCTTTCTTGTGAATGGGCACAACATTTTCTAATTTCCAATCTTTTGGGACGACTCCTGTTACCAGTGATTGGTTAAATAAATCTGTTAATGGTTTTGCTAGTACACCGCTAAGCTCTTTTAATAGCTTTGGGTGTATCCCATCAGGCCCCTGTGACTTATTTGTATTAATTTTAGACAGCTGACTTAGAACCTCTTCCTCTGTAAAGACACATGCATCAAAAGATTCATTAGTCTTCCTTCCTAACTGAGGTCCTTTTCCTTCATTTTCCTTTGTAAAAACTGAACAGAAGTATTCATTGAGGCAGTCAGCTAGTTCTTTTTCTTCTTCCATATACCTTCCCGCTTTTGTTTTTAATTTTGTAATTCCTTGTTTTAGTTTCCTTTTTTCATTTATGTATCTGAAGAATGTCTTATCGCCTTTTTTCACTGACTGAGCTAATTTCTCTTCTGCCTGTGCTTTAGAAGCTCTTATAACTTGCTTGGCCTCTCTCTGCCTAATCTTATAAATTTGCCTGTCATCCTCATTTTTTTTTAATAATTACTAAATGCTATCTTTTTGTTTTTAATGATTTTGGCCACTTTTGCTGAGTACCACAGTGGTCTCTTCCTGTGTCAGCGTCCTTAATGATCCCTCTGTGCCTTACAACTACTGGGTGTCCAAGCTGGACACGTGGCACGAACTGGCGCTCTACGCCTTGGAGGTGCTGGCCTGCCGACAGCATTTTGTCAGAGCAGGTATTTAGTGCTGCTGAGTGTATAATAACTGATAAGTGCATCCGACTGTCAACTGAAAATACTGAAAGGTTGACTCTTCTAAAAATGAGCAAGGCCTGTATTGCCCCTGACTTCTCTACTCCACCAGAGGAAAGCGGATGAACATAAAGGCACTTTAAATGTGTTTTTTATAATGTACTGAATACACTGTATTCCCATGCACCCCTTACACCACATAAAAAGGGTATATGGTTCAATATTCCTTTTTATCGTCCTCCTCCTCCATCATATCAACATGCTTATTAGTCTGCCCTCGCTCCTAATGTTGTAGAGGGTCAGTTCACCTGCAGGCCCTCGCATATAATATTTTAGAGGGTCAGCTCACCAGCAGGCCCTCACCTACAATCTTTTAGAGGGTCAGCTCACCTTCAGGCCCTCACATATGTTTTAGAGGGTCAGCTCACCAGCAGGCCCTCACCTACAATCTTTTAAAGGGTCAGCTCACCTTCAGGCCCTCGCATGTAATGTTTTAGATGGTCAGCTCACCAGCAGGCCCTCACCTACACTCTTTTAGAGGGACAGCTCACCTGCAGGCCCTCAACAATAATGTTTTACAGGGTCAGCTCACCAGCAGGCCCTCGTATATAATGTTTTTGAGGGTCAGCTTGCCAGCAGGCCCTCAACCATAATGTTTTACAGGGTCTGCTCACCAGTGACATGCGGCGAGTGCTACGCTGTGGGCTCTTGCTGAATGAAGCTAGGACAGCCACTGATGTTTCTTCATTAGAGACAGATTTCATGCGTCCACATTTTGGCAAATCCAACACTGAACCAGTTTCACGAAACTTAGCAAGCAGTTTGCTAACTGTAGCATGGGAGATGGGTGGTCTCGTAGGGTGTCTTGCATTGAAATCTGCTGCAATGACCCGGTTACTGCGTTCACCAGACATCAACACAATTTCTATCCGCTCCTCACGTGTTAACCTCGGCGACATGTCAATGGCTGTAAACAAAGAGAAACTTGTAAATAACTCATGAAAGAATAAAGTTACGTTAAAACCAAGCACACCATTGTATTTCTTGTGAAATTCCCAATAAGTTTGATGTATCACATGACCCTCTTCCTATTGAAAAAACAAAAGTTGGATTCAAAATGTCCGACTTCAAAATGGCCGCCATGGTCACAACCCATCTTGAAAAGTTTCCCCCCTCACATATACTAATGTGCCACAAACAGGACCCTATGACGGATCTCAATACCGGAAAACATTAACGCTAGTGTGAAAGTAGCCTAAATTAGTCTTTTTCATATGTATCAGGAAGATTATTTATTTTTTATTTTATTGTAAAGATAAGTAGAAAAAAAGACTGATACAACACTTCTTCTCTATAGGCTCTGTACTCACATCAGGATCAATGTATAGTCGTGGCCAAAAGTTTTGAGAATAACACAAATATTAGTTTTCACAAAGTTTGCTGCTAAACTGCTTTTAGATCTTTGTTTCAGTTGTTTCTGTGATGTAGTGAAATATAATTACACGCACTTCATACGTTTCAAAGGCTTTTATAGACAATTACATCACATTTATGCAAAGAGTCAGTATTTGCAGTGTTGGCCCTTCTTTTCGACTGGGCATGCTCTCAATCACCTTCTGGGCCAATTCCTGACTGATACAACCCATTCTTTCATAATCACTTCTTGGAGTTTGTTAGAATTAGTGGGTTTTTGTTTGTCCACCCGCCTCTTGAGGATTGACCACAAGTTCTCAATGGGATTAAGATCTGGGGAGTTTCCAGGCCATGGACCCTAAATGTCAATGTTTTGGTCCCCGAGCCTCTTAGTTATCACTTTTGCCTTATGGCACGGTGCTCCATTGTGCTGGAAAATGCATTGTTCTTCACCAAACTGTTGTTGGATTGTTGGAAGAGGTTGCTGTTGGAGGGTGTTTTGGTACCATTCTTTATTCATGGCTGTGTTTTTGGGCAAAATTGTGAGTGAGCCCACTCCCTTGGATGAGAAGCAACCCCACACATGAATGGTCTCAGGATGCTTTACTGTTGGCATGACACAGGACTGATGGTAGCGCTCACCTTTTCTTCTCCTGACAAGCCTTTTTCCAGATGCCCCAAACAATCGGAAAGAGGCTTCATCAGAGAATATGACTTTGCCCCAGTCCTCAGCAGTCTATTCACCAAACTTTTTGCAGAAGAGCAATCTGTCCCTGATGGTTTTTTTGGAGAGAAGTGGCTTCTTTGCTGCCCTTCTTGACACCAGGCCATCTTCCAAAAGTCTTTGCCTCACTGTGCGTGCAGATGCGCACACACCTGCCTTCTTCCTGAGCAAGCTCTGCACTGGTGGCACTCCGATCCCGCAGCTGAATCCTCTTTAGGAGACGATCCTGGCGCTTGCTGGACTTTCTTGGACACCCTGAAGCCTTCTTAACAAGAATTGAACCTCTTTCCTTGAAGTTCTTGATGATCCTATAAATTGTTGATTGAGGTGCAATCTTAGTAGCCACAATATCCTTGCCTGTGAAGCCATTTTTATGCAGCGCAATGATGGCTGCACGCGTTTCTTTGCAAGTCACAATGGTTTACAATGGAAGAACAATGATTTCAAGCATCACCCTCCTTTTAACATGTCAAGTCTGCCATTTTAACCCAATCAGCCTGACATGATGATCTCCAGCCTTGTGCTCATCAACATTCTCACCTGAGTTAACAAGACGATTACTGAAATGATCTCAGCAGGTCGTTTAATGACAGCAATGAAATGCAGTGGAAAGGTTTTTTTGGGATTAAGTTAATTTTCATGGCTAAGAAGGACTATGCAATTCATCTGATCACTCTTCATAACATTCTGGCAAATTGCTATTATAAAAATTTAAGCAGCAACTTTTCCAATTTCCAATATTTATGTAATTCTCAAAACTTTTGGCCACGACTGTACTGTATGTCCAAGAGCCCCTCCGTGGGGCCCATTGATGTTGCTTTTGCTTCCATTTCTGACCTCTACTTTGTATTTAATGTGACTAGTTTGCCTCATTTTTCTTTTACCGTCTATCAGTAAAAAGTTACAGAAGTGCAGCAATTGCAGGATTTGCTTTGCTGTCAGCGTGTGGAGCTTGGCACTTTCCTTAACTCTGGGAAAGATTATCTCAGTAGCAAACAGATGAGAAAAGGAGGCTTAAGTGTCAATGTCACTGCATAATACCAGACTAATATACTCAAAAGCACAAATTAAGTCTCTTTAAGGACAAAATAAATGGTAGCATTTACAAATGATAAGATATTGCGTAAACGTACACTTATAAAGAATTCTTAGTCATTCTCATCTGTCAAGTTTTAAACATTTATATTCTACATTTTTTTCAATTCCAGTGATATAGCAGTTTACTTTTCTGGTAATGTAAAAAAAATAAAATGAATAGGATTAGAAGAGTAGCAACCAATATGACTGAGACTACTGAAAAATAATAGCACACATTAGTAATATTACATCTTAATGCAGAGTGCAGCTCTGAAGTATGATACAGGATGTAACTCAAGATCAGAAAAAGATAAGTTATGTAATGTATATACACAGTGACTGCACCAGCAGAATGATGAGTACAGCTCTGGAGTATAATACAGGATGTAACTCAGGATCAGTACAGGATAAGTAATGTATGTACACAGTGACTGCACCAGCAGAATGATGAGTACAGCTCTGGAGTATAATACAGGATGTAACTCAGGATCAGTACAGGATAAGTAATGTATGTACACAGTGACTGCACCAGCAGAATAGTGAGTGCAGCTCTGGAGTATAATACAGGATGTAACTCAGGATCAGTACAGGATAAGTAATGTATGTACACAGTGACTGCACCAGCAGAACAGTAAGTGCAGCTCTGAAGTATAATACAGGATGTATCTCAGGATCAATACAGGATAAATAATGTATGTACACAGTGACTGCACCAGCAGAATAGTGAGTGCAGCTCTGCAGTATAATAAAGGATGTACATCAGGATTAGTACAGGATAAGTAATGTATGTACACAGTGACTCGACCAGCAGAATAGTGAGTGCAGCTCTGGAGTATAATACAGGATGTAATTCAGGATCAGTACAGGATAAATAATGTAATGTATTTACACGGTGACTGCACTAGCAGAATAGTGAGTGCAGCTCTGAAGTATAATACAGGACGTCACTCAGGATCAGTACAGGATAAGTAATGTATATACACAGTGACTGCACCATCAGAAGTGAGTGCAGCTCTGGAGTATAATACAGGATGTGATTCAGGATCAGTACAGGATAAGTAATGTAATGTATGTACACAGTGACTGCACCATCAGAAGTGAGTGCAGCTCTGGAGTATAATACAGGATGTAACTCAGGATCAGTACAGGATAAGTAATGTATGTACATAGTGACTCCACCAGCAGAATAGTGAGTGCAGCTATGGAGTGTAATACAGGATGTAACTCAGGATCAGTACAGGATAAGTAATGTATGTACATAGTCCCGCCACCAGAAGAATAGTGAGTGCAGCTCTGGAGTATAATATAGGATGTAACTCAGGATCAGTAGAGGATAAGTAATGTAATGTATGTGCTAAGAAGGCTGCTTTCGTGAGTGATTGCCTCAGATACATACGTACTACACATTGGGCATCCTTAGGATGAGGGGCTGAAAGGTATAAACCTTGCACAGAAAAATAACTGGAATTCTGCTGAGAACATCATCTAGGTAGGATGTTGTAGGTCACTATGTGCTAAGACATGGCGACATAAACTCCCCCTAATATTGTATTGTGTAGTTCAGGTGATTGCTTTGCATTTATTCTGTAGGTGATTTCCCTGTTTTACCCTCCATTTAAACACAGTTTTTAAATATTGTCTTCAAGTTCAAACACTTGGTTTCAGAAGTGGGATTGGTATTGGCACTCCAAATGGGATCCCAAGCATTTGTGGGAATTGTAATATTCTGTGGATAGATCATTACTTGTATTATTGCTTGTGCAAATCTGCTGAAATCTATTTTTTTTTCTTTTTCTTTTTAATCATTTTTATTCATTTACAAACATACTTATATTTTTCAACCCCCCCCCCCCTTTCCTGAACCCACCCCTGAGAGAGAGGGGAAGGGAGAGAAAAAAAAAAATGGAAATATTACCTTTCTGTCTTATTATTCAACCAAAAATTACATAATCTTAAAAAACAATCCTTCTTATCTTCTTACCCCTATTATTATAAATTATCCTCTCTATCTTAAGCATATTATCAACAGATCTCCTACATTCTATTACAGAGGGTGGATCTTTATCTATCCATTTCTTTAATACAGGAGTCTTGCTTGAAACAACAATCTACAGAGTATCTGTTTGTCCATTTTTGAAACCTGCTAATGGATTGTGCCCCCTAATACACAAGCCAATGGATCATCCTCTATTTGTACTCCTTTGACTTTTTTAATAATATTCGCTATCTCAGACCAATATATAAACAACTTGAGACATCTCCATACTAGATAAAAAAGGCCTGCATGTTTCATACCACATCTGTGGCATTCATCTATTGGTTTTAAACCCATCTTCTTTAACAAAGGAGAAGAAAGATACAATCTGTGGATAATATAGAATTGAGAAACCCCATAAGAGGCCCTCATTGAAACCAGAGACCTATTCATCAATAAATTCATCCACTGCTCATCTGATAACCCAAGAATATCTTCTTCCATTTTTCTTTAGCCCCTATTTTGATCTTACACTGCTTAATTTTCAACGATAATCTATATCTTCTTGAAATACTCCCTTTTATCTTTTTATCATCAAGGAATTGAGTAATATTATCCATAGGGTTTTTTTATTTTATTTCTGGGACTCTGCCTTTGTTGAAATAATTGCGTCCCTCAATTGCAGATATCTAAAGAATTCTTTTTTCAATATCCCAAATTCTTTTTTTAATGTTTCAAAATCTTTTAATTCATCCCCATCAAACAAGTGAATCAATAAATAAATTCCTTTATATTCCCCAATTTACATAGTGTTTAATTTTCAGAATTTCTTCTAAATTAATATTACTCCATATAGGAGTAAAACTTGTGTATCCTTTAATACCCATACATTTTTTAATTTCCCTCCAAACATGATCCATCAAATTAAAAACGTGATTATCACTACTTGTACTGGCCAGCATTCCTGATTCTAATAACTGCATCATATTCAACTGATTTTCTTTAAAACCCAATTTCTTAAAATGCCAACCCAAACTGTGTGATATATTACCCCCACTCATTAGCCCAAACTGTGCAACCAGAAAATATAAATACCTGTAATTGGTAACTGCAAAATCTCTTTCCTTATCCTAGAATTCCCTCCCTTCCAAACAAATTCCCTCATCAACCTATCCAAATTAGTGAAAACCCTAGTAGACAACCATATTGGGGCACAATGTAATACATACAGAATTTTGGGAAGAAAGATCATCTTTATCAAATCAATACGTCCCATCGAGAGAGGTAACCTTCTCCAGATATGAATTCTTTTTTTTTTAACTCATCAATAAGTAGATACACATTCAAATTCACATATTCACTCAGGCTTCTTGAAATATTTACTCCCAAATGCTTAAAACTATTTTCCCTAGCCACCACATGTACATCAAAACTCCTCACCTCAAACTCTTCTCCTAATAACAACAAATGTGAATTTCCCCAGTTTATTTTCAATCCTGAATAATATCCAAATTTATCAATTACCTCCATTACCTTAACCAACTCCACATCCGTGTTATCAAGAAGTATTAGAATATCATCCACATAAAGCATTATTTTCTCACTTACACTACCATATTGAAAGCTTTTTCTATCTTGATTCTCTCTAATAATTATTGCTAGTGGTTCTATTGCAATTGCAAAAAGCAGGGAGGATGGGGGTAGCTCTGCCGAGTACCCCTAGAGAGGGCAAGAGGCAGGGACATTACCCCATCCATGACCCCCCTCGCTCTGGGGTGTGAATAAATCAATTTTATCCAAGCTATAAAAGAGTCCCCAAATCCAAAACACTTTAGGACCTCCCACAGATATTTCCACTCTATACAATCAAATGCTTTAGTCGCATTTAATCACATTATCCCTTTTTCACTATTTTTATCTTTATTTCCTTCTACAGGGTGGGCCATTTATATGGATACACCTTAATAAAATGGGAATGGTTGGTGATATTAACTTCCTGTTTGTGGCACATTAGTATATGTGAGGGGGGAAACTTTTCAAGATGGGTGGTGACCATGGCGGCCATTTTGAAGTCAGCCATTTTGAATCCAACTTTTGTTTTTTCAATAGGAAGAGGGTCATGTGACACATCAAACTTATTGGGAATTTCACAAGAAAAACAATAGTGTGCTTGGTTTTAACGTAACTTTATTCTTTCATGAGTTATTTACAAGTTTCTCTTTGTTTACAGCCATTGACATGTCGCCGAGGTTAACACGTGAGGAGCGGATAGAAATTGTGTTGATGTCTGGAGAATGCAGTAACCGGGTCATTGCAGCAGATTTCAATGCAAGACACCATACGAGACCACCCATCTCCCATGCTACAGTTAGCAAACTGCTTGCTAAGTTTCGTGAAACTGGTTCAGTGTTGGATTTGCCAAAATGTGGACGCATGAAATCTGTCTCTAATGAAGAAACATCAGTGGCTGTCCTAGCTTCATTCAGCAAGAGCCCACAGCATAGCACTCGCCACATGTCGCTGGAGAGTGGCATTAGTCAAACATCCCTTCGGCGGATATTAGCTACTCACAAATGGCACCCTTACAAACTCCAGCTACTGCAGCATCTCAACGAGGATGACCCAGATCGGCGCACTGAATTTGCAGAATGGGCAAAACAAAAATTGGAACAGGATCCTCAGTTTACGCAGAAGATTTTGTTCAGTGATGAGGCAAACTTTTATGTGAATGGTGAAGTTAACAAACAAAACCACCGCTATTGGTCTGACACTAACCCACATTGGATAGATCCCTCCAAGACTGTTGGAACAAAAAAATTGATGGTATGGTGTGGTATATGGGGTACAAAAATAGTGGGGCCATTCTTCATCAATGGAAACCTCAAGGCCACTGGATATGCGAAATTGCTACATGATGATGTGTTTCCCTCTTTATGCACTGAAGCTGGCACGTTCCCTGAGTTTTTCCAGCAAGATGGTGCACCACCACATTATGGGTGTCAGGTCCTAGATGAACAGTTTCCTGGAAAGTGGATTGGTCGTCGTGGGCCAGTTGAATGGCCCCCAAGGTCTCCCGATCTGACCCCGTAGACTTTTATCTTTGAGGTCATCTGAAGGCAATTGTCTATGCTGTCAAGATACGAGATGTGCAGCACCTGAAACTACGAATACTGGAAGCCTGTGCTAGCATTTCTCTTGCGGTGTTGCTATCAGTGTCTGAAGAGTGTGAGAAGAGGGTTGCATTGACAATCCAACACAATGGGCAGCACATTGAACACATTTTATAAGTGGTCAGAAACTTGTAAATAACTCATGAAAGAATAAAGTTACGTTAAAACCAAGCACACCATTGTTTTTCGTGTGAAATTCCCAATAAGTTTGATGTGTCACATGACCCTCTTCCTATTGAAAAAACAAAAGTTGGATTCAAATTGTCCGACTTCAAAATGGCCGCCATGGTCACCACCCATCTTGAAAAGTTTCCCCCCTCACATATACTAATGTGCCACAAACAGGAAGTTAATATCACCAACCATTCCCATTTTATTAAGGTGTATCCATATAAATGGCCCACCCTGTATATTCATCAATAATCTTCTAATATTAGAGTATATCAATCGCCCAGGAATAAATCCTGTTTGATCTTCATTTATTATTGTTTTATTTTACTTTTGTTAACCTATCTGTCAATACCTCAGCAAGTAACTTAACATCAGTATTTAACAATGAAATGGGTCTATATGAATCTGGGTTTAGTAAATCCTTCTCAGCTTTAGGGATCAAAACAATATTAGCTTCGTCCATTGAGCTGGGCAACTTATTTGATCTTTTGGCTTCAATCAAGGTCTCCATTAATTCTGGAAGAAGAACAGCGCTAAACTCCTTATACCTCCAATGGTAACCCCTCCCCTCCTGGAGAATTCTTATCCTTAGCTGATTTCAAAGCTCTCACTAATTCCTCCAAATTTATATCCTCCTCCAACTGATTCATCTGAGCTTCAGTAAGTCTCCTGAAGGGAATACCATCCAGATATTAACATAATTGTTCCTATTTGTATGTCATTTTTGATGTATACAATTCTTAATAATATACAGAAAATATATTACTTATCTGTTTCGGGGTCCCCTTTTGTTCCTTATTGCCCCAATCCAACTTTTTTTCTTCTGTTGATTATTGATTATATTTACTAAGAGCTTACCCACTTTTTCACCCTCTGCAAAGAACCTAGCTCCTTGGAAAAACATTGACATTTGAGATTTTTCAATATATAGTTCTTTCACTCTTTTTATTTCCTCTTCCCAGCATCTCACATTTTTCACTGAAGGATCCTCTGCAGAGAGTTTTTGAAATTCTTTCAATCTCTGTTCCCCAATTTTACTTTTTCTTTAGATTACTTTAAACAGTATTCCCCTCAGGAAAGCCTTTGCTGCATCCCAAATCACTTGCCTATTGGCCGAGTCTTCATTTACACAAAAGAAAAACTTCAATTCTTCCCTAATACCATCTTTATCATCCATTAAATTAAACCAGTGAAATCAAACCAGTGAGTATTAAATCTTAATTCCATTGAAACCTATTTAGTTAGGGGCCCTATCTCCATTATTACTGCACAGTGATCTGACATTGCCATAGGGACATATTTTATTCTGGATATGTTTCTTTCCAGCAATTTCCTGTTACCAAAAATTAAATCTATTCTTGATCAGTACTGATATGTCTTTGAATAACAAGAAAAAACTTTGTCTTCAGGATTATATAATCGCCAAACATCAACCTAACCAAACTCCACTATCAACCTAGCATTAGTATTATGTTGTAAAATATTACTACTAGAAAATCTATCCCTACTTGGATCCATTGCTGCATTAAAATCCCCCACTACTACTAATATAGACTCTTGTCTTTCAAGCATATACAGGTGAAACTCCAAAAATTTAAATATCGTGCAAAAGTCCATTTAATTCAGTAATGCAAATTAAAAGGAATTGCATTAATGCAGCTTAAAATTAGAATTTTCTAGGCTCAAAGTGTCACACTCTAGTCAGCTAATTAATCCATACCCCCTAAGCAAAGGGGACCTCAAAATTGTGACTTTGGGGTTTCATAAGCTGTAAGCCATAATCATCCAAATTATAACAAATAAAGGTTTGAAATATCTCGCTTTGCATGTAATTATTCTATCTCATATATTAGTTTCACCTTTTAAGTTGCATTACTGAAATAAATGAACTTTGCAAAATATTCAAATTTTTCGAGTTTCACCTGTATCTTTGCAATTCATATAGTACATTGGGTTTATACGGAGGTGGCATACAGATGTTTTCTGTAACCATCGATATATCATTAAGTTTACATTGTAGCAGAGGAAGAAAGAAACTGAACCTTTTGAGTGGCGCTGTCAGCAGGAGTCGGAAGCAGGTAGGTATTGATAACACAATACTTTTCATTTACAGTCAACGCGTTTCAGGGGCGGAGAGGCCCCTTCATCAGGACAATATACAACAGCTGATTTTGTATATTGTCCTGATGAAGGGGGCTCTCCGCCCCTGAAACGTGGCGACTGTAAATAAAAAGTATTGTGTTATCAATACCTACCTGCTTCCGACTCCTGCTGACAGCGCCACTCAAAAGGTTCAGTTTCTTACTTCCTCTGCAACAATACCTCTCCCCGACGAATGCTTTCATAGCACGGGCTGGAACCTAGGCAGCAGCGCAGGCACCCCGCACGCTGATCGGGAAAATCAGCACAAGCTTTATATAGGTGTTGTAACTCCTCACAACATCGTCTGGTAAGAGTTTCTATTTACCTTTTATACAAACTGACCATACAACACCACACATGAGGCGCTGCCTCCTGTCTCTCTTTTATCTTCCTAAGTTTACAATGTAGGAAGAGGTATCTGCCACCATCATCAACCTTAATTGTTCAAAACTCAAAATTAACTTTATTGTGTACTAGAAGAGAAACCCCCCTTGAATATGATGAATATACTCAGTGATATTGTGCACTAGTCCATCTTTTTTCTACACAGTTTAATAATTCTTTATCTAGGTGTGTTTCCTGAAGGCAGATGATAGCCGGCAAGTACCTCCCCATCAAATCGAAAATGGCAAACCTTTTCCACCTCTCTTTTAACCCAAGTACATTAATTAAAATAATTCTTATCATTCAATAATAATACCAAGAAAAAAAACAAAAACACAACCCAACTAGTGTTGATCGAGCATGCTCAGTCGAACACCAGTTTGGCTCGAGCATCTCGATGCTCGGCACATGGCTGTATTCGGCCGAATACCGCATGTGCTCGAGCGCAATGCTTGAGTCGCCTCCCCGCACGTTTCTTGGCTGCTACACAGCCAATAAACATGCAGGTAGGTACTGTCACTCACTGTAATGCCGTACTCTTGTTGGTTACTGGCATAACAGTGATTGCCTGGCCAGAACGAATCATATATAGCAATATAAAGCACCCGATGACACGTGTTTGGCTTAAGTGTTAGTTAGGGAGAGCTGTGTAATGAGTGATTTTTTTTTTCAGTAGAAAAACTTGTCAGAGACCCAGAAGTCCTTTTAACCCCTTAAGGACACAGCCATATTTCACCTTAAGGACCAGGCCACATTTTGCAAATCTGACGTGTCACTTTAAGTGGTGATAACTTTAAAACGCTTTTACTTATCCATGCCATTCTGAGTTTTTTTCGTCACATATTGTACTTCATGTCACTAGTAAAATGGAGTCAAAGAAATTAATTAGTATTTATAAAAAAAATACCAAATTTGCAAAAAATTTGGAAAAATTTGCAAATTTCCAAGTTTCAATTTCTCTACTTCTATAATACATAGTAATACCAACAAAAATAGTTATTACTTTACATTCCCCATATGTATACTTCATGTTTGGATCATTTTGGGAATGACATTTTATTTTTGGGGGACGTTACAAGGCTTAGAAGTTTAGAAGTAAATCTTGAAATTTCTCAGAAATTTTCAAAAAACAACTTTTTAAGGACCAGTTCAGGTCTGAAGTCACTTTCTGAGGCTTACATAATAGAAACCACCCAAAAATGACCCCATTTAGAAACGACACCCCTCAAGGTATTCAAAACTGATTTTTACAAACCCTTTAGGTGTTCCACAAGAATTAATGGAAAAAAGAGATACAATTTCATAATTTCACTTTTTTGGCAGATTTTCCGTTTTATATTTTTTTCCAGTTACAAAGCAAGGGTTAACAGCCAAACAAAACTCAATATTTATGGCCCTGATTCTTTTGTTTACAGAAACACCCCATATGTGGTCGTAAACTGCTGTACGGGCACACGGCAGGGCACAGAAGTAAAGGAATGCCATACAGTTTTTGGAAGGCAGATTTTGCTGGACTGTTTTTTTTGACACCATGTCGCATTTGAAGCCCCCCTGATGCACCCCTAGAGTAGAAACTCCATAAAAGTGACCCCATCTAAGAAACTACACCCCTCAAGGTAGCAACAGCATTGACATTATCTGCGGTATATCTCCTGTGTGACTTTTCCACATCCCAAATACCTGTGACATTCCCTCTAATTTTATATTAGCCGCTGCTGACATCAGCGACATTATCTGTGGTAAATATCCTGTGTGACGTTTCCACATCCCAAATAACTGTGACGTTCCCTGTAATTATTTATTAGCTACTGGTGACATCAGCGACTAGAGTTGAGCGGACACCTGGATGTTCGGGTTCGAAGGGTTCAGCCAAACTTCACCCGATAAATATCTTGGTCAAATGCCAACTTTGTATATAAAAATGGGAAAAGTTGTCTTTTGCCAAGATATTTCTCTCACCCAGCATGGGTATATGTAAAATGACACCCCAAAACACATTGCCCAACTTCTCCTGAGTACGGAGATACCACATGTGTGACACTTTTTTGCAGCCTAGGTGGGCAAAGGGGCCCACATTCCAAAGAGCATCTTTCGGATTTCACCGGCCATTTTTTACAGATTTTGATTTCAAACTACTTACCACACATTAGGGCCCCTAGAATGCCAGGGCAGTATAACTACCCCACAAGTGACCCCATTTTGGAAAGAAGACACCCCAAGGTATTCCGTGAGGGGCATGGCGAGTTCCTAGAATTTTGTCAGGCGCAGTTAACAGGCACAGTTAATGTCTGACCGCTTTCTGCACAGACATCTCCACTGCGCCTGTTCCTCAGAGCACTATGATGTCATCGGCGCAGGCGCAGTGGAGATGTCTGAGCAGGGAGCGGTCAGACATTCACTGCGCATGCACCGAATACAGACGTGCACCGTGCATGCGCGAGAATTCGTCCGCTGGCTCACAGGGAGGATCGCATTCCGGAGGAGATGGGTGGGTTGGAGGGACGCGCTGGGCGGCGGCATTTTGTGAAGGTAGACCGAGCCTCTAGGTGCTAATGACGCCCCCATAGCACCTAGAGGCTCATTAGCATATCAATATAAGTTTGTTTTTTTGCGAAACGGCTGCACAAAAAGCTATTATATTAGGATTGTTTGGTAGAGCAGACACTAGCGGATCGCTAGTGTCTGAAAGCTAATTATGTGAAAACGAAGTGGTAGAAACCCTTTATCAGAATATTAGTATTGTGTGGAGTATAAGTATTGTGTGGAGTATGTATGAAACAAAAGGGATGGCTAACTGATGCATGTGGGAAGCCTAGAAGCTTTAAGAATGTGTGAAAGTTTTAAAGTAAAAGCTATGAAGAAGGGAGGGGGAGAAAGAGTGACAGACAGAGGAGACAAATAAAATATATAGCTATTGATTAATCCAAAGTTGTAGGAAAGTTTGTCGATATGATTACTAAGTGAAATGAAATAAAGAAATGTTGTTTGTCTAATTAATTACAAGAAAAAGATGAGAAAAAAAGTAAAGATTAATTATTCTTCTCTCTTAGAATTATCGAAGGCATGCGAGATTGTTTATGTTAATAATGTGTGTTGTTTGTGAGAGTATAATGATTAAATATATATATTGTAGGAAAGCGCAAGAGGCCGTCATTGACGGAAGATACCGTATGTGTCACCGAGGTTCATGGCATCGGTGAGGTAAGAGCCGGTAATTTTAAGTGTCAGTGGCAGCTAGTGCTGACTGACACTATAGGTTATTTAGTGTGGCTGTAAAGCCGATCCAGGCCGGCTTTTACTGGGAGCAGCCAAAGTGCAGGGTAGGTGGCTGTTCCCCACGTTCCAGGCCTTTTTTTTTTTTTAATTGACAATTTTTATTGTTTTTCTTTTTCATACGTTTTTAAATTGCCAAAGACAGCGTATAATAATATTACAGATGAAATATTGAAATAAAACAGTCACAAATAGAACTAGCTTGTACAAAACATGGCCGACAAGGCCCAGTAAGGACAGGTAACAAACAGGGTTAAGCAGTTATACTGGTTTAAGATAACAGTATGACATAAGTACCTAAGCACAGATAATATGTTATGGGGTAGGAATTTTCTAGTGCATCTTAAGTTTGGATTGTGGGCTATACAACTAGCCAGGGGTGAGTGATAAGAGAATTTTCTGTAAATCCTCCAGGGAGACCAAATTTGGAGAAAGGTGAATCTGGAGCCTGACTCCTAGTGAGAAATTTCTTCTAGCCTGTAAATCTGGTCAACTTTGTTAACCCAATGTTCCATACTGGGAATTTCGGGGGACAACCAATGAGTCGGTAGGAGCAATCTGGCAGCAGCTATCATAAGGGAGAAGAGTGATGATCTATGGGGGCCCACTCCCCCATCTCCTAGGGATAATAAAGTTAGTTTGGGGGTGCAGGGGAAGGAGGTCTGGCAAATCTGATTGCTCAGTTTAATTATGTTATACCACCAGGGTTTGATTAGCTCACAAAACCACCAGATGTGGATAAAGGAGCCTCTATTTTTGTGGCATTTCCAGCAGACATCAGAGGAGCCTGGTTTATACAGACATGTCTTGTCTGGAGTCCTGTACCATCGTGAAAGGACTTTGTAGCTATTCTCTTGAATACAAATACACCTGGAGATCCTTTGAGGAGAAATTAATACTTTTGCTATCTCTGAAGGTGTCAGAATCCGCTGTAGGTCTTTCTCCCAGAGACCAATTACAGCCGGTTTAGCTAAAGAGGGAGTTGATTTCAGTTGTTTGTATAGTGTAGAAATGATGTTGGGGGGGGGGGTACTTCTTGTTACCTAACATTTCCTCAAACCAGCTAGAGTCAATTGGAGGGGGAGTTTTCTTTGTAAGGTGGAGTGATTCTGATCTAAGGAAGTGCATAAGAACAGGGTTATGGATCTGTGTTTTAAGCATTTTGCAAATTTCAAGGTCCGGGAGCATGCAACCATCATGATCTAGAGGTTGTGAAAATGGCAACTTCCGATGTCCTTAAGGAGATTGGGCAGCTCTCTTTCAGTTCTTTGGGTGCCAAGTCAATAACATATTTTATAAGCATAAGAGGGGAGGGGAGTGTTAAGGCCCCAGAGCTGGTCGAGAACCACCTCCAGACCTGTAGAGTATTACGGATAAGGGGATTTGGTATAGAGCCTGGTACAGGAGGTGGTCTGTCAGCCAGCAGAAGGGCCTGGATAGGGAAGGGTAGTAAGGCATTTTCTAGTATGAGCCAGGACTTATGAATTGGGCCTCTCACCCAATCTACAACTCTTGAAAGCTGAATAGCCTTCATATACATCTCAGGGTCTGGTAGCCCAATTCCCCCTTTAGCTCTAGGTTTGGTTAGTGTATCAAAAGAGATACGTTTTTTTTTTCCCTGCCATATGAACTTACGGATGTGTTTTTTTAGGGAAATAAAGTAAGATTTGGGAATTTCAATAGGGAGCACTTGCATCAGGTATGTGAGTCTCGGTATCACCAAAGACATGAGGATGCTCTTTCTCCCGAACCAGGAGAGATAGGGTAAGTCCAATGAGTACAGCTGTGCTTGCATGGATAATAGTAAAGGTTTATAGTTCAGCTGGAATAGATCCGACTTGCGGGGGGAAATCTTTACACCTAGGTATGTTAATTGTTGGGTTTGCCAATTAAATGGAGAATTTGTCTGGAGGGATGAAAGAGTAGGGGAAGAGAGGCCAACATGGAGTATTTGGGACTTGGAGGAGTTGTGTAACGGTCACGTACACACACACACAGGGGGGAGGATAGTGACCACTGCGCTCCACCCTCACCCATGGCCCTGCTTACTTGCCTCACGAGTCCTGATGACAGGGGACAACTGGATGGCAGTCCCTAACTTAGTATACGTGCGGGAAGGACAGACAAGACAAATAACAGATAGTGAACAGACCGGGTCAAAACCAAGAGGACAACGCAGTACAGAGGGATAAGCAAAGAAAGGTCAGGAGAAGCCGGGGTCATAAATACCAGGAGAGTCGAGAAGTACCAAAGGAGTCCGCAAAGAATAGTCAGGTGGAAGCCGAGGTCAATATACCAGGAAGGATGCGCAGTACAGGAAGAGCAGGCAAAGGATCGTCAGGGAACAGGATCAGGTAAGTACACAGGTATCCAACAACTGCCAGGAACCTAAATTAACAGGCAACCTGTGGCCAGCAGGCTGCCTGTATTTATAGTGGGGAGTGAGGGTCATGTGACGTGGCCAGCGTCACATGACCGACAGACCGACCAGTCGAGCACCGAGTGATCAGCTCGGCGCTCAAGGAAGACCTAGGAGCAGGGAGCCTCCAAGCTAGCAAAGCCGCCTTGGGAACGAGGTCAAACACAGATCCTCGCTCCCGAAGCTAAGCAGCAGGTCTGCGGCTGATGGGAGACCGAGTGTGCCTTCGGCACCCCGTTACAGTACCCCCCCTTTAAGAGGGGCCACCGGACCCAAGACTTCAGGCGATGGCCTTTCAGGGTGTTCTAAATGAAATTTTCGAACAAGTCTAGGAGCATGAACCTCCCTGGCAGGTACCCAAGATCTCTCTTCAGGTCCATACCCCTTCCAGTGAATCAGGTACTGCAAGGAATTACGCACCTTCCTGACATCCACTATTTTAGACACCACATACTGAACAGCATCATTAACAAGAACCGGCAGAGGTGAGGCTTTCGATGGTACTACCTGTTCAGAATATTTTTTAAGTAGAGATTTATGGAACACATTATGAATGTGGAATGACTCGGGCAGCTCCAACGTAAATGATACTGGGTTAATCACCTCCGTGATCTTATATGGTCCAATAAAACGAGGAGGAAACTTTTTTGAATCTACCTTAAGAGAGAGATTCTTGGAGGACAACCATACCTTATCCCCAACCTGAAAATTCACCCCCCCCCCCTTGAACGTCTCCTATTGGCCTTGAGTTTCTGAGAACTTTGAGCCTTTTCTAAGTTCTATTGAACCCGGGCCCAAACTGTGCATAGTTCAGAGGAGAGCCTATCCGCCTCAGGGTTAGAGGAGGAGACTGGATGACCCAGAATGAAAACGGGAATCAAAACCATGGTTACAAAAGAAAGGTGAAACCCCAGCAGAAGAATTGACACGGTTATTCAAAGCAAATTCAGCCAATGGAAGAAATTTCACCCATAATTGCTGGTCATCAGCAACATACAACCTCGAGAATTGTTCCACAGACTGATTAAGGCGTTTAGTCTGCCCATTGCTCTCAGGGTGGTAGGCAGAGGAAAAAGACAATGAAATTTGACATTTTTGACAGAAGGCCCTCCAGAATTTGGACACAAACTGCACACCCCTGTCAGAAACAATATGTTCCGGGATACCATGCAATCGAACAATTTCTTTAACAAAAATAGACGCCAGGGTTTTGGCATTCGGGAGTTTAGACAGGGGAATGAAATGGACCATCTTGCTAAACCTATCGACCACTACCCAAACTACAGTCTTAACCTCCGCCGGCGGTAGGTCAGTTATAAAGTCCATCGAGATATGGGACCAGGGTCTACTGGGAATGGGTAGGGGTCGTAGGTTACCAGCAGGGTGAGTACTAGGTGTCTTGGACCTGGCACAAACCTCACAGGCTGACACGTAGGACTTGACATCCCTAGTTAGAGTGGGCCACCAATAAGATCTAGAAACCAGATCCTTAGTGCCCTCAACACCCGGATGTCCACAAAAGGCAGAATTGTGACACTCAACCAACAGCTGGAGACGAAATTGTACGGGAACAAAATACTTATCTGTTGGGGTGGATACCGGTGCCAGATGTTGTTCACACCTAATGCGAGCCGAGATATCCTGGGTTAGAGCTGCTATGAAGATTTTTGCTGGTAGGATGGATTCAGGTGGTACCTCAGTAGGTTGAAAAGCATGGAAGCTCCTAGATAATGCGTCCGCCTTCACATTTTTACTTCCCTGCCTGAACGTAATGGAAAAATCAAAACGAGTAAAAAACAGAGCCCATCTGGCTTGACAGGGATTCAACCTCTTAGCAGACTCGAGAAACATAAGGTTTTTATGGTCAGTGACAACAGTTACACAATGCCTTGCCCCCTCCAGAAAATGCCTCCACTCCTCAAATGCCCATTTAATGGCCAGCAGCTCCCTATTCCCTATGTCGTAGTTTCTCTCCGTGGGAGAGAATTTCCTGGAGAAGAAGGCACATGGTTTCAGGTTGGTGAGGCTAACAGGACCTTGTGAAAGGACTGCTCCTGCGCCATCCTCGGACGCATCCACCTCCACAATAAAAGGTCAGGCTGGATCAGAATGGGAGCACTACTGAATGCCTTTTTTAATTTTTTAAATGAAGAAATGGCCTCAGTAGACCAATTCTCCAAATCCGCCCTTTTCTTAGTAAGGTCGGTCAACGGTTTAGCAATTACGGAAAAATTCATAATAAATTTACGATAGTAATTGGCGAAACATAAGAACCGTTGTAAGGCCTTTAAGGATAAAGGTCTTACCCATTCCTTAATTGCTAGTACCTTACCAGGATCCATCTTGAAGGCGTGAGGAGTCAGAACATGCCCTAGAAACAGAATCTCCTGTACACCAAAGACACATTTCTCCTGCTTAGCGGATAGCTGATTCTCACTCAACACCTCTAATACTTGTTTAACATGAGACACATGGGATTCGAAGTCAGGAGAGAATATCAAAATGTCGTCAAGATAGACAATAACAAATTTACCTAAGAACTCCCTAAGAATGTCATTCATGAAGTTTTGGAACACAGCTGGGGCATTGCTGAGTCCAAAAGGCATCACCTGATATTCAAAGTGTCCTGCCGGAGTATTGAACGCCGTCTTCCATTCGTCTCCCTCCTTATTTCGGATTAGATTGTATGCACCTTTCAGGTGAATCTTGGAAAACCAGGTTGCCCCCAGAACCTGGTTAAATAAATCCGGAATCAATGGGAGGGAGTATCTATTCTGGACAGTGATTTTATTTAATCTCCGGTAATCGATACATGGCCTAAGACCACCATCTTTTTTCTTAACGAAGAAAAACCCCGCCCCCATAGGAGAGACAGAAGGTCTAATATGCCCTTTACCAAGGCTCTCCTTAATAGTGTTGAGCGCAAATATTCGAATTTCGAATTTTTATCTCGAATATCGCAATTTCGAATTTTTATCTCGAATATCGCAATTTCGAGATTTTGCGAATATTTAGAATATAGTTCCATATATTCGCGAAATCGAATATTCGTGTTTTTTATTTGTTTTTTTTTTCATCTGAAAATATATGATTCCTCCCTGCTTCTTGCTTGTGGGTCAATGAGCCATTGGCCCACAAGCAACTGAATTGAAGCTGGAAGGAATCATGTTTTCAGATGGACCAAATATGACGAATATTCTAAATAAAGAATATATTGCTGTATATTCAATTTTAGAATATTCGTCCTATTCTAATCTAAACCAATAATCTCGGTTATAATATTCGAGTTCACGAATATTACAACAGAAAAATCATCGTAATGGTTAATACGTGTGCCCGAGCGCATGACAAAATCGTTATTTAATTAACTTCAGCATACAACACCCCGACAAGCGTCCCCGTCACCATGGGAACGCCTGTGGGTTAGAAAATACCATCGGATCTGAGTTTTCCCTGAGATCGTAAAAACCTCTGATCCGATGGTATATTCTAACCCACAGGCGTTCCCATGGTGAAGGGGACGCTTGTCGGGGAGCAGTATGCCAAAGTGGAATATTATTGCTCTAACTTCGTTTTTTAAAATATTCGTAATATTGCTTTAACATCGTCTTTTAGAATATTACGAATTTTCTAAAAGACGAAGTTAGAGCAATATTAAGAATATTCGTAAAATACACATAGATTTTAATTTAGCTAATATAGTGCTATAATCCTTTTTTTTTTGTCTAATTTTTTTTGCTTCTTCTGAACTTCAGTTTTGGAAAATATGTACACTATTTAAAAAATTACTTTAGCAGTATATTAGCTGAATTACAATCTATATGTGTATTTTACGAATATTCTTAATATTGCTCTAACTTCGTCTTTTAGAATATTCGTAATATTGCTCTAACTTCGTCTTCTAGAATATTACGAATATTCTAAAAGACGAAGTTAGAGCAATAATAAGAATATTCGTAAAATACACATATAGATTGTAATTTAGCTAATATACTGCTAAAGTAATTTTGAACTGAAGTTCAGAAGAGGCAAATAAAATTAGAGAAAAAAAAATTGATTATAGCACTATATTAGCTCAATTACAATCTATATGTGTATTTTACGAAAATTCGTAATATTGTTCGAACTTCATCTTTTAGAATATTACGAATATTCTAAAAGATGAAGTTAGAGCAATATTAAGAATATTCGTAAAATACACATATTAGCCTAGCCATAGTCAATTAGTCATAGGAACGTTGCCTTATACTATCAAAAGAAAAATCGCAATACGCGATTAATTAAATTGCATATTATTCGCGATAAATGGAATAATTACGAATATTCGATTTCAACGAATATAACACGAATATTCAATCGAATATTCGCGAAATATCGCAAAATCGAATATGGCACCTCCCGCTCATCACTACTCCTTAATATAATCTTCCATGGCCTTGCGTTCGGGCTTAGAAAGATTATAAATTCGCCCCTTAGGAAACTTGGCCCCCTCTGCTAGATCTATAGTACAATCATAAGGTCTATGGGGGGAGGTAGAACCTCCGGGGTTTGTGATGAGAATACATCAGAATATTCCCTAACAACAGTGGGTAAAGTATCAGACTTTACTGAGACCCCAGCCTGTACCACGGACAAGCACGAGTCACACTTAGGCCCCCATCTCACCAACTCCCCCTTGGACCAATATATATAGTGGGGTTATGTAGTCGGAGCCAAGGCAACCCTAGTACCACCTCAGCCGGTAGGTTCTCCAGGACTAAAAGGGAACATCTCTCTGAGTGGCACACACCCAGAGAAATCTCTGAGGTACATGAGCTCACCGTACCACCAATAAGAGGAGTAGCATCAATAGCCATGACATGGATAGGAGTTGGTAAGGCAAACATTGGAATACCCAATCTTACAGCGTACTCAGAGTCAATAAAGCTGGCCGCTGAGCCAGAATCAATAAAGGCCTTACATGGCCATTTATCTACCCCCAGAGAAATCGTAATGGGTACCAAAAGCTTACAATTAGAAAAATCAGGGTGTACCTGGTTTTTAGGTTGCCTTGCCTTAGGAGACTTGACAGAGAGGACCTTCTTAGGACACTGGTTGATCCAATGGTCAGGATCTCCACAGTAAAAGCATTCTCCACGTCTGCGGCGAAGATTCCCTCGGGTCATGCCAACCTGCATGGGTTCCTCGGTGGAGACCTCAGCATTGCCTCCGGGATAGGCCTCTGGCTGGACCACCATCTGGGAAGAGAACTGATGTTCCTGTCGTCTCTCTCTAACCCGTCGGTCAAGTCGGACAACAAGGGTCATCATCTCCTCTAAGGTCTCTGGAAGTTGATAACTGACCAGAAGATCCTTTAAATTATCAGACAGACCTGACCTGAACTGACTCTTCAGGGCTGGTTCGTTCCATCCTGAGGGGACACACCACCTTCTGAATTGGGTGCAATAATCCTCCGCAGGTAGATTGCCCTGAACCAGTGCCTTTAGAGCCGTCTCGGCTACTAGAGCCCTGTCTGGTTCATCATAGAGGGTACCCAGGGCCTGAAAGAACCCCTCCACAGAAGTTAAACAACTGGCGCCAGCAGGTAAAGAGAACACCCAGTCCTGGGGATCACCCTGTAGTCGGGAAATGATAATGCCCAGGCGTTGACTCTCGTAGCCAGAGGACATGGGGTGCAAGCAGAAGTAAAGTCTGCAACTCTCCTTAAAAGAGAGAAACTTCTTCTGGTTTCCAGAAAAGGGTTCTGGGAGCTTAATCTGGGGCTCAAAATGCGGACTGGAGGCCTGAGGAGTGGAAGAACCTTGCCCTAACTCAAAAGAACAGAGTTTTTCCCCTAGCTCCTGCCCCATCTGTGTCAGATTAGAGACATGGTCAGTCAGGGTCACCAGAGGATTCATTATACAGTGGTTATTGGGCCTGTTAATCTGTAACCGTCACGTACACACACACACAAGGGGGAGGATAGTGACCACTGCGCTCCACCATCACCCCTGGCCCTGCCTACTTGCCTCACGAGTCCTGATGACAGGGGACAACTGGACGGCAGTCCCTAACTTAGTATACATGCGGGAAGGACAGACAAGACAAATAACGGATAGTGAAGGGACCGGGTCAAAACCAAGAGGACAACGCAGTACAGAGGGATAAGCAAAGAAAGGTCAGGAGAAGCCGGGGTCATAAATACCAGGAGAGTCGAGAAGTACCAAAGGAGTCCGCAAAGAATAGTCAGGTGGAAGCCGAGGTCAATATACCAGGAAGGATGCACAGTACAGGAGGAGCAGGCAAAGGATTGTCAGGGAACAGGATCAGGTAAGTACACAGGTATCCAACAACTGCCAGGAACCTAAATTAACAGGCAACCTGTGGCCAGCAGGCTGCCTGTATTTATAGTGGGGAGTGAGGGTCATGTGACGTGGCCAGCGTCACATGACCGACAGACCGACCAGTTGAGCACCGAGTGATCAGCTCGGCGCTCAAGGCAGACCTAGCAGCAGGGAGCCTCCCAGCTAGCAAAGCCACCTTGGGAACGAGGTCAAACACAGATCCTCACTCCCGAAGCTAAGCAGCAGATCTGCGGCTGATGGGAGACCGAGTGTGCCTTTGGCACCCCGTTACAGGTTGACTTTAAAATTGGATAAGGATCCAAAGAGGTTAAGTTTTGTCAATATTAAAGGCATGGATTTGTGTGGATTTGTAGTAAGGATCAATAAGTCATCTGCAAAAGCAGCCAATTTAATTTCACAGCCCTCAACCTTCAGGCCTCTGATCTCGTTATCCTGTCTAAGTGCTTGTAGGAGTGATTCCATCACCAAGACAAATATGAGAGGTGAGAGTGGATAGCCCTGTCTTGTTCCGTTTCTGATTGGAAAGTGGGAGGATAGGATCCCGTTGACTGACACAGACGCCGAAGAGCAGGAGTATATAGAGAACACAGCATTGATGTAGGGGTCTGGTATTTGGAATTTAGAGAGGGTCAACCTAATGTATGTCCAATCAACTCTGTCAAATGCTTTTTCAGCGTCCGTGCCAATCAGGACTAGAGGGGTGGATTTGTGTGAAGCATAGTATAGAGCGTTTAATATCTTGGTGGTGTTATCGTTCCCCTCATGTCCTTTGACAAATCCCACCTGGTCTGGGTGGATTAGGTTAGGTAGCAGATTTTGTAATCTAGTGGCTAGCATTTTGGCTAATAGTTTGAGATCAACATTGAGTAAAGAGATAGGGCGGTAGTTAGAACAGGCCGTGGGATCTTTGCCCTCCTTGGGGATAATTGTGATGGTGGCTTTTCTCATGTCTGAAGAGAGAGGGTGGTTGGTCATTGCGAGATTACAAATTTAGAGCAAAAAGGGCATCTCTAAAGGTCGAGCAGTAAGATATGGGGAGTCCGTCAGGACCTGGGCATTTTCCATTAGGAGTTGACTTAATGGCTGTTGATAGTTCTAAGGGAGTGAATGTTTTTTTTTTTTTTTATATTGACAATTTTTATTGGTTTTCCATTTTCCAAATAAATGTAATTGGCCAAGTACAATGTAAAATTACATTACAGGCATTATTTTATAATAGGTCAGATAAAGAGACATACTAAAAACATAATAACATAATAATTAAATAAAGTAAAATTAACAAAAAAGGTGACCAGCATGATCCGGTCAAGACAGGAAGAGCTAAGTTTCAAGTAACGGTACATTTATGAGTCTACGTTATGACTTGAGTACCTGGGAACATAGGTGTGTATTAAGTTAAGTCACTTCAACTTTTAATCACCCTCGGTGTTGATTTGTAGGTTATGAGACGAGTCAGGGGCTAAGAGAAGTTTCTGTAATCCTTCCAAGGTGACCAGATCTGGAGAAAGATGGATCTAGAACGAAGTTCCCAATGGGAAATTTCTTCTAGTCTATAGATCTGATCTAACCTGTTAACCCAATGGTCTAGGATTGGGATTTCAGAAGAAAGCCAGTGTTTTGGTATTAATAGTCTAGCAGCTGCTAGCATGAAGGAGAAAAGTGCTGATTTATGAGGGTTCACTCCCCTAACTCCCAAGGTGAGTAAGGTTAATTGAGGAGTGCAGGGGAAGGAGGTATGACAAATCCGGTTACTGAGTTTGATTATGTTAGACCACCAAGGTTTTATTAATTCGCAAGACCACCATATATGGATAAATGAGCTCCTTTCTTTACAACATCTCCAGCAAATATCAGAGGAGCTGGGTTTGTAATAGCTGGTTTTATCTGGAGTTCTACACCAGCGCATTAAAATTTTGTAGCTATTTTCTTGGATTAGGATACATCTGGAGATTTTGTGTGGGGTAATCAATATGCTTGAAATCTCTGAAGGCGTCAATTTTAGCTGTAGGTCTTTCTCCCAGAGGCTAATAACAGCAGGTTTTGCTAAAGAGGGAGGAGATTTTAATTGTTTGTATATTGTTGCTATGGTTTTAAGAGGGTACAGTGAATTACCTATCATCCTATCAAACCAGTAAAGATCATGAGAAGGAGGAGTCTGTTTTGCAATAAGGAGCGATTCCTTTCTAAGAAATCGTAAGAAAATGGGGTTCTGAATATTTGTGTTAAATAGTTCACAAATGTCAAGATCAGAAAGGATACCTCCATCTTGATTTAACAGTTTTGAAGTAGCAAGCTCTGATGACCTTAGGGGGAGGGGACAGCTCTCTTTCAGTTCTTTTGGAGCTAAGGCGATCACATCTTTTATAAGAATAAAGGGGGAGGGGAGTGTTTTGGCCCCAGAGTTGGCCGAGAACCACCTCCAGACCTTCAGAGTGTTACGAATCAGGGGGTTCGGTATAGAATTGGGTAGAGGAGCTTTCATGTACATCTCGAGATCAGGTAGCCCAATGCCTCCTTTAGATCTAGGCTTGGTTAGTGTCTCAAAAGAGATACGTGATTTTTTCCCCTGCCAAATAAATTTGCAAATGTGCTTGTTGAGGGAGGAGAAATAAGATTTGGGGATCTCAATGGGAAGCACCTGCATCAGGTATGTGAGTCTTGGTATTATCAAAGACATGAGGATATTTTTCCTTCCAAACCAGGATAAGTATGGAAAATCCAGAGATTCCAATTGGGTAATCATTGATACCAATAGGGGTTTGTAGTTAAGTTTAAATAGGTCTGTTGGATGCGGGGATAGTTTCACACCTAGGTATGTCAGTTGTTGGGTATGCCAATTAAAGGGTGAGTTTGTCTGGAGGGATAGAAGAGTAGATGGGGAAAGGCCAACATGGAGTATTTGGGATTTGGAAGGGTTGACTTTGAAATTGGATAAAGATCCGAAGTGACTAAGTTTTGATATTATTACAGGCATAGACTTACTGTATGTGGGTTAGTTGTGAGAATTAATAGGTCGTCAGCAAATGCAGCTAATTTAAATTCACAACCACTAACCTGTAAGCCTCTAATTTCTGGGTCTTGTCTAAGGGTCTGTAAAAGGGTTTCCATCACTAGGACAAATAGAGGGGAAAGCGGGCAGCCCTGTCTTGCTCCGTTTCTAATTGGGAAACTGGAGGATAGAGTGTCATTGACCGACACGGATGCCGTAGAGTGAGAGTACATAGAAAAAACAGCGTTAATATATGGTTCTGGTATTTGGAATTTAGACAAAGTCAGCTTGATAAAAGTCCAGTCTACTCTGTCAAATGCTTTTTCGGCGTCCGTGCCAATCAAGACTAAGGGGGTGGATTTGTGAGAGGCGTAGTATAAAGAATTTAATATTTTAGTGGTGTTGTCCTTCCCCTCTCGTCCCTTGACGAATCCTACTTGATCTGGGTGTATTAGATTTGATAAAAGGTTTTGAAGTCTGGTGGCAAGCATCTTGGATAGTAGCTTAAGATCCACATTGAGCAGGGAGATGGGACGGTAGTTGAAGCATGAGGTGGGATCTTTGCCTTGTTTGGGGATAATTGTAATAGTGGATTTCGTCATATCTATAGTAATTGGGTGTTTGTCCTTGGCGAGATTATAGATTGGAAGCAGAAAAGGGAGAAGGGTGTCCTTAAATGCCGAATAGTAGGTTATGGGAAGTCCGTCCGGACACTGGCATTTTCCTTTTGGGTGTTGATTATTGGCTTTTAATAATTCTGGGGTGGTGAATGGCTTAGTCAGGGATTCTCGTTGTGACAGGGTCAGAGATGGGAGATTAAGGGTGTTTAGGAATGAGTTGATATTGGTCTCTCTATCATGGGAAGGATTTGGAAGTGTTGAGGGGGGAGGTTATAGAGCGACTCATAGAATTGCCTAAATTGTTCTGATATTTCTTTTGCTTTAAAAAGGTGAATACCCTGAGGGGATTTAATGCTCTGTACATAACGGGAGTTTTGTATCTGTTTAATTATCTGCATTGTATATTTGGAAGCCTTGTTGCCATGGGCAAAGACTTTTTGTTGAGCAGACAAGTAATACTTGGCCGACTTCTCATTGAGAAAGTTTTTTAGTTCAGTTCTGAGAGAGGAAAGTTCCGAAAGTTGATTAGTAAGCAGTGATTGTTTGTGGGCTTTTTCTAGGACATGAATTTTGGATAATAGGGTGGTGAGTTTTTTCTCAGCTTCTTTTTTAAGAAAGGAGCAGAGGCTTATTAGCCTGCCTCTGATATAGGCTTTATGAGCGTCCCAAAGGGTCTGGGGGGAGATTCCTGGTGTGTTATTAGTTGAAAAATATTCTTCAAGAAAGGAGGATATTTGAGATTTATGTTTGGCATTGCCCAACAGAGATTTGTTGAATCTCCAGTTTGGGTTTCTATTAGATCTATTGGATGGGCAAATGTCGCAATATATTGGGGAGTGATCAGATAAGGTTAAATCACCTATCGAGGAAGATGGGCAGAATTGTAAGTGTTCTTTTGATATTAGAATATAGTCTATCCTACTATAAGAATTGTTTGCTGGGGAGTAGAAAGAGTAATCAAGTACTTGAGGGTTGTGGCAGCGCCATATATCTAGGACACCTAGGTTGTGGAGTTTCGTATGTAATAAGTTAAGAGCTTTTGAGGAAATTGGGGATTTCTTTGAGGAGGTATCAATTAGTGGATTAAAGGCTAAATTGAAATCACCAGCCATAATCAGAATTCCCTCTCTGTGGGTTTCTACTAGTGAGAATAAAGTGGTGAGCCAGCTAATCTGGTCTGTATTAGGGGCATAGATATTAACAAATGTAAACAGGGTTCTTCCCACTAGGCCTTTGAGGAGGAGGTATCTACCTTCCGGATCCTGAATGTGGGAGATGTATTGGAAAGATAAGCTTCTATGAAAACCTATACTAACTCCCCTCGAGGCGGCACCCCCAGCTCCGCAGTGGTACCAGTTAGGAAATTTGGAGAAGGAGAGATTGGGGTAATTGCCATGCTTAAAATGAGTTTCCTGTAGGAAAACAATTGAGCATTTCTCTTTGTTCAAGAGAGAAAGGATCTGGCATCTCTTTGATGGGGATCTCAGTCCCTTGACATTATACGATACTAGTCTAAGGTCAGACATGTTTGAAAAAAATATGGGGGTGCAGGTAAGGCTGTGAATAGTTTGATCAAGTAAATGTCACCAACCGACCAGAGAAGAGGGAGGGTGCCACCTCGAGGTAAGAACGTTCGCAACCAACATCCTGGAAAGGTGTACATCACTGTGTTCCAGCTTTGCATATGCCTAATATTAAACAGATTGCAGATTAGTAAAGCTAAACGGAGGTACTTGTCATAGAACCAGAAATGTATAACATGAATTAAGCTGTATAGCTTGGTAAGCTTGTGGATCCTGTCAAACAAAAGAAAAGAGTTAACAACATAAAAACAAAAACAAAAACAGCACCTAGATGGTGTTAAAGTGTAAGAGCAACATTGCTCTAAGGGCATGGGGGGGAATGGGGTTCTCTACCTTGAGAACAACCATGACGAACCCTCAATAAAATCTTAGGATTGGAGCCCAACATATCTAAGGGCTAGGAATAGGAGTGGGGGGGTAATTATCAAATGGTACGTGGAAAAATAGACAAGTATGGTGAAACCCTTATGTTATATGACTACCAAACATCTGTAATGTTGGGACTTTGGAGTCTCTAGGATGGAGCGGAAAACTTCATTGACATTTCACTGTGTTAGTTCCCGTGAAGAGCTGCCTGGTCCACCTTTTTTATTCTTCTAGAGTCCTGTGATTGGAGTGACCTCCGCTGGTATGGAGGTTAAATAAAGGAGTATGGAGTTGTTTAGTCATCTGTGAGTGTCAGGCGCTTGGAAGAGGAGGCTTGGCGGTTTCTTCTGGATCTTTGAGACTTTTGAGTGCGAGGAGTCTCCCACGGCTCTTCTGAAGGCAGGTTTGGTAGGTCAGAGATATCCTGGACTATTTCCCAGTTTTCAATGGGGAGCGGTGGGATCTGTAGGAGATCATAAGCTTTATCCAGGTCTCCATATGACTGGATGGAAATCCTGCGACCATTGTGGAAAAATGAAAGTCCAAAAAGGAATAGCCATATGTAAATGACCTTTCTGTTCCGCAACAAATCAGTGAGCGGTTTTAGAGATTTGCGCTTTTTTAGCGTGGATTGGGCTAGATCCTGGTAGATAGATATTGGGTTATCATCCCATGACAGCTGTAGAGTATTTCTTGTGCTGTTGAGTATTGCCTCTTTAGCTGGAAAGTGTAGGAATTTACAAATTATATCTCTTGGCTGAGGCTTGGGGCGAAGTGCCCTGTGGGCGCGTTCAATTATGACTTTGTGTGAAGAGTCTGGGCCCAAAAGTTTCAGGCATATCTGTATCACAGTCTCAGGAATCTCTTCAGGGACACCTCTAAAGCGCAGGTTGTTACCCCTGCCCCTATTTTCTTGATCCTCTAACTGCATATAGAGGGAGTTTAGGTGTTTTTGATGTATAGTCAAATTAGAGGAGATTGAATTCTGGTTCGCAGTGAGAGCGTTGTGCGCTTCCTCCAGCACCTCCACCCTTCTCCCTATACGTCTCATGTCTTCTTTAATAGAAGTAAGATCTGTCTTGAGAGGTCCCAGGGCTTCTGATAAAGCTTCCTTTAGAAAGGATCTTGATAGCGGCAGTGTGTCGGCCCCAGGGGATTCATCTCTCACCTTTTCAGAAGCAGTTCCTGCTTGCTGTTTGTTCCTCGGCGTGCGAGGTGCTTCAGGCGCCATCTTGGGATCTCTAGCCGCATAAGTCTGAGCGGCTTTCTTTATAGATTTTTCCATATCGCCAGCTTGAGACAATGTTCTGGCAGACTCCTGAGTGTCAGCAGGTCTTGGACCTCCGATCTTGACCATGTCAGGCTTGTTGTGCTAAAGATATATGCTTTAGAGGGAATCGTCCACAGCAGAGTTTCACATCACACCCCCAGGGAGTGAATGGTTTAATCAGGGTTTCCCGTTGTAGAGGAGTTAGAGACGGGAGGCTGAGAGTACTTAGGAAAGAGTCGATGTTGGCCTCTCTTTCCAGAGAAGGATTTGGAAGATCAGGGGAGGGGAGATTGTAAAGAGACTTATAGAATAATCTACATTGTTCAGCAATCTCTTCTGCTTTAAATAGTTGGTTGCCTTGAGGGGATTTATTGCTCAGGACACATCGGGAGCTTCGTCTCTGTTTTATTCTTTGCATCATATACTTCGAGGCCTTGTTGCCATGAGCAAAGACTTTTTGTTGAACAGACAAGAAGAACTTGGCTGAACGCTCATTCAGAAGGTTTTTTAGCTGAGCTCTGAGAGAAGAAAGTTCCGAGAGTTGCTGGGCAAGAAGTGATTGCTTATGGGCTTTTTCTATTATATGTATTTTTGATAGTAGAGTAGTGAGTTTTTTCTCGGATTCTTTCCTAAGAAAGGAGCAGAGACTAATTAGTCTGCCTCTAATGCAGGCCTTATGGGCATCCCAAAGGACCTGGGAGGATATCTCAGGAGTATTATTGGTTAAGAAATATTCCGCTAGGAAGGAAGATATTAGTGATTTATGTTTGGCATTGCCTAGCAAAGACTCATTGAACCTCCAACTTGTGTGTCTATTAAACCTGACATCTAGACATATATCACAATTTATAGGGGAGTGATCAGACAGGGTTGAGTCACCTATCCGAGAGGATGAGCAGAATTGTAGTTTTTCTTTTGGAATTAGAATATAGTCTATTCTGCTATATGAGTTATTTGCTGGGGAGTAGAAGGAGTAATCTAGTGTCTCAGGGTTAAGGCAGCGCCATATATCTATGAGACCCAAATTATGGAGTTTTATATGTAGCAATTTAAGTGCCCTCGACAAAACTAGGTGCTAAGATTGGAGGGGGGGGGGGGGGTAAGCTTTTTCTGGCCTAACTAGGGAAGAGAGCTTAGTGGGGTGTTAAAAGCAATAAGGATACAGGGGTGAGAGCTCCACTTATTATTTCTTGTGGGATGTAGGATATTATGATACGGATGTTATCATATACATCACATGGATTACTCTTTACCTATGGAACTGATCTAGCTTGAGGACAGATGGGAGGGATCCCTACTGTCCTGTCGTCCAATACTGGATGGAGATAGGGTATAGCTGGGTGGTGTAAGGGTATGAGCACCTATATCTCCACTCAGTAAAGAGAGCAAAGTGATGTGAATAATACTATAGTAATAGAGTAGTGGCAGAAAGTCCCGTAGCGTAGATCATAGAGCTCTCTTATCAAAATGAGTAAGGCTGGAAGCTGGTTAATTATCTGCAAGAGCTAGACGTTTTGGGGTGGATGAAAAGTTTCCTCTTCTGAGCCTTTGGAGTTTTGGGGTGCGGGGAGGCTCCCAGGGTGTTACAGTAGGCAAGTCCGGTAAGGTGGTCAGATTCTGGAACATTTCCCAGTTTTCTATAGGCAGTGGGGAGAGCTGGAGGAGATCATATGCTTTATCCAGGTCACTGTAGGAAGAGATGTGGATGCGACGTCCGTCATGAAGGAATGAAAGGCCAAATGGAAATGTCCATCTGTAGATGATTTTGTGACGACGCAGCCAGTCCATAAATGGTTTTATAGCCTTGCGTTTCCTAAGCGTAGATTGGGCTAAGTCCTGGAAAATGGTGATGGCATTATCTTCCCATTCTACAGAGTTGGAGTTTCTGGCCACCTATATTGACCATTTTGGAGTCCAGTAGGCTGATATTAAGGTGCTATGAGGGATATGCTGGCAGGAGAGCTGCACTTTACACAACCATCAGACTCCGGTGCAGACTCCGCCCCCCTCCAGGCCGGGTTTTGGTTTGCGGATATAAAGCCCAGCCAGCAGTCTCAGCTGGGTGTGGATTATCCTCCATCTGACAGTGGAGCTTTGCCAGTCTCTGTGTTGGGGCCTGAGAGTTTGGGCCAGGATTAAGGCCTGCTATCTTGTTTGGATGAAAGCATGTGGACTTCTGTTTCACCCAAGGACTTACGTGTTGCTGCCTGGTGTGAACAAACACCAGACTCAAGGTGACTGTTTTTAACTTGAAACTGACTTTTTGTTGTCACTTTCCTTATGTGTGAATAAAACACTGAACTGAAGGCCAGAAAATTTTTGTTTTTCCCCGGCACAAGTGCATGTCCTACAAGGTTATGACCCGTGTCCCCTGACAAAATGGAGGCAGTCGTGAAAGCCCTCGTGGATGCTAACTTGCAGCAGCGGGAGGCTAACAAGCAGCAACAAGAAACTAACCAGCTGCTATCACATGTAATGGCATTGCAAGCGGCAGGAGCATCCCAGAACGTCCACGATGCCCGGAAAGCTGTCCGCGTGGCGATTCCTAAGATGGGCTAAGGTTGTCGCTCCGTTCCTGGCGTCTGGTCCCCAGCAAGTATTTTTTGATCTCCCCGATGATCAAGCGGCCGACTACCCGACAGTAAAAGGTGAGATCCTGGCGAGACTGGGGGGTGAATGTATTGGTCCGGGCCCAGCGGGTGCATCAGTGGGAATTTAACCTGGGTGAACCCGCCAGACCACCATATTATGATCTGCTGCACCGATTGCAAAAATGGCTGCAGCCTGACATATTTACTCCCACTGCTATGTTGGATCGGCTGTTGGCGGATGTGTTTTGGAGGGCTTTGACGTACCCTCTCCAGCACTGGATCGCCAGGTGTCTCCGGATAATACCTTGGAGATGGTCTACCTGGTGAAGCACTATGAGGCCACCAGAAATCTGTAGGGGTGTTCTTTTGGTATGGGGCCAGTCAAACCACGGAAATCTCCACTCCAAACCTGGCAGCTGGTGCCAGCCAAACCTGCCCGGGACGTACCCCCTGCAGACCCAGCCCCGGTGGTCTGCTGGCGGTGTCACGAGCCTGGACATATAAGAGCCAACTGTCCCCATCGGGGTGAACCCATGGAAACCAACTATGGCTACCACCACTCATTGTATGCCAGGAAGCTGTGCGCCACACGTACCTCCGAGATTGTAGACAATAGTCACCTGTTCCAGGTGGAAGTGGGGGACACTCTGGCGGTGGCACTGCTGGATTCAGGGAGCCTGGTGTCCCTGCTAAGAGCTGCCTTGGTGTGGCCCGCCGAGTATACTGGCCAAAAAGTCGGCGTTGTCTGCATTCATGGGGACTTAAAGGACTATCCCACCGCCCAGGTCTCTCTGTCAACGGTGGCTGGCAGGTGGATGAATAAGGTGGCCGTTCCCACAAAGTTACAGTATGAGTTAATAATTGGGAGAGACTTCCCTGGTTTCCCGGCACTATGGCCGGATACGAAAGTTACCGATACCCGGGAGACAGATGTAACCCTAGCAGAGTGGCCCGGCTCAGGGGGGACACCAGAACCCTGGGAACCTGATTCAGAAGGGCCTTAAGTAGGGGTGACCGCTAGTTTGGTGGAAGAGGGGGAGACAACCCCGCTAAGTGTGATGGTGGGAGACGTGGAGGACTTGCCGCCGGGTCCTGAGCTGGCAGATCTCAAGGTCTCTGTGGATAATTTTGGTACAGCACAGCACCAGGACCCGACTCTGTCTCGAGACTGGGAAAATGTGGTAATAGTTGAGGGTGAGCCACAACAACCGGGGGCCCAGTCTATGTTCCCCCGTTTTGTGGTTCAACAGGAGATGCAGCTGGTGGTGCCCAAGGCGTATCGCAAGCTCGTGTTGGAGTTAGCTAGTTTTGGTGACGCCCGACTTCAATAGGGAGTTCGTGGTACAGATAGATGCCTCCAAAGTAGGCCTCGGTGCTGTACTGCAAGCAGCGTTTTAGTGTCCGCCTCCAAAGCGGAATAGAGGCGGAACGGAGCCAAACTGATGGATTCTGAGCGGATCCTTTTCCATTCAGGTATGTATTAAGGGCAAAACTGATCCGTTTTGGACCGCTTGTGAAAGCCCTGAATGGATCTCACAAACGAAAAAAACAAAATGCCAATATGAAAGTAGACTAATACAGGATATGACTCAGGATCAGTACAAAGTAAATAACGTAATGAATATATACAGTGCCTTACATTAACTAACATGACAGCAAGTAAACCTTATAAATTAAGCCAAAGTTTTTGTTAATTTTTGGAGTAATTTGACATTGTTTACTTTTAGCAAAAAACACTGATCCTAGCTTGTCAAGCTTGTGTGGCTTAACTTTAACGGGTATGGCTTAATGCACCAAAATTTTGCCATGATTCTGGCATAATTGTTTGTTGTAAATTAAGCAAGTTGGTATAAAATTAGTCAAAACATGTTTTCCATGCTCCAGGTGAGCAGTGTCCTTGGTGCATCTTTACACAGCATATATGCCTGAAAATGAAGCTATCTATAAGCTAGGCATATCTGTCTGACTTTTATGTATATGTGGATTATTAATTCTATACATTACATTTATGCTGTAATGTTAAAACTAAGAGAAATATTTGTAGCGGCTTCAGCTCATAGATATAATATAGAAACAGTAATTTTACCATTACAGAACATTTTTCCTCTGCAATGTTACATAGTTATGAGAAATGTCCACTACACTACATCAATAATTCCTGACAGACTCCACTTTGGCTTCCCGGGAACAGGGGTTGATCTTGGCTCATTTCACTTAACATAATCATTCCATAATTATAGCAGAGGTGGAATCGTCTGTGGTAATTACAGATAAGATGTCATTGCTCACATAATGTAGTGGAGCATTGGGAAGGGAGAGGCCAAGTAAGAAAGGTAATGTAGTCCACGGCTGGTATACTGGCTGGAAGTCAACACAGGAGTCATTATGCAAACGTTCAGGCCAGGGACGATAATTTTATGGGCCTGTAACACAAAAAATTTTTCCCAAAAAATCCAAAGATAAATTAGAAATTTATTTTGCATAGGATTTTTTTAGACTAAAAATATTTGCAAAGTTTTTTTTAATGTTCTGTAGGACTCTGACACAGAAGTTTCTAATAAGCTTTCTAGAATAAAGTGTCTAGTTTTTAATAGCTAAGGCACTATTACTATCCATGTTTGTACCCAGTATTGTAGCTCAGTGAAGTGAATATGGACAAGAAGGCACTTAAACAAAAAACTTTTTTCTAACCTATCAACCCCTTTCAGATTGCATTTGTTAAATAACTGCTGGTTAAAGAGGACCTTTCACCGATTATTACACTATGAACTAACTATACAGATATGTAGAGCGGCACCCGGGGATCTCACTGCACTTACTATTATCCCTGGGCGCCGCTCCGTTCTCCTGCTATGTCCTCCGGTATCTCCGTTCCCTAAGTTATGGTAGGCGGAGTCTGCCCTTGTTCTTCTGTAGCGCTGGCCAATCGCATTGCATAGCTCACAGCCTGGGAGAAAATAACCTCCCAGGCTGTGAGCTCTGCGCTGCGATTGGCCAGCGCTAGAGCAGAACAAGGGCAGACTCCGCCTACTATAACTTAGTGACTGGAATCTCCGCCTACTATAACTTAGTGAGCGGAGATACCGGAGGGCATAGCAGGAGAACGGATCGGCGCCCGGGGATAATAGCAAGTGCACTGAGATCCCCGGGCGCCGCTCTCCATGTCTGTATAGTTAGTTCATAGGGTAAGAATCGGTGAAAGGTCCTCTTTAAACCTTTACAACCTTATTAAGCAGCACATTCACCAGCATCAAACCCAGAGTTGGTCATGCAGATTAAAATTATACCTGTCTTGTGAAGACCAGTTGAGGCATTACTTAGAAAAATTATTTTATTCCTTATGCAGATGAGGCTGCAGTGCACTGAAGGGGTGCACCCGTTCCTGAGCTTTCCAGTGCTTCCCCATTCTTAGTTGCAGTGAAACCCTCATTTATATTAAAGTTTTGAAAAATGAAAGTTTTTTGTTTCTTTTTCCAGGAACACCACAAGCACTTTTCACAAGAGAAATATAATTTGAATCAGTAGGATCACCCCTCCTAGGCAGTACCCCACTTGCTAACTGAGGCTCTGAGGATCTTTAAGAAGCGGAGTGAGGTGCAGGGATACTAGAGCACTTACTGAAGTTTATTTTGAAGGGAGGGCTCAGATTGCTCCGAGACTTGTCATATGGCGGGAAATAAAGAATGTTTATCTAAATACACTTTTTGTGGGAATTCTTGGCTGATGTGACAGCAAACTAGATTTCTAGATGATGCATAAAAAATCCCTGTCTTTATGCAGCTCCAGATTGACGCTGCTGCATACAGTACAGTATGTTGGCGAGAGGAGGCAGGGGAGCTCTCTCCTCATGAATCCAGGCTCTCAGATTTTTGAGCCTTCTAAATTACATATTTTTGCTTTACACTCAATGTCATAATATTTTTCTGTACTGTTTGATCTAAATAATGCTACCATACACTGTATGAGTAATGCCTTGATACAGTACCCAACTAGCAATACCACAGAGTGCCCACATAACATTACCATATAATTCCTATACAACACTGCCATCCAATGCCCACAAGTGCTCATTTAATTCGGCAATACAGTGTATAAATAATGAGTAGTATAGGGACCCATGTCTCGTCAAACTCAAAGTGACAGGTGCCCCGCCAATTTTTCACATCATAACCCCTCCCAGAAACGCCCAGAAATGCCCTAACCCTGCCCAGATCCACCCATTTCTCTCCCCTCACCCGTCCCAAACCACACCTAAATGCCGCCCACTTTGATATGCTTTTCATATCATTTTATACGGCTTAATATAAATTTTATTTCAAATGATAAGCTTTTCATATCACTTTATAAGTCCTTATCAAATGATAAGCTTTTCTTAACACTTTTTATCCCATTTATAACATTTTGATACACATTGATAGCACTTTGATATGACTTTATATACCTTTTATATCATTTTGTGCTTTGATATCACTTTGATATCACTTTGATATGAATTTTATATACGACCATGCTTTTTCATATCACTTTATAAGTCCTTATCAAATGATAAGCTTTTATAATCACTGCCTTACAGACAATGACATGTCTGGACAAGCCTTTTTGGTTTAACCCCCACCACACTGGACAAATGAGTCTACACACTGAATTTGAATTAAAAACCTGATGCCTTTTATATACCTTTTATATCATTTTGTGCTTTGATATCACTTTGATATCATTTTGATATGAATTTTATATATGCCCATGCTTTTTTCATATCACTTTATAAGTCCTTATCAAATGATAAGCTTTTATTAACACTTTTTATCCAATTTTTAACATTTTGATACGATTTTGTGCATTGATAACACAGCTCAGGCTTCATACAGTCGTGTGAACAAGCCCTTACTCTCAATATTGTGGGCCGTATCTTGGGGAACGGAAGTTTTTGTGTGAGAGCTATGTGAACCTCGTCAGGAGCGCTCCGTGTCACCTCTTATACCTTTAATCACAGTATTTCATCAATGTCACAGTCGGACACCTGGAATTCAGACAGCTATACAAGGTGAAATGTGTCAGCAAAATTTCTGGCAAGCAACTAATTAAAACATTTGCAAAGCTCTACAAACGGAAAATCATTGCTGCAGAAAACAGCATTACCATAATGCTGAACACTAAAAATAATCAGACGCTTACAAAGAAGCCGAGAAAAACACACATTCAAAGGTCTCCTCACTCAACGGCAAGAGCTGGAAATGACAAGTCCATGGAATCTGCTAGCAATGGTCATAGGAAATGACAGAGCAGGTTATAACATTGTACCTTCTCTTAGGGCACCTAAAGCAACAAAGAGAGGCATAAAAAGAAACTCCTGGGCCCCAGTGCAAAGTCTTTAACAGGGCCCTCAGCTATAATGTGCTATTCACATTACTGAAGTCTTCTTATCTGGTTTGTGGGTCCCTTCATGGTCCTCGTGCGCTGGTAACTTATATCCTCTATAGGTACTGCCGCATTCCATGAGATCTGTAAATCCTGTAAAACCAGATAAAGCTGAACCCATACTCAGTCAGGGCAGTTGGCTTGACTCTCCTTAATTTTTATTTCTTCATAGATGGCTGCATGGCAGGACTCATCTCAAGTGTATGTAGACCAATGGAAAAAGTTCTGTTTGGCCAACATCTACCCGATCTGTGCTTGTCAAGCGAGCAATCACATGGGTGAATAAAAATACATTTTTATTTTTACATTCTTTTTTTAAAAATATGTTTTGAGTGTGCTGCTCACTATTCTGCTGGTGCAGTTATCATGTATGTCCATAACATATGTATGTATGTCCACACTTATCTGGTACTGATCCTGACTTACCTCCTGTATTATACTCCAGAGCTGCACTCACTATTCAGCTGGAGAAGTCACTATGCACATACATTACTTATCCTGTACTGATCCTGAGTTACATCCTGTATTATACTCCAGAGCTGCACTCACTATTCTGCTGGTGCAGTCACTGTGTACATACATTACTTATCCTGTACTGATCCTGAGTTACATCCTGTATTACACTGCAGAGCTGCACTCACTATTCTGCTGGTGGAGTCACTGTGTACATACATTACTTATCCTGTACTGATCCTGAGTTACATCCTGTATTATACTCCAGAGCTGTACTTACTATTCAGCTGGTGCAGTCATTGTGTACATACATTACTTATCCTGTACTGATCCTGAGTTACATCCTGTATTATACTCCAGAGCTGCACTCACTATTCTGCTGGTGCAGTCACTGTGTACATACATTACTTATCCTGTACTGATCCTGAGTTACATCCTGTATTACACTGCAGAGCTGCACTCACTATTCTGCTGGTGGAGTCACTGTGTACATACATTACATATCCTGTACTGATCCTGAGTTACATCCTGTATTATACTCCAGAGCTACACTCACTATTCTGATGGTGCAGTCACTGTGTACATACATTACTTAACCTGTACTGATCCTGAGTTACATCCTGTATTATACTCCAGAGCTACACTCACTATTCTACTGGTGCAGTCACTGTGTACATACATTACTTATCCTGTACTGATCCTGAGTTACATCCTGTATTATACTCCAGAGCTGCACTCACTATTCTGCTGGTGCAGTCACTGTGTACATACAGTACTTATCCTGTACTGATCCTGAGTTACATCCTGTATTACACTGCAGAGCTGCACTCACTATTCTGCTGGTGGAGTCACTGTGTACATACATTACTTATCCTGTACTGATCCTGAGTTACATCCTGTATTATACTCCAGAGCTGCACTCACTATTCTGCTGCTACAGTCACAGTGTACATACATTACTTATCCTGTACTGATCCTGAGTTACATCCTGTATTATACTCCAGAGCTGTACTCACTATTCAGCTGGTGCAGTCATTGTGTACATACATTACTTATCCTGTACTGATCTTGAGTTACATCCTGTATTATACTCCAGAGCTGCACTCACTATTCTGCTGGTGCAGTCACTGTGTACATACATTACTTATCCTGTACAGATCCTGATTTACATCCTGTATTACACTGCAGAGCTGCACTCACTATTCTGCTGGTGGAGACACTGTGTACATACATTACTTATCCTGTACTGATCCTGAGTTACATCCTGTATTATACTCCAGAGCTGCACTCACTATTCTGCTGGTGGAGTCACTGTGTACATACATTACTTATCCTGTATAGGGTTGAGCGAACCCGAACTGTAAAGTTGGACTTGTGATTTCAGGGAGAGAATAGGAGAGAATCTAACTCAGCGATCTACAGAGAAATAGTTGTGTGGGTGCAGGACACAATCGTTTTACCCTGCCCTGAGGCCATTGACCAAAAAAAACCTAACTTTTATAATTCTGTTAGTTAGGTGGGTGGCGGCGGCGGCCATTTTATGCATGCTCAGTGCACCAGCACTGCATCTGAGCTTTTGGGACATTGCAAATCACCATTTTTTTTGGGCAAACTGTAACATCTGTATTAGTCAGTGTGCAATTTAAGGTAGAAATACACCCATCATTTTCTGTGGTTTGAAAAACACATTTTTTTCCAGATCTGCAAGTGTTAAATTCAAGTTTAATATATACAGCTTTCATATTCTGTTACCAAAATAAGACTTTTTTGGCAATCTACAACATCTGAATTAGTCAGTGTGCAATTTAAAGGGTTTCTACCACCAGAAATATTGTTATGTAGCTGACTGATATAGCGATGCGCTAATGTCAGCACTACATAACAGTATGTTTCTAACATTTGTCGCTGCAGCCATTTTTGTAAAAAAAGCACTTTTATTTTATGCTAATGAGCCTCTAGGTGCTATGTGGGCGTAAAATCAGCACCTAGAGGCTCCGTCCACTCACGCTTTATCCCGCCCAGGTCACCTGTTCTGCCCGCCCCGCTCCTCTTGATTGATGCCACGGTCCACCGCATTGTTGACGAAATCCCGCGCCTGTGCCGTTCACTTCTATCTTCGGCGCAGGCGCAGTGAGTGAAGGCCGCTCTCCTGATGCCGGCTTCCTCACTGTGACATAGTCGGCACAGGCGCAGTGAGGAATCCGTCACCAGGAGCGCATCATTCACTCACTGCGCCTGCGCCGAAGACAGAAGTGAACAGCGCAGGCGCGGGATTTCGGCAACGATGCGGTGGTCCGTGGCATCAAGGTGGTGGGTCAGACTGCCCAGAGGTAAGGACAAGCTGTCCTCTGTGGGAGGCGTATCGTCATCGTCCTGCGTTTCCCACCAGCCACGCACCAGTGATGGGCCCGAGCTGTGTTGGGTGCCACCCCGCTGTGAACATGCTTCATCCTCATCCTCCTCCACCTCCTCCTCGTCCTCCTCGTCCTCCAGTAGTGGGCCCTGTCTGGCAACATTTGTACCTGTCCTCTGCTGTTGCAAAAAACCTCCCTCTGAGTCACTTCGAAGAGACTGGCCTGAAAGTGCTAAAAATGACCCCTCTTCCTCCTCCTCCTCCTCCTGGGCCACCTCCTCTTCCATCATTGCCCTAAGTGTTTTCTCAAGGAGACAAAGAAGTGGTATTGTAACGCTGATAACGGCGTCATCGCCACTGGCCATGTTGGTGGAGTACTCCAAACAGCGCAACAGTGCACACAGGTCTCGCATGGAGGCCCAGTCATTGGTGGTGAAGTGGTGCTGTTCCTCAGTGCGACTGACCCGTGCGTGCTGCAGCTGAAACTCCACTATGGCCTGCTGCTGCTCGCACAGTCTGTCCAGCATGTGCAAGGTGGAGTTCCACCTGGTGGGCACGTCGCATATGAAGGCGGTGAGCGGGAAGGCCGAAGTTACGCTGTAGCGCAGACAGGCGAGCAGCGGCAGGATGTGAACGCCAGAAGCGCGCACAGACGGCCCGCACTTTATGCAGCAGCTCTGACATGTCGGGGTAGTTGTGAATGAACTTCTGCACCACCAAATTCAGCACATGCGCCAGGCAAGGGATGTGCGTCAAACCGGCTAGTCCCAGAGCTGCAACGAGATTTTGCCCATTATCGCACACCCCCAGGCCGGGCTTGAGGCTCACCGGCAGAAACCACTCGTCGGTCTGTTGTTCTATACCCCGCCACAACTCCTGTGCGGTGTGGGGCCTGTCCCCCAAACATATGAGTTTCAGAACGGCCTGCTGACGTTTACCCCGGGCTGTGCTGAAGTTGGTGGTGAAGGTGTGTGGCTGACTGGATGAGCAGGTGGAAGAAGAGGAGGAGGAAGCCGAGTAGGAGGAGGAGGCAACAGGAGGCAAAGAATGTTGCCCTGCGATCATTGGCGACGGAAGGACGTGCGCTAAACAGCTCTTCGCCTGGGGCCCAGCCGCCACTACATTTACCCAGTGTGCAGTTAGGGAGATATAGCGTCCCTGGCTGTGCTTACTGGTCTACGTATCTGTGGTTAGGTGGACCTTGCCACAGATGGCGTTGCGCAGTGAACACTTGATTTTATCGTATACTTGGTTGTGCAGGGAAGGCACGGCTCTCTTGGAGAAGTAGTGGCGGCTGGGAACAACATACTGTGGGACAGCAAGCGACATGAGCTGTTTGAAGCTGTGTGTGTCCAGCAGCCTGAATGACAGCATTTCATAGGCCAGTAGTTTAGAAATGCTGGCATTCAGGGCCAGGGATCGAGGGTGGCTAGGTGGGAATTTACGCTTTCTCTCAAATGTTTGTGAGATGGAGAGCTGAACGCTGCCGTGTGACATGGTTGAGATGCTTGGTAACGGAGGTGGTGGTGTTGGTGGTACATCCTCTGTTTGCTGCGCGGCAGGTGCCAACGTTCCTCCAGAGGTGGAGGAAGAGGCCGAGGCGGCAGCAGCAGAAGAGGTAGCAGGGGTAGCCTGAGTGAGTTCCTTGTTTTTAAGGTGTTTACTCCACTGCAGTTCATGCTTTGCATGCAGGTGCCTGGTCATGCAGGTTGTGCTAAGGTTCAGAACGTTAATGCCTCGCTTCAGGCTCTGATGGCACAGCGTGCAAACCACTCGGGTCTTGTCGTCAGCACATTGTTGGAAGAACTGCCATGCCAGTGAACTCCTTGAAGCTGCCTTTGGGGTGCTCCGTCCCAGATGGCGGTGGCCAGTAGCAGACGGACTCTCTTGGCGGCGGGTGCTCTGCTTTTGCCCACTGCTCCCTCTTTTGCTACGCTGTTGGCTCGGTCTCACAACTGCCTCTTCCTCCGAATTCTGAAAGTCAGTGGCACGACCTTCATTCCATGTGGGGTCTAGGACCTCATCGTCCCCTGCATCGTCTTCCACCCAGTCTTCCTCCCTCCCATGTTCAGTCTGCACACTGCAGAAAGACGCAGCAGTTGGCACCTGTGTTTCGTCATCATCAGAGACGTGCTGAGGTGGTATTCCCATGTCCTCATCAGGAAACATAAGTGGTAGTGCATTCTATCTCTTCCACCCCTGGGGAAGGGCTAGGTGGATGCCCTTGGGAAACCCTGCCAGCAGAGTCTTCAAACAGCATAAGAGACTGCTGCATAACTTGAGGCTCAGACAGTTTCCCTGATATGCATGGGGGTGATGTGACAGACCGATGGGCTTGGTTTTCATGCGCCATCTGTGCGCTTTCTGCAGAAGACTGGGTGGGAGATAATGTGAACGTGCTGGATCCACTGTCGGCCACCCAATTGACTAATGCCTGCACCTGCTCAGGCCTTACCATCCTTAGAACGGCATTGGGCCCCACCAAATATCGCTGTAAATTCTGCTGGCTACTGGGACCTGAGGTAGTTGGTTCACTAGGACGTGTGGCTGTGGCAGAACGGCCACGTCCTCTCCCAGCACCAGAGGGTCCACTAACACCTCCACGACCATGTCCGCGTCTGCGTCCCTTACTAGATGTTTTCCTCATTGCTACCGTTCACCACAATAAGAAAAAAATTATTTGGCTCAATGTATTGAATTCAAATTCAGGCCTTTTTTTACAGGCACCTAACACTATCTGGCTATCTATTTAGGTACCGTATTACACTAATACAGGCACAGCAGTAACGACAGATTTAGCTGAATATAAATTGTAGGCCTATTATTTAGGCGCTGGATGACACGTATCCCTTTTACGGACAGAATTAGACTTGAAAATGCACGGTAGCGTGTGAAGTTATTGAGGATGACCCTATCCGCACCTTCAATCTAATATAGCCTTTTATGGATAGATTTAACCTTGGCCTGATACAGCAGAAACCACTAATTTAGGGAATTGCTAAGTTGGGAATTGTATTCAACCCAGAACAAAAACTGTGCTTCGGCAGACAGCAGACAGTTTTACAATTGGCTAGCCACAGCTGAAACACCAGATTTAGGGTACTGCTATTTTGGCAATTGTATTTTACCCCTCAATAAAATAGCAAGCACAGCCAAGCCCCTGATGTAGGATATAGCAAAAAAACACACTATTGATGGTTAAAAATGGACTTAGTGGCAGCTTGTGCTGGCGCACCACAAGACACTAAATGGCCACCAATCACCCCAGAAAAAAGTGACTGAAAAACGCTCTGGGCAGCCTTAAAACAGTGAGCAATTAAATAGCAGAGGTTGTATGATACACAGCTGTATATCGATCACTTCAGTAAATAAATCCCTGCCTAATCTCGCCCTAACAGCAGCAGCTGCATCCTATCCCTACACTGATCAGAGCAGAGTGACGTGCGGCGCTACGTGACTCCAGCTTAAATAGAGGCTGGGTCACATGCTGCACTGGCCAATCACAGCCATGCCAATAGTAGGCATGGCTGTGATGGCCTCTTGGGGCAAGTAGTATGACGCTTGTTGATTGGCTGCTTTGCAGCCTTTCAAAAAGCGCCAAGAAAGCACCGAACACCGAACCCGAACCCAGACTTTTACGAAAATGTTTGGGTTCGGGTCTGTGTCACGGACACCCCAAAATTCAGTTACAGTTCGGGTTCGCTCATCCCTAGTATAAACCCTTTAAGCTAGAAATTCACCCATCATTTTCTGTGGTTTGAAAAACACACTTTTTTTTCTTCAAAAAACTGTATTTTCCAGATCTGCAAGTGTTAAATTCAAGTTTAATATATACATCTTTCATATTTCTGTTACCAAAAAAACACAATTTTGGCAATCTACAACATCTTGATTAGTCAGTGTGCAATTTAAGATAGAAATACACCCATCATTTTCTGGGGTTTGAAAAAAAACAATTTTATGACAAAAAACACTATTTTCAGGCCTTGCAGCATCAGCACGTGTGAAATTAAAGGCTTATATACTGCTGTCATATTCAGTTGTTAAACAAACACTTGTTTGGGCACAAAAAAAATTGTTGGCAGCCTTTGATGCAGATGTCATTGTGAGAGACACCCTTAATACATTTGGGTTACATTCAGAGATTTTAAATACCGCCATTTGGTGCACCAATATTGAATTCAGACCTACATTGGTTCAGGCCGTGTGAGATACCCCCTCTACATACAGGGGTTTGAATCAGGCATTTGAAATACAGCCATTTGAAATACAGCCATTTAGGGCAAAGAAAAATTTACTTCAGGCCTACACTGGATTAGGCCCTGTGAGATATCCCCTCTACATACAGGGGTTTGAATCAGGCATTAGAAATACAGCCATTTGAAATACAGACATTTTGGACAAAGAAATATTGAATTCAGGCCTACACTGGTTCAGACCGTGTGAGATACCTGCTCTACATACAGGGGTTTGAATCAGGGATTTGAAATACAGCCATTTGAAATACAGCCATTTTGTGCAAAGATATATTTACTTAAGGCCTACACTGGTTCAGGCCCTGTGAGATACCCCCTCTACATACCGGGGTTTGAATCAGGCATTAGAAATACAACCATTTGAAATACAGCCATTTTGGGCAAAGAAATATTGAATTCAGGCCTACACTGGTTCAGACCGTGTGAGATACCCCCTCTACATACAGGGGTTTGAATCAGGAATTTAAAATGCCGCCATTTTGTGCAAAGATATATTTACTTCGGTCCAACACTGGTTCAGGCCCTGTGAGATGCCCCCTTTACATACAGAGTTTGAATCAGGCATTTGAAATACAGCCATTTTGTACAAAGATATATTTACTTCAGGCCTACACTGTTTCAGACCATGTGAGATACCCCCTCTACATACAGGGGTTTGAATCAGGCATTTGAAATACAGCCATTTTGTGCAAAGATATATTTACTTCAGGCCTTCACTGGTTCAGGCCGTGTGAGATACTCCCTCTACATACAGGGGTTTGATTCAGGGATTTGAAATACAGCCATTTGAAATACAGCCATTTTGTGCAAAGATATATTTACTTCAGGCCTACACTGGTTCAGGCCGTGTGAGATACTCCCTCTACATACAGGGGTTTGATTCAGGGATTTGAAATACAGCCATTTGAAATACAGCTATTTTGTGCAAAGATATATTTACATCAGGCCTACACTGGTTCAGGCCCTGTGAGATACTCCCTCTACTTACAGGGGTTTGATTCAGGGATTTTAAATACAGCCATTTGAAATACAGCCATTTTGTGCAAATATCTATTTACTATAGTCCTACACTGGTTCAGGCCCTGTGAGATACCACCTCTACATACAGGGGTTTGAATCAGGGATTTGAAATACAGCCATTTGAAATACAGCCATTTTGTGCAAATAAATATTTACTTCAGGCCTACACTGGTTCAGACCGTGTGAGATACCACCTCTACATACAGGGGTTTGAATCAGGGATTTGAAATACAGCCATTTGAAATACAGCCATTTGAAATACAGCCATTTTGTGCAAATAAATATTTACTTCAGGCCTACACTGGTTCAGGCCGTGTGAGATACCCCCTCTACATACAGGGGTTTGAATCAGGCATTTGAAATACAGCCATTTGAAATACAGCCATTTTGGGCAAAGAAATATTTACTTCAGGCCTACACTGGTTCAGGCCCTCTGAGATACCCCCTCTACATACAGGGGTTTGAATCAGGCATTTGAAATACAGCCATTTGAAATACAGCCATTTTGTGCAAAGATATATTTTCTTCAGATCTACACTGGTTTAGGCCCTGTGAGATACTCCCTCTACATACAGGGGTTTGATTCAGGAATTTGAAATACAGCCATTTGAAATACAGCTATTTTGTGTAGTGTATGGGGACTGTAATACCCGTCACTACCAAAGTGTCACTTGGTGTGCTGTCGTCCCTCCTTAGTTATGGAGAAGTTGGTATATGTCAGTTTTATAAAATGTCATGTAATGCAATGCTATGTGTTTCCCTGTTACTATGACACTTGCATGTACAGGCCTGCTAGGGGTGTCATTCCAGCTTCTAGTCACTAGAGGGAGCTAGGGAGCCCTAGTCTATATAAGGCCCAGACAGGGAAGCCAAAGGCAGTCTAGTGGAGAGCTCAGAAGTTTCTAGAGCCTCAGGAGGCTGAGAGAGACCGAGGCAAAGTGCAGAGAAGCAAGAGGTACTAAAAATAACAGAGGAGGTACTTTCTAAAGCTATAGCCAAGGATATAAAGCCAGAACTAGGTTATTGGGCCTTGGTGAAGAATTGCTATATTCCAGGATCAGACAGAAATAGAGTGCAAGCTCCTGTACTGCAAGTCCTGTGTTCAATACTCTGTAATCACCTTGCTAAATCTGTAATTGCCTGCATCAACCGTATTGCAAAATCGACTGTATGCCAAGGAACTGCGATTCCAATATTGTCTCTGCATGAAAACTACTAAAGTTGGAGTTCTGTTTTAATACCACGTGTTCCTCAATTTATTCCTGCTACCCGCAAACGGCGTGCCACCGTTTAATTGGCACTGGAGTCACGAACAATTTCTACCATCACCTGCCTATGCAGAGAGTCAGCCGTCTCAGGTTAGTGTCATTGCACTACTACACTCAGAAACTCTATTACACACAACTTGAGTACGCTGCACCTCTCTTTTGGCGTCACAAACAGGATACGCACGCTTTCCAGTGCAAGAAGCGTGAACTTTGTGCCTTATACAGTTGCCCTGTGACCAAAGTGACAAATTGCCTGTTTATTGAAAGTGGACTTTGTGGACTGAAAATCATACCCAAAGTGTACCAAAAAAATTCTAAAGAAGCGCTGTGTAGTGTTGCGCTACCAAGAGGAAGAAAATCGCCGCATTGGAGTGTGGTTTTGTGGACTTTTTTACAATCCTGCTTGCTGTCAGTGAATGGACAGCGTTTTGCTAAAGATGGCCACCAGCTGCCTGGAGTAAAGTTTCCCGCGCCGCTGAGGACCTTCGTGGGCGGATCCCTGCAAAGACACAGAGAGTCCCGCCCCTCTTCATCATCGCACCGCCGCGGCCCTGCTTCTTCTGCGTCATCGGGTGCTCAGGACGTCCGGAACCTCGCGAGACTTGGCCTGCGCAAGCCCGGCGATACCGGTAAGCACTTGTAACCGGAGGGAAGGGGAGTGTACCGGCCCCTTTAGTCGCCAGCGGCCACCTCTCAATAGACTACCATGTCAGAGCCAGGAGTGCCTGAGCAGCCGGCCCCGGGAGAGCTTGCGGCTCCTAATCATCCTACAGCCCCCAGCATGATGCCCTTTACCATGCCTTACTATTTCGGGGCCCCATGGTTCCCTCGCTACAGGGGAGAGACCCATACCCTAAGGGACTTTAAAGAAAAGTTGCTGGCACTATTCCGATTGTACCCTATAAATGCCGACCAGCAAATGGAAATCCTGCTGGCACAACTGGAGGGAGCTGCCCGTAGAGAAGTGTTATCCTGGCCGGCTACTGAGCGGAGTACTCTAGAACAGATATTCACCCGCCTCAGAGCCACTTTTGAAACTAGGACTGCCTCAGAGATAAAGATGCATTTCTTTGGCAAGAAACAGAAGTCCGGTGAGTCCCTCCGTGACTATGCCCTATCACTTCAGGAGGCTTTAGGGGCTGTAATCCAGATAGATCCCAAAGAGGCTGATAATCAGGACCAGACCCTAAGGGAACAATTTACCAACGGGGTGTCTAGTGAACATCTAAGGACCCAGTTAAAGATGCTGGCCGCACAGCACCCTAACAGTACCTTTCTGGACTTTAAAGAACTGGCAATAAAAATTCTGGGGTCCGTAGTATCTCCTGAGTTGAACACCCCACCTGAGTCATCAGCCTGCAGGCCAAAACCGCTTATCACCAACCGAGCTGAGGCCAGCCAAGCTGTTCAAGTGTCAGCTACCGATACTATCGCCATGCTGACAGAGCAGGTAAATCACCTCACTAAAAGTCTAGAGAAGGTGTGCAGAAAAATAGAGGAGTGGGAAAAACCCATAATGCTAGATGAAGAATTCCTGTCACCTCCCAGGCCGTTCCCACCTCCTTACCAAGAGACTCACCCCAGGGATCCTGGGAGGCGTAATAGAGATCGCAAGCGGCCCGTGTGTACATACTGCAAAAAGCTGGGACACACAGAATCCACGTGCTGGCAGTTAAACGGGCAACCCCTGAGGCTGAGGACCACCCCTCGGGAGGTAGAACACTAGGTCCAGAGGATCCAAATTGGATGCCACGTTATGTAGGATCCCATCCTAAAATCAATATAGAGGTCAACGGGGTCCCCTTTGAAGCCCTATTAGATACTGGGTCTCAAGTCACTACTATTCAGCTGCCTGCATTTGAAAAGTTCTGGGACACCAACCAGTTGACCCAGCCGCCTGAATCCTGGGTGGAGATTATCGCCAGCAATGGCAAACCAGTAAAGATCCATGGATACTGGGAACCCACCCTGCAGGTGGGAGAAGTAACCCTGCCTCAACAGGGGGTGATAGTAGTACAGGCCGGCGACAGAGGAGGACATCCTGTCATTCTAGGCACCAATGTCTTCAAAAACTGTTATTCAGAAATACTTGCTGTATTACATCAGACTTTGCCCACTGCTTCCTCTGCATCCAGGAGGGTGATTCAAAAGACTATTACTGTGTTAAGTGCCCAGCAGAGGTTTGCTAATGGGAAAGGAGAAATTTGTACTGCCAGGATTAGTGATATTAAGCCTGTGACTTTGCCTCCTAATTCTCAAACTCTTTTATGGTGTTGTGCTGTCCTGGGAGTCCAAGGCCGAGATTATCCAGCCCTGGTGGAACCAATCCAGATGGAGGATTACCCTTATGTGAGAGCTGCCAAGTGCCTGGTGAACGTCTCCCAAGGTAAAGTACCTGTCCGTCTGATTAACCTGAGTGATCATCCTGTTGCGCTTACTAAGCATTGCCATGTTGCCCAGCTGTCCCAGGCGTCCTTCCAAGACATCATTCGTCTTCCAGCGACAGAGAAGCCGCCAGCTGCAGTCAGCGGATGTTCGCCGGTGACCCAGCCACAAGTGCCCTGGTGGGAAGAGCTCCATGTAGGGGACGAGACTACCCCCCAACATCAACAAGAAGGGATTCTACAGCTTGTCAAGGAGCACCACCAGGCCTTCAGTAAGCATGCTACTGACTATGGAGAGGTTAGTGCCATACAACACACCATACCTACTGGCTCTCATCCTCCTATCAAGGAGAGATACAGACCCTTACCACCTACTTCATATCAGACTGTAAAGGAAATGATCCAAGAGATGAAAGACTCTAATGTGATCCGGGACAGCCGTAGTCCGTGGGCTGCACCCCTGGTTCTTGTAAAGAAGAAGGACGGTAGTATCCGTTTCTGTGTGGATTATAGGAAAATTAATCAAATAACCCACAAAGATGCATACCCACTGCCCCGCATTGAGGAGTCACTAACTGCTCTGGGCTCTTCTGCCTATTTCTCCACATTGGACTTGACCAGCGGCTACTGGCAAGTACCCATGGCCCCCGAGGATAGGGAAAAGACTGCTTTTACTACTCCCATGGGCCTGTTTGAATTCAATTGTATGCCGTTCGGGCTATGTAATGCCCCAGGAACTTTCCAGAGACTAATGGAACGGTGTTTGGGTCACAAAAACTTCGAAACAGTGCTGCTGTATCTAGATGACGTCATTGTGTACTCAAAAACATATGAAGACCATCTGAAACATTTGGCAGAAGTATTTGAAATCCTTATCAAATATGGCTTGAAGGTAAAGCCATCTAAGTGTCACCTGCTCAAACCTGCAGTAAGATACCTGGGGCATGTAGTAAGCGGAGAGGGAGTGCAACCTGACCCTGATAAATTAGCAGCTGTCCGTAATTGGCCGGTTCCTACTACCGTCAAAGAGGTGAGGAGTTTCCTTGGTTTTGCCGGCTACTATAGACGTTTTATCCCCCATTTTGCTCAAATAGCTGATCCTATCCAGGAACTCTTGAGGGGGCAAACCAAGAAAAGCCCTAGAACTCCTGTGCCCATTGAGTGGAATGAGGAAAGAGAGATAGCGTTCCAATTGCTAAAAAAGAAACTGACCGAGCCTCCAGTGTTGGGTTATCCAGATTATAGCAAGCCCTTCCATCTCTATACTGATGCTAGCACGCGAGGCCTGGGAGCTGTGTTAGCCCAGATCCAAGAGGGAAAAGAGAGAGTGATAGCATATGCAAGCCGCTCCCTGAAAGGAGCTGAGAAAAATGACCAGAATTATAGTTCCTTCAAACTAGAGTTCCTGGCATTAGTGTGGGCGGTGACGGAAAAATTCAAGGATTATCTAGCCGCCACCCCGTTCATTGCATTCACGGACAATAACCCTCTAGCACATCTAAATACAGCTAAATTAGGGGCCTTGGAGCAGAGATGGGCCTCTCGCCTTGCCAACTATAATTTCTCTGTAAAGTATCGTGCTGGACGCACTAATGATAATGCTGATGCTTTATCCAGACTTCCCACAGAGACAGCTCCTGATGATGTACGAGATGCTTGGGAAGATGTAGAGATGCCGGCTTTCTATAACAAGTTTGCTCAACAGGACCAGGCTCGAGCTACCAATGGCAGAGCTGCAGTTCCTTCACCCTCCAGTAGGCCGGATCCTAAAGAAGAAAGGTGGGTGAAACTACAGTCTGAAAGTAGAGTGCTGGGTGAGTTGTTGGACTTCATTACTAGTGGCAGAGCCCCTGAGAGGATTCGGCGGAAGAGTGCAGATCCTGAGCTCATCAAACTGTGGAGACAGCGCCATCAACTCTTCATACAAAAGGGCCTATTGCTACGGAGAAGCCTAGACCCAGTGTCCAACGAGAGAGTGCACCAGATTCTCATACCCCGACGAGATGCAGGTATGGTGTTGGAGATGTACCACAATCAATCCGGTCACTTTGGGGTCCAAAAGACTGAGGCTACTATCCGCCAGCGGTTTTACTGGGTGGGCATGAGAGAAGACTTGGAAAAGTGGTGTCGGGAGTGTGTAGCCTGTGCCTTGAAACGAAGTGAGCACCATGATCAGAGGGCACCACTGAGACCCATTGTAAGTACCCGTCCTCTTGAACTTGTCGCCATCGACCATGTAAAACTGGAGCCTAGTCGCTCAGGGTATGCTTATGCCATGACTATTATTGACCATTTCACAAAGTTTATTGTAGCAGTGCCTGTGAGAGACCAGACAGCCAAAACTACAGCCGAAAGGTTCTGGAAGCACTTCCTCCTGCCCTATGGATGTCCAGAAAAGATCCTCACCGATCGAGGACCTGCTTTTGAGTCCCATCTGTTCCATGAACTGTGCTGCTTACACAACTGTAAGAAGATCCGGACAACGGCCTACCATCCTCAAGGTAACGGATTATGTGAAAAAATGAATCAGACCTTGATAGAGATGCTGAGGGCCGTGCCTCCTGAGAACAGAGGAGATTGGCCCAGTCTGTTGCCACAGCTCATGTTCACATACAATCATACCATACATTGTTCCACCGGGTATACCCCTTTTTACTTGATGTTTGGGCGCCAAGGGACATTGCCTGCTGATCATTCATTGGACATACACGTACCTGATTGCATTAACCCATTACCTAACACCGACTGGGTTGCTGAACATCAAAGGCGATTGAATACAGCCAAAGCCATTGTTCAGGAACGTATGGACTATGCTAGGGACCGACAGCAGAGAGACTATGATCAAGCAGCCCATGCAGAACCCTTGACAATAGGGGCCGTGGTATGGTTAAAGAATAACCGCCGTACCAGTAAATTGGACAGTAAATGGGAGCGAAGTCCCTATGTTGTCACGGCAATCCCAAATGTTGGAACTCACACTTATGAGATCACCCGGGAAGACAAGGGATCCCAAATTGTACATAGAAACCGGTTGAAGCTCTGCCTGACACCAGAACCTAGTGCCGAGAGTTCTGGATCTGAATATCCTGTGGCAGAGTCAGCAATACAGCCCGAGGATCCTATGCAGGCTGTTAGTAACCTGAGGTATGACGCTGATCCCATGCATTGGCTTCTGACACCTTGGTTGAACTTGCTGGTGCCTGCTCCGGCACCTACTGTAGCTTCACCTCCGGAAGAGCTGGTTCAAGATGCCCCGGATCCAGTTCCCCCTCTAGTGGATCTAATTGTTCCAGTTGTTCCAGTTGTTCCTGACCAAGATCTCCCTGATGGAGACCCTCCTGTTGCTCCTCTCTCTTCTACCTCGTTGCTAAGGGAAGAGGAGACCCCTGTTTTGAGAAGGTCTACCCGGATGACCAGGGGACGCCCGCCAGTCCGTTTAGGAGACTTTGATTATTCTGGTGGTGTCTCCTCCCAAACAGTTGCCACTGGCAATACCTTACTTGACATTTGTGCGCAAGAATGGACTCCTCCACGTGAGCCCTTGCCTGTGATACACCCACAGGAAACTCCTGGGTAGTTCCGTTTTTATACTGTTTTATCTATTTTGCTGTTCTATTATGGACTTATTCATTGTCATGGACTATCCTGGTTATAATGTTACGCTGTGCCAGGTCAGCGCCCCCGTTCCATTCATTATCCTGAGAGAAGAGAACGACGCCCCTTGTCACTACCCTTCACCTTTGCCAATTGGACCTGATGTAAATGTAAATGCAGATGAATTACATGTATGTATGCCTGCATGTCTCTATTTTCTATTTCAGGTAGAGATTCCAGTTGGGCGACCCATGATGGAGTACGAGGTCGTACTCAGCTTAAAGCAGTGGGGTATGTAGTGTACGGGGACTGTAATACCCGTCACTACCAAAGTGTCACTTGGTGTGCTGTCGTCCCTCCTTAGTTATGGAGAAGTTGGTATATGTCAGTTTTATAAAATGTCATGTAATGCAATGCTATGTGTTTCCCTGTTGCTATGACACTTGCATGTACAGGCCTGCTAGGGGTGTCATTCCAGCTTCTAGTCACTAGAGGGAGCTAGGGAGCCCTAGTCTATATAAGGCCCAGACAGGGAAGCCAAAGGCAGTCTAGTGGAGAGCTCAGAAGTTTCTAGAGCCTCAGGAAGCTGAGAGAGACCGAGGCAAAGTGCAGAGAAGCAAGAGGTACTAAAAATAACAGAGGAGGTACTTTCTAAAGCTATAGCCAAGGATATAAAGCCAGAACTAGGTTATTGGGCCTTGGTGAAGAATTGCTATATTCCAGGATCAGACAGAAATAGAGTGCAAGCTCCTGTACTGCAACTCTATTACACACAACTTGAGTACGCTGCATTTTGTGCAAAGATAAATTTACTTCAGGTCTACACTGGTTCAGGCCCTTTGAGATACCCCCTCTACATACAGGGGTTTGAATCAGGCATTTGAAATACAGCCATTTGAAATACAGCCATTTTGTGCAAAGATATATTTACTTCAGGCCTACACTGGTTCAGGCCCTGTGAGATACCCCCTCTACATACAGGGGTTTGAATCAGGCATTTGAAATACAGCCATTTTTTTGCAAATAAATATTTAAATTAGGCATACAGTGGTTCAGACCGTGTGAGATACACCCTTTACATACTGTCGTTCTATTCTTCTATTAATTAAACACCCATTTAGGGCAAGATCCTAAATTCAACAAATATAAGTAGAGCGACAAATAAGGGACGTGGCCCAGGTTGTGGTGCTGCTGGTGGAGCTCCTGTTGTATGGAAAGGACGTGGTCGATCTGTGCCAGCTACACGCACAAGTGAAACCCCTTCCTCAGGTGCGAGTAGGCGACAAAACCTACAGCGGTATTTGGTCGGGCCTAATGCTGCTCTATGAATGGTGAGGCCTGAACAAGTACAGGCAATAGTAGATTGGGTTGCTGACAGTGGATCCAGTTCCTTCGCATTGTCTCCTACCCGGTCTCCTGCTGAAAGACCACAGTTGGCACCTGCAGCCGATGTCCATCAGTCTTTCACCTCACCTCCTTGCAAATCAGCCAAGCAGTCTGAGCCCCAAGTCATGTAGCAGTCTCGTCTGGTCCTCGACCCCACATGGAATCAAGGTCATGCTAGTGACCTGTGTAGTTCGGAAGAAGAAGCAGTGGTCGCACAGAGCAGCCAGCAGAGCAGGAGAGGGAGCAGGGTGCAAAAGAGGAGCGCACCAAAGCCAGCTCCAAGGAGTTCCCTGGTGTGACAGTTCTTCAGACAAGACATGAGTGGTTTGCATGCTGTGCAATCAGAGCCTGAAGTGAGGCTTAAACGTTCTCAACCTGAGCACAACCTGCATGACCGGGCATTTAAGTGCAAAGCACGAGCTGCAGTGGAGTAGACACCTCAAAAAAAACAAAAAAGGTCTCTGGATCCTCCTTCTTCTTCTTCTGCTGCAGTTGCGGCCTCTTCATCCACCTCTGGAGGGACAGTGCCACCTGGCACCCCACAAACAGAGGATCTACCAGCAACACCAACACCTGGGTCACCAAGCATCTCCACAATGTCCCACGGAAGCGTTCAGCTCTCCATATCCCAAACGCTGGAGAGGAAGAGGAAGTACCCCCCTACCCACCCGCGATCCCTAGCCCTGAATGCCAGCATTTCTAAATTACTGGCCTTTGAAATGCTGTCATTCCGTCTGGTGGAGACGGAAAGTTTCAAAGGCCTTAAGGTGATGGCTGTCCCACAGTACGTCGTGCCCAGCCGCCACTACTTTTCAAGGGAAGCCATCCCTTCCCTGCGCAATCAAATAGGGGACAAAATCAGGTGTGCACTGCTCAATGCCATCTGTGGCAAGGTGCACCTGACTACGGATACGTAGACCAGTAATATATCTCCATAACAGAACACTGGGTAAATGCAGTGGCGGCTGGGCCTGAGGCGGGTAGCAGTTTAGTGCATGTCCTTCCACCACCGAGGATTGCAGGGCGGTTCAGTTTGCCTCCTGTTGCTTCCTCCTCCTACTCTGCTTCCTCATCCTCTACCAGCTCCTCATCCGGTCAGCGTTATACCTTCACCACCAACTTAAGCACAGCCAGGGGTTAACAACAGCAGGCAGTTTTAAAACTTATCTGTTTGGGGGACAAACCCCACACCGCGCAGGAGCTGTGGACGGGCCTTGAACAACAGACCGATGAGTGGTCAGCCTCAAGCCCGGCCTGGCGGTGTGCGATAATGGGCGAAATCTCGTAGCAGCTCTGTGACTAGCCAGTTTTGATGCACATCCCTTGCCTGGTGCATGTGCTGAATTTGGTGGTGCAGAGATTCCTTAAAAATTACCCCGACATGTCAGAGCTGCTTCAAAAAGTGTGGGCCGTCTGTGCGCGCTTTCGGCGTTCTCACCCTGCTGCTGCTCGCCTGTCAGCACTAACTTCTGCCTTCTCGCTCACCGCCTCATATGCGACGTGCCCACAAGGTGGAACTCCACCTTGCACATGCTGGACAGACTGTGCGAGCAGCAGCAGGCGATAGTGGAGTTTCACCTGCAGCACGCACGAGTGAGTCGCTCAGCGGAACAGCACCACTTCACCACCAATGACTGGGCCTCCATGCGAGACCTGTGTTCCTTGTTGCGCTGTTTCGAGTACTCCACCAACATGGCCAGTGCCGATAACGCCATTCTCAGCGTTACTATCCCACTTCTATGCCTCCTTGAAAAAATGCTCCTGGCGATGATGGAAGAGGATGTGGCACAGGAGGAGGAGGAAGAGGGATCATTTCGTAGGGTTTCCTGCCAGTCATTCCCAAGTGGCTCCGAGGGTGGGTTCCTGCACCCACAAACCCAAGGTACACAATTGTCCAGCCAGGACACAGTTCAGGAGGATGACGAGGTGGAGGATGAGGAGATGGAGGAGGAGGAACCATGTTCACAGCAGGGTGGCACCCAGACCAGCTCATGGCCATCACTGGTGCGTGGATGGGGGATACAGAGGACACAGACGATACACCTCCCACAGAGGACAGCTTTTCATTGCCTCTGGGCAGCCTGGGCACACATGAGCGATTACATGCTGCAGTGTCTCTGCAACGACCGCCGAGTTTCCCACATTCTAACTTGTGCTGATTACTGGGTGGCCACGCTGCTGGATCCCCATTACAAGGAAAATGTACCGTCCTTAATTCCGTCACTGGAGCGTGATCGTAAGATGCGCGAGTACAAGTGCACGCTGGTAGACGCGCTGCTGGTGGCAATACCACCTGACAGCGGGGGCACAGTGGAAGCACAAGGCGAAGGCACAGGACGAGGAAGAGGAAGCCAACGCAGCTGGGGCACTGCCAGCACCTCAGAAGGCAGGGTTAGCATGGCCGAAATGTGGAAAAGCTTTGTCAGCACGCCACAACAACCAGCACCACCAGCTTATATGGAACGTCTTAGCAGGAGGCAGCATTTCACCAACATGGTGGAGCAGTATGTGTGCACACGTCTACACGTACTGAATGACGGGTCTGCCCCCTTCAACTTCTGGGTTTCCAAATTGGGCACATGTCCTGAGCTTGCCCTTTACGTCTTGGAGGTGCTGGCCTGCCCTGCAGCCGGTGTATTATCTGAACGTGTGTTTAGCACGGCATGGGTCCCTCAGTGTCAGGACTTGTCCGTACCTTGCGCAGAATAGACGTGTATACCGGCACTAACCAGATTGTTATACTGCAGCGCAATTGCTCATGTTTTTATTTTGGATATTTCACACTCTTTTGGAGTGAACCTTAATTTTACAAAATTAAATTAAAACCGAAAACCTGTGTTGGCTATCTCGTCCTCCTCCACCGTGACTTCCATCTACTCTGCTACGTCCACCGCCTTCTAAAACTCCTACTCCATATGGAACTCCACCTCATAAATCTATTTTTTTTTTTTTGTACCTGTTTTATTTTATATCATTTCATTTTTTTTTTTTGTTTATGGATATACCAGACGGATCCTCACCTAAACGCAGGTGTGAAAGTAGCCTTATCCTATAATGATCCTGAGTTACATCCTGTATTATACTCCAGAGCTGCACTCACCATTCTGCTGGTGCAGTCACTGTACATGGATTACATTACTTATCCTGTATTGATCCTGATTTACATTCTGTATTATACTCCAGAGCTGCACTCACTATTCTGCTGGTGCAGTCACTGTGCACATACATTACTTATCCTGTACTGACCCTGAGTTACATCCTGTATTATACTCCAGAGCTGCACTCACTATTCTGCTGGTGCAGTCACTGTGTACATATATTACATTATTTATCCTGTACTGACCCTGAGTTACACCCTGTATTATACTCCAGAGCTGCACTCACTATTCTGCTGGTACAGTCACTGTGTACATACACTACTTATCCTGTACTGATCCTGAGTTACATCCTGTATTATACTCCAGAGCTGCACTCACTATTCTGCTGGTGCAGTCACTGTGTACATACATTACTTATCCTGTACTGATCCTGAGTTACATCCTGTATTATACTCCAGAGCTGCACTCACTATTCTGCTGGTGGAGTCACTGTGTACATATATTACATTATTTATCCTGTACTGACCCTGAGTTACACCCTGTATTATACTCCAGAGCTGCACTCACTATTCTGCTGGTACAGTCACTGTGTACATACATTACTTATCCTGTACTGATCCTGAGTTACATCCTGTATTATACTCCAGAGCTGCACTCACTATTCTGCTGGTGCAGTCACTGTGTACATACATTACTTATCCTGTACTGATCCTGAGTTACATCCTGTATTATACTCCAGAGCTGCACTCACTATTCTGCTGGTGCAGTCACTGTGTACATACATTACTTATCCTGTACTGATCCTGAGTTACATCCTGTATTATACTCCAGAGCAGCACTCACTATTCTGCTGGTGCAGTCACTGTGTACATACATTACTTATCCTGTACTGATCCTGAGTTACATCCTGTATTATACTCCAGAGCTGCACTCACTATTCTGCTGGTGCAGTCACTGTGTACATACATTACATTACTTATCCTGTACTGATCCTGAGTTACATCCTGTATTATACTTCAGAGCTGCACTCACTATTCTGCTGGATAAGTCACTGTGTACATTTTATGAAATTTATATTTCTATAATTCATTTTTCAGACTTGATCATTATTGGTTTTGGGGAGAGGTCATATATGTAATTCCCATTGAGTTTTTCGTTAATGACTTCTGTATCTACACATTTAAAGTATTTGTGGCCTAACCCAGTGTCGTAGTTTAAACAGTAATTATGGTGATATTTGGCTCATCTAAAATCCTGCATGAAGTGTCATCAGTCCGCATCATTTCTATTAGGGCCCATACGGAGGTCAATCTGAAACAATTAATTTTGTTGCAGTGTTCTCCATTCTACTCCTCACTGACAGAGATGTATGCTGTGTCCTTAATGTAGTTTTATAGATATTCGAAGACTCCCACAGACTCTCCCTTTACTGTGGATTTCATTTCTAATACTTTTTGAAAGTCTAGTTTGAAATAAACAGGTGAAAAAATAATTGTAGCTGCTACAATGGAAGACATTCTCTTAATTTTTCTTCTTTTCTTTTTCTTGGTTGAGTCTTAGGCTACTTTCATTTCTGCATTTTTTTTACACAGGGTAGCAGACGGTTTAACATATCTAAATTATAATGTGGCATACTAGGTAAAAATCTGTGTTGGTTCATTTCCACACAGTTCAAATTTTATATTTTTTTGTTGAAGTTTTGAAAACCATTATATATATGTGTCTTACAATACACAGGGTAGTGGACGATTAACATCAATGTGTCATAACGTGAAAAACTAGGTCGAAATCTGTGTTGTTGCATCTCCATGGAACTTCAAGTGTTGGTGTGGCGGTGGTGGGGAATAATTGCATAGTAGTTTGTCAACCTTTGTTTTCTTTGTGGAGATTTTTTTTTCTGAAATTGCATATTATAATGAGCAAAAGACATTGGACATAAATCCATTAGTGCCACCGATACTGCAGTATTTCCAAAGTCAACTGTCAGTATCAGTGTCTTCAGTGTGTTTGTAGAAAGGGAAGAACATTGTATTGCACCTCTTTGGCCAGAACCCAGATTTGCAAACTGTTTCATAGTTTATGTGATTGTATACATTAAGGCCCAAAAATGTCAGAGATATGGGAGAGTTCCAAATGAAAGACGCAGAGCCAGAATGTTATAGAAGCACCAGCTATCTAGCCAGAAGTAGTAGTAGTAGTAGTAGTAGTAGTAGTAGGTCTTTACTGCCCCTTACTATTGGAGCACCTTCCTTTTTCCTAGGAATTGCAATAAAACCCAACCACATTCTATAGCAGATAATCAAAAGGGTCTCACTGTTGACAACTTGTGTGAGAGCAGTCAGCATTTATACTGCCCTGAGAAGGAGGTTCAAAAGGAGTCTGTGCACCCCATGCATAGCTGTGTTGATAGTGGTAATAAAAGTGGCATCAGTAGCCGCAGTGGCGGTGGAGGCAGCGGCAGTAGCAGTTGGGGCAAATGCATAGCAGTGGAGTGATGGATGAACATTGGCCCGGGACGGTTCACGAACGCGATCGTGTGAACGCTATCAAATATTCACGAACCGCAAGTTCACGGTGGGCCCCAATCACTTTAATGGCAGGCGAACCTAAAAATCCTTCAGCTCATTTTTGCAGCCACCAAATACTTAGTAGAAGTACACAAATAGTCCCACAACATGGACAGTGACATACTAGAGGGGGATCAATGACAAAAATTCCAACAAAAAATATGTATCTTAATCAGGGGACATTTGTATGCGTCTTAAAGGGAAATTCTATGAAATGTGCCCTGTTGGAGCCTAGAAATTTTTAATTTTAGGCATTCACCTGACATAAAATAAATTCTGATTATGTGGCTCAAAGTACATTATGTGGTCAATGTATAAACATTTTACTGTAGGCTACTGGACTACAGGCCCCAAACATTATGCATTCACCGGACAGAAAAGATCAAGTGATTATGTGGCCGGAGGTATATTACGCGGTCAATGGATAACAATTTTACTGCAGGTCAATACAAATACAGGTCAAATACATATGTTTAAAAGAGCTAGAGGTGGGACGAATCCAATTTTTTTCGAATCCGAATCCGAAAAGGTTCTCGAATCCTGTACATAATTGTGTGAACGCACGTTGTAAGAAACAAAGTCAGACCGCGTCAGTTTGTCTGAACCTCCACCTCCCAGTCACGGTCGCACCCTATATGACCGCGATGACCCCTGCTATGACCCCTGCTCCTATCACTACAGAACATACAGGGTAATACAGCCACATACCTCTTACATCCAGTGACGTCTCTTGTAGATGTTCTCTTTCCTCATCTTCTCCTTTCAGACCTGACCACCATTTTTCAACCATTTTTCGTCTCTGCAGCTTGACAAAAAAAAAAAATTAGTTTACTACTTTTCCATCATCCTCCCATCTTCTGGACAAATCATGCTAACACCCCCAATACTCTGCCCGCTGTGCTCCCCAATACTATACTGCAGATGCCCCCATAGTGCCCCCCAATAATGTGCCAATAAGAAGTGCCCCCACAGTGCCACCCAATAATGTGCCAGTAAGTGTCCCCATAGATGCCCCCCTAATCATGTGCCAGTATCAAGTGCGGAGTGCCTCTCTCCTCCCCCATGTGCCGGTATCAGTGCCATCTCCCCCCCAATGTGCCCGTATCATAGTGCCACCTCCCCCCATAATGTGCCCGTATCATAGTGCCACCTCCCCCCATAATGTGCCCGTATCATAGTGCCATCTCCCCCCATAATGTGCCCGTATCATAGTGCCTCCCCACAATGTGCCAGTAGTATCATAGTGCCTCTCACCTCTCCCCCTGGCATTCACAGATCCCCCCATCCTATAACAGTGCCATCCACAGACCCCCCCACCCCATAACAGTGCCATCCACAGACCCCCCACCCCATAACAGTGCCATCCACAGAGCCCCCCACCCCATAACAGTGCCATCCACAGAGCCCCCCACCCCATAACAGTGCCATCCACAGAGCCCCCCACCCCATAACGGTGCCATCCACAGACCCCCCATCCTATAACAGTGCCATCCACAGCCCCCCACCCCACCCTATAACAGTGCCATCCACAGACCCCCCCACCCCATAACAGTGCCATCCACAGACCCCCCACCCCATAACAGTGCCATCCACAGACCCCCCACCCCATAACAGTGCCATCCACAGACCCCCCCACCCCATAACAGTGCCATCCACAGACCCCCCCATCCTATAACAGTGCCATCCACAGACCCCCCCATCCTATAACAGTGCCATCCACAGCCCCCCCACCCTATAACAGTGCCATCCACATACCCCCCCACCCTATAACAGTGCCATCCACAGACCCCCCCACCCTATAACAGTGCCATCCACAGCCCCCCCCCCCCCATAACAGTGCCATCCACAGACCCACCCCCCACCCCTTAACAGTGCCATCCACAGACCCCCCACCCCATAACAGTGCCATCCACAGACCCCCCCATTGCCGCTCCAGTAGTTATAAAATGTGTAATTCTGATTAATAATCATGCTGCCCCCTCTGTCTGTAGTATAACATTCAATGAATCTTACTCACAGCCGGCTACTGTTATCGTAATGCAGGCCGGCCGGGCAGACGAGCGGCAGCGTCACTGACTGACGTCACCTGCATGGGCCGCCTGCTTCATTCATAAAGTAGGCGGCGCACGCACGTGACGTCAGTCAGTGACGCTGCCGCTCGTCTGCCCGGCCTGCCTGCATTACGATAACAGTAGCCCTGTAAGTAAGATTCATTGAATGTTATACTACAGACAGAGGGGCAGCATGATTATTAATCAGAATTACACATTTTATAACTACTGGAGCGGAGGGGCCGGAGCACAGTGAACGCACCAGCCCCCAGCTCCGCCTCCCAGTCCCTCCCACCGGATTCGTCGGATTCGTTTCAGGCAAATTACGTCGGGATTCGAGTCCACGAATCCCACGAATCCAGCAAGATTCGAGGGATTCGTGGATTCGACGAATCCCCCGTCCCATCTCTAATAAGAACTAAAAATATAAAATTGGATTAAAAACATGGCTAACAAAATCCCCCCTCTTGAAAAAAACCCTAATGATAATAGTTGAAACACGTGGTCATCACAGGTGTTGAATTCCTCCGAGGCCCAAAACATTAGGCATTCAACGGACAGAAAAGGCCTTTTATGCCTCATTTTTTACATAAAAAATGGACCATTCTTTGTTCTTAGTGTTGTAGGATATGTGTGGGCTCGCATGAGGAAATTCAATTAAACGTGGTCGTCACAGGTGTAGAATTCCTCCGAGATCAATGTCTCAATAATTTGTAGAAATGTGAGGTAGTCCACACTGTCGTGAGCTAGGCATATTGGTCACGATATCCCCTGCTGCGCTAAACATCCTTTCAGACAGGACAGTGGACAAGTTCCATGGCAAATTGTGCCAGCTCTGGCCACAGGAAAAGCCTGCATACCCAGTAGTCCAGGGGTTCTTTGTTTCTCAGAGCGTCCACATCGGCCATTAACCCGATGTAGTCGGACACCTGTCGGTCTAGGCGTTCCCTGAGGCTGGATCCAGAGGGCGGCTGTCGATGGGTTGGCTGCAAGAATGATCTCATATCCGAAGTGACCAACACATCAAACCGCCCTCTTCTTGCATGCGCGGTAGGATTGGTACCCGCACCTGTTTTTCTGTGAGTGGAAATTCCTCAGCCAGCGCCCGCAAAAGCAGAATGCAACATTTCTCGAAGCAAGGCCTGGAAGTGCTGCATTCTGACAGCCCTCTGTGATGCTGGTAAATGTCCGCCATTTTGTGTTTGTACCAGGGGTCTAAGTACGTTGCCACCCAGTACTGGTCCTTGTCCTTTATGCTTTTTATACAGGGATCCCTCTTCAAACACTGGAGCATGAAGGGCCCCATTTGCACTAAACTGGAAGCGGTGGAGTGGCCTGGCTCCTGCTCATCATCCAGGATAATGTCATCCTCGGTCTCCTCCCCCCAGCCACGGACAACACCAGGGATCCCAGAAAAGTTTAAAGCATGCTCTTCTTGCTCCTCCTCCTCTGCCCCGGCACCATCCTCCTCCTCTTCAGACTCCTGTTGTTGACTTGTCTCAGATGGAGTAGCGCCCCTAGGAATTCATTCAGCTTTGCGACTTCCTCATCTTCCTGCTTCTGCTCCTTGACGGCTTGATCAATGACATGACACAATGCACGCTGCAGAAAGAAGGCATAAGGTACGATGTCACTGATGGCGCCCTGGCTGCGACTGACCAGTTTCATGATCTCATCAAATGGCCACAGAAGTATGTATGCGTCGTGCATGAGCAGCCACTGGCGCAGTGGAAAAAAAACAAGCTCCCAGAACCTGTCCTGCCGCATAGTTTCATACAGGTAGTCGTTAACTGCACGTTTCTGCTGGAGCAGCCTATCAAGCGTATACAAGGTGGAGTTCCAGCGCGTCGGGTAGTCACAAATCAGACGTCTGTTGGGCAGGTGGTGTCACCGCTGAATGTCAGCAAGGTGAGCCATGGCCGTGTAAGATCTTCTTAAATGGCCCGAGATTTTCCTCGCCTGCCGCAAGACGTCCTGGACCCCGGGGTATTTGCCAATGAATTGCTGCATGACTAAGTTCAGGCTGTGTGCCATGCACGGCACGTGTGTCATTTTGCCCTGTTTCAGCACGCTCAGCAGATTGGCACCGTTGTCGCACACACTTTACCAACTGTCAAATTGAGCGGGGTTAGCCACTGATCAGCCTGTGACCGCAAAGCTGAAAGGAGTGCAGGACCGGTGTGGCTCTTGGCTTCCAGGCACAACAGCCGCAGCACAGCATGGCAACGTCTCACCTGGCACGTCGAATAGGTTCTGGGGTGCTTGGGGGGTGCAGCGGAAGAGGCGGTAGCAGTGGAAAAGGAGGAGTCAGTTGAGGATGAGAAGGAAGATGGAGTAGGAGGAGGAGAAGAAGAGGCAGGCTTGCATGCAATCCGTGGTGCTAACACCAAATCCACATGGGTGTCACGGGTTGCATACTTGACGGCCGTCAGAAGGTTCACCCAGTGGGCAGTAAAAGTTATGTACCTTCCCTGCCCGTGTTTGCTAGACCACGTGTCTGTGGTCAGATATATCTTGGTACCGACACCGACATCTTTTTACACTCGAACATTTGGGCCATGGAAGCCTGCCTTTTGCCAGATGAACGCGACGACGGCACGGTGGAAGGTGGAGTACAAATGGGAGGAGAGAGGAGAAGCAGAAGTGGCAGAACGTGGAGCGCCGGGAGTTTTGCTTTGTAGGTTCTGACGGTGTTGCTCCCACTGGGTTCGGTGCCTTCTTAAGGCGGTTGTCCCTAGGTGAGTGTTGGGCTTACCACGACTTATGCGTTGACAGCACAGGCTGCAGATGGCAACACTATTGTCAGCTGTGGACACGTTAAAAAAAGCCCACAATGCAGAGCCATGTGCCGGTGTCTTGGGAGCGTCAGGTGTGACTGTGCATGGTAAATGGCTCACTCCAGATTCATTAGCAGTCTTTTTGCCTCCTGTGCCCCGCGAGCTCTGCCTGCTTCTCCTCCCTCTCTGCTGCTCCGTCTCTCCCTCTGAACTCCCCTCCTCTTCCTTTCTTGTGGGCACCCACGTGATGTTCATTGACAGGTCATTATCGTCACCTTCACCACCACGGACATTAGAGATCTCCGAGTAGGCAGCAACAGCAGGGACCACCCTCCTTGGGCTGATCGGGGTACTGTCGTCAGACTGCTGGGTGGGGACCGTTGATACCTCCTCTTCCTGATCTGATGCCAAGAATGGCTGTGCATAGGTAAGGTCTTGGAATGGATGGGAAAATAATTCCTCTGACTCGAGCGGAGAGGATATGGTTGTGGTGGTGTCTTTGGGGGTGCACACAGCAGAGAGTGAAGAGGGTGCAGATAGAGAGGATGAGGAGGGTGCAGAAGCGGAAGGCTGTGTGAGACACTCAACCAACTCTGGTGCGTCCTTTGATGTAATCGCACACACCTTCTGCAACTTCCCACTTAGGCTTCGGCCTGGTGCACCTGCCCGACCCCTACCACCCCTGCGGAATGGCCTGCCTATTCCTCTGCCTGTCATTTTCAAAATGATCCTTGTGTAGATGCGGTAACGCAGCAGAACTGCCAAAAAATGCTGCACTACCCAAAGGCACGATAGAGAAAGTATATTATTGGGGGGCAACTGGTAAATCACTGGTAAATCACACCAGTTGAAGTTATTTGTTACAATAACGTTTGTCCCTCTATATACCTGTAGTATCGCAGCAGAACCGCACACAACTGCTGCACAATACAATTGCACTATAATATACTTTCTTGGTTACAAAGTATATTATAAGTATATCGCACCCCTCTGTGTATCACACCTATCGATAGCACACCTATACCAGTCCTTAAAAGGACTTTTGTGGCCCTATTAGTTAGCGTTTGGTGTCCCTAACAGCCTGTCCCTGCTCCACACAGCAACCTCTCCCTACACTGGCAAAAGACTGAATGTAAAATGGCGGCCAGATCAGGTTTATTTATAAGGTAGGGGGTGTGTCCAAGTGCTGAAACGTCTCAATTGGCTGTATTGTACCACCTGATAGATGTGTCATGGGTCAAAGTTCTTCACAATGTAAAAGAATATGGCGCTGGCGGACATCGCCATATGTTCGCCCGTTTGGCGAACCGTGAGCGAGCAAAGTTCGCAGCGAAATGATCGCGAACCGCAAGGCCATCTCTAGTGGAGAAGGTCCAAGGAGCCCACCATGATATAGCACACCTAAAACAACTGGGAAGGTGAGGACTTCAATGACAATAGGGTGCTGGACAGGACCTGGGAGCCATAGCTATACCAAGCTCGGCTGCCTCTAGCTCTCTAGCTCTGTGCAAGTACCTCCCATCTGGCAGTACAAAGAGACAAAAGCATTGCCCTGTGCAAAAAAAGAAAATAAGACACAAACATTGGCGCTATAGATCTATTGAACCACATAAGACAGTAGCTCAATAGCAGATGGGCACAGGGTCTCTTGCACGACCCCTCCTTCCTATCAAATGTGTCAAGTTGCTTAAGTAAATCAAGCAGAAAACATCCCACTGGCTGTCAGCCCACCAATTCCAACTAGGCAACGTGGTCAGCAAGAATGGACGCAACATCCTGGCTGTCCTGAACCTGGGAGAAATAACCCATGCTCTCTGTATGCTGCACATCATCAACCTAGTGGTGCAACACTTTCTAAATAAGTACACTGGCTTGTGAAAGATGCTGGCAAAGTCCAGGAGACTGTCCAAGGAACCCTCTCCTGGACCTGCAATGACAGAACGGCCTGCCGCTATACTGATTAATACACAACGTGCCAACTCGCTGGAATTCAACATTTAATTGAATATTGCACAAAATTGCAGCAAGAGGTCACGGGTCTCGCGGGATCACAGGCCGCAGGATGGGATTGCGCACCGAAGGGACTGAACTCATGCCCGCGCAGCTCGCAAGTAGCAGATCAGCGGAACAAGTACAAGGGGGTTGGGGGGATGATCTGTGGGGTCCACTCCCATCAATTTTAAAGGGCCCAAGCAAAGATTTCTGCAGTGGTGAGGAAATTAAACATAACAGATATTGGAAAGTTACCGAATGTTGTATTATATAATGACTGCAGTGTGCAGAACTGCACTTCATTTGCGTAAACCAAAACACCCCTTTAAGTATGCCTTTAATGTGCAATTTCAACACAGTGGGTTCGTGCCCTGAATATTTTCAGACCCTAGCAACGCCCCTGCATGATGACTCTTCATAACAGCTGTTTCAGAATTACATAAGTTCCCTACAGAGGTTTCTAACAATGCTATTCTTTAAATAGATTGCCCTTGATGAAATCTTTAGTTGCCTCCACTCGTCAGATGTTTTACTAGAATAAAAATATCCAATTTCTAACAAATATGATTCATGTTCCCATTAATGCACAGCTAGATGACTCCTGAGTGGAATGTGTTCTCCTGTTTATTAATAGCTTAAGCTCCGGTTCCTTCTGTAATCCACTTGTCCACACATGTTTATGGCCTTTGAAGTGCTCTATAGATTGATATTTCCTGGGAAATTCTTTCACGCCATCAACATTTTTAATTGTCATTGAACCTACAGTTCAATGACAAGCCCCGGAATATTTCACATGTACAAAAGCACAACTAGCATTGATCAATTGTAATCTGCGCCTTTCTGCACGCTGATCAAACTCTAAGACACTACAAAGACTTCAGTAGCACAAAGGGTTCTTCACGCCGCTAAGGTGACATGTTTTCTAAGACTTCGCTTCCTTGTCACTTCTTTTGTTTCCATAAACTTTGGTCTTTGAGGTTTGAATATTTGAAGTCAGTTTTGCTTGAGTCTGCATTGGTGTACTTTATGCCACATTTATCAAATATTGCATGTTGCTTGATAAATTTGTCTCACCTTTAAACCTAACACTTTTTATCTAGGAAAGCTACTCCAGTTTTTCTACTTCACCCTCCATCTGGAGCGAGATAACAACTTTTTTTTTGTGCTGCAACAGAGCGGGCATAATAGCCAACGCTCGTATAAACAGGAAGCATTTTATGCAAGCGGTCAGGGTGAGAGGCATAAATGCTCATACCAAAGAGCAAATATATGTCACGGCTGAGGATGGGGGAAATCCTCAGCCGTGTGGAGCCAGGTGATGTTATGGCTGCTTGACCAAGAAGACAGGATTAGGGAGCAGGTCACCTCCTAAACGCATCCCTAACCTGACCCTGACTCCTAGCTACATGAGCCAACCTTGATGGTAGGAGGGCTCATGCTCCGGAACCTAGAAGTCCCTGCTAGCCCTCAAGATGGCCCTAAGCTAGGAGCTGAGTAAGACAACCCACTCCTCCTAAGCACGGAGGAGCAGGAGTCTCAACGGCCAAGCTGCTGGAAAAGGGGAAACATAAACAGCCTATGTATATGGCAGGTGCTGCACTAGTTCCAGCCACCTGCCACAGCCCTGCTGACTGGATCCATGTGCAAGAAAGCTGAAGTCCACAAATAGCAGACAGACGTCAGCACAAACTCATCCACACGCTGGAACCCAGATACATGGCAGCACTAAATAGTACAGGAAAACATAAACATAAACTATGACCACAGTGGTGGCTCTCACAGGTGGATGGAAAACACAGGAGGCTGCTTCAGCTAGCAAGACTGAAGCAACCTACTGAGCCCTGCTAGAGAGAGGGTCTATATAGGCCCAAGCGGCCACACCCAAGGGTTGGACACACCCAGTGACATCACACACACACTGGGAAGGAAGTTAACCCTTCCAGTACCACAGAAGGGAAAGACACATAAATGGGAAGTGCACACAATACATACAACGTGCATAACATACACACACCTAACATAAAGGTTGCTAGGTGTGACCGCATGCCAGGGCAGCAAGCTGCCTAGCGACGCTCAGGCTGCTCTGCTGCAAAATACAACACTGGTTGCCCGCGGCAACCACAAGTGAGGCCACAGACAAGCGGCCCTCACCCGTGGTTGAACACCCATACAAAACCGCAGGCAACTGCATGCGGTAAAGGAGTCACGGTCATGGGCCGTGACAATATATTTATGGACTTGAACAAAAGAGTGGCAGACATTAATAAATAATGGGGGGGGGAGGATAGGAGGAGGAGGGGCTATAGGCAAGATTCCCTCAATGGGTACTTAAGCTGTTTAAGGTTGAAAAAATGCGTGTGCCCTATTGTTCACCCATGTAAATCGGGGTGTCTAGTGTGATTGAGACTACAGGGGTCAAATCGGAGGGTTGCCCATTATAAAAAAACAGCCAAAATTTAACTGCTCATTAAGACCTGAGGGGGCCATGGTTTTGAGATCATATATCCATCTGGCTTCCCTTAGTAATATAATTTTATCCCAATCACCACCCCTTGTAGGTGGATTTACTTTGTCAATGGCCATGAAAGGAAGACGTCCACAGCCATTGTGAGAGCTGTTGACGTGTTTTGCCACAGGAGTGTCTTTGAATTTGGCCACATCATTGAGGTGTTCGCCTACTCTCCTACGGAATTCCCGGATAGTCTTGCCTATGTATTCTTTTCCGCACTGGCAGACAATCCGTTAGATGACCGCGCGGGTTTTAGAGTTGATGTAGTCACGAATGGCAAACTCCCTACCAGTAACATTACTCACAAATGATTTTCCAGTCTTAATGTATGGGCAGGCAAAGCAACCGCTGCAACTATAGCAGCCCCGGTTTGGGTTCTGAAGCTAGGCACAGCCCGACGATGGTTGTGGGGTGTATTGGCTTTGGACCAATCAATCCCGTAGGCTCCTGCCTCGTCTGTAGGATATGATTGGAGAATCTCCCAGCACCTCCCTCAGATCCGGATCCATCAAAAGGATGTGCCAATGTTGGTTGATTATGCCTTTAATGGACTTGGCTTCGCCATCATACGAGGTTATCAGGCGAATAAGTTTGTTAGATGGTACTGGTTTCTGTTTGGGGGTAAGGAGAGTAGAACGTTCTTCCAATTGGGCTGATCTAAATGCTGATTTAAGCACGTAATCAGGATCAGCCGCTTGGTGTAAGAATTCTTTCTTACTGGAATAATTCCGTCTTAAGCGTAGATACTGTCCCTTAGGGATCCCGCGTTTGATAGGGAGCGGGTGTTCGCTTTCCCATCGAAGGAGTGAGTTGGTCGAGTTAGGTTTTCTATATACAGATGTATTCAACTCACCCATCTGTTTCTTAGTAATCAGGACATCCAGAAAGGGGAGGGCCCGTTCATCTGATTCGTGTGTGAAACAGAGCCCTACCTCGTTCTTGTTGTGGTCCTTCACGAAAGACTCAAAGGACCGCTTACTGCCATGCCATATGACAAAAATATTGTCAATGTACCATGCCCACAGTCCTATGGGCTCGGTATGGAGGATACTTTCATCTGTGAAGACCAGAGTTGCTTCCCACCAGCCCAGGAACAGATTTGCGTATGATGGGGCGCAAGGGCTCCCCATCGCAGTGCCCCTGAGCTGGTGGTATATCCGCCCATTAAATGAAAATACATTTCTGGTTAAAGTGAATTCAAGCAGCAGAAGAATTAGGTGACTGTGGGCACGGTACTAACATCCTCGAGTTTGGAGGAAAAATTGTACGGCTTTTAGACCCAAATTGTGAGGGATGCTAGAATAGAGCGCTTCCACGTCGATGCTGGCAATTCGGTCATTAGCGTCAACGTGGACCCCTTCCAGATGTTTTAATTGGTCCGTAGTATCGCGTGTGTAGGATGGTAGAGCTACAACAACAAGATCTGATCTATGTATAGGCCCACATTCTGACCCAAATTGCCTACCCCTGATACAATGGGGCGCCCTTTAAGGGGTGATACCCCTTTATGTAACTTGGGCAAGCAATAGAATGTTGCCTGCCTAGGAAATGTAGGAAACATGAAATGGTAGTCATCCCTTGTAATCAAATTGGATTTAAGGGCATCATCCAAGATGTCCCTAGGCTCATGTTTATATTCCTCAATGGGATCTCGAGATGAAATCTCATAGGTGTTAGGGTCCCTCAGTATTGATTCACACATCTGTCGGTATTGTTCGTTATACATGACCACCACATTGCCCCCCTTGTCAGATGGTTTGATTACCACTGACAGGTCATGTTCCAGGTTGGACAATGCAATGGCCATGGCACGATCACAATTGGATCTCTGTTTGGAGGAGGTCAACTCCCCAATCTGAGTAGTTACCAAATCCAAAAATACCTCTATACAGGAGACCTCACTGGTGGGAGGAGGCATTTTGTTGCTTTTGAATTTAAGGTTAGAGAAGGGACCAGTGCCTTCGCTTAGTGGAAGCTCGTTACCTAGATCAAAGAGAAGACGTACATTAGACAGAATATCAAAGGGTATGCCGAGTTCACGACACTGCCTCCTGTCTTGGTGCCGAAAGTGTTTATGCCACAGAAGTTTCAGCACGAATAGATTTATGTCTTTCACTATGTGGAATTTATTAAACTTCGGTGTCGGCACGAGGGACAGGCCCAGTTCTAGAACTCGGATCTCAGTCTGATCTAAAGGCCGTGAATAGAGGTTCACTATTTGCAGGCCTCTCACTGAGGGGGTTGCGGTGGTTGTGAGTGATTTCTCAGGGGATACACTGGGGCCTGGTTGGTGGTGCCAAGGTTGGTTGTGCCCTGATTGCTGGGGCCTAAAAAATGAGAATCCTGACCCCTGTATCTGCTCCTATAACGACCTTGGGCCGGTACCCCCTCCTCTACCTCCGTATCTACTGCAAGTATTGTAACCACTTTCTTTGTCTGAATCGGAAAGATCAGTCTCAGTAGATGACGGGTCAGTGAGGCCACCAGTGATATTCTTTTGGGTTATTGAAGTGTAGATTCTATTCTCTTTAAAGTCCGCTAGGTCCCTAACGAACTGACGGTGCTTCCTTTCTTTCAAGTGATATTGAAACTTTTCAAGGGTATTTTGCAATTGTTTTTCTTTATTCACAAATTATGGTTCCTGAGAGAAGGTCTGAAATATTTCTATGTTCTCGTTCAACTTTTTATTATGTTGTTCTAGACAGTTTTTCTCCTCTAATCCGGGATTCCTGAAACGTGGCACTGGAAGTATTGGGATGCAAAGACCCAGAGGCACTATTTTGTGTTTCAGGTAATTCTCTAAACCGTGTACCTCCCACCAAGAGGGGATTTGGTCTTTATATGTTGTGGTGAGGTCTTTAAAAGCTGCCTGAAAAGAAGGAGTATATTTCTTTTGTTCAAATTATTTTTCTGAAAAAATGTCTTTTGCCTCCACCTACCAATTGTTGGCGTCGAAACCTGTCGATAGAAAGCCTGCCATGCTATTCAACAATTAGAAAAAAAGAAAAAAAAACATATGTAGAGTAGTGGTAGTTAGATAGGGGCGCTCCCACTGGCAGTTTGAAAAACAATCATGGATATGAGGGAGCTTAAAATATAACTTTTACTAATATACTTTTTAAGAGAAAAAATGCCACGTACAGATAATGAGGATATGACTTAAAAAGTATGGAACAGTCTTACCATTCCGATGCAACCCTGATAGGGATCAACCGAGCGTGGTGGAAGGAATACACCTGTGGCGGTTGCTGGATGTGGTCGTTGGTGATTTGGAGCTGTAGAAAGTACAGGGAACCAATATCCCTAGTAATCCCTGATTGGGGATGGGGGCATTGCTACTGTACACCTGCCTGTCTACACAGAGTTCCTACCCCGCAAGGGGCAGCCCTGTCCGGATACCTTACCCTAAAATGGGGAAGTATCCCTAATATGCCCTATAGGCTAGTTCCCGACTTGTCACGTTTCAAGCGGTCTATCATCAGGGGAAAAAATCCAAAGTATGCAAAAGGCGCATCAGAATGGACAATAGGAGTGAAGAAGATGCACTAGAATAATGTTGGGGACTGAAGCAGAATCATGTGGTTAGTATATTTGTGGTTAGTATATTTAAGTAGTAGTAGTACTAGTACTAGTTAGTAGAGATGAGCGAATCGAAAGTGACGAAGGGTAATTCGATCCGAATTTCAGGAAAAATTCGATTCGCACTGAAGCCGAAGTTTCTTGCGCTTCGTGGTAACGAATCAATTTTTTATTTAAAATGGCTGCTGCATGTGTGAGGACATGGAGGAAGGAACTCTGGAAACGAGGAATCACCCATAATGCCATGTATGCAGCCAATCAGCAGCCATCCAGCCCTGTGATGTCACAGCCCTAAAAATAGCCTCAGCCATCTTGGATTCTGCCATTTACCAGTGTACTTAGTGCAGGGAGAGACGTCAGCAGGCGCTAGGGACAGTGATAGAAAAAACTTAATTGTGCTTAAAAAATGATTTACAAGTGCAGGGAAATATTATTCAAGGTGTAGGGAAAGGATAGGGAGGAATCATTACACAGCATTTATGTAGAACAGGGTTCAGTCGGGGAGGTTACAGCCTGGGGAATAGGAACAATCCCATTACACCTTGCTGCACTGACTGGAGATCCAAATTGCCATTATAGAGCTCTGTAATTACAGCAAACCGTTCATGTTATTGGGGTGCAAGTGCTGATTGATGCAGGCATTAACAGTCTGATATTGTCCACACCCCTCATCTTTCCTTCTCATTCCCATGTATGTCTCCACTGAAGCTAACCGCTGCACCCAGCTTTTCCACAGTCTGATATTATCGACACCCCTCATCTGTCCTTCTCATTCCCTGGTATGTCTTCACTGAACTTTAATGTCTCTTTCCCTGCTGGATTTATTGAGTATTTGTTTACATTGACGATTTCACCCCTGTATCTGGTCCTCCCTTGATTAGGCCATATGTAGCCCCCTCCCCTCTTGGTCATACCTGATTGAAAACTGAGTGGTATAAATCTAAGTTTCTAGGTCTTCCAGACCTTGGTCTTTCCAAATGCAACATCTTTCAAGTGCAACTATTTAAGTGCACATGCTGAATTATAACAGAATTAGACCAGAAGTAAACCACTGGTAAGTACATACATAGTTACTGCAAACAATGTTTAAATTTTTCATCTTACTCTTCCCACTTTTCCAAAACCTCCTGAAATACCCTCACATCCATTCACCCAGCATAGAACTATTCATCTCTCCCTCCATCTTACCTTCTCATCTGACCACTTGCACAAACCTGTTTGGCAATGTAAAACACTTCCTTCTCAAACACACACGGATACCTCATGCCCTCTCTAATTCTCATCTATTAACACTTTCTCTGCTTCTCCTTATTGCTGGTGATATCTCTCCAAATCCAGGCCCCCCTCATCAAATCCCCACTATCACCTCCATGTCCCACTACAAATCTCGCACAAGCAACGTTTCTTACGTAATTTGGTGACTAAGGTGAATGTGGTTAGGAGGGGTCTGATCCTCTGGGGTGGAGACTTCAACTCTATATTGGATCCAGTGATGGATTCGTCATCAGGGGTTGGAGGGTCCATCCGGGGTCTCAACTCCCTCTTATTGAGAGAGGATCTTTATGATGTTTGGAGGTTTCATCATGAGGGAGAAAAGGATTTTTCCTTTTTTTCAAATGTCCACCAGACATACTCCAGGATTGACCTTTTTCTGGTAGATCGCCACTTGTTAAATATAGCAGTATGCTCATCTATAGGGACGATTACATGGTCTGACCATGCGCCCGTCACCTTGACAATTGGTGAGGATTTTAAAAGACCTCTATGCTTTCTTTGGCGTGATAATACCTATTTATTGGAACATCGTAAACATGGTTTAACGCTGCAGGAGGGTTTAAAGGAATTTTTTCGTATTAATGAGGGATCAGTATCTAATCCTTTTTCTCTCTGGAATGCCCATAAGGCCTATATGCGAGGTTTACATATTAAAATTGGTTGTATAGCAAAGAAAGAGAGAGAGGAACGGACAACTGCCTTGACTCTACAGATTAGGGCTTTGGAGTCCAGTAACAAAATGAACCCCACTGCCACTATAGGAACTCAGTTGCAGAATTTACGCCTTCAATTGAAGGAGCATTTGCTTTATAGATATGAGAATGATCTAAAAAAGAGCCGTGCGTTATATTATGCCCAGGATAATAAATCGGGGAAATTATTAGCCCACAGATTAAAGGAGAGAACTACTAAAAATAAGATTCCTTATATAACGTCAAAATCTACGAATAAAAAGATCATTGATCCCCAAGGTATAGCGAATTCTTTTCAGAGTTTTTATAAAACCCTCTATAATTTAGAATCCCTTCCGGACGTGTCTTCTGTAGACTCGGTGGCCATGGATCAGTTTTTAGATTCCATTGACCTCCCGAGTCTTACTGACGCCCAGTTAGAGAAATTAAACTCCCCAGTGACAGAGCAGGAAATTCTCGAAGCTATTATGACACTACCGAATAATAAAGCACCAGGGCCAGACGGCTTCTCAAATACATATTTTAAGTTATTTCAAAGAGAGCTTTCCCCTTATTTATGTCAGATTTTTGGGGAAATGGTGAGTACCGGTCGTTCTCCAAAAGAGATGCTGGAGGCGAGGATAGTCACCATCCCCAAAACTGACCTTCTTTCGGATGATGTAAGGGGTTACCGTCCGATATCATTGCTAAATACAGATGCAAAAATCTACGCAAAAGTGTTGGCAAGCCGTCTGGCTCCCTGTATTACTGCTCTTGTCCATAAGGACCAGGTTGGATTTGTAAGAGGTAGGCAGCTGCAAGATAATACCAGGCGGACATTAAATATCCTGGACTACGTCCAGAGGGGAAAAATTCCAACGCTTTTGGTTACCCTAGACGCCGAGAAGGCGTTTGACCGCATTAATTGGCGGTTCGCCTTCTCGGTGCTGGGGAGGATGGGATTTACGGGGGCAATCCTGGCGGCTATCAGGGCACTTTATACTCAACCAAGTGCCAGAGTATGGGTCAATGGGGCACTCTCAGACCCTTTCGATATTAGCAATGGTACCCGCCAGGGTTGCCCCCTGTCCCCCTTGATATTTGTTTTGACTATAGAGCCCCTGGCTCAGGCTCTTCGCCAGTGCCCAGACGTGAAAGGAGTTGATATAGGGAGTATAGAACATAAAATCAGTCTATACGCAGACGACATCATTTTAAAGTTGTCTACTCCTCAAACGTCTTTAATAGCTGCCATGGACGTTATAACCCAATTTGGAGATCTCTCATTCTATAAACTAAATGCTCTTAAATCTCAGGCTCTCCCAATAAATATCCCTCCTATGCAGATAAAGAAGCTGAAGGATACTTTTGAGTTGGATTGGCAAAACAACCAAATTAACTATTTGGGTATAAAGCTTACAGCATCATTTAATAGGCTGTTTGTAGTAAACTATGTCCCATTGTTAGGGCTCTTAGAGAAGGACCTTGATAAATTGGCTAAATATGAGGTGTCTTGGGTGGGTCGTATTGCATCATTCCAGATGTTCACCCTCCCAAGACTCCTGTACATATTTAAGACATTACCCATTATACCCCCAAGTAGTTTCTTTCAGAAGTGCTCTAAATTGATTAATGCCCTAATTTGGAAACGACATAAACCGAGAATAGCAACTGCAATAATGCAGAGACCTAAACTCCAAGGGGGATTGGGTCTTCCGAATATTCATGAGTACTTCCTGGCTTCGCAGGTATCACAGTTGAGGGAATGGTGGGTAGGTAATTATGCGAAACAGTGGGTACATATAGAAGCAATATTATCCCCTGGTAGTAATTTAAAAGCTCTCTTGCTTGCAGCTCTGCACCCGACATTTATTTGGCCACCCCTCCCGTCGTTAGTATTCATGGCCTTGAAAAGTTGGGTCCGATTTCATAAATTGTGTACTTTGGAGTCGGGATCCTTCCCGCCCAGTGCCCCAGCGACTGTACTTAATTTTCTTATTCCGAATATTTCGGTGTCGTCTTGGGCACGGGGCGGATTGGACCTTCTCTCCAAACTATTTATTTCGGATACCCTTTGCCCCTTTGAATATCTTCATGGGCAGTTCCTGATTCCACACACAGATTTTTATAAATATTTGTGTATTAGACATTTTTTTAAAACTAACTGTCCGTTTGATCTGGTGTGCAATCGGGAAGTGTTTAGTCTGTGGGCATTGGCTTCGCCACAATGCACACGACTGCGGCCTCTGTATATGATGATGGGGGATAAGGGATTATTTGTTAAAACGACCCCGCTGCTTGCATGGGAAGGAGATTTGGAGTTGGTGTTCACTGATGAACAGTGGTCAGTAGCCTTTTCCTGTATAAAAAAAAATATTAGATGTGCTCTCCACTATGAGTCTCTGATGAAGACCATATTAAGGTGGTATTATACACCAGATCGCCTGAGTCATATATTTCCGGATCTCTCATGTTTATGCTGGCGGGGATGTGGCGATAGGGGCACATTGTATCACATTCTATGGTCCTGTCCGAGGCTGCAAGATATTTGGAGGGCTACATTCTCTCTCGCCTCGGATTTGCTGGGACGCCAGCTCCCGCCATCCCCCTCATTAGCTCTTTTATGGATTGATCTGGTTGAGATACCATGTGAGAGGAGGGTGGTTCTGGGACACCTTTTCCTTTCAACCAAATTGGCCATAGTTAAAAATTGGAAATCACGGCATGTTCCTTGCCTAACGGAGGTTATCCGAAGGTTAAACTCTACTTATATATATGAGCGTGTGCTGGCGGGAGCTGAGGAGGCTGCTGCGAGGTTTGAGAGGGAATGGGGCATATGGAGAGCTTCACCGCTCGCAGTACCATAACCTGTCTGATACAATTAAGTATATTATACCTGTGTAATCGAGGTCCTGCACATGGGCGTATATCTGGAAAAATATGCCTGCGCAAATGTACCCCAATAATTGCACTGTACGTCTGTCGTATGTTAGTATGTTTTTATGTTCTTTTTATGATGTATTGTTAGTTATTTTTTTTATTTTTGTCCAGTATTTCGTTGTGGCACGTATATGTTTTACCAACGTCGCCAACATGATTATGTATGGTGTTAACTATGCAGCCACTTGTGTTTCTTTAATGATAACAATGTATGTCTTTTCTAAAACTAATAAAGAGTATAAAGGAAGTGGAGTAGGAAAAAAAAAAAAAAAAAAATTTTTTCATCTTACTCTTCCCACTTTTCCAAAACCTCCTGAAATACCCTCACATCCATTCACCCAGCATAGAACTATTCATCTCTCCCTCCATCTTACCTTCTCATCTGACCACTTGCACAAACCTGTTTGGCAATGTAAAACACTTCCTTCTCAAACACACACGGATACCTCATGCCCTCTCTAATTCTCATCTATTAACACTTTCTCTGCTTCTCCTTATTGCTGGTGATATCTCTCCAAATCCAGGCCCCCCTCATCAAATCCCCACTATCACCTCCATGTCCCACTACAAATCTCCTTCTACAAATTTCTGCAACCCCTTAAACCCAATAACCATTCTTCTGACCCCTGCCCCTTTGGTTCCTCTTGCAAGAGGATTATGGAATGCACGCTCTGTCTGTAACAAATTGTCCAACATTCATGACCTCTTCATCTCTCGAAAAACTTTCCTTTTTGGTTCACACAGAAACATGGCTGACACCCTCTGAGACCTCCTCCCCTGCTGCACTTTCATATAGTGGATTTCATTTCACTCACCCCCCATTCCCCCCGGCTGCAAACATGGTGGAGGAGTTGGTCGTTGGTCTTCTCCTATCAGACACCTGCTCCTACAGCCCAACTCCACTGCCACCCTCCATTATGCTCACTTCATTTGAAGTACACTCTGTTCGCATCTACTCTCCTTCCAACCTTCAAGTAGCTGCCATTTTCTGCCCCCCAGGCCCAGCAACCATCTTTCTTGACCACTTTAGCACCTGGCTACTACACTATCTTTCTGCCGACATCCTCACTGTCATCATGGGTGACTTCAACATCCCTATTGACACCAGCCACTCAGCCGCCTCTAAACTCCTATCACTTTCTTCCTCCTTCAGCCTCTCACAGTGGTCTTTAGCTCCCACCCACAGAGATGGTGACACTCTGGATCTTATCTTTACCTGCCTCTGCTCCTTATCTAACCTTTCTAATTTGCCTCTCCCCCTATCCGACCACAACCTACTCACCTTCTCTTCATTGGTCTCTTCTGCTGCTCCCCCGGTCCACACACTAGCACACCCCAGCAGGAACCTTAAACATCTCAACTTTCGCTTGATTTCTGACTCTCTTCTGCCACTCTCTACCATGTGTTCCCTCCAAGACCCATATGCTGCCACCACCCTGTATAACACCACAATAAGTACAGCTCTGGACACTGTTGCCCCCCTCACACACAACAAAACCCAAAAAATCAACAGACAACCCTGGCACACCAACCTGACCATAAAACTCAGAAAAGCTCAGAAAATCCCATTCTAAGGATCACTTCACCGCATACAGACAATCCCTCCTCATATTCAAATCCTCACTCACTGATGCAAAACAGGTGACTTCTCATCCCTCATATCTTCCCTGGCCCACAGCCCTAAGCAACTTTTTAACACTTTTAACTCCCTTCTCCGTCCCCCAGCGCCCCCACCCTCTCATCTCTTCAGTACACAGTCCCCACAGACCCTCTACACAACCACTTGGTCCTCTTCTCCCACAACCCACTTCTCCACCATTACAAAAGAAAAACTCTCCACTCTACTCTCCAGATCACATCTCACCACCTGTGCACTTGACCCAATCCAATCCCACCTCATCCCTAACCTCACCACAGTTTTTATCCCAGCCCTAACTCATCTTTTCAACCTATCACTAACCTCTGGTGTCTTCCCCCCTGCTTGTAAACATGCTACCATTACACCCATCCTAAAAAAGCCTTCACTTGATCCATCTTCTTTGCCCAGTTATCGCCCCATATATGTCATGGCGGACAGGATCTAAGATGCACAGATAACTAAACAAACAAGTTTCTAGGCGAGATGCTGGGGATAAGGTCACCTCCTAGCAAATCCCTAACAGCTCTCCCTATACTGCTAAGCCCACATTCAGACCCTAATGGTAGGAATAATGTGTCCTCGTGCCTGGGCTGAAAATACCCTAGAACCCCTGAGATGGTGAAAGGGGAAAAGGGTCAGTCTGCTCCCTCAGAACAGGACGGGACAGACGTCACACAAACAGCCTAGACAGCAAACTAAAGGAATCAGAAACCAACTTATCTTATCAGAGCAGGAACAGCCAATCCTTCCTTCCTTGCTTCCACAGCCTGACAGAAGCTATAACCCGCATGGAACCCTGGGAGTGAGAGTAATTTAAACCAACGACCCCACCCAGAGCACATGAAGGGAGGCGGATCTAGCACGACTCCAAAACAAAACAAATGACTAGACACGTGCTGCTAATCTGGCAGACCTCCGCACATCGTCTGAGCAGGGCATGACAATATCACTTCTTCTGTATGCCTCAAAGCTACTTGAACAACATGTCCATTCTGAACTGTCCTCTCACCTCTCCTCCTGCTCCCTCTTTGACCGGCTACTACAACCTGGCTTCCGACCCCACCACTAGACTGAGACTGCCCTTACCAAAGTCACCAATGACCTACTAACAGCCAAAACTAAAAAGCATTACTCTGTCCTCCTTCTCCTTGTCCTGTCCTCTGCCTTTGACACTGTCGACCACTCCCTTCTGTTGCAAACTCTCTCATCTCTTGCCATCACTGACCTGGCCCTCTCCTGGATCACATCATACCTCACAGACTGGATGTTTATCGTCTCCCACTCTCACACCACCTCATTCACTCTCTGTTGGTGTCCAGCAAGGCTCTGGAACCCTGCTCTTCTCTATTTACACTTTTGGCCTGGGACATCTCATAGAGTCCCATGGCTTTCAGTATCACTCTTATGCTGACGACACACAAATCTACCTCTCTGGTCCAGACATAACCACCTTACTATCAAGAATCCCACAATGTCTATCTTCTATATCATCCTTCTTCTCCGTTCGCTTTCTAAAAAACAGAATTCATCATCTTTCCCCCATCTTGCACAACCCCCCCATCACGATAAATGGCTGCGCACTCTCCCCGGTCAACCAAGTCCGCTGCCTTGGAGTGACCTTGGATTCTGCCCTCTCCTTCCGACCGCACATCTAAGCCCTTTCCACCACCTGTTGCCTCCAACTCAAAAACATCTTCCGCATCTTCGCTTTCCTTAACTTTGAATCTGTGAAAATGCTTGTACATGCCCTCATCATCTCCTGCCTAGACTACTGCAACATTCTCCTCTGTGGCCTTCCATCTAGCACTCTCGTATCTCTCCAATCTATCCTCAACTCTGCTGCCCGACTAATCCACCTCTCACCCTATTACTCCTCTGCCTCTCCCCTCTGCCAATCCCTTCACTGGCTCCCAAATGCCCAGCGAATTCAGTTCAAAATAATAACAAATACATACAAGGCCGTCCACAACCTGTCCCCTCCCTACATCTCTGAGCTACTTTCCCGATACATACCCACATGCAATCTCCGATCCTCACAAGACCTCCTTCTTGCCTCTCCTCTTCTCTTATCACCTCTTCCCACAATCGCCTCCAAGATTTCTCCCGTACATCCCCCACACTCTGGAACTTGCTACCCCAACATATCAGACTCTCACCTACAGTGGAATCCTTCAAAAGAAACCTAAAAAGCCACCTCTTCAGACAAGCCTACAACCAGTGACCCTGCTGCCTCTAGACCGCCATGACCAGCTTCAACCTCACCTACTGTGTCCTCCCATATGATGTAGATTGTAAGCCCTCACGGGCAGGACCCTATCTCCTTCTATACCAGTTTGTAACTCGTCTTGTTTATGCTTAGTGCAATTGTCTGAATTATGTATATATACCCCTTTTCATATGTACAGCACTATTGAATGAATGGCACTTTAATAATAAATAATAATAATAATAATAATAATAATAATAATAATAATTACAAGGAAATATTTATACTTCTTATTTGCCCTAGTGCGGTGCAATTATATGTTTTAAAGCATTTTTTGGCTTGTAGTAGTGGGAAAAAAAGGGCTTATTAGCTGTTGTGTGGTGAAGTGCGAACATTACAGCCCTTTTTGTCATGTATTAGTGGCAAAAGTAAAATATATTTGCGGTTCAGCAGTGCAGTTTTATGTTCTAAAGCCCATTTTGTTGTGTATTAGTTCATCAGACACAACCCTTAGTTGGCATGGCCCTGGAGCAGGCCCTGGGCCCTCACCTGTCCTCAACTTGCCTTTGTCCTTTTCTGTTCCCTCAGCCAGAGAAGTATTGTATCCTGTGGGCTTAGGACTGGTGCAAGGATTTTTGCCACCTTAGGCAAAAGCTAATTTTGCCGCCCCCCTTGACTCCACCTATTGACCACACCCTTTGACCCGTCCCTTTTTTGTCGGCCACCTATTTTTACAGACTGTACCCTTCATTGTGGTAAGGCCATGTTTTCTCCCTCCAGCTACATACCATGTCATCCACAGATCCCCATCAGTGTCATCCACAGATCCCCAAAAGTATCATCCACAGATCCTCCATAAATGTCATCCACAGATCCCCCATAAGTGTCATCCACAGATCCCCTCCCCGCCCAGTGCCGCCTCCTAGCTAATTTATTCACTTCACTTGCCTCTGTGTAATTGCAGAGAAGTTCCTTAATCTCACACAGGCGCACTGGCAGAGGCATCGTTGAACGAGGTGCGCTGGAAGATGGTGCATGCACACTTTGCTCGATGATGCCTCTGCTAGTGTGCCTGTGCGAGATTACACAGAGGCAAGTGAAGTGAATAAATTAGCTAGGAGGCGGCGCAAGAGTGCACTCTATGCGGTGGCGTACCTTGCTTATGGGTGGGGCCGGCCCTGTGTGGGCTCAGCTCCACTATACAGCGAATACAGGCTACTAGAGGACAGTCAGCAGCTACTGCCCAGCCAAGATGTGGAGGAGACATCTGCCACTTCCTCCACTAGGCTGGCAAGTAGTGATGAGGAGAGTAGCATGGGAGCTGGTGTTGCGAGCGGTCAGGCTCCTAACCCAGAGACGGTTGAGGAGGACATCAGCGACATGCAGACAGTACTCGATGATGATGATGTAGCTGATCGCACTTGGGAGCCGAGTGACAAAGGGGCTTCATTTTTTTTTTCTTTATATAATAATGTAATATTATAAAATCCGGTGTCTCCATGACAAAGTTAGAGGTAGGTGGAGCGTCCATAAAAATTATTTTAGGGATTTAGGTCACAAGCTTAGAGCAAGGACCTCAAAGGTAGTGTTTTCCAAAATACTACCTGTACCACGAGCCACACAAAAAAGGCAGTGGGAGATTAGGGAGGTTAACAAGTGGCTCAAGAACTGGTGTAGGAAGGAGGGGTTTGGGTTCCCCGAAAACTGGGCCGACTTCTCTGTCGGCTACATGCTCTATCGTAGGAGTGGGCTGCACCTCAATGGGGAAGGGGCAGCTATGTTGGGGGACAAGATGGCTGGAAGGTTGGAGGAGTGTTTAAACTAGGGTCTGGGGGAGGGTAATTACGTTATAGGATGGGAAGATAGTGCAGATAGAGACCGGGGGCAAGATAATGGGACTGGGGGAGAAATGGAAGGAGGGACTAGAACAGCTCAGAAGGAAAAGTGTAGTGTACAAAATATACATAAACCTCTTAAATATATGTATACTAATGCCAGAAGCCTGACTAATAAAACTGGGGAGCTGGAATTAGTGATGTGTGAGGAGGACTATGACATAGTGGGAATAACTGAGACATGGCTGGATGATAGCTATGACTGGGCGGTTAATGTACAGGTTTACAGTCTGTTTAGAAAGGATTGCCAAAACCGGATGGGGGGGTCTACCTTTATGTAAAGTCCTGTTTAAAGCCCACAGTCCGAGAAGATATAAGTGAGGGACATGAACATGTGGAGTCACTCTGGGTAGAAATACATGGAAGCAAAAACAATAATAAATTACTAATAAAAGTTTATTATAAAGCACCGAATATACCAGAGTCCACAGAAAATCTACTACTAAACGAGGTAGACGAGGCAGCATCTTCAACTACCCAGATATAGACTGGGAAACCGAAACCTGTACATCTCATAAAGGAAACTGGTTCTTAGTAGAGTTGAGCGGACATCTGGATGTTCGGGTTCGGCAGGTTCGGCTGAACTTGAAAAAAAAGATCGAGTTCGGGACCCGAACTTGGCCCGAACTTGACCCCGAACCCCATTGAAGTCAATGGTGACCCGAACTTTTGGGCACTAAAATGGCTCTAAAATAGTCCTGGAAAGGGCTAGAGGGCTGCAAAAGGCATCAAAATGTGCTTAAGAGCATGACAACTGTTCTGCAAACAAATGTGGATAGGGAAATGACTTAAAATAACATAAAATATAGAAAAATTAAAAATAACAATCTGGATCTAGGAGTAGGAGGTTGAGGAGGCGGTGGATGGGTGGATGTGGCGGTGTAGGTTGACGTGGCGGTGTAGGTGGAAGCGGCGGTGAAGGAGGAATAGGTAGCCAACACTGATTTGTGTTTTTTTTTTTATTGGGACATATAACAAAATAAAACAAAGAATTAGTGCACTTGAGTACAAGAATGGATGGTTGAGGCTGGTATAAATGTCTATTCTGCACAAGGTACGGACAAGTCCTGTGGGATCCATGCCTGGTTCATTTTAATAAATGTAAGCTTGTCCACATTGGATGCGGCCTGTGATAATACTCTCTGCCGTGCTAAACACGTTCACACTATACATTGGCTGCAGGGCAGGTCAGCACCTCCAAGGCTGACAAAGCTTTTCCACATTTGGGCCATGCTAACCCTGCCTTCTCAGGTGCTGGCGGTGCCCCAGCTGCGTTGGCGACCTCTTCCTCCTCCTCTGCCTTCGCCTTGTGCTTCCACTGTGCCCCGCTGTCAGGTGGGAATGCCATCAGCAGCGTGCGCTTGTAGTCGCGCATCTTCCGATCAGTAACAGATGTTTTCAATAAATTTAGTTCCTTGTCAGCAATGCAGAGCAGGGGTTCATTCACGGCAAAAGGGGGTTTATGTCACCCAGCAATACAACAGAGGATTTTGAGAGATTTAGGCCCCTGTCAGCCAGGCACAGCAGGGGTTCAGTCACGGCAAAAGGGGGTTCATGTCACCCAGCAATAGAACAGAGGATTTTGAGAGATTTAGGCCCCTGTCACCCAGGCACAGCAGGGGTTTGTATACGCCAAAAATGGTAAAATGTCACCCGACAATTGAAAATAAGAATTTTTTTCAATTTAGGGCACTAGAATTGGCACTTATTTTGAATTAAAATGGCTCTAAAATAGTCCTTGAAAAGGCTAGAGGGATGTAAAAAGCAGTAAATGTGCTTAAGAGCATGGCAACTGCTCTGCAAACAAATGTGGATAGGGAAATGACTTAAAATAAAATAAAATAACTAAAAATTACAAATTATTAACCTGCAACTCAGAGAAGGAGGTGGATATGGAGTCGGAGGTTGAGGAGGCGGTGAATGTGGTGTTGTAGGTGGAGGCAGCAATGGAGGAGGAGGAGGTAGCCAACAATGTTTTTTTTTTTTTTTTTTTATTGGGGAAGGTAGCCCCCAAAATATTGGGACAAAAAAAAAAAGAATCATTGCACTTGACTTGAGTACAAGAATGTATGTTTGATGGTGGTATAAATGTCTATTCTGCACAAGGTACAGACAAGTCTTGTGGGATCCATGCCTGGTTCATTTTAATTAACGTGAGCTTGTCCACGTTGGCTGTGGACAGGCGGCTGCGTCTGTCTGTGATGACGCCTCCTGCCGTGCTAAATACACGTTCAGAGAATACACTGGCTGCAGGGCAGGCCAGCACCTCCAAGGCATACAGGGCAAGCTCTGGCCATGTGGAAAATTTGGAGATCCAGAAGTTGAATGGGGCAGAACCATCAGTCAGTACGTGTAGTCGCGTGCACTGGTACTGTTCCACCATGTTAGCTAAAAAACATCTAATAAGGGACACGGTCATGGTCGTGGTGGTGGTGTTGGTGGAGCCTCTGGTGCAGGGAGAGGACGTGGCCGTTCTGCCACAGATACACGTCCTACTGAACCTACTACCTCAGGTCCCAGTAGCCACCAGAATCTACAGCGATATTTGGTCGGGCCCAATGCCGTTCTAAGGATGGTAAGGCCTGAGCAAGTACAGGCGCTAGTCAATTGGGTGGCCGACAGTGGATTCAGCACGTTCACATTATCTCCCACCCAGTCTTCTGCAGAAAGCGCACAGATGGCGCCTAAATCCAAGCCCATCAGTCTGTCACATCACCCCCGTGCATATCGGGGAACCTGTCTGAGCCTCAAGTCATGCAGCAGTCTCTTATGCTGTTTGAAGACTCTACTGGCAGGGTTTCCCAAGGGTATCCACCTAGCCCTTCCCCAGGAGTGGAAGACATAGAATGCTCTGACGCTCTAACTGACGTTAGATATTTATTAATGATCTTGTAGAAGGCTTGAACAGTAAAATATCACTTTTTGCAGATGACACTAAACTGTGTAAAGTAATTAACTCTGAAGAGGACTGTATACTGCTATAGAGGGATCTGGATAGATTGGAGGCTTGGGCAGAGAAGTGGCAGATGAGGTTTAACACTGACAAATGTAAGGTTATGCACATGGGAAGGAATAATGCAAGTCACCCGTACATACTAAATGGTAAAACACTCGGTAACACTGACATGGAAAAGGACCTAGGAATTTTAGTGAATAGCAAACTAAGCTGTAGAAACCAGTGTCAGGCAGCTGCTACCAAGGCCAATAAGATAATGGGTTGTGATGAGAACATAGTCCTACCACTTTACACATCACTAGTCAGACCAGACATGGAGGACTGTGTACAGTCATGGGCTCCTGTGAACAAGGCAGACATAGCAGAGCTGGAGAGGGTCCAGAGGAGGGCAACTAAAGTAATAACTGGAATGGGAGGGCTATATTACCCTGAAAGATTATCAACATTAGGGTTATTCACTTTAGAAAAAAGACGACTGAGGGGAGATATAATAACTATGTATAAATATATCAGGGGGCAGTACAGAGATCACTCCCATCATCTATTTATCCCCAGAACTGTGACTGTCACTGGTTTCGTCACGAGGGGACATCCTCTGCGTCTGGTGGAAAGAAGGTTTGTACTCAAACATAGAAGAGGATTCTTTACGGTAAGAGCAGTGAGACTATGGTGATGGTGAGTACACTAAAAGAGTTCAAGAGGGGCCTGATTGGAGTCTGGAAGGATTTTTTTCCCACTTAAGTGGGGAAAATTGCCTTCTACCCAGGGGGGTAGCTATAGGCTCATGGGCCCTTGTGCAAGAGTTCAATTTGGGCCCCCCCTACCCTCCGACTGTGTCACCATGGCCCGCCGTAGGCACTGTCTGTGGCAGCATAGTGACTTCTGTGTTACAGGGGGGCTGTCCTCGCTGCCAAAGTATCTCCCCCTGCCACTTGATTGACAGGGACGAATATCTCGCCGTACCAGGACAATTGCATGCCTGCGCTGCTGCTCTGAGTAGTGGCGCATGTGCTCAGAGTCAGAGGCTCTGCTGGAACAGAGACTGTGCCTTCACTGCAACCCAGAAGTAGCAGCACATGTACTCTGCTCTTCTACCATTGTAGCAGCAATGCAGGAGGGAGATTTTCAGGTCCCCACAACATGTCCAGAGACTCCAGCCTCCAGCCCTATCAGTCAAGAGGCAGGGACAGATGAGATTCCTCATCTGCAGCAGCCTGCAGGGACAGTCACAGGCTGTGGGTCCAGTGGAAGCTATCCAAGGCATCACATAGAAGAACTGCATTTTGGCATTACATTTGCGTTAGTTGCTCATTGTAGATGTAGCAGAGCTGAGTTTGTCACTTGCCTAAGACTGAGGGGCGGTGGGGCAGTTTGTCACTTGCCTAAGGGGGGGCCTCCCACTGTGCACATTAATCCTGGATGATCAATCGCTGCTGGCCTGCTGCAGTCACATCTGATGAGACTGAGATTTCCTAAGGGGGTATTGACTGGTCTGGCAGTTTATCACGATGTCACCGGCGCTCTGGGTCAGCCACCAGGCGGGTCAGGGGACTCACTCAGGGACAGTCACTCACTGGACCGGACCAGGACCACAGTCGGACGGTCCAGTTTATCACGCCGCCAGAGCCGGGCTCACCTCAGTATATCAATCAACAGTGTCTCGCAGTTGTAGAGTCGCAGGACAGGAGTCACTACCTCGCAAGTTCGCTAACAATCCGGTGGTCAGCACACAGCTTCCTCTTCCTGAGACCTGAACTGAAGCCACTCCCCCTCCTCACTTCGCCTGCCCTGCACAGTGCACGTGACGCAGGGCTCGCCTCTCAGCCTCCGCTCTCCGCCCCCTATGATTTTAGTTATCAGCTGCAGGCCAGGCTGCCCACTTTACTGTGGCTCTCCTGGCTTGAGGGGGCCCCATGGGCCCCCCTGACTTAGGGGCCCGGTCACAATTGCGACCGCTGCGACCCCTATAGCTACGCCAGTGCTTCTACCTCACAGTTTTTTTTTTCCTTCCTCTAGATCAACTTGCAGGAATGAAGGCCGAACTAGATGGACAGATGTCTTTTTTCGGCCTTACAAACTATGTTACTATGTTACTATGTATGTTACTATAATTCTGCAGCATGGGGGCCCCGTGTGGCTTCTACACACTTTCAAAATAATCCTTTAGGAGCTTCTGTCGGGAGCAGCGGTTCATTTCTGAGATGTGCGTATAGTGCAGGAGGAATCCGAAGATCCTCTGCAGCACAGGATGTCCTCCTTCCCATTCATGATGACTGGGAACTCGTGATGTTTTCCCTGACAAAGAGGCCAGGGGCTGGTAGTTATGGTTTGAATCTTGATGAACTTTGCGACACTTCTGGGCTCCAAGCCATCTTGAAGCTTTGTCTTTTCATTGTCTGAGGCTACTAGAGGCCTGTTCATGCCAGGCAGGTTCCCCCAGAAGTATCTGGGTCGATAAACAGCCGTTACCGCACTTGCATCAATCTTGACAGGATTCGTCTCCAGGTGGAGAGAAATAGTTTTTTGGAATGCTTTCTCCATCGCAACCACGTTCTCGAATAACCAGAAGACTGGCCGATTCTCTCCTGTCTTAGGCAACACTTTATTCAGTAATCGTGGAAAGTCAAAAAACTGTTGTCCACTGCCCCCATAAAGGCCTTTCCGGTGTGGGTTAAACTCAGATAAGTCATTACAAGGACTGCCGCCAATTATCAAATCGAATTGTCCCCATTCTTCAATCTATTTCCTGGTTATATTCTGTATGTTGCCCACATACTGTATACAATCTGCCCTTTTTTAACATTGATTTTAAGCTGAATCACCCAGTGGCATGCAGCCGATTTCAGGCAGTAAAGGCTCCACCACCTCAGCCTAAGGGAGCTGTCTGTCCTTCCCATCATCTACCGGTCCTGATGCTCCTGCTGCTTGTCCTCCTACTCCTCGTCACTCATTCCGCCAGCAATCGATCACCGAAGCAATTGCCAAGAGACACCAGTATGCGTGCACTCATCCAACGGTGCAGAAGCTGAACGTGCTCCTGGCCAAGCTGCTGTTGCTGCAGACGCTTCCTTTCCAGGTGGTGGACTCTGCACCTTTCAGAGAACTGATGGCTTGTGTCGAGCCGAGGTGGAGAGTACCAAGCCGTCATTTCTTTGCCAAAAAGGCAGCACCAGCCCTACACACATATGTAGAACAGAAGGTGGGCCAGTCCTTGAGCCTGTCGGTGTCTGCCAAAGTGCACGGCAGCGCCAATGTGTGCACGGTCAGGGACAATACATGTCATTTATGGCCCACTGGGTGAATGTGGTACCTTCAGAGCCACACCAGCAACTTGGCCTGGTGACCCCACTTCCGGCTCCACGTTGTCACGCCGTTGGTCCTGCGACAATGTCCGCCTCTTCCTCCTCATCCTCCACCGTGTCCTCAGCTTCCCCGGCAGGGACAATTCACAGTGCCCCTCCAGCACACCACATGTGCAGGGCAAGGAGGTGTCACACTGTTCTGCACCTCGTTTGGTCCACAGACAGGATCCATTTTTTGGGGGTTATTGTTCTGACTGATCAAAGGAAGGGCAAAATAATCAGTGACATAAACACAAACTTACTGCTGACACCCTCTCCATTCTGTCAGGGGGCTCTACTTGTATAAGTGTTTAATAGAACAGGTTCTGTAGACATCTATGTGGAATCAGCTGATGACGGTGTAAAAGGAGTGCGCTTCTTCTTGGCGCTAACATCGACCTGTAAGGCTGAGCTCATACTTGAGTTATTTGGTCAGTTTTGGCCCCGTGACTGCCCAAATAAGTGAAGTGTGCAGTGATTCTAAGAGCGACGCCTGTCATCTGCATGTCATACAGACTCACAGTATTATTTCACTATCACAGCAGACTCCCTATGCGTGGTACTGCAAGGCACAGTGTTCTACACCACTATAAAAGCTCTCTGCAGCCAGGAAATAGCAGTGTTTTTTTTACGCGATTCACCGCAAATAAATTTGGATCGAACCGATTTTTTTCAAAAAATTTGGCGAACAGGCCGAATCAAATTTTTGAAATTTCATCTCTACTGGTTAGCAGTACTAGTAAGTAGTAGGAATAGTATAGTACGTAATAGTAGTAGTAGAAGTAAGTAGTAGTATTAGTAGTAGTAGTAGCAGCAGTAGAAGTAAGTAGTAGTATTAGAAGTAGTAGCAGTAATATAATAATAGAAGTGGTAATACTAACGTCCTTTACTACTCTCAGTCACCACATGAAGCATGCTCCTCCTGGCCGGCATGGTGGTTTTATTCTTCTCATTGTTGTTGTCACACTTTGCACTTGGAGACTTCATAACAATAATTAAAACCTGTGGAAAGAACTCTATGTCAAGACACACCTGATCATCGGCCGCCTGTCAGGCCCTATAAATTAGTGGATTCTTCTATAGATGAGATATGCTCCATTACTGGAAGCTTCATTTATCTGTACATCTATGGACGCAGTAAGATAAATGAGAAGACAGAAAATTGGAAAAAGAGCAGAAAATAGATAAATACCATTAATTAAACTGAATCAATTATCTTCTTTCACCTGAAGAAAATCTGTTTTTCATGTTTACCAACTGTACAGAGATTATGGGAGGAGACATGGTGTAAACTATCTTGATGAGTAGTAATCACTGCTACTGTTGAAGTTCAGTCCATGGAGTGATGTCCTGGACAGGGATGACCTCCTCGAGAACCGGCCACGTTAAATGAGCTTAATTTGTTTCTCTTGTTTTTGTGTAGAATGAAATTGTCCAAGTCCTTGTGCAGGTGCCTCTCAAATGTCTTTCTTTTTAGTCAGTTGTTTATTTCTATCAATGTCTTGGTTGGAAAGAACACAGAGGAAAAAGAAAAACAAATCATTTAAGAGAATTTCTTAGAAAAAAAAATACTGTGCCTCCTAATATTCAGTCACATATCAGTGGCAGTCTGTATACAGTTTAGTATATATGCTAATACAATATATATATTTTTTAAAGTACAATATTTTCAAATGGTTGCAATTTTGGGGAGAAAATTAATTTTACGGGAAATTTAGCTCTATTCCACTGCAGATTTGGAATGTGAATGAACTGGAGTATCACACACAACCTGTAGACGGTTGTGGAGCTCCTTTTGGAAGAAAGCCATGTTTTTCTAATTCTAGACAGTTCCTTTAATGGAAACATAGACAACTGTGGTCACTCAGCTTCATATTCTTTTTCTTAATTTTCTTTCTGGTTATGAAATGTAAAGACACTTCATTTATTGCCCTTAATTACCCTGACGCCGCTAAATACAAGACCTTTCACAATAATAATTTCAAAAGGAGCCCTGGGCAATTAGCGATGATTCAGTCAGATTAATCGGATATAATGTTCACCTTTTGAACTTTTAATTAATGTTTAGCAACAGTATCATTAGACAACAATATCATTATCTAGAAACAAAGTAGCACATCCCTCTCATTAATGTTTGATGGTCATTGACAAGCGTACGGGACGAGCCTTTCACATAGTAGACCAAATTTATGACATAGGAAAGGCAGCGAGGCCATTCCGGAGGACGCAACGAATGAACAATGAGCGGACACTAGAATGGGATAAGGAGAGATAAAAGAAGAATATGTTGAATGTTCTCGCAATCGTTGAGATGAATTCAATCAGGCTTCATTTATTGAGGATATACATCCTAGTTGTGCCGTAAAATATTTTTTTTTGTTGTCACGTCACGGTTGGCTGGAAACACTTGCATTTGCTAAAATGTGCACCGTTACATAGACAAAAAGATTGATACAAGTAAACAAGTCCAACCCATTATACCATATACAATAGTGTATAGAGGTAAGTGAAAAGTATAGATGACCGAATTTCTCAAAAATTCGATTCGGTCGGTTCACTAAATTTTCCAAAAATATTTGATTCGATCTGAATAAATTTGTGGCAAATCGCATTGAAAAACAGCTATTTCATGTCTGCAGAGAGCCTTTATGGTGCTGTAGAACACTGTGCCTTGCAGTAACACGCATAGGGAGTCAGCTGTGGTAGTGAAATAATACAGTGAGTCAATATGACACGCACAAGACAGGCGTCACTCTTAGAATCACTGGACGCTTCACTTATTTGGGCAGTTACGGGGCCAAAACTGACAAAATTACTCTAGTGTGAACTCAACCTTACACGTCGATGAGTGTGGAGGAGGCAGCAGCAGCATAAGAAGGACATAGAGTGACAAGGTGACATAGTGTTGAGGTAGTAGCAGCACCAGGAGACCACAGAGTGGCAAGGTGACAAAGTGTGGAGGTGGCAGCACCATCAGGAGACCACAGAGTGGCAAGGTGACATAGTATGGAGGGAGCAGCAGAATGAGGAGGCCACAGAGTGGCACAATGACAGAGTGTGGAGGTGGCAGCAGCAACAGCAGCATGAGGAGGCCATAGAGTGGCAAGGTGGCATAGTGTTGAGGTAGTAGCATCATCATGAGACCACAGAGTGGCAAGGCAACATAGTGTGGAGGTGTCAGCAGCATCAGGAGACCACAAAGTGGCAAGGTGACATAGTGTTGAGGTAGCAGCAGCATCAGGAGACTACAGAGTGGCAAGGTGACATAGTGTGGAGGTGGCAGCAGCAGCATGAGGAGGACATAGAGTGGCAATGTGACATAGTGTTGAGGTAGTAGCAACATCAGGAGACCACAGAGTGGCAAGGTGACATAGTGTTGAGGTAGCAGCTACATGAGGAGGCCACAGAGGGACAAGGTGACATAGTGTTGAGGTAGTAGCATCATCATAAGACAATAGAGTGGCAAGGTGACATAGTGACGAGGTATCAGCAGCATGAGGAGGCCACACAGTGACAAGGTGACATAGTGTTGAGGTAGTAGCATCATCATAAGACAACAGAGTGGCAAGGTGACATAGTGTGGAGTGGCAGCAGCATCAGGAGACCAGAAAGTGGCAAGATGACATTGTATTGAGGTAGCAGCAGCATCAGAAGACCACAGAGTGTCAAAGTGACACAGTGTTGAGGTAGCAGCAACATCAGGAGAACACATAGTGGCAAGGTGACATAGTTTGGAGGTGGCAGCAGCAGCATGAGGGGGCCAAAGAGTGACAAGGTGACATAGTGTTGAGGTAGCACCAGCATCACGAGACCACAGAGTGGCAAGGTTACATAGTGTGAAGGTAGCAGCAGCATGAGGAGGCCACAGAGTGGCACAATGAGAGAGTGTGTAGGTGGCAGCAGCAGCATGAGGAGGCCACAGAGTGGCAAGGTGACATAGTTTTGAGGTAGTAGCATCATCACGAAACCACAGAGCGGCAAGGTTACATACTGTGGAGGTAGCAGCACAAGGAGGCCAAAAGAGTTGCACAATGACAGAATGTGGAGGTGGCAGCAGCACGAGGAGGCCAAGAGAGTTGCAAGGTGACATAGTGTTGAGGTAGCAGCAGCACTAGGAGACCACATAGTGGCAAGGTGACATAGTGTGGAGGAGGTAGCAGCATCAGGAGACCACAGAAAGGCAAGGTGACATAGTGTTTAGGTAGCAGAAGCATCATGAGACCACAGAGTGGCAAGGTGACATAGTGTGGAGGTAGCAGCAGCATGAGGAGGCAACAGAGTGGCCGCAGCATCAGGAGACCACAGAGTGGCAAGGAAACATAGTGTGGAGGTGGCCGCATCAGGAAACCACAGAGTGGCAAGGTAAGATACTGTGGAGGTGGCAGCACCATCAGGAGACCACAGAGTGGCAAGGTGACATAGTGTGGAGATAACAACAGCATGAGGAGGCCACAAAGTGGCAGGGTGACATAGTATTGAGGTAGAACGCCAAAAAAGAGAGATAGGGCTCGCACTCAATAATATAATGAATATATAAATTTTTATTAGTGTCTCCATATGAGACAAATCGCAATAAAAACACATACAAAACAGTAGATGGTGAAAAATGAGCACACAGAATGACACGGAGCACAGCTAATATCTAAAGTGGCAAATGGAAACATCCACAGTGGGTATATAGAATATAGCACTAATGTGCATATGGGCCAAAAATAGAGTATCAGAAATACATATAATCAGGCAAGGCTATGGAAACTGAATAAAGGTATCACATGGAATGACAAGGATGTGCATATAAAGTGCATAGTGCAAATATCAAAGTACATGGATAGCGAAAGCTGGATAAATCATAATACAGCCATAGACAAAAATACCTGTGTAGTGCTCCTAGCAACCCCGACGTACGTTTCACGCAAGGCTTCTTCAGGGGGAGGTGTGACACACCTCCCCCTGAAGAAGCCTTGCGTGAAACGTACGTCGGGGTTGCTAGGAGCACTACACAGGTATTTTTGTCTATGGCTGTATTATGATTTATTCAGCTTTCGCTATCCATGTACTTTGATATTTGCACTATGCACTTTATATGCACATCCTTGTCATTCCATGTGATACCTTTATTCAGTTTCCATAGCCTTGCCTGATTATATGTATTTCTGATACTCTATTTTTGGCCCATATGCACATTAGTGCTATATTCTATATACCCACTGTGGATGTTTCCATTTGCCACTTTAGATATTAGCTGTGCTCCGTGTCATTCTGTGTGCTCATTTTTCACCATCTACTGTTTTGTATGTGTTTTTATTGCGATTTGTCTCATATGGAGACACTAATAAAAATTTATATATTCATTATATTATTGAGTGCGAGCCCTATCTCTCTTTTTTGGCGTTCTACCATACGTGCTGGCTCTGCACGGGTACTCACTTTTGTGAGTCATTTATTTTTGGTGTTTATAGTATTGAGGTAGTAGCATCATCACGAAAACCACAGAGTGGCAAGGTTACATAGTGTGGAGGTGGCAGCAGCATCAGGAGACCACCACAAAGTGGCAAGGTGACATAGTGTTGAGGTAGCAGCAGGATCAGGAGACCACAAAGTGGCAAGGTGACGTAGTGTGGAGGTGGCAGCAGGATTAGGAGACCACAGAGTGGCAAAGTGACATACTGTGGAGGTGGCAGCATCATCAGGAGACCGCAGAGTGGCAAGGTGACATAGTGTGGAGGAAGCAGCAGCATAAGGAGGCCACAGAGTTGCACAATGACAGAGTGTGGAGGTGGCAGCATGAGGAGGCCACAGAGTGGCAAGGTTACATAGTGTGGAGGTGGCAGCAGCATCAGGAGACCACCACAGAGTGGTAAGGTGACATAGTGTTGAGGTAGCAGCAGCATCAGGAGACCACTGAGTGACAAGGTGACATAGTGTGAAACTGGAGGCAGCAGCATGAGGAGTGGCACAATGCACAGAGTGGCACAATGACACAGTATGGAGGTGGCAGAAACAGTATGAGGAGGCCACAAAGTGGCAAAGTGACAGAGTGTGGAGGTGGCAGCAGCAGCAGCATGAGGAGGACATAGAGTGGAAAGGTGACTTAGTGTTTAGGTAGTAGCAGCATCAGGAGACCACAAAGTGGCAAGGTGACGAAGTGTGGAGGTGGCAGCAACAGCATGAGGAGGCCACAGAGTGGCAAGGTGACATAGTATTGAGGTAGTAGCATCATCACGAAACCACAGGGTGACAAGGATACATAGTGTGGAGGTGGCAGCAGCATCAGGAGACCACCACAGAGTGGCAAGGTGACATTGTGTGGAGGTAGCAGCAGCAGCACGAAGAGGCCAAGGGAGTTGCACAATGACAGAGTGTGAAGGTGGCAGCAGCATGAGGAGGCCAAGAGAGTTGCAAGGTGACATAGTGTTGAGGTAGCAGCAGCACCAGGAGACCACAGAGTAGCAAGTTGACATAGTGTTAAGGTAGCAGCAGCATCAGGAGTCCACATAGTAGCAAGGTGACATAGTGTGGAGGTGGCAGCAGCATCAGGAGAGAATAGAGTGTCAAGGTGACATAGTGTTGAGGTAGCAGAAGCTTCAGGAGACCGCAGAGTGGCAAGGTGACATAGTGTGGAGCTGGATGCAGCAGCAGCATGAGGAGCCCAAAGAGTGGTACAATGACAGAGTGTGGAGGTGGCAGCAGCAGTATGAGGAGGTCACAAAGTGGCACAATGAGAGAGTGTGGAGGTGGCAGCAGCAGCATGAGGAGGCCATAGAGTGGCAAGGTGACATAGTGTGTAGGTGGCAGCACCATCAGGAGACCACATAGTGTCAAGATGACATAGTGTGGAGGTGGAAGCAGCATCAGGAGACCACAGAGTGTCAACGTGTTATAGTGTGGAGGTGGCAGCAGTATCAGGAGGCCAGAGTGTGGAGGTGGCAGCAGCAGCATGAGGAGGCCACATAGTGGCACAATGACAGAGTGTGGAGGTTGCAGCAGCATCAGGAGACCACAAAGTGGCAAGGTAACGAAGTCTGGAGATGCCAGCAGGATCAGGAGACCATAGAGTGGCCAGGTGACATAGTGTGTAGGTGGCAGCACCATCAGGAGACCACATAGTGTATAGATGATATAATGTGGAGGTGGAAGCAGCATCAGGAGACCACAGAGTGGCAAGGTGTTACAGTGTGGAGGTGGCAGCAGTATCAGGAGACCACAGAGTGGCAAGGTGACATACTGTGGAGGTGGCAGCAGCATCAGGAGACCACAGAGTGGCAAGGTGACATAATGTGGAGGTAGCAGCAGCATGAGGAGGCCACAAAATGGCACAATGACGGAGTGTGGAGGTGGCAGCAGCAGCATGAGGAGGCCACATAGTGGCAAGGTGACATAGTGTTGAGGTAGCAGCAGAATTAGAAGACCACAGAGTGGCAAGGTGCAATATTGTGGGGCTGGAAGCAGAAGCAGCATGAGGAGGCCACAGAGTGGCACAATGACAGAGTGTGGAGGTGGCAGCAGCAGCATGAGGAGGCCACAGAGAGGCAAGGTGACATAGTGTTGAGGTAGCTTCAAGATCAGGAGACCACAGAGTGGCAAGGTGACATAGTGTGGAGGTAGCAGCAGCATAAGTAGGCCACAGAGTTGCACAATGACAGAGTGTGGAGATGGCAGAAGCAGCATGAGGAGGTCATAGAGTGGCAAGGTGACTTAATATTGAGGTAGTAGCATCATCACGAGACCACAGAGTGTCAACGTGACATAGTGTGGATGTGACATCAGCATCAGAAGACCACAGAGTGGCAAGATGACATAGTATTGAGGTAGCAGCAGCATCAGGAGGCCACAGAGTAGCTAGGTGACATAGTGTGAAGCTGACAGCAGCATCATGAGGAGGTCACAGAGTGGCACAATGACAGAGTGTGGAGAATGCAGCAGCAGCACGAGGAGGCCAGGACAGTGGCAAGGTGACATAGTGTTGAGGTAGAAGCAGCATCAGGAGACCACACAGTGGCAAGGTGACATATTGTGGAGGTGGCAGCACCATCAGGAGACCACAGAGTCGCAAGGTGACATATTGTGGAGGTGGCAGCAGCATCCGGAGACCACAGAGTGGCAAGGTGACATAGTGTGGAGGTAGCAGCAGCATGAGGAGGCCACAGAGTGGCACAATGACAAAATGTGGAGGTGGCAGCAGCAGCATGAGCAGGCCACAGAGTGGAAAGGTGACCTAGTGCTGAGGTAGCATCATCATCAAGAGACCACATAGTGGCAAGGTGACATAGTTTGGACTGGAGATGGCAGCAGCATCAGAAGAACACAGAGTGGCAAGGTGACATAGTGTGGAGGTGGTAGCAGCATCAGGGGACCACAGAGTGGCAAGGTGACATAGTGAGGAGGTGGCAGCAGCATCAGGAGACCACAGAGTGACCTGGTGACAGACTTGGGAAGTGGCACTAACAGTGCTCGCTGACGATGGTGGGTGTAGGAAGGAGCATTTAGCATCAGATGTGTGGCATCAGGCGGGTGGCAGCTTTAGAATAGTAGCTGAGGCAGGTAGCCAGAAGAAACCGGTCTCTTTTGTCAAGGTTTGGGTGAGGCTGCATGGATGGGTGGAAATCCTGGCTGATCCACGCCTGATTCATCTTGACAAAGGTCAGTCTTTCCACATTTTGGGTGGACAGGCAAGTTCTTCTTGGGGTAACTATGGCCCCTGCCGCACTAAACACCCCCTCTGATGCCACATTACTGGCTGGGCAAGACAGATTTTCCAGGGCAAACTGCAGTTGCCAGTTGCTGCAACAAATCCAGTTTGGCTGCCCAGTAGTCCAGCGGATCTTCAATATGGAATGACAGGGTGCTGTCCAAGTATGCCACCACCTGCTGGTTCAAGTCCTGCTACAGGTCTAGCTGCTGGTGAGTAGTTTCTTCACTATGTGGGTGAGGAAAGCTGCTCATCAGTGACTTTAGACTTAGGCTGCTGCTGATAGAGCTGGTACTACTCCATCTACCCCCCCCCCCTTCCCCGGCAGCTATGGCTGTAGAACGTGAGCTCAGAGGGTTCCCCCGGTCAGACCTGTGAAAGGATGGACGATGGTGGAGATAGGCAGCGGCCAACTGACTACATAGGATGTCTCTATAGTAGTTCAGTTTGTTCTCCATCTCAGCGGGTGTAAAAAAGGCCCCCATTCTGGACTGGTAGCGAGGGTCTAACATGGTGGAGAGCCAGTAGTGAGCATGCATCGGGCCATTTTTGCAAGTGACTCGGAGGGACTCTCTGCCTCCATCTCCACTGCATACTGCCCTGGTGTGTCTGGGTCATCTGCCTCATCTTCCTCATCTCCCTCTTTCTCATCCGGCTACTCTTGCTCCTCCTCTCGTGTCACCTGTGTAGAAAAACCACCCATTTCGCTACACATTGCTTATGCTCCAATATCCTCCTCCTCCAGTTCAGCCCCCACAGGGCTTATGTGGCCGTGAGAAGTAGGAGCCATGTCTCTCCAGTCCCCTGACCAGCTAGATTTACCAGCATCATTTCCAGGATATGAATCAGTGGAATGACGTTGTTCATCCGATAGTCCTGGCGACTGACAAATAAAGTGGCCTCCTCAAAGGGCACGTGCAAACGGCAGGTGTCACTGGCTATCATCGAAGTTACACAGGGAAGTACCTCTGTCCGCCTCTATCATCAAGAAAATGTTTATGACCTTTCTCTGTACAGTCGGTCCAACATATGGGGGGTGGAATTCTAAAGGGTGGAAACGTTGCATATCTGCCTATGTTGGGGGACGCCGTTCTGTCGCTGTAGCTCAAGAAGGGTGTGCTTGGCGGTGTACGAGTGGCTGAAGTGCATGCAAAGTTTCCTGGCCATTTTTAGGATGTCTTCCAGATTGGTGGAAGACTTCAGGAAACGCTTGACAACTAAATTGAACACGTGCGCCATGCAAGGCGCATGGCTCAGCCCTCCTTGACGCAGCGCCGTCACCATGTTCTTTTCGTTGTCGGTCACCATGGTTCCGATTATGAGTTGTCGAGGAGAAAGCCAGGATTCAATTTCTTGATGGCTTGGGAGTCTCCACCTCGGCTCGGCACAAGCTATCAGTTCTCTGAAAGGTGCAGAGTCCACCACTTTGAAATGAGGGACTGCAGCACCAGCCTCTGCGCCGTTGGATGAGTGCACGCATACTGTTGTCTCTTGGCAATCACTTTGTTGATCGATTGCTGACGGAATGACTGACTAGGAGGAGAAGGAGCAGGAGCATCAGGACCGGCAGATGATGGGAAGGACAGACAGGTCCCTTCGGCTGAGGTGGTGGAGCCTTGACTGCCTGAAATTGGCTGCGTGCCACTGGGTGATGCAGCGGTTGCTGCGGCAGGCTGGACCATCACATCGGAGCCACTGCTCTCCCAGGCCACTGAATGGTGACGCTGCATATGTTGACGCAGGGCCGTGGTGCCAACACTGGCACCCTGGCTACGCTTTACCTTCTGCCCACAGATTCGACAAATGGCCATGTTCACCTCCCCCGGTGGCTTAATAAAAACACTGCCGAATAGGTGATTTTACCCCCAACACTCCGCAGTGACTGACTGCTACAGCCACTGCTTTCGTGAACCCCTGCATCACTACTTTCCTGGGCCGGTAGGTACCTGCGAAGCAGGTGGTCTACCCCGGGCACATTTGGTTCCCGACCTCCCACTGCTGCCACCCTGCTGACTGCCGGCCACGCTACCGACTTGCTGGCTCCGCCGCTGCCTCACACGCAAGCTGTCACCCTATTCTCCCGATGATAATGAAGCTCCTTCGTCACCCAGCTCCCAATTGCGATCGGCTACATCATCATTGAGTACTGTCTGCACGTCACTGATGTCCTCCTCAACGGTCTCTGAACCAGGAGCCTGACCGTTTGCAACACCAGCTCCCACGCCATGCTCCTCATCTCTACTTGCCCGTCTACCAGAGGAAGCAGCGGATATCTCATCTGGATCTTGGCTAGGCAGTAGCTGCTGACTTTACTCTTGTAGCTTATCCTCGTTGTATAGTGGAGCTGAGCCCCAGCATATAGTACTTCTCTGGCTGAGGGAAGAGAAAAGGACAGAAGCAGGTTGAGGACAGGTGAGGGCACAGGGCCTGACCCACCAACTCTTGGCCTGGGGTGTTTGATGTCACTTGAGACGAAGTCGAAGATCGAGTCAACCATTCAAGAACCGCTGGGTTGCTGATCAAGACACGACTGCTAGGTGACACTAGTAGCTCAGGCCTCCCAAAGTGACCCCTACTGCCATGCTCCCTTACTCTGCTGCGACCTGTGCCTGCGCCAGAAACATTTAGGCCTCTGCCCCTCCTTTGTGCAGGGCCTGGCACTTCTCTGTCTGACATCCTGTAAGATCAACGAAGTAAATAAAAAGTAAATTAATACATGTCAAAAAGGGCCGAAATTTTCTCACTTCACCACACAACAGCTAATAAGCCCCTTTTTCCCACTACTAATACACGCCAAAAAAAGGCTTTAGAATATATAACTGCAGCCGTGAAAGGCAAATAATAGTTTTTTTTGCCACTAATACACACCAAAAAGGGCTGTCATTTTCTCACTTCAGCACACAACGGCTAATAAGCTCTTTTTCTTTTTTTCCTACTAATACACCACAAAAAAAACACTTGTATTAGTTAGCACAAACTTATTCCAGCTCACCTCCCTGGTCTGGGATGCAGTCCCGATTCCAGAAGCCTCCGGATTCACATAGAGGTCCTCTAAAAACTTCTTCTTTATTCAGAAATAATCTTTAGAGCAGTCACATCCACCCAGTGTACAATGACAGTTGACGCGTTTCGGAACTAAGTCCTTAGTCGTAACAACGTAACATAATAAAGCACAGAAATTTATACATATCTCAAAAACCTCCTCCCCAAATTTCGGGGAGGGGAAATGACGTTACTGGTTGCTTCATTAGGCTAACACCCTTCACCTAATAAAAAAACTGTGTTTCACACTGTGCCGTAGCCCGTAGCCTCTTAACCCTTGATGATCCGTAGTAGCTTTGCTGAGATCCGCATAAGGGAAGAGAACGTCAGAAACCGCACAGTGTGAACAACATAATGTGATATATACTAAACAATACACAGAGTGATAAATACCGGCCTTCTTTTTCTGCTATAGCATTCTATAGTAAATATATATAACTGTATTAAAAGGATCCTAGTGATAAATACACAGAGAGTGCATGAAGATGAAAACATGGAAAACATGCATATACATATAAAGTGCAATTGTGTTGTCAGATTGAGGTAGTTATTGATAGATATACATTAGCTCCCTTTTTAAATTTTAAACCAAAAGGGACCCTGCTATTCAATCTATAGATCCAGAATGCCTCCTGCAGGAGGAGTTTTTTCCGATGGTCCCCTACTCTTTGGGGGACAGAGACCCTCTCAATTCCATAGGCAGTAAAGCTGCTAACTTTCGGGGCATGTGTCTGCACAAAATGTCTTGCTGCATTTGAAATACCCAATGCATTGGGATTGCTGATGTAATTCAAATGCTCCAAGAGTCTACTTTTGAGTTTGCGCATGGTACTGCCTATATATATTAGGTCGCACTCTGTGCAACGGATGATGTATACAACTCCCGCAGAATTACAATCAATGTAATTTTTAACTGGAAAGCTGCACGAGTGGTCTGAAGAATCGAAGGATTGCATAGGGGTCACGTAATTACAACATTTACATGGATTACTTCCACATCTTGTGAACCCTCTATACCTTAGCCAGCTGCATCCCCCGCCCCTACGTTTGAATGGAGTACTGGATGTGAACAGAGACGGAGACAGTGAGTTGGACAGGGTAGGGGCCCTCCTTGACACTATTTTGCAGCCCAGTTTTAATGCTTTGTATAAAATTGTATCATCGTATAGGATTGGGAGGCACCCTTTAACAATAGAGCAGATTTTATTAAATTCCTTGCTGTAGGTTATAGATAGGATTGGAGTATTACTCCGTCTCCCGTCGCTGTGTCCGCTCCCATCCAGCACTCGTTTCACGTCACCAAGTTTGTTTGTTTTTGGACCCAAAAAGCATGCTGTATCTATTTTTCTGGGACGCTATGTTTCTGCCTCTTTGTAACATCCAATCTGGGTAGTTCCTAGCTTTTAACCTCTTATCTACTGCTCTTAATTCTTCCTCTAAATACACACGTAAGCTGCAATTCCTTGCAGCCCGTATGAACTCCCCCACAGGGAGCACCCTAATTACATGCACGGGGTGGTGACTTTTTGCATTAAGTATGAAGTTGCCTGCTATATTTTTCCTATAGGTACGTGTGTGCACTATCTCACCAGGACAACCGTGGAATGTCAAATCCAAGAAATTGATCCTAGATTCATTGACTATGCATGTAAAACATAAATTGTACTCATTGTTATTAAGATAGGCCTGGAGGTCTGGGACGGCAGACACATCGCCCGCCCATAGTATGAGCAGGTCATCGATGTATCTGCCGTACCAGACCAAACCAGGGCCATAAGAATTATCCACACTATAAATGTATCTTTCCTCCCAATATGCCATAGTCAAATTGGTTAGGGAGGGCGAGAATTTGGCCCCCATTGACACCCCACGTGTCTGGAGATAGTTGTAACGGACAGTTTCAGAAGACAAGGGGTTAAGAAAGATCCGTTTAGGCGATATGCCCCTTTTTGAGAGACAGGCACAGCTACTGCAGAACACCAAACTCCCGAACTGGATACAAAATAGCACTCCAAACTGGAACCTCACGAATGGCTGCTAGCAGACGAACAGGAAAGGCATACAATCAGCTTACACTCCTGGCAATCAGTCTCTAACAGCATACAGTGGATCCCCCCAATAACGAGACAAGGCTCCGTGTTGAGGGTCAAGCAGTGGTCTGAGGTGCTGGCACACCCAGCCTGGTTTTTATTACAGTTGTTGCAAATACAGGTCCGCCCACAGGGAGGTATAAAACAACCAATCAGTATATTACAACACATACAATGTAAGTACAGCAACCAATCGTTCACGCCCCCAGAGGACCAGAAGGGAAACTGCGACACAGGACAGATACAACATATCCCCACAATGCATCATGGTTTCCTCCTCTCTGCCCTAGAGACACCCGAGGAGCAATCCAATTATCTCTCAGCCCAAAGGGAAATCACCAATACACATGTGGAGACAACAGGACAGGCATCACCATTTTAAACACACAATGGGACAATGGGACAATAGAAACACACCCAGCATTTTCCTCCCAAGCTGACAAGTTACACTTATTATAAATTGTTACAACTTTGTGAGTTTACATTGTCCATACATATAACTTACATCAATTTAAACAGTATAACTTGGGGACAAACCTATCCAAAATTCACTTGAATAGGTTCAGGGGTTTAAAAGTTAGTATGGGCCATAATCCTGAGGCAAGAGGCTTTTAAACAGGCCTCTCCAAAACCCAGTGGTGAGGTTGGTTTCGCCACACATCTCCCCCCCCCCAGGGAAGACTAACCAGATACCTGACCTCATGCCGGTCGGTACCTGAGTAAGTCTGGCAGGCCACCCACAACCAAATACTGGACCTGTTGAATTTAGTAGCCTGTTTCTGTCCAGTGAATCCACCAAGGTTATATTGGTAGCTGGTACTCCCGGTCTCTGAGTTGCTCCCTGGCTTGGAGTGAAGGTTGCTTCGTGGGCAGGGATCAGCGGGAATCTGCCCTGGTACCAGCGCTACCATGTAAGAAGCCTGGTTGGAGCCTGGTTGTTGGAGGGGGAGACCGACTGTCTCCCCTTTGGATACCCAGCTTTGCTGCTGGAGGGGGAGACCGACTGTCCCTACCCCCTGTGCTGTAAGTACAGAGACAACGGTCCCATCTGCACTGTTGTGGGGCTTACTGTCTCCCCCTGGTGCGTTAAGCTGCCGCTGGGGAGAGGGGGTAACGAGCTCCTCTCCCATACACACTTCCAGCCGCTGGGGAGGGCGACCGACCGTCTCCGCTCCCAATACAGGGTCCTGCTGCTGGGGAAAGGAGACTGGGCTCTCTATTCCCTGCTGGACACTCTGCCGCTGGGGGACAGGACCGACTGTCTCTGCCCCCTGTAACTCCGCCTGCCGCTGGGGAATGGAGACTGGGCTCCCAATTCCCAATAAATCACACAGCCGCTGGGGAATGGAGACTGGGCTCCCAATTCCCAATAAATCACACGGCCGCTGGGGAATGGAGACTGGGCTCCCAATTCCCAAAAAATCATGCTGCTGCTGGGGGGGAGGAACAACTACCTCTGCCCCCTGTAACTCAGCCTGCCGCTGGGGAGGGAGGACGCTGCTCTCTTCTCCCTGCATTTCTCACTGCCTTCACGGCATATCACTCTGCTGCTGGGGGGCAGGAACAACTACCTCTGCCCCCTGTAACTCAGCCTGCCGCTGGGGAGGGAGGACGCTGCTCTCCTCTCCCTGCATTTCACACTGCCTTCCCGGCATATCACTCTGCTGCTGGGGGGCAGGAACTACTACCTCTTCCCCCTGTAACTCAGCCTGCCGCTGGGGAGGGAGGACGCTGCTCTCCTCTCCCTGCACTTCACACTGCCTCTGGGGAATGGAGACTGGGCTCCCAATTCCCTGCAATTCACACTGCCGCTGGGGAATGGAGACTGGGCTCCCAATTCCCTGCAATTCACACTGCCGCTGGGGAATGGAGACTGGGCTCCCAATTCCCTGCTGGACACTCTGCCGCTGGGGAGAGGAGACTGAGCTCCCTTTGTCCCGCAACTGTAACTTCCGGTGGAGGTCCACCCAACGTGGCAGCTGACCGTCACCTTCTGCCCGGTATAGTAGGGTCTTGAACACTAGACTCCTCACGAACTTCACGGATTTCTCAGCTGGATTGGGTCCGAAGAAGTTCAGCCGCAACCACATCATACGGTAAAATTCCTCAACAGAGTATCTGTACTCCACTGCTGGTTCCATCCTGGTGCTTTTAGGGTCGCTGTACTGAGACATGCGTTGCCCTTAAGTTGTAAAATCAAAAGAAATGGTGTCTCCTGTAGCTGTCCTTCTGGCTGTAGGAACGATCCCGCTGCTTGCCACCAATGTAACGGACCGTTTCAGCAGACAAGTGGTTAAGATCCGTTTAGGCGATATGCCCCTTTTTGAGAGACAGGCACAGCTACTGCAGAACACCAAACTCCCGAACTGGATACAAAATAGCACTCCAAACTGGAACCTCACGAATGGCTGCTAGCAGACGAACAGGAAAGGCATACAATCAGCTTACACTCCTGGCAATCAGTCTCTAACAGCATACAGTGGATCCCCCCAATAACGAGACAAGGCTCCGTGTTGAGGGTCAAGCAGTGGTCTGAGGTGCTGGCACACCCAGCCTGGTTTTATTACAGTTGTTGCAAATACAGGTCCGCCCACAGGGAGGTATAAAACAACCAATCAGTATATTACAACACATACAATGTAAGTACAGCAACCAATCGTTCACGCCCCCAGAGGACCAGAAGGGAGACTGCGACACAGGACAGATACAACATATCCCCACAATGCATCATGGTTTCCTCCTCTCTGCCCTAGAGACACCCGAGGAGCAATCCAATTATCTCTCAGGACAAAGGGAAATCACCAATACACATGTGGAGACAACAGGACAGATATCACCATTTTAAACACACAATGGGACAATAGAAACACACCCAGCATATTCCTCCCAAGCTGACAAGTTACACTTATTATAAATTGTTACAACTTTGTGAGTTTACATTGTCCATACATAAAACTTACATCAATTTAAACAGTATAACTTGGGGACAAATCTATCCAAAATTCACTTGAATAGGTTCAGGGGTTTAAAAGTTAGTATGGGCCATAATCCTGAGGCAAGAGGCTTTTAAACAGGCCTCTCCAAAACCCAGTGGCGAGGTTGGTTTCGCCACAATAGTGCACCCCATCGAACCTGAAATAATTGTGTGTGAGTAGAAAAGCAGCTATCTCACATGCATAATCAATGAAATCATTATCATACCCCGTGTACCTATGGAGGTGATATTCCATAGCTAGTAGGGCGACCCTGTGGGGGATTGAAGGATGCAATGCAACTTCATCTGCAGTAATCCCTTTGAAATTAGCTTCCCATTTCAAATTGTACATTGCCCTTAGGACATCGGCTGTATCCTTAAGGAAACCTGGTGTACGTCTGACCAATGGCTGAAGAATATTATCCAGCCAATTGCCCAGACGTTTAGTTAAGGATCCGATGCCTGCCACTATGGGACGCAAGGGGGGGGGGGGTGGACCTCCTTATGTATCTTGGGCAAGGCATGTATTATTGGAGTCACTGGTGCATCCACGCAAAGAAACCTATATTCCATCTCATCAAACAGACCATTGTCCCGACCCTTTTGAATCAGCAGCATGTATTTGAGATTGAACTCTGCCAAAGGGTCCCTTGTCAATTTCCTATACGTGGATGCATCAGATAACATTTCCAACATTTGCGACTGATAAACCGCACTGTCCAAGATTACCACAGCCCCCCCTTTGTCAGCCATTTTTATTACTATATCGTCCCGCTCCTGGAGATCCATGAGGGCCTGTGTCTGAGAACGGGTTAGATTATTACTGCTCTCGATCCCCTTACTCTCCTGATGTAGTTCTCTCAGTTCTTTTTCCAGTACCTCTTGGAAAGTGTCCATACTAGAGGTACGTGACATTACTGGATAAAACCGTGGATTACGTGTTTGCAATTTTTTCCCAGTTTTGGCTACCTCCATGATTCCTTGCTCCTGCTGCAGCCCCGCAAGACTGCACAGTGATACTTGTTCTTTGTATAGTAAATACTTGTATATATTTTCCTCCTGGAAACCTGTGTCAGTCGGCGGGGGGTCAGCAGCAGCAGGGATATCATGGAAGTGCCTAGATACTGTTAAATTACGCACAAACTTGATATCCAATATAGTGTTGAAAACATCAAAATGCACAGACGGCGCAAAATTCAGGCTACACCGCTGGTCCCCGACGAGAGTTATTTTCCTCATTTACTTCAGAAGTGAATTTAATTTCCTGCGGACTTTCACCACCTGGTGTACTCACCTGATTTTATCATGGCGTTCTCTGCTACACCAGACCGTCAGTCCAAAGCGGCCTCGGTATTTTCAACGGAGGATCCAACCATCACCAAAGACGTGGATTTAAAAAATCAAATGTTCAATCTGGAACGACTCCTATCCCAGGAGACACGTACTTGGTGGGATTGTACCACTCTGACTAAATACACAGAGAAAAGTATGATTCCTCGAGGCCTGAGGATCAAAAAGATCCCAACTACCATCTTCTCAGAGGACTTTGTTATAAAATGGAATGACATCTTGTCTGAATGCTCATTTAAACTGATGGAACTAATTATTATGCATGAAAAAGACAAGCTTTCGAGTCTACAATTGGACATACAAACCTGCAAAGCATCTCTGACGGTTTATAATACAAATGTGGATTTCACAATGCTAGAGGAAAAGATGAAAGCTTCAATTAACGAATTGGAGGATACCATCATGCAATACAAACACACTAAATTCCAACGTGACCTCCATGATTACATGAATGACCAGGTTTATGAATGGGGAAGACGAGATAATCTGCATTCCACACCAAAATCCATTTTGAAAAACCGTAAAAAGGGTAGAATACCCAAAAGGCCATCTAGAGTAAGTTTTTCCTCGGAATTCGACGTAATGGACTGCTCCACTGTATCTGGGGTAACGGGAATGGAGTCCTGTACACCCTCCTCCCCCACATCATCCCAGAATGAAATTAATAAGCCATCCTATTACAGGAAATATAAAGCCAATAAGGAGAGAAAGAATGTGGAAGGGGTTTCAAAAAACGAACATCAAGAGCAGGAAGGAAACATCAAGCAACAGCATCCCAGATCCACCCGACTACAGACAAGACACAAGTAGAACATGACTTTTTGAATGTGTTGAATTTATCTAATACAGTGCTGAGCAGGGAACAAGAGTCTGTTTTATCACTGGGACTGAATTTTGCGCCGTCTGTGCATTTTGATGTTTTCAACACTATATTGGATATCAACAAGTTTGTGCGTAATTTAACAGTATCTAGGCACTTCCATGATATCCCTGCTGCTGCTGACCCCCCGCCGACTGACACAGGTTTCCAGGAGGAAAATATATACAAGTATTTACTATATAAAGAACAAGTATCACTGTGCAGTCTTGCGGGGCTGCAGCAGGAGCAAGGAATCATGGAGGTAGCCAAAACTGGGAAAAAATTGCAAACACGTAATCCACGGTTTTATCCAGTAATGTCACGTACCTCTAGTATGGACATATTCCAAGAGGTACTGGAAAAAGAACTGAGAGAACTACATCAGGAGAGTAAGGGGATCGAGAGCAGTAATAATCTAACCCGTTCTCAGACACAGGCCCTCATGGATCTCCAGGAGCGGGACGATATAGTAATAAAAATGGCCGACAAAGGGGGGGGGGGCTGTGGTAATCTTGGATAGTGCGGTTTATCAGTCGCAAATGTTGGAAATGTTATCTGATGCATCCACGTATAGGAAATTGACAAGGGACCCTTTGGCAGAGTTCAATCTCAAATACATGCTGCTGATTCAAAAGGGTCGGGACAATGGTCTGTTTGATGAGATGGAATATAGGTTTCTTTGCGTTGATGCACCAGTGACTTCAATAATACATGCCTTGCCCAAGATACATAAGGAGGTCCACTCCCCCCCCCCCCCCCCTTGCGTCCCATAGTGGCGGGCATTGGATCCTTAACTGAACGTCTGGGCAATTGGCTGGATAATATTCTTCAGCCATTGGTCAGACGTACACCAGGTTTCCTTAAGGATACAGCCGATGTCCTAAGGACCATGTACAATTTGAAATGGGAAGCTAATTTCAAATGGATTACTGCAGATGTAGTTGCATTGTATCCTTCCATCCCCCACAGGGTCGCCCTATTAGCTATGGAATATCACCTCCATAGGTACACAGGGTATGATGATGATTTCATTGATTATGCATGTGAGATAGCTTCTTTTCTACTCACACACAATTATTTCATGTTCGATGGGGTGCACTATCTCCAGACACGTGGGGTGTCAATGGGGGCCAAATTCTTGCCCTCCCTAACCAATTTGACTATGGCATATTGGGAGGAAAGATACATTTATAGTGTGGATAATTCTTATGGCCCTGGTTTGGTCTGGTACGGGAGATACATCGATGACCTGCTCATGATATGGGCGGGCAATGTGTCTGCCGTCCCAGACCTCCAGGCCTATCTTAATAACAATGAGTACAATTTATGTTTTACATGCATAGTCAATGAATCTAGGATCAATTTCTTGGATTTGACATTCCACGGTTGTCCTGGTGAGATAGTGCACACACGTACCTATAGGAAAAATATAGCAGGCAACTCAATACTTAATGCAAAAAGTCACCACCCCGTGCATGTAATTAGGGTGCTCCCTGTGGGGGAGTACATACGGGCTGCAAGGAATTGCAGCTTACGTGTGTATATAGAGGAAGAATTCAGAGCAGTAGATAAGAGGTTAAAAGCTAGGAACTACCCAGATTGGATGTTACAAAGAGGCAGAAACATAGCGTCCCAGAAAAATAGATACAGCATGCTTTTTGGGTCCAAAAAAAACCAAACTTGGTGACGTGAAACGAGTGCTGGATGGGAGCTGACACCGCGACGGAAGACGGAGTAATACTCCAATCCTATCTATAACCTACAGCAAGGAATTTAATAAAATCTGCTCTATTGTTAAAGGGTGCCTCTCATTCCTATACGATGATACGATTTTATAAAAAGCATTAAAACTGGGCTGAAAAATAGTGTCAAGGAGGGCCCCTACCCTGTCCAACTCACTGTCTCCGTCTCTGTTCACATCCAGTACTCCATTCAAACGTAGGGGCGGGGGATGCAGCTGGCTAAGGTATAGAGGGTTCACAAGATGTGGAAGTAATCCATGTAAATGTTGTAATTACGTGACCCCTATGCAATCCTTCGATTCTTCAGACCACTCGTGCAGCTTTCCAGTTAAAAATTACATTGATTGTAATTCTGCGGGAGTTGTATACATCATCTGTTGCACAGAGTGCGACCTAATATATATAGGCAGTACCATGCGCAAACTCAAAAGTAGACTCTTGGAGCATTTGAATTACATCAGCAATCCCAATGCATTGGGTATTTCAAATGCAGCAAGACATTTTGTGCAGACACATGCCCGGAAAGTTAGCAGCTTTACTGCCTATGGAATTGAGAGGGTCTCTGCCCCCCAAAAAGTAGGGGACCATCGGAAAAAACTCCTCCTGCAGGAGGCATTCTGGATCTATAGATTGAATAGCAGGGTCCCTTTTGGTTTAAAATTTAAAAAGAGAGATAATGTATATCTATCAATAACTACCTCAATCTGACAACACAATTGCACTTTATATGTATATGCATGTTTTCCATGTTTTCATCCTCATGCACTCTCTGTGTATTTATCACTAGGATCCTTTTAATACAGTTATATATATTTACTATAGAATGCTATAGCAGAAAAAGAAGGCCGGTATTTGTCACTTTGTGTATTGTTTAGTATATATCACATTATGTTGTTCACACTGTGCGGTTTCTGACGTTCTCTTCCCTTATGCGGATCTCAGCAAAGCTACTACGGATCATCAAGGGTTAAGAGGCTACGGGCTACGGCACAGTGTGAAACACAGTTTTTTTTTTTTATTAAGTGAAGGGTGTTAGCCTAATGAAGCAACCAGTAACGTCATTTCCCCTCCCCGAAATTTGGGGAGGAGGTTTTTGAGATATGTATAAATTTCTGTGCTTCATTATGTTACATTGTTACGACTAAGGACTTAGCTCCAAAACGCGTCAACTGTCATTGTACACTGGGTGGATGTGACTGCTGTAAAGATTATTTCTGAATAAAGAAGAAGTTTTTAGAGGACCTCTATGTGAATCCGGAGCCGTTCTTTTGAATTTTGTGCTGACCACAAAAAAAAGCCTTAGAACATATATATAACTGCACTGCACAAGGGCTAATAAGATCCCAATAACAAGAACGGTTTGCTAGAATTACAGAGGTTTCATCTATTGAAAATCTGAAAGCAGGAGTATAATGGCAATTTGGATCTGCAGTCAATGCAGCAAGGTGTAATAGGATTGTTCCTATTACCCAGGCTGTAACCTCCCCTACTGAACCCTGTTGTCGGGATTCGAACCCGTGACCAGCCACATCCCAGGCGGTAGCCCTGCTTACTAGGCTACCGTCCTCTCTGGACATTACTCCCTGAAACCTATTATGTAACCTCAGTCTTGCCAAGCCTTGCTCATCACCCTTGATTCCCCACACCTGGTACTTCCCTATATAAGTCCAGCCCCTTGCACTCTAGCTTGCTGATTATTGAGCTCCTGAGCCTTGATCAAGCTTCTCCTCATCTGCTGCTCTTGCTACAACTGGAAGTCCACTGCTGACCAGGAATTGCCTACCGACTACTCTTCTGCTTGACCCTACCTACTGAACTGCTACCACCGTTGCCATCCGGATTGTCTGACTACGCTTACTGCCGCCTGCCCTGACCCACCGCCTGCCTACCGACTACTCTTCTGCTTGACCCTACCTACTGAACTGCTACCACCGTTGCCATCCGGATTGTCTGACTACGCTTACTGCCGCCTGCCCTGACCCACCGCCTGCCTACCGACTACGCCTCTGCCAGACTTCCTGCACCTACTACCTGCCTGCGGTCCTTGCCACTGGGCTCCACTCCTACCTCCAGCCAGCAGTCCTCTGACTCAGGTGAGCCTGTAGGACTGTTACAGAATAATCAGCCACACTATGGAGTCCGCAATGGCCACTCTGCGTAAGCAGGTCTCCGAACTTCAAGAATTTGGTACTACATATCAGGAGAAATTTGCCCAGCTCCAAGGCGTAGTCCAAAGCCAACAGAGGGAGATTATTGAACTACAGAGGCAACTCCTGGACGTTCGCGGCGCGCCCGCAGACACCCGCATGCCACTCCCATCAAGATTCAGCGGCGACAGACGCCAGTATTGGGGGTTTCTAAACCAATGCCGCATCAATTTTCAGATGTACCCGGCCCCCTTCACCACCGAGAAAAAGAAGGTGCTATTCGTGGTCAATCTCCTGACGGATGAAGCATTAGCATGGGCATCACCATACGTGGAGACTAACAGTCAGCTCCTGGACAACCTCGTCCGAAACCGCCCTGGGGACGAATGGAAGACCTCCTTCCGGACACGTTATGGTCATTTCGAGTACCTGGTCATGCCTTTCGGACTCTGCAATGCTCCCGCCACCTTCCAGCACTTCATTAACGACGTCCTCAGGGACATGCTGGATCTGTTTGTAGTCGTTTACCTGGACGACATCTTGATCTTCTCTGAAGACCTCGAGCAGCACCGCGAACACGTCCGCAGGGTACTGCAGAGACTCAGACAGAACTCTCTCTATATCAAGCTAGAGAAATGCGAGTTTGAGCGAACCACCACTCAGTTCCTCGGATACATCATCTCCCCAGAGGGCCTAAGTATGGACCCGGGGAAGGTCCAAGCTGTGATGAACTGGCCCATTCCGAAAAACGAGAAGGAGATACAAAGATTCATTGGCTTCGCCAACTTCTATCGGAAGTTTATCCGGAACTTCTCCAAGGTCATATCACCAATCACCCAACTCACCAAGAAGGCAGTCCCCTTCTCCTGGACACCCGAGGCCCAGGAGGCCTTCACCAAGTTGAAACTCCTCTTCACTTCTGCCCCAATCCTAATCCACCCGAACCCCGAGCTCCCATTTACAGTCGAAGTGGATGCATCAGACTCTGCGGTGGGGGCAGTTTTGTCACAACGGACAGGGGAGAGGATGCTATTACACCCGTGCGCATATTTCTCCCGCCAGATGTCCCCCTCCGAGAAGAACTATGACATCGGGAACAAAGAACTGCTGGCGATCAAGGATGCCTTCTCCGAGTGGAGACACCTGCTGGAGGGAGCCACCAACCCCATAATCATACTAACTGACCACAAGAACCTCGAGTTCATCCGCAGCGCTAAGAGACTCTCAGCCAGACAGGCCAGATGGAGCCTATTCTTTTCCCGCTTCAACTATCTCATCACCTATCGCCCTGGATCAAAAAACGGCAAGGCTGACGCCCTCTCCAGAATGTTTTCCGAGCACTCACAGAGTAACAAGGGCCAAAATAACATCTTACCCGAGAGAAGGGTCGTAGGGGCCACCTACTCTAAAGAACTCCTGGGCACAATCAAAGAAGGATACGAAAATTACCCCTTCCTCGCCCACCCCACAAGGAATATCAGCCTTACGTTTAAGAACGGTCATTAGTTTCATCAGGACCTACAACTATATGTACCAGAAATCGCACGGCTCGAAGTGCTCAAATTCAACCATGACTCCAAGCTGGCCGGCCATTTTGGCATAAGAAAGACCCAGGAGCTTCTCTCCCGCTCCTTCTGGTGGCCAACATACAAGGAGGACATCAAGAGGTACATCTCCTCGTGCGTGGTCTGTGCCCGCAATAAGACTCTTTGTTCCTCCCCTGTGGGTCTGTTACAACCCCTCCCTATTCCCTTCCGCCCCTGGGGCTCGATCTCCATGGACTTTGTGGTAGACCTTCCTCCTTCAAAAGGGATGAACACTATCCTGGTCGTGGTCGACCGTCTCACCAAGATGGCCCATTTCATCCCCTACAAAGGCATACCCACCGCCAAACAGACGGCCGATCTAATTCTCAGAGAGGTCTTCAGGCTGCATGGGATCCCGGACGACGTGGTCTCCGACCGAGGCGTACAATTTGCCTCAAAGTTCTGGAAGAACTTCTGCCTGGCGCTCGGGGTTAAAGTGAACCTATCCTCCGCTTTCCACCCTCAGTCAAACGGGCAGACTGAGAGAACTAATCAGACCCTAGAGCAGTACCTACGCTGTTTCAGCTCCCACCTGCAGGATGACTGGCTTGACCATCTCCCCACGGCTGAGTTCGCCTACAACAATGCTGAGCATAGCTCAACCAAGCACAGCCCTTTCTTTGCTAACACAGGCTCGCACCCGGTGTTCATTCCCCACCTGCCTGTCGCCTCCACCCTCCCAGCAGTGGCCGAACGCCTAACAACCCTACAGGAGGCACAAAAGAACATTATAGACAACCTCCAGCTCGCCCAGAGGCGTTTTAAACAGGGAGCAGACAGACGTCGCAAACCCACCCCGGGCTTCCATGTGGGAGACAAGGTGTGGCTGTCCACCAGGAACCTCAGATTGAAGGTCCCCTCCAAAAAGTTGGCCCAAAGATACATGGGTCCGTTTCGGGTCACCGAACAAATCAACGAGGTCACGTTCCGGCTCGACCTTCCGGACTCCATTAGGGTGCACCCTGTCTTCCATTGCTCACTCCTCAAGCCATACGTGGAGAACACCTTCACAGGCCGCCACTCGCCCCCTCCACCACCCGTGAGGGTACAGGGTGAAGAAGAATACGTTGTCGCAAAGATCCTCGACTCCAGGATCCACCGGGGAAGACTACAATACCTAATTGGGTGGGAGGGTTACCCTCCCGAGGATAACTCCTGGGAGCCAGAAGAAAATGTCCACGCCCCCAGACTGGTAAAAGAGTTCCACCAACGGCACCCCAGTAAGCCTGCCCCTGCGGTGCCCGGAGGTCACCTTGGAAGGGGGGAGTACTGTCGGGATTCGAACCCGTGACCAGCCACATCCCAGGCGGTAGCCCTGCTTACTAGGCTACTGTCCTCTCTGGACATTACTCCCTGAAACCTATTATGTAACCTCAGTCTTGCCAAGCCTTGCTCATCACCATTGATTCCCCACACCTGGTACTTCCCTATATAAGTCCAGCCCCTTGCACTCTAGCTTGCTGATTATTGAGCTCCTGAGCCTTGATCAAGCTTCTCCTCATCTGCTGCTCTTGCTACAACTGGAAGTCCACTGCTGACCAGGAATTGCCTACCGACTACTCTTCTGCTTGACCCTACCTACTGAACTGCTACCACAGTTGCCATCCGGATTGTCTGACTACGCTTACTGCCGCCTGCCCTGACCCACCGCCTGCCTACCGACTACTCTTCTGCTTGACCCTACCTACTGAACTGCTACCACCGTTGCCATCCGGATTGTCTGACTACGCTTACTGCCGCCTGCCCTGACCCACCGCCTGCCTACCGACTACGCCTCTGCCAGACTTCCTGCACCTACTACCTGCCTGCGGTCCTTGCCACTGGGCTCCACTCCTACCTCCAGCCAGCGGTCCTCTGACTCAGGTGAGCGTGTAGGACTGTTACACCTGTTCTGTTTCAATACTGTGAAATAATTTCTCCCTATCCTTTCCCTACCATTGCATTTTGCCTTCTCAAACAGCTGATCAGCGGGGGTCCTGGGTATCAGACCCCCGCTGATCAGATGCTGATGATCTATCCAGAGGACAGATCATCAGTTAAAACAAAGTGCAGAACCCCTTTAACTTAAATAATTTAATTTATTTTCATTTTGAGGGATATCTTTTCCATTCACACGTCCGCAAAATAGGTCTGCATCCGTTCCGCAATTTTGCGAAACGGGTGCAGACCCATTCATGTTCAATGGGGCCGGAATGTGCTGTCCGCATCTGTGCTTCCGTTTCCGCAAAAAAATAGAGCATGTCCTATTCTTGTCCGCAATTGCAGACAAGATTAGTCATTTTCTATTCTAGTGCCAGTGATGTGCGGTCCGCAAATTGCGGAATGCACATTGCCGGTGTCCGTGTTTTGTGGATCCGCAAAACACTTACGGACGTGTGAATGGACCCTCATAGTAACATTATTAAAGGTTACGTTTTATCTTTATGTATATTCTAATGGATTGCCTTCCTTGTACAATGTTATAATATACTTTCTATGTTAGACAGTATATTATAGAGCATTTGTATTGTGCGGCAGTCGTGTGCGGTTCTGCTGCGATACTGCAGGTATATAGCGGGACAAGCGTTATTGTAACAAATAATTTCTACTGGTGTGATATACCAGTCGCCCCCCCAAAAAAACTGATTGAAGTGGGGTGTTATATACCAACATACTTTCTTTATAGTGCATTTGGGTACTGTATTTGCGCATGCGCGTACGCAAAAATTATATTGCCGATATTTCGCATTGAAAAAAATAATAAATGGAGATCGCAAATTCGAATAATACATCTGGTGTCACTGTCCATGTTGAGGGACTATTTGTGCACTTCTAGTAATTATTTCTTGGCTGCAAATATGAGCTGAAGGTTTTTCAGGTTCGCCTGCCATTAAAATGAATGGGGCCTGCTGCGAACTTGCGGTTTGGAAACATTTGATCGCGTCCGCGAACCGTCCCGGCAGATGTTCGTCCATCAGTATTTAGCAGTCAGTTGAAGGCTTTCTTCAGTTCTATCTCTTGTCAACATCAGGATTTCTTGAGACAGAGATGATTAGTACGACTAGAAAGAAGCTATATGTTAATTGATGACTTAATCACCTATAATTGAGAGTACAAAGACAGAGTGGGGATGGTGATTCTTATTAAAACTTAACTTTTAATTCATTTGATAGAAAAGGGTCCTTAGACATTCTTATTTGATAACAAAAAAAGTGCACAATAACACAAAAGATAGTGAATAACGCGGTGAACGGCGGCACCTAAGATAACCGGTAGTCCTACCGTTCTCCTGGAGTCCTCCGGTTTTTGTAGATATGGTGTTACTGAGGGTAGAGCAGTCAGCGCCGGATGGGGGTATTAGTGGGTTCTAGGTCCCTAGACAGCCCTAAGATGTGGGTGCTAGCGTCCAATTCACGGAGCACCCGTTCTAATAAGAATGACCCCGTCCGTAACCTTGCCTTTTTGCTACTTAGCCCTATTGTGCCCTAGTGCAGCTAATCCCTACACGCATGTTTTGTGTCAAAACTCATCAGGGGAATATTGAGCACATACAGAGGGGCAATACAATAACATATGGTGTTGGTACACGTGAATCAGTGATCAACACACACAGTTATCAGGTGTGACAAAAAAGACACATTGATACATTACAGGTGGTAGCCCCTGTTCCAGGCTCCACACACGTATCGGGGCTCAGTACGTACCTAAAGATGAGAAGGCAGTGTTGAATGGGCGGCCTAGTGATAATAAGGTCCCTATTCATGAGCGCAGCCATGTGTCCTGAGGCTGTGGTGTAGAGATGATTAGTAAAACAGTAATTAAAGTGGTTGTGATAAAATATCTGCTCGGGGGTCTGTTCTGATTTCCATTCCTTTTTCTGCGCCTCCCATTATATCATTGTAATTTAAATTTCCTCTATTTTATGACTTAACTGTGACTGACCAGAAGGAAAATAATTTTGATTAATTAAGGAAAACTTCTTTTATTACCCATGTCTTCTCTTGTCTGACATGGTCTGAAAGGCAGAAGTCTGAGTAATGTGAGGATTTTCATGAGACCAATCAAAGACCTATGGTGCCAATTAAGACTGATGGTGTTGGCCCTTTATGACCTTTAACGTGGGATTAGACAAGTACAAAACAGAGAGTCGTTTTCAAAGTTGCAAATGTGAAAGAAACACTTCTAAAACTTTTGTGTTCCGGCCAGAAAACATCAAACCTTGTGAGATCTGCTACAAAATGTGCAATTCACAAAACTAGAATTCTGCAGTTGTAAAAAACAAACAAAAAAAACCTTGTAAATAATTGTATTTATATTTCAGGTGATACAAGGAAGACAGAAGAGAATAATTTCTATTGACTTCTTCCAGGAGTGACGATTACAGTGATGGGTCAGTAGGACCTGAATCTTGTTTTCCACCAATGCCTTCTCATCCTTTGTGAGCTTACTAGTGTTGATCGAGCATGTTCAGCCGAGCACCAGTTCGCCTCTATTTCAGAAACGTTTCTGGGAGGATTCAAACTCACAAACTTCTACATAACAACCAAGAATGTTAACCACTACACTATAGAGCTGCATGGCCAGTCACTTAACCTCTTCCGGACACATGACATACCGGAACGGCATGTTGTCCTGGCGGGCGGTGATCAGAACCCGGTGCCTGCTCAAATCGTTGAGCAGGCACCTTGGCTAAATGCGCCGGGGGGTCCTGTGACCCCCCCATGTAGGCGATCGCAGCAAACTGCAGGTCAATTCAGACCTGCAGTTTGCTGCGTTTCCGGGTTATTCGGGTCTCTGGTGACCCGATAACCCGGAACAGGATGGTGATCGGTGGTGTGATATTACACCACCAATCACCATCCTGCGATCCTGAGAGGTGATGGTGACATCACCTCTCAGGATCGCTCTCATTGGTCGGCTGGGCGGGCAGTTTATTCAAATTATCGCAGCTCTCCTCTCCTCCTCTTTTTGTGTCCGGGAGCGGAGGAGAGAGGAGCGCTGCTCGTGGATTCAGAACGGCACTGATCTCCAGCCAGCACCCCAGCACCCCCATCTGTGCCCCAGCACCAACATCTGTTCCCCAGCACCCCCCAGGTATTTAGGGAAAGGTTGGAAAGTTAGTGAGAAAATAAATAAATACATTTTTGTTGAATCACCCTAAATCGGGTGTCTGGGGTCCACAGCACAGCTGTGTGACCCTAGACCCCCCAGTGGTGCTGCAGCTTACCCCCCTGCCCCCCTCCACCCCCTCAACTTTTTTTTGGGCGTAAGCAGTTTTTTGTTTGTGTGCGTACGCTGACTGTGGCCGGCACTCTTAGCGTCCGGCCACTGTTAGCGCATCGCACACCCCACCGCTGATCAACTTTGGACAGTTGATCAGCGATTTCGAATTTTTTATTTTTTTCACATTTTTTCCCCTTTTTTTAGTTAGTCTTTTTTATTTTTTTGTCTGTTAGGTTTAGGGTGAGTTTGCGAACACCCGTGCCCCCACACACACGCACACTGAATAAAGATTTACACGCACGCGCACACACACACTCCCCCATGGCTCGCCAGATGCTCTCAGCCGAGGAGGCATACGCCCAGCTTGCCTCCGAGTCAGAGAGTCCCAGTGAGGATGAGAATGACCCCACTTTCCTGTTGTCATCCGCGTCCTCCTCATCATCTAGCGATGATGATGAGCCCCCAAGGCGGCAGGGGACGCCGCCAGGCAGAGCAAGGGGATCGCCATGCTAGGGACCCTGTGGCCCACCCTAATACGAGCAGCTCTGGGGCTCGTACTAGTTTTCTGGCCCACCAGTTAAATCCATCGGAGCCCCCTGCCGGTGAACTTGTCTGGTGTACCCCAGAGCGATTTGAGCCCGTGATTCCTGATTTTGTAGGCCAACCAGGAATCCAGATTTCCACAGTGGGCTTCACTGAGTATGATTATTTTAGTCTTTTTTTCAGTGACAACTTTGTAAATCTGATGGTGGAGCAGACGAACCTGTACGCCCAACAGTTCGTTACTCAACACCCGGGCTCCTTTTTGTCTAGGCCCGGTGGCTGGACCCCGGTCAGTGCAGTCGAGATGAGGACATTTTGGGGCCTCGTGCTGCACATGGGCCTAGTCAAGTAACCTAGTGTCAGGCATTACTGGAGTGGGGACGTCCTCTACCAGACCCCACTTCGCAGTACGGCCATGACACGCTCCCGGTTTAAGGCCATCCGTAAATGCCTGCATTATTCAGATAATGCAGCATGTCCCCCCAAGGTGATCCTGCCTATAACCGCCTGTACAAAATCAGGCCGGTCATCGATCACCTTGGGGCCAAATTTGTGCAGGCCTATGAACCTGGAACGGAGGTCGCGGTTGATGGTTGATGAGTCTCTCATTGCGTTCAAGGGGAGACTCATTTTCTTCCAGTATGTTCCCTTTAAGCGGGCAAGGTATGGCGTGAAGCTGTACAAACTTTGTGAGAGTACCTCAGGGTACACTTACAAGTTTTGTGTGTACGAGGGGCGAGATTTCCGTATTGAACCCCCAGTATGTCCCCCCACTCTGTTTTAGTGTTTCCATAGTCTGAGAGCCATAATTTTTTCAGTTTTTGGGCGATTACCTTGAGTAGGGTATGGTTTTTGCGGGATGAGATGACGGTTTTATTGGAACTATTTTGGGGTGCGTGTGACTTTTTGATCACTTGCTATTACACTTTTTGTGATGTTAGGTGACAAAAAATGGTTTATTTAGCACAGTTTATATTTAAAAATTTTTACGGTGTTCATCTGAAGGGTTAGGTCATGTGATTTTTTTATAGAGCCGGTCAATACGGACGCGGCGATACCTAATATGTATACTTTTTTTTATTTATGTAAGTTTTACACAATAATGTCATTTTTGAAACCCCCAAAAAAATCATGTTTTAGTGTCTCTATATTCTGAGAGCCATAGTTTTTTCAGTTTTTGGGCGATTATCTTAGGTCGGGTCTCATTTTTTGTGGGATGAGATGACGGTTTGATTGGCACTATTTTGGAGTGCATATGACTTTTTGATAGCTTGCTATTACACTTTTTGTGATGTAAGGTGACAAAAAATGGTTTATTTAGCACAGTTTTTATTTTTAATTTTTACGGTGTTCATCCTGAGGGGTTAGGTCATGTGGTATTTTAATAGAGCTGGTCGATACAAATGCAGCGATACCAAATATGTATACTTTTTTTTATTTATGTAAGTTTTACACAATAACAGCTTTTTTAAAACAAAAAAAACGATGTTTTAGTGTCTCCATATTCTGAGCCATAGTTTTTTTTTTTTTTGGGAGATTGTCCCAGGTAGGGGCTCATTTTTTGCGGGATGAGGTGATGGTTAGATTGGTACTATTTTGGTGGGCAAACGCCTTTTTGATCGCTTGCTGTTGTACTTTTTGTGATGTAAGGTGACAAAAAAATGGTTTATTTAGCACAGTTTTAATTTTTTTATTTTTACAGTGTTCATTTGAGGGGTTAGGTCATGTGATATGTTTATAGAGCCGGTCGATACGGACGCGGCAATACCAAATATGTATACTTTTTTTCCCCCCTTTTTTTTTACCAATATTTTTTAACTTTATTTAGGGAAAATTACGTTTTTGTTTATTTTTACTTGAAACTTTACATTTTTTAGGCGGAAAACTTTATTTTTTCAACTTTTTTTTCACTTTATTTTTTGTCCCACTTTGGGGGTCTAATACTTTACAATGCATTCCAATACTTCTGTATTGGAATGCATTGGCTGTATGAGTAATACTGTGTGTATTACTCATACAGCTTCCGTCCTGTGAGATCCAGGGGGCTGGATCTCACAGGCTCGTCACCGGAAGATCCATTGCGCTGCCTTCCATGCCATCGGGTCCCCCCCACAGCCCCATGGGGACCCGATGACACCACCGCCGCTGCCGCAGGTAAAAGCAGCAAACCGCAGGTCTGAATTGACCTGCGGTTTGCGGCGACCGGCGACACGGGGTGGCGACCGGCGACACGACCGGCGACACGTGACCCCCCCCCCCCCCCGCACATTTAGCCGAGGTGCCTGCTCAATGATTTGTGCAGGCACCTTGTTCCGATCACCGCCCGCCAGGGGCGGCGGTGATCGGAACAACACATGACGTACCGGTACATCATGGGTCCTTAAGGACTCGGGAACCATGCCGTACCGATGTGTCAAGGGGCCCTAAGGGATTAACCAGCCTACTAGGTATAGCAGTGGTACTGTATGTGGTACTAATTTCACCCGAAAAAGTAAATTACAATTATTTTATTTTGTTTAACCTGTCTACTAGGTATAGCAGTGGTACTATACACCCAAAAAAATAATTTCACCATAAAATGTAACTAATAATTTTTTTTTTTTTTCTACTGGCTTACTAGGTATAGCACTGGTACTATACACCCAAAAATTGGTGAATTTCACCAGAAAATGTAAATGACAAAGCAGTGAAATGATACAAAAAAAAACACGTACAAAAAAAAAAAATGGATTTATGAGGTGGTGTTCCATATGGAGTAGGAGTTTGAGGAGGCGGTGGACGTAGCGGAGTAGGTGGAAGCGGCGGTGGAGGAGGACGAGATAGCCAACACAGGTTTTTGGTTTTAATTAAATTTTGTAAAATTAAGGTACACTCCAAAAGCGTGTGAAATATCCAAAATACAAACATTAGCAATTGCGCTGCAGTATAACAATGGCTGATTAGTGCCGGTATACATGTCTATTCTGCACAAGGTACGGACAAGTCCTGAGGGATCCCTGCCTGGTTCATTTTAATGAACTTGAGCTTGTCCACATTAGCTGTAGACAGACGGCTGCGCTTGTCTGTGATGACGTCCCATGCCGTGCTAAACATACGTTCAGATAATACACTGGCTGCAGGGCAGGCCAGCACCTCCAAGGCGTAAAGGGCAAGCTCAGGCCATGTGCCCAATTTGGAGACCCAGAAGTTGAAGGGGGCAGACCCATCATTCAGTACGTGTAGGCGTGTGCACACATACTGCTCCACCATGTTGGTGAAATGCTGCCTCCTGCTAAGACGTTCCATATCAGCTGGTGGTGCTGGTTGTTGTGGCGTGCTGACAAAGCTTTTCCACATTTCGGCCATGCTAACCCTGCCTTCTGAGGTGCTGGCGGGGCCCCAGCTGCGTTGGCGACCTCTTCTTTGTCCTCTGCCTTGTGCTTCCACTGTGCCCCCGCTGTCAGGTGGAAATGCCACCAGCAGCGCGTCTACCAGCGTGCGCTTGTACTCGCACATCTTAAGATCACGCTCCAGTGACGGAATTAAGGACGGTACGTTGTCCTTGTAACGGGGATCCAGCAGCGTGGCCACCCAGTAATCAGCACCAGTTAGAATGTGGGCAACTCGGCGGTCGTTGCGGAGACACTGCAGCATGTAATCGCTCATGTGTGCCAGGCTGCCCAGAGGCAACGAAAAGCTGTCCTCTGTGGGAGGTGTATCGTCTGTGTCCTCTGTATCCCCCCATCCACGCACCAGTGATTGCCATGAGCTGGTCTGGGTGCCACCCTGCTGTGAACATAATTCCTCCTCCTCCATCTCCTCCTCCTCATCCTCCACCTCCTCATCCTCCAGAACTGTGCCCTGGCTGGACAATTGTGTACCTTGGGTTTGTGGGTGCAGGAACCCACCCTCGGAGCCACTTGGGAATGACTGGCCGGAAACCCTACGAAATGATCCCTCTTCCTCCTCCTCCTGTGCCCCATCCTCTTCCATCATCGCCAGGAGCGTTTTTTTAAGGAGGCATAGAAGTGGGATAGTAACGCTGAGAACGGCGTTATCGGCACTGGCCATGTTGGAGGAGTACTCGAAACAACGCAACAAGGAACACAGGTCTAGCATAGAGGCCCAGTCATTGGTGGTGAAGTGGTGCTGTTCCGCAGTGCGACTCACCCGTGCGTGCTGCAGCTGAAACTCCACTATCGCCTGCTGCTGATCGCACAGTCTGGCCAGCATGTGCAAGGTGGAGTTCCACCTTGTGGGCACGTCGCATATGAGGCGGTGAGTGGGAAGGCCGAAGTTACTCTGCAGCGCTGACAGGCGAGCAGCAGCAAGGTGAGAACGCCGGAGGGCGCACAGACGGCCCGCACTTTATGCAGCAGCTCTGACATATCAGGGTAATTTTTAAGGAATCTCTGCACCACCAAATTCAGCACATGCGCCAGGCAAGGGATGTGCGTCAAACCGGCTAGTCCCAGAGCTGCTACGAGATTTCGCCCATTATCGCACACCACCAGGCCAGGCTTGAGGATGACTGGCACAAACCACTCATCGGTCTGTTGTTCAAGGCCCGTCCACAGCTCCTGCGCGGTGTGGGGTTTCTCCTCCAAACAGATAAGTTTTAAAACTGCCTGCTGTCGTTTACCCCTGGCTGTGCTGAAGTTGGTGGTGAAGGGGTTACGCTGACCGGATGAGAAGCTGGTAGAGGATGAGGAAGCAGAGTAGGAGGAGGAAGCAACAGGAGGCAAACTGTAGCGCCCTGCAATCCTCGTTGGTGGAAGGACATGCGCCAAAATGCTATCTGCCTCAGGCCCAGCCGCCAGTGCATTTACCCAGTGTGCTGTTATGGAGATATAACGTCCCTGACCGTGCTTACTGGTCCACGTATCCGTAGTCAGGTGCACCTTGCCACAGATGGCGTTGCGCAGTGCACACCTGATTTTGTCCCCTACTTGGTTGTGAAAGGAAGGGATGGCTCGCCTTGAAAATTTTTGGCGGCTGGGCACGACGTACTGTGGGACAGCCACCGCCATAAGGCCTTTAAAACTATCCGTCTCCACCAAACGGAATGACAGCATTTTAAAGGCAAGTAATTTAGAAATGCTGGCATTCAGGCTAGGAATCGCGAGTGGGTAGGGGGGTACTTCCTCTTCCTCTACAGCGTTTGGGATCTGGAGAGCTGAACGCTTCCGTGGGACATTGTGGAATTGCTTGGTGACCCAGGTGTTGGTGTTGCTGGCAGATCCTCTGTCAGAGGTGGAAGAAGAGGCCGCGACTGCAGCAGAAGAGGAAGCAGGAGGAGACAGAGACCTTTCTTGGTTTTTGAGGTGTCTACTCCACTGCAGCTCGTGCTTTGCACTTAAATGCCTGGTCATGCAGGTTGTGCTCAGGTTGAGAACGTTTATGCCTCGCTTCAGGCTCTGATTGCACAGCGTGCAAACAACTCATGTCTTGTCGTCAGCACATTGTCTGAAGAACCGCCACGCCATGGAACTCCTTGTAGCTGGCTTTTGTGTGCTCGGTCCCTTGCTGCGGTGGGCAGTAGGAGGCGTACTGTCTAGAGGACGGCTGCTCCGCTTTTGCACCCTGCTCCCTCTTCTGCTGTGCTGGTGGCTCTGTGCGACCACTGCGTCTTCCTCAGAACTACATAGGTCACTCACATGACCTTGATTTCATGTGGGGTCGAGGACCTCATCGTCCTCCACATCATCTTGAACCCAGTCTTCACCCCTGCCTTCCTTGTCGGTCTGCACACTTTCAAAAGCCCCAGCAGTTGGCACCTTTGTTTCGTCATCATCCGAGACGTGCTGCGATGGTCCTCCAATGTACTCATCTTGAAAGATAAGTGGTGCACTCAATCTCTTCCACTTCTGGGGCAGGGCTATGTGGATGGCCCTGGGAAACCCTGCTAACAGAGTAATCAAAAGGCAGAAGAGACTGCTGCATGACCTGGGGGTTTAGACTGTTTGGCTGATTTGCAAGGGGGTGAGGTGAAAAACTGATGGACATCGGCTGCATTTGCCAACTGTGTTCTTTCAGCAGGAGACTGGGTGGGAGACACTGTGAAGGAACTGGAGGCACTGTCAGCCACCCAATCTACTGTTGCCTGTACTTGCTCAGGCCTCCCCATTCGTAGAGCAGCATTAGGCCCGACCAAATACCGCTGTAGGTTCTGTCGCCTACTCGCACCTGAGGAAGGGGTTTCACTTGTGCGTGTAGCTGGCACAGATCGACCACGTCCTCTCCCTGCAACAGGAGCTCCACCAGCAGCACCACGACCTGGGCCACGTCCCTTATTTGACACTCTCCTCATATTTTTCGAATTTAGGATCTTGCCCAAAATGGGTGTTTAATTAATAGTAGAATAGAACGACAGTATGTAAAGGGTGTATCTCACAGGGCCTGAACCAGTGTAGGCCTGAAGTAAATATATCTTTGCCCAAAATGGCTGTATTTCAAATGCCTAATTAAAACCCCTGTATGTAGAGGTAGTATCTCACAGGGCCTGAACCAGTGTAGGCCTGAATTCAATATTGGTGCACCAAATGGCGGTATTTAAAATCTCTGAATGTAACCCAAATGTATTGTATTAAGGGTGTATCTCACAATGACAATGCATCAAAGGCTGCCAACTAAATTTTTTGTGCCCAAACGAGTGTTTGTTTAACAACTGAATTTGACAGCAGTATATAAGCCTGTAATTTCACACGTGCTGATGCTGCAAGGCCTAAAAATAGTGTTTTTTGTCAAAAAAGTGTGTTTTTCAAATACCAGAAAATGATGGGTGTATTTCTAGCTTAAATTGCACACTGACTAATCCAGATCTTCTAGATTGCCAAAAAAGAGTTTTTTTTGGTAACAGAATATGAAAGCTGTATATATTAAACTTGAATTTAACACTTGCAGATCGTGAAAATACTGTTTTTTGAAAAAAATAGTGTGTTTTTAAAACCCCAGAAAATGATGGGTGTATTTTTACCTTAAATTGCACACTGACTAATCCAGATGTTGTAGTTTGCCCCCCAAAAATGGTGATTTGCAATGTCCCAAAAACTCAGATGCAGTGCTGGTGCACTGAGCTTGCATAAAATGGCCGTCTTCGCCGCCACCCACCTAACTAACAGAATTTATAAAAGTTTTTTTTTTGGTTAATGGTCTCAGGGCAGGGTAAAACGATAGATCGCTGAGTTAGATTCTCTCCTATTCTCTCCCTCACAGCAGCAACCTCTCCCTACACTTGTAAAAGCAGAGTGACGTGCAGCGCTACGTGACCCAAGCTTATATAGAGGCTGGGTCACATGCTGCTCTGGCCAATCACAGCCATGCCAATAGTAGGCAAGGATGTGATGGCCTCTTGGGGCAAGTAGTATGACGCTTGTTGATTGGCTGCTCTCCAGCCTTTCAAAAAGCGCCAAGAAAGCGCCGAACACCGAACCCGAACTTTTACGGAAATGTTCGGGGTCCAAAAATCCTAAAGTTCAGTACTAACCCGAACTTTACAGTTCGGGTTCGCTCAACCCTAAACCTGGTTTCAAAGGAGCTTAGTCCTCCTAGCCTTGTGGTAGACTCTGTTGAAGAACATATGCATAGCCTTATCTTCCTACTAACCCGATTGGTTAAGGAAAAGTAATAGCAGTTCCTGATATTGCTGACTGTAGTTCTGGACAGTGATGGTATTTCCTTATGAGAAGTTTTCCTGCTTCCATCTCACTCAGGAAATGGTTAGAAACCTCCTCTCAACCAATCACTTTCTGCAGCAGTGACATGTTTTAGCCACTGATTGCCTGAACTGACATCCCCAGTGGTTAGGGACTGAAGCAGGAAGTAGAAAGCAACATGGAACTGCCCATTATCAGAACGGTAGCAGCAGGGGAACGGTGAAGCTGAGTATTGACTCCTTTATGTTTTTAAAACATTATGAGCCCACTACCACCTATTTTTGTTGTGCTGTTAAAACCTTTAACCTTTTAAAACTAATGTGGAAAGGTGCAGTCATATGCCAATCATGGTTAAAAGTTGTTGAGGTACCATCCGAGCTGCTTTGCTTATGCCGAGGGCCTAAAACCAACCTTTATAGTGCCCATGCATTAATGAAAGAGAAGGTCATCTATGAAGATATCTCTACAGTTGCTTAAAAGGATTGGCAGGTTTAGAGAACCTACTATTCTATATTCTATTTAGTGAGTATTCGGGGTGCTGGTCATCTATTCAAGTTCCTCATCTCTTGGCCAGACTGGAGAGAGGTTATAAAGAGTGTCCCTGAATAATGCTTCATTTCCCCTGTGGAGATGACTTATTAGACTTCATCAAAAGCCCTGACCAATAATTTCTACACAGGTTGAGTATATGAAATGCTATTGATCATTGTACCAGTAAGGTATTACTTTTTACTGGATATCCTAAGTAAAAATATAATTCTGGCCCTATCCTCAGTGATTTTCTGTGATTGATTTTAATTCTCTTCAGACCTTTCCCACTGATGATAACTTTATTAGAAGATATGTTTGTTCCGGCCACCAATGACCTTGCTTTTCAAAATGAACAAATGTTTCTGAGCAGAACCGGACAACAATCAGCTTCTTAATTGAACCATTTGTGCACAGAAATGACTGCATTCTCCGCCTGACCTGTAATTTTGTTTTGTTGGTGTTCGTACATTTTCACAGACATAAAGTCTTCCTCCCAGGTCCTTGTATTAGGTCTTGTCCCATTTAATTGCTCTATCTTTTCTTTGCTTCACTTGTGACCCTTTTCTGTATTTTTTGCTCTATTCATTTCCTCGTCTTTATTTAACTCTAGAGTGACCATTTCCTTCAAATTTTAAGTAATAAAACTGATTTTCCTCTATATGGCTTGAGCTTCCTTGTCCTGTTGGAGTTACATATGAGTTAAGAATCTCAGATGAACTACTGAGCTCATAGATACTTTCTCTGTCTTGGTTCTAACCACCATCTGGCATCTCCTCCCTTTTCTCTAGATAAAACTGCCTCTGATGTCAATGTCTAGACTGTGCCCTCTCGTCTACATTAACCTATACTCAAAATCTTCCCATGTTTTTTTCATATGTTGTAGGGTTTCCAACAGGGTAGATATATTTGGAGTATTGACCATTATGACAGTGTATGTAGAACCACTGTGTTAACCAACAGATTTGACTTTGGGCTAATCCAAAAGATGTTGTCCTGGCAGTGGTGTTCACCCTTTAACCTATATACAGGGATGTGGACTTCACTGCAAGGGAACCACCAGGTCACTATCTGCTAAAGAAGTCTATATAATTGACAGCTGAATTATAGAGGTCAAGAGATACTGATGGAGGGCACCAAAGGATCAGGCAAAACTAGTCAGGCCGAGGCCAGGACTGAAACAGTACATGCAGCACGGTAAACAGTATGAGGTCAGGACAGGCCGATAAGGGTTAATATAAAGGTCAGGCACTAATCAGGCAGCAGAGAGTCACTGTCCCGGAAACGGGCAAAAACAGAAATAGTAAACCTTCTCTGAATGCTAGGAAATCTATCGTTCAGACATCCACCGATATAGGAAGGGCGCCTAGAGTACCCCAAGGTAGCCGGCCATATGCTGGAGCAGCTTAGGGTGCGCACACTGGCTTTTTAAAAGCCAGAGGGTGCGGACATGTAGAAGAGAGACCTTGCTGGCAGGTAGGAGCCTGCAATGAGGGACAGAGCAACCCTAGAAAGGAGAGAGCAGGAGGTGGGTCAGCGCCCCTTGGACACAGAAACCTGGGACCAGTGAGTAGAGTAGTGGCAGCCGTGGGCTGCTGCTGTAACATTCACCTTGTAATCAAGCCTGTCATAAGGTTATACCGTAGGTCAAAACAGTTTGCTCCTGGACCAGAAATCACTGTCCTTTCATTAATATAAGGATATTTCTAATATTAAAGGGCTACTGTCACCCCCCAAAACTCATTTTTCATTTTTGGGCATATTAAAATCCTTATTGGACGACTATTCCCTCTAAACACGAAAGAGAAGACGTCATCGGCGCAGGCGCACTGAGGGAGTGCTGAGTAAGCGAGCGTCCTTCTCTCAGAGCGCCTGCGCCGAATGAAGACACGTAAGGCGCAGGCGCGGGATTTGAAATGCTGACAGGGCCAGCCCGAGGAGGAGAGTGCTCGCTGGCCCTGTCAATCAACTGGAGGAGGGAGCGTTTTTTTAAAAGGAGGATGCGGCGGCTACCAGCAAGTAGACGCCCTACTTGCTGGTAGTGAAGTCATTTGGGGAATAGTCGCCCAATAAGGATTTTAATATGCCCAAAAATGAAAAATGAGTTTTGGGGGGTGACAGAAGCCCTTTAAATAGAGTTAAGCGGACACCTGGATGTTTGGGTTCGGCAGGTTCGGCCGAACTTGAAAAAAAAGTTCGGGTTCAGGACCCGAACTTGAACCCGAACCCAATTGAAGTCAATGGGGACCCGAACTTTTGGCCACTAAAATGGCTCTAAAATAGCCCTGGAAAGAGCTAGAGGGCTGCAAAAGGCAGCAAAATGTGCTTAAGAGAATGTGGATAGGGAAATTAATTAAAAAAACATAAAAGACATAAAAAAAATAAAAATTAAGAATGATGTAGGAGGAAGAGGTTGAGGAGGCGGTGAATGGGTGGATGTGGCGGTGCAGGCTCACGTGGCGGTCTAGGTGGAAGCGGCGGCGAAGGAGGAATAGGTAGCCAACACAGATGTGTGTTATTTAGCATTTTTACATATGGGTATCCCCCAAAATATTGGGACATATAAATTAAAAAAAAAGGAATAAGTGCACTTGAGTACAAGGATGGATGGTTGAGGCTGTTAGAACTGTCTATTCTGCACAAGGTACAGACAAGTCTTGTGGGATCCATGCCTGGTTCATTTTAATGAACGTGAGCTTGTCCACGTTGGCTGTGGACAGGCGGCTGCATCTGTCTGTAATGACGCCTCCTGCCGTGCTAAATACACGTTCAAAGAGTACACTGGCTGCAGGGCAGGCCAGCACCTCCAAGGCATACAGGGCAAGCTCTGGCCATGTGGAAAATTTGGAGACCCAGAAATTGAATGGGGCAGAACCATCAGTCAGTACGTGTAGTCGTGTGCACAGGTACTGTTCCACCATGTTGTTCAAATGCTGCCTCCTGCTAACACGCTCCATATCAGCAGTTGGGGCCGGTTGTTGCGGCGAGGTGACAAAGGTTTTCCACATGTCGGCCATGCTAACCCTGCCTTCTGAGGTGCTGGCGCTGACACAGCTGCGTTGGCGACCTCTTCCTCCTCCTCTGCCTTCGCCTTGTGCTTCCACTTGTCCCCCGGCGTCAGTTGGGAATGCTCTCAGGAGCGCGTCTACCAGCGTGCGCCTTTAGTCACGCATCATCCGATCACGCTCCAGTGAGGGAATTAAGGACGTCACATTGTCTCTGTAATGGGGATCCAGCAGGGTGGCCACCCAGTAGTCAGCACAAGTTAAAATGTGGGCAACTCTGCTGTCGTTGTGCAGGCACTGCAGCATGTAGTCGCTCATGTGTGCCAGGCTGCCCAGAGGTAAGGACAAGCTGTCCTCTGTGGGAGGCGTATCGTCTGCGTCCTCCGTATCCCCCCATCCACGCACCAGTAATGGGCCCGAGCTGCGTTGGGTGCCACCCCGCTGTGAACATGCTTCATCCTCATCCTCCTCCTCATCCTCCTCGTTTTCCAGTAGTGGGCCCTGGCTGGCCAAATTTGTACCTGGCCTCTGCTGTTGCAAAAAAACTGTCTCTGAGTCACTTTGAAGAGACTGGCCTGAAAGTGTTAGAAATTACCCCTTTTCCTCCTCCTCCTCGTCCTGGGCCACATCCTCTTCCATCATCGCCCTAAGTGTTTTCTCAAGGAGACATAGAAGTGGTATTGTAACGCTGATAACGGCGTCATCGCCACTGGACATGTTGGTGGAGTACTCGAAACAGCGCAACAGGGCACACAGGTCTCGCATGGAGGCCCAGTCATTGGTGGTGAAGTGGTGCTGTTCCACAGTGCGACTGACCCGTGCGTGCTGCAGCTGAAACTCCACTATGGCCTGCTGCTGCTCGCAGAGTCTGTCCAGCATGTGCAAGGTGGAGTTCCACCTGGTGGGCACGTCGCATATGAGGAGGTGAGTGGGAAGGCCGAAGTTACGCTGTAGAGCAGACAGCCGAGCGGCGGCAGGATGAGAACGCCGGAAGCGCGCACAGACGGCCCGCACTTTATGCAGCAGCTCTGACATGTCGGGGTAGTTGTGAATGAATTTCTGCACCACCAAATTCAGCACATGCGCCAGGCAAGGGATGTGCGTCAAATCGGCTAGTCCCAGAGCTGCAACGAGATTTCGCCCATTATCGCACACCACCAGGCCGGGCTTGAGGCTCACTGGCAGCAACCACTCGTCGGTCTGTTGTTCTATACCCCGTCACAACTCCTGTGCGGTGTGGGGCCTGTCCCCCAAACACATCAGTTTCAGAATGGCCTGCTGACGTTTACCCCGGGCTGTGCTGAAGTTGGTGGTGAAGGTCTGTCGCTGACCGGATGAGGAGGTGGTGGAAGAGGAGGAGGAAGCCGAGTAGGAAGAGGAGGCAACAGGAGGCAAAGAATGATGCCATGTGATCCTTGGCGGCGGAAGGACGTGTGCCAAACAGCTCTCCGCCTGTGGCCCAGCCGCCACTACATTTACCCAGTGTGCAGTTAGGGAGATATAGCGTCCCTGGCCGTGCTTACTGGTCCACGTATCTGTGGTTAGGTGGACCTTGCCACAGATGGCGTTGCGCAGTGCACGCTTGATTTTATCTGATACTTGGTTGTGCAGGGAGGGCACAGCTCTCCTGGAGAAGTAGTTGCGGCTGGGAACGACATACTGTGGGATAGCAAGCGATATGAGCTGTTTGAAGCTGTCCGTCTCCACCAGCCTGAATGACAGCATTTCAAAGGCCAGTAGTTTAGAAATGCTGGCATACAGGACGAGGGATCGAGGGTGGTTAGGTGGGAATTTACCCTTTCTCTCCAAGGTTTGTGAGATGGAGAGCTGAACACTTCCGTGTGACATGGTGGAGGTGCTTGGTGACGGAGGTGGTGTTGTTGGTGGCACATCCTCTGTTTGCTGGGCGGCAGGTGCCAACGTTCCTCCAGAGGTGGAGGAAAAGGCCGAGGCAGAAGAGGGAGCAGGAGGGGCCTGAGCCCTTTCTTGGTTTTGAAGGTGCTTACTCCACTGCAGCCCGTGTCTCGCATGTAGATGCCTGGTCATGCAGGTTGTGCTAAGGTTCAGAACGTTAATGCCTCGCTTCAGGCTCTCATGGCACAGCGTGCAAACCACTCGCGTCTTGTCGTCACCACATTGTGTGAAGAAGTGCCATGCCAGGGAACTCCTTGAAGCTGCCTTTGGTGTGCTCGGTCCCTAGTGGTGGTGGCCAGTAGCATGCAAACTGTTTTAGCGACGGCTGCTCTGCTTTTGCACCCTGTCCCTCTTTTACTACGCTGTTGGCTCGGTCTCACCACTGCCTCTTCCTCCGAACTCTGAAAGTCAGTGGCACGACTTTCATTCCATGTGGGGTCTATGACCTCATCGTCCCCTGCATCGTCTTCCACCCAGTCTTGATCCCTGACCTCCTGTTCAGTCTGCACACTGCAGAAAGATGCAGCAGAAAGATCATCAGAGACGTGCTGAGGTGGTATTCCCATGTCCTCATCATCAGGAAACATAAGTGGTTGTGCGTTAGTGCAGCAGAGTCTTCAAACAGCATAAGAGACTGCTGCATGACTTGAGGCTCAGACAGGTTCCCCGATATGCATGGGGGTGATGTGACAGACTGATGGGCATGGGTTTCAGGTGCCACCTGTGCGCTTTCTGCAGAAGACTAAGTGGGAGATAATGTGAACGTGCTGAATCCACTGTCGGCCACCCAATCGACTAGCGCCTGCACTTGCTCAGGCCTTACCATCCTTAGAACGGCATTAGGCCCGACCAAATATCGCTGTAGATTCTGGCGGCTAATGGGACCTGAGGTAGTAGGTTCAGTAGGATGTGTAGCAATGGCAGAACGGCCACATCCTCTCCCTGCACCAGAGGCTCCACCAACACCACCATCTCGACATGACCGCGTCCCTTATTAGATGTTTGCCTCATAGTTAGCGTTCACCAAGCAAAATAAAAAGTGGTTGAGTCTGTTAAAAATAATTATCCGCCAATAAAAACCCTGATGTAGGGTATTGCACTCCAATTTTTTTTTTAAACTTAATATGACAGCGGTATTTGTGGCCTATATTTCACAGTAACTTATGCACCTCTAATCCCAGATGTGCAGTATATTAGAGGTTTTTTTTACCCCAGTAAGCAAAAGCCGTATTTGTGGCCTAAATTTCACAGTATCTTATGCACCTATAATCACAGATGTGCAGTATATAAAACACAGAGTTTTTTCCACCCCGTTATGCGAAAGCCATATTTCTGGCCTAAAATGAACAGTCCCTTATGCACCTATAATCACAGATGTGCACTATATGAAACAGAGTTGTTGTTTTTCACCCAGTATGAGAAAGCCGTATTTCTGGCCTAAATGTGACACTTACTTATGCACCTATTATCACAGATGTGCACTATATGAAACAGAGGTTTTTTTTTTCACCCAGTATGAGAAAGCCGTATTTCTGGCCTAAATGAAACACTCAATTATGCACCTATAATCACAGATGTGCAATATATGAAACAGAGTGCTTTTTTCACCCCAGTATGCCCCAGTATGAGAAAGCCGTATTTCTGGCCTAAATTGAACAGTCACTTATGCAGCGATAATCCTAGATGTGCACTATATGAAACAGAGGGTTCTTGATAAGATTCCTCCCTGATCTCTCCCTCACAGCAGCTGCAGCCTCTCCCTACACTAATCCGAGCAGAGAGACGGGCGGCGCTACGTGACTCCAGCTTAAATAGAGGCTGGGTCACATGCTGCAGTTGGCCAATCACAACCATGCCAATAGTAGGCATGGCTGTAATGGCCTCTTGGGGCAAGTAGCATGACACTTGTTGATTGACTGCTTTGCAGCCTTTCAAAAAGCGCCATAGAAATCGCTGAATACCGAACTTTTGCGTAAATGTTTGGGTCCGGTTCCGAAAAACCTAAAGTTCGGTTCGAACCCGAACTTTACAGTTCGGGTTTGCTCAACTCTAATATTGAATTTAGAGAATCATGATTTTACCCAACTCTGGTCAACTGTGTTTCATATCTGACTACTCTACCCATAATGAAGAAATTTATAATGATCGTACTGTAGCTTGATTCCATCTTGTATTGTCTATTCTTGAGATGGTGAAGTTTTCCTGCTTTCTGCCCTTCGCTGCTTTCATTTTGTATACAATGATGTGTATATTGAATTGAGTCAATGTGTCCCCCATGTATCTAATGGACCATAAATGTCCGCCTGTGGATCCCATTCACTAGAGTTACATTTAACCTTGATCCACCATACAACTAGCAATCTCATATTACTATCTGGGCATATAAAAATACTGAACCTTTAAATCTCCAGCCAACTTGGAATCTGGCCCCTCATTCCTTGGTTGGATTAACATCTCTATACAGAAACTGAGGAGTCATTTGATGAACATACCGCACTATTCTTTTGCCAAAGAAGCAATCCAATGCTGAGGTCAGACTCGTAGGAAGACAATTAACTTACCAGCCTGTGTTTTGACCCTTTCATCTGGATGGAATTGAGCAGTTTCTTGTTGACTCTTCCTGAACCGTTTCATTTCTACTGTTCTTTTATTCTATTAGACATATTGTTGCAAAATGTATTTTATATTTTTGTTGACTGTTTACATATCCAGTGTCATTATTTTGTAAAGCCTATCAATGGTTCTCCTGAGCTTTGGTCAGATTTACAGATGGTTCCATTTCTATTTAGCCCCTTCCAGGCCACCTATCGTAAAGTTATGTGGGTGGGCGGGTAATTAAAGATGGCGCCCACTCACGAGTGTGATAGGCACCAAATCCGCAGGGTGCCTGCTGTTTTAAATGACAACATCAATCTCACACATTTATCCCGTCAGATGCTGTGGTTAAATATGATGGCATCTGGGAGCTCAAATACTAGAAACGCACACTCCTAGCCATGCACAGGCTTCCCTTAGTGACGCTTGGGGGAACCAGATGGTGTGTGCAGCAGCCTCAGTCCTCCTGAATGATTTATAGCTGCAGCATATTAGTTCCATTAGCTCCATAGGAAACCAGCAAAATTCTCATAGACTCCAATGCTAATGCATGGAGTCTATGAGAGAAGCAATCAAATTTTCATGTTCCAGTTCCCTGAAAAGTGTAAAAACGCCCTTACTATTAAAATATAAAAATATTTATCCCATAAATGATGAAACGGAAAAAAATTTAATAAGGATAATTCACCTTTTTTGGTCGCTTCATCTCTCACAAATTTTTTTATGAAGAGTGATCAAAAAGTCACACATACTCCAATATGGTATCAATAAAAACTACAGATCCTTCCGAGAAAATGATCCCTCACACAAATCTGTTCACATAAATATAAAAAAGTTATGGGGATTTAATATGGCAATGCAAAGAAAAAAATTATATTTTTCGTTTTAGTTTTTTCTGTATTAAAATAATTAAATTAAAGTAAAACTATACATATGTGGTATTGTTGTAATTGTACTGAACCAGAGAATGAAAGTAACAGGTCCGTTTTACCGCATAGGAAATGCTGTAAGAACAAAACCTATAAACTATGGTAAAATATTTTTCCTGCTTCCCACCTATTGTATGCAACTGTAAATGGTGTCACTAGAAAGTACAACTTTGTCCCACAAAAATATGCCCTCATAGGGCTATGTGAATGGAAAAATAAAAAAGTTATGTCTCTGGGAAGGCGGGGAGTAAAAACAAAAATGATAAAACAGAAAATGGCCCAGACCTGAAAGGGTGAATGATTAGTACTATGAATGAAACACTAGTGACACAGTAATTCTTCAAATTAGGAGATCTGTATGACTCCTGGGGTCAGATAGTGACACAATGGGGCAGATTTACTACTGGTGTCGGATTTTTCACTGTCTAAAAATATGAATCAAAATCTTAATATTGAACAAATTTACCATTCTAGCGCACGGACCTTCATAAATTTGGAGTATCATAAATCCTGTGTCGGATTTACGCTAAATTCTATCTGTACACCCAAAAATTGTCTGTGCCAGAAAATGATATCCATGCTCCAATAATTTATTGGTGCACCAAAAAAAGCGTGCCTAGGCGAAGTTTATGTGACCTAAAATCTGCCATAGTTTTACTCAAAAAATGTGCCCAAATTGTGGTGCACAGAGGCCCATTTAGTTCACAAACCTTTTCATGAAGCCGCGTTCCTTTCCCACAAAGCTTAGAAAAGTGTGTAACACAGTTGACGAATGTAATTCAAAACATGCACCTCAGTCTTTTTGGAGTTAAATATGCATAAAAAACCTAGTGCATTTCTAATAGTAAAGCTGCCCCATTGTATCATAGAAGAGCGCTGGACAACTGCATCTATGTTCTGGGCAAAATTCTTTTTTTAAAAGGAGAGGAGGACAGATTGCTATTCCATGTATCCAGAGAAATGTTTGTCGAATGTGCTCTAATGAGACTAGTTAGACTAATAAACTACAGTAATTGAATTTATAAATAGTATACTCCAGGCAAAACATATTTATTTTCCTACATTTACAAAGACTGGAGCTTCTCGTACCATTCCTGGGAGATTGTGCAAAATTTGTTAAAGGGAACCTGTCATCAACTTTATGCTGATCTCACTGAGGGCAGCATAAATTAGTGACAGAAATGCTGATTTCAGTGGTGTGTCACTCATGAGCTAAAAGTAAGTGGTTGCTGAGAACCAGCATCATAATCATTGCAGCCCAGGCCTTGAGAAGAGTCACATCTACCTGAGAAGAGTCATGTTTATTCATAATCTCCTACTCTCCCGCCCATCTGCTGATGATTGGCAGTTCTCTCCTTGAAAGAAAGGGAGACAACTAGGCAGAAGCCGGTCAGTCATCAGCAGGTGGGACAGGGAGAGCAGGAGATCATGAATAACCAGGACTCTTCTCAGGAGGCCAGGTGTCACGACCGCTATCCCAGCAGCGGTCGTGTTGCACCAGACGGAGGGGAAGGGGGACCCTTATCTACGGATAGGGAATAGAACGGCCACCCCTGACTAACCCTAAGCTGGCACCTGTCTGCCTTGATACCCTAGACGAGGTGTGAACCCGTGCGGCGAGCAGGATGCCTAAACCCTCAGTCACCCTAACAAGACTAGACTGGGGAAAGGCCGATGGGAGCACTAGTCACCATCACTCACGTCTAGGAGAACAACAGGGGAAGACAGCAACAAACAAACAGCAGAGATAGACTTATCCAGTCACGAGCAGAGAAGGCGATCCCAAACACGACAGTCCACGCCGGACAAGAGCTCCACAGCAACACCGTCAAACGATCTCCTTCAAAGGTCAGAATAGCACTGGAAGTAAGGACTATATCTGGCAATGACTGCAAGTGAAACTGAAACTAATATAGTATCTGGGAGTGGCAGACAGGACTCACCTGAGAAGGATGCCTACAAACTCCCAGTCAGGACAAAAAGGTTCACAAGGCAAAACCCAGATGACATACCCTGAACCACGGAGCAAACTCACAAGCTATCGCGAGTAGCAAGTCGCTGCGACCTTCTCCTCCCAGACCTGTCTGGATCAGTCACAGTCGTGACACCAGGACTCTTCTCCAGGCCCAGTCTGCAATGATTGTTATGTTGGTCCTCGGCAACCACTTACTTTTAATTTATAAATGACAGACCGCTGAAATCATCTCACCTGTCTCTACTTTATACTGCCGTTAATATGGGCAGCATAAAGTTGATGACAGGTTCCATTAAAAGGCATGCACCTCGTAATAAATTTGGCACTCTTGGAATTAACAGTCATAAAATCTAATCTTGAGCTCCTATGAAACATTTTCAGATAGGCTTGTTGGTAAATTTGATAAAAATGACATATTGTAGATTAAGCTCACTTACCTTGTCAATCTGGTGTGCATAACGTCTACAATATCTATATCTTAGTAAATTAGAGATAAGGGTTATTAAATGACGGCACAAATTGAAAGTGAAAAGTACCATTCATATAGTTAGACAAACAGTTAACCCTTTGTGACAGAACAGCTTATATTTTTTATTAAAGACAAATTGAAAAAAATTATTTTTTAGCCCAAAATGAGTAAAATGCAATTGTAAAAAATTGCCTCTGAAGATATACATAGCCTTTAAAAACAAAACTCCATTATAGGGGCAGAAAGTGCAGGTATCTCGCCATGACAATATCTACCGACTGACGTTGTCCATTATTTTTGCATCTGTCAGTATGACCAACCTGACTAGGCCAGTCATACTGCCTTCTGTATTTGAAATTAATGGTCCTAATGTAAAGAAATATGCACTTTATTTCATATTCTAATGAGGTGCTTCAAACACCAAGGGAAAGGCCTACCCCCTCAGAGCACCACTCCTCCACCTCCCCTGAGTGACAGGGACAGGCATCCTGACTGGATAGGTAATTCCACTCATGCCTCGGTGAAAGCAGGCTTTCTCTGATGCTGAGATCTGGATTGTCCCTGTGCCAATTCAGCATTCACCAGTGCATGTGCAGGATACACAGTGAGGTATGGCAATATGTGTGTATATAAATATATATACAGTACAGACCAAAAGTTTGGACACACCTTCTCATTCAAAGAGTTTTCTTTATTTTCATGACTATGAAAATTGTAGATTCACACTGAAGGCATCAAAACTATGAATTAACACATGTGGAATTATATTCATAACAAACAAGTGTGAAACAACTGAAAATATGTCATATTCTAGGTTCTTCAAAGTAGCCACCTTTTGCTTTGATTACTGCTTTGCACACTCTTGGCATTCTCTTGATGAGCTTCAAGAGGTAGTCCCCTGAAATGGTTTTCACTTCACAGGTGTGCCCTGTCAGGTCTAATAAGTGGGATTTCTTGCCTTATAAATGGGGTTGGGACCATCAGTTGCGTTGAGGAGAAGTCAGGTGGATACACAGCTGATAGTCCTACTGAATAGACTGTTAGAATTTGTAGCAAGAAAAAAGCAGCTAAGTAAAGAAAAACGAGGGGCCATCATTACTTTAAGAAATGAAGGTCAGTCAGCCGAAAAATTGGGAAAACTTTGAAAGTAAGGGCTATTTGACCATGAAGGAGAGTGATGGGGTGCTGCGCCAGATGACCTGGCCTCCACAGTCACCGGACCTGAACCTAATCGAGATGGTTTGGGGTGAGCTGGACCGCAGAGTGAAGGCAAAAGGGCCAACAAGTGCTAAGCATCTCTGGGAACTCCTTCAAGACTGTTGGAAGACCATTTCAGGGGACTACCTCTTGAAGCTCATCAAGAGAATGCCAAGAGTGTGCAAAGCAGTAATCAAAGCAAAAGGTGGCTACTTTGAAGAACCTAGAATATGACATATTTTCAGTTGTTTCACACTTGTTTGTTATGTATATAATTCCACATGTGTTAATTCATAGTTTTGATGCCTTCATAGTCATGAAAATAAAGAAAACTCTTTGAATGAGAAGGTGTGTCCAAACTTTTGGTCTGTACTGTATATATTTAACAGACAATAATTGCTAAGTAATGTATGACTAAATGCAATGTATTATTTAAGCATACTTTCATTTCTTCATTTTATTGTAATTCTTTCTGAATGTATTTATTTTCTATTTTCTTTTCCTCTTGCTTCCTCCCGCCCCTCCCCAGGAGCTGCAGTATTTTATGGGTAAGTATCTTTAAGGCTGTCACATAATTCCCTGATGCCCTCTTTGTTCAGCATCTGGCACTAACAGGAAGGATGTGAAAAGCTTTTCTTCCCCTTTAGACCAGCCATTGAGCATTAATTCATGGGTCAAAGGACATCTGAACACGTAAATCCTTCAAGGCAAGGATATTTCAAGAAAACCTACTGTTAAAATCTGTGAAGGTCGAAGCCCTAGGGAGTTTTCACAGAAACTTTTAAAAATGCCAAAGGGCCTTGACATTTTTTTTTCCAGAGGAGAGGAATCATAACAATAAGGCAGAGATATACAGCAAAGAGGCTACAATGTATCAACGTGTGCACGTCACAATTACTATGTATAATATGGTATCTTCATTTCCACCATTTCGATAAGGCTGCATTTTTGTATCCGTTTTTATTTTCTGCCCTTTATAAAACTTCTCTTTTTGCTTGCAGCCTTATTCTCAAAATTCTGAATTACTGGGGACCCTGCTCCTTCCATAATGTGGTTCTCAGTCCGTGATGTCCCATAAGATGAGCTCATACTTCTCAGTACTCTGTGCTGCTGTGGATCCTTCTCCGGCCACTATCTAGCAATTGGTCTGAGACCTCCTACAAGACCATTGCATGCCTCTCCTGAAATACTCTGTGCTGCTATCACTCAGCATAGGCTACAGTATGTTCTGTCTTCAGCTCCTTCAAAGCAATGGTCATATTGGACCAGGAGCAGAAGATTAAGGAACGGTCGTGTATTTGTCCTGATGAGGAATGCTTATTACTCTATGTGTCACAGGTGGGAGGAGTTACAACATCCCATTTACATATGAAAACTCCCATTCACTGATTTTATTTTTCCATATTTCCATATTATTATTTTTATATATTGTACATGTTGTTTAATGGATTTTTTGCTAATATATCTGGACAATTAGATTTTTTTTCTCACTAATTTCATGGAGATATTGTTTGCTCTAAGGAGGAAAGGCAAAAGATCTACAATAAATTTTTATAAATGGAACTCAGTGGTTCTTATCAGCAAGTGCTGCCTGCCGCCATGCAATCTGCTGCACTACATCACAGCAATTACATTTAATTACTAAGTAATTGAAGAAAACAATTCGGCATGACAAGACGGGAGCAGCGTGTAACTCGTAATGGACACTGGATGTTGTGATGGATGTGGCTCTGGATGACTACACATAGCCAAGAGAGGCTTGACTAATCTAGATTTTCAGTAGGACATAAAAAGCCAGACTGGTCTGAAAATAATGTAATCTGATGGTTTGTGCCCATGGCTCTTGTCTGCTGAGTTCATTGTAATGTCTTTTTTAGTCGAATTAATATTTTACAAGCTGAGGCCACATGTGGTGCCCACCCATGACCATAGGGGATCATATTGCAGTGCTGTGACTAATGCAGACTGCAGCGAACACTGACCATGCCCTGGGCTGGGACTAGTGCTGCATCCGATGTATTGATTTAACCATGGTGGACTCCACTATTGAGAGTCTTTTGTTTTGCTTGAGGTAGAGAGGTGACCATGAACTTCCGCAGCTTCTGAGCCCAGACTCTCCATATTTAAGATTCACATTCTCTTTATGAACTACAAAATAATAAAACACATAAGAAATTAAAACAAATTAAAGGGTTTGTGCAACCATTAAAGGGGTTTTCCGGGATTTTATCAGATCGACGGGGGTTCAATACCCGGCACCCCCACTGATCAACCAGTTGAAGAGAAGGCTGCGCTCATGTGAGCACTGCATTTTCTGCTCTTGTTTACCTGCTCGCCATCGACATCACATCAGGCGGGTCTAATTACAAGAAGCCGTCCCTTTCACTTCTCTGGGACGGCTCCTTCCAATTCAAGTGTATAGGAAGGAGCCATCCCATAGAAGTTACAGTAATAGAATAGATTATTGTAATTTCACTGCAATGCTGACGGTGAGCAGGTATACAATGAAGGGAAGGCTGTACTTGCATGAGCGCAGCCCTCTCTTCAACTAGCTGATCAGCGAGGGTGCCAGGTGTCGGAACCCATCGGAACTCATCGATCTGATATTGATGACTTATCCTGAGGATAGGTCATTGTGAGGATTGTGGAGTTATGATCTAATTCCAGCCATTTGCTGTCAGATAGCAGAGGGAGCAAACTCCTCAGGGGGCCTGGCTTCAAAGCAGACCACATGTTTGCAGTTCACACCTCACTCAGCCACAATGGCAACTCACACTTCTCTGGTAGGATGAATGCCAGTGGAGGGGCTGAGTTGGTCATCAGAACAAAAGAATACATCAGACATCATGGAACCAGGGGTTCATAAAGAATTATGAATTGCCCACCCATCACAGGCATATATCAGTTACATATCTGCGACCCTGGGGCCAAGACGGACATGCCCCTGGTCGCAGTTTGGGGGTAGGATGCTAGGAAGGGTTGATACTGAGATCTCCAAGCGGAAACCTAATAATGGTGCTATGTTTGGTCTCCACCTGTAGCTGGAACCCAGGCGGATCCGTTGGTCCCAAAACCATCTCCCTGTAACCTTACAGTATGGAACTACAGTAGGTGAACCCGATTTTGTGTCAATCTCGCTCTCTTTCTCGGCGAGATTGAGCACCTACGAGCCCCATCGCGGGAGCCAGCGCCGAGCTGGCTTGCCGCGATGGAGACAGAGCCGTCATAGAAGCGACGCGAGATCCGACTTGGATTCCCGCCAATTCTACACGTGTGCGGCGTTTGTTATGAATCCTGAGGGGGAAGTCCCCGCCGGATTTTAAATAAAAATCCGGCCTGGGTCCCCCCCTCAGGAGCATACCGGGCCCTTAGGTCTGTTATGGGTTGTAAGGAGAGCCCCCCCTACGCCGAAAAAAAACGGCGTAGGGGGTCCCCCTACAATCCATACCAGACCCGTATCCAAAGCACGCTTCCCCGGCCAGCCAGGAAGGGAGTGGGGACGAGCGGGCGCCCCCCCCCCCCTCCTGAGCCGTACCAGGCTGCATGCCCTCAACATGGGGGGGTTGGGTGCTCTGGGGCAGGGGGGCGCACTGCGGCCCCCCCACCTCAGAGCACCCTGTCCCCATGTTGATGAGGACAGGGCCCCTTCCCGACAACCCTGGCCGTTGGTTGTCGGGGTATGCGGGCGGGAGGCTTATCGGAATCTGGGAGCCCCCTTTAACCACCTCAGCCCCCAGTGCTTAAACACCCTGAAAGACCAGGCCACTTTTTACACTTCTGACCTACACTACTTTCACCGTTTATTGCTCGGTCATGCAATTTACCACCCAAATGAATTTTACCTCCTTTTCTTCTCACTAATAGAGCTTTCATTTGGTGGTATTTCATTGCTGCTGACATTTTTACTTTTTTTGTTATTAATCGAAATTTAACGATTTTTTTGCAAAAAAATGACATTTTTCACTTTCAGTTGTAAAATTTTGCAAAAAAAACGACATCCATATAGAAATTTTGCTCTAAATTTATAGTTCTACATGTCTTTGATAAAAAAAAAATGTTTGGGTAAAAAAAAAAATGGTTTGGGTAAAGTTTATAGCGTTTACAAACTATGGTACAAAAATGTGAATTTCCGCTTTTTGAAGCAGCTCTGACTTTCTGAGCACCTGTCATGTTTCCTGAGGTTCTACAATGCCCAGACAGTACAAACACCCCACAAATGACCCCATTTCTGAAAGTACACACCCTAAGGTATTCGCTGATGGGCATAGTGAGTTCATAGAACTTTTTATTTTTTGTCACAAGTTAGCGGAAAATGATGATTTTTTTTTTTTTTTTTTTTTTTCCTTACAAAGTCTCATATTCCACTAACTTGTGACAAAAAATAAAAACTTCTATGAACTCACTATGCCCATCAGCGAATACCTTGGGGTCTCTTCTTTCCAAAATGGGGGTCACTTGTGGGGTAGTTATACTGCCCTGGCATTCTAGGGGCCCAAATGTGTGGTAAGGAGTTTGAAATCAAATTCTGTAAAAAATGACCTGTGAAATCCGAAAGGTGCTCTTTGGAATATGGGCCCCTTTGCCCACCTAGGCTGCAAAAAAGTGTCACACATCTGGTATCTCCGTACTCAGGAGAAGGTGGGGAATGTGTTTTGGGGTGTCATTTTATATATACCCATGCTGGGTGAGAGAAATATCTTGGCAAAAGACAACTTTTCCCATTTTTTTATACAAAGTTGTCATTTGACCAAGATATTTATCTCACCCAGCATGGGTATATGTAAAAAGACACCCAAAACACATTCCTCAACTTCTCCTGAGTACGGGGATACCAGATGTGTGACACTTTTTTGCAGCCTAGGTGGGCAAAGGGGCCCATATTCCAAAGAGCACCTTTCGGATTTCACTCCTCATTTTTTCCTGAATTTGATTTCAAACTCCTTACCACACATTTGGGCCCCTAGAATACCAGGGCAGTATAACTACCCCACAAGTGACCCCATTTTGGAAAGAAGACACCCCAAGGTATTCCGTGAGGGGCATGGCGAGTTCCTAGAATTTTTATTTTTTGTCACAAGTTAGTGGAAAATGATGATTTATTTTTTTTTTTTTTTTTTTCATACAAAGTCTCATATTCCACAAACTTGTGACAAAAAATAAAAACTTCCATGAACTCACTATGCCCATCAGCGAATACCTTGGGGTCTCTTCTTTCCAAAATGGGGTCACTTGTGGGGTAGTTATACTGCCCTGGCATTCTAGGGGGCCCAAATGTGTGGTAAGTAGGTAAATGACCTGTGAAATCCGAAAGGTGCTCTTTGGAATGTGGGCCCCTTTGCCCACCTAGGCTGCAAAAAAAGTGTCACACATCTGGTATCTCTGTATTCAGGAGAAGTTGAGGAATGTGTTTTGGGGTGTCTTTTTACATATACCCATGCTGGGTGAGATAAATATCTTGGTCAAATGCCAACTTTGTATAAAAAAATGGGAAAAGTTGTCTTTTGCCAAGATATTTCTCTCACCCAGCATGGGTATATGTAAATGACACCCCAAAACACATTCCCCAACTTCTCCCGATTACGGAGATACCAGATGTGTGACACTTTTTTGCAGCCGAGGTGGGCAAAGGGGCCCATATTCAAAAGAGCACCTTTCGGATTTCACAGGTCATTTTTTACAGAATTTGATTTCAAACTCCTTACCACACATTTGGGCCCCTAGAATGCCAGGGCAGTATAACTACCCCACAAGTGACCCCATTTTGGAAAGAAGAGACCCCAAGGTATTCGCTGATGGGCAAAGTGAGTTCATGGAAGTTTTTATTTTTGTCACAAGTTAGTGGAATATGAGACTTTGTATGAAAAAAAAAAAAAATAAATAAATAAGCATTTTCCACTAACTTGTGACAAAAAATAAAAAATTCTAGGAACTCGCCATGCCCCTCACGGAATACCTTGGGGTGTCTTCTTTCCAAAATGGGGTCACTTGTGGGGTAGTTATACTGCCCTGGCATTTTCCAGGGGCCCTAATGTGTGGTAAGTAGGTAAATGACCTGTGAAATCCTAAAGGTGCTCTTTGGAATATGGGCCCCTTTGCCCACCTAGGCTGCAAAAAAGTGTCACACATGTGGTATCGCCGTATTCAGGAGAAGTTGGGGAATGTGTTTTGGGGTGTCATTTTACATATGCCCATGCTGGGTGAGAGAAATATCTTGGCAAAAGACAACTTTTCCCATTTTTTTTATACAAAGTTGGCATTTGACCAAGATATTTCTCTCACCCAGCATGGGTATATGTAAAATGACACCCCAAAACACATTCCCCAACTTCTCCTGAGTACGGCGATACCAGATGTGTGACACTTTTTTGCAGCCTAGATGCGCAAAGGTGCCCAAATTCCTTTTAGGAGGGCATTTTTAGACATTTGGATACCAGACTTCTTCTCACGCTTTGGGGCCCCTAGAATGCCAGGGCAGTATAAATACCCCACATGTGACCCCATTTTGGAAAGAAGACACCCCAAGGTATTCAATGAGGGGCATGGCGAGTTCATAGAAATTTTTTTTTTTGGCACAAGTTAGCGGAAATTGATATTTTTTATTTTTTTCTCACAAAGTCTCCCGTTCCGCTAACTTGGGACAAAAATTTCAATCTTTCATGGACTCAATATGCCCCTCACGGAATACCTGGGGGTGTCTTCTTTCCGAAATGGGGTCACATGTGGGGTATTTATACTGCCCTGGCATTCTAGGGGCCCTAAAGCGTGAGAAGAAGTCTGGAATATAAATGTCTAAAAAATTTTACGCATTTGGATTCCGTGAGGGGTATGGTGAGTTCATGTGAGATTTTATTTTTTGACACAAGTTAGTGGAATATGAGACTTTGTAAGAAAAAAAAAAAAAATTCCGCTAACTTGGGCCAAAAAAATATCTGAATGGAGCCTTACAGAGGGGTGATCAATGACAGGGGGGGGGGTGATCAATGACAGGGGGGGGTGATCAATGACAGGGGGGTGATCAATGACAGGGGGGTGATCAATGACAGGGGGGTGATCAATGACAGGGGGGTGATCAGGGAGTCTATATGGGGTGATAACCACAGTCATTGATCACGCCCGTGTAAGGCTTCATTCAGACGTCCGGATGCGTTTTGCGGATCCGATCCATCTATCAGTGCATCCGTAAAAATCATGCGGACATCTGAATGGAGCTTTACAGGGGGGTAATCAATGACAGGGGGGTGATCAATGACAGGGGGGTGATCAGGGAGTCTATATGGGGTGATCACCACAGTCATTGATCATGCCCCTGTAAGGCTTCATTCAGACGTCCGGATGCGTTTTGCGGATCCGATCCATCTATCAGTGCATCCGTAAAAATCATGCGGACATCTGAATGGAGCTTTACAGGGGGGTAATCAATGACAGGGGGGTGATCAATGACAGGGGGGTGATCAGGGAGTCTATATGGGGTGATCACCACAGTCATTGATCATGCCCCTGTAAGGCTTCATTCAGACGTCCGGATGCGTTTTGCGGATCGCATCCATCTATCAGTGCATCCGTAAAAATCATGCGGACATCTGAATGGAGCTTTACAGGGGGGTAATCAATGACAGGGGGGTGATCACCACAGTCATTGATCATGCCCCTGTAAGGCTTCATTCAGACGACCGGATGCGTTTTGCGGATCCGATCCATGTATCAGTGCATCCGTAAAAATCATGCGGACATCTGAATGGAGCTTTACAGGGGGGTGATCAGGGAGTCTATATGGGGTGATCACCACAGTCCATTGATCATGCCCCTGTAAGGCTTCATTCAGACGTCCGGATGCGTTTTGCGGATCCGATCCATCTATCAGTGCATCCGTAAAAATCATGCGGACATCTGAATGGAGCTTTACAGGGGGGTAATCAATGACAGGGGGGTGATCAGGGAGTCTATATGGGGTGATCACCACAGTCATTGATCATGCCCCTGTAAGGCTTCATTCAGACGTGCGGATGCGTTTTGCGGATCCGATCCATCTATCAGTGCATCCGTAAAAATCATGCGGACATCTGAATGGAGCTTTACAGGGGGGTAATCAATGACAGGGGGGTGATCACCACAGTCATTGATCATGCCCCTGTAAGGCTTCATTCAGACGACCGGATGCGTTTTGCGGATCCGATCCATGTATCAGTGCATCCGTAAAAATCATGCGGACATCTGAATGGAGCTTTACAGGGGGGTAATCAATGACAGGGGGGTGATCAATGACAGGGGGGTGATCAGGGAGTCTATATGGGGTGATCACCACAGTCATTGATCACGCCCATGTAAGGCTTCATTCAGACGTCCGGATGCGTTTTGCGGATCCGATCCATCTATCAGTGGATCCGTAAAAATCATGCGGACGTCTGAATGGAGCTTTACAGGGGGTTGATCAATGACAGGGGGGTAATCAATGACAGGGGGGTGATCAGGGAGTCTATATGGGGTGATCAGGGGTGATTAGGGGTGATCAGGGGCTAATAAGGGGTTAATAAGTGACGGGGGGGGGGGTGTAGTGTAGTGTAGTGGTGCTTGGTGCTACTTTACTGAGCTACCTGTGTCCTCTGGTGGTCGATCCAAACAAAGGGGACCACCAGAGGACCAGGTAGCAGGTATATTAGACGCTGTTATCAAAACAGCGTCTAATATACCTGTTAGGGGTTAAAAAAAACACATCTCCAGCCTGCCAGCGAACGATCGCCGCTGGCAGGCTGGAGATCAACTCTCTTACCTTCCGTTCCTGTGAGCGCGCGCGCCTGTGTGCGCGCGTTCACAGGAAATCTCGCGTCTCGCGAGATGACGCGTATATGCGTGACTGTGCGCAGCGCTGCCACCTCCGGAACGCGATCCTGCGTTAGGCGGTCCGGAGGTGGTTAATAAGGGGGCCCCCAGATACCGGCCCCCCACCCTAAGTGAATGAGTATGGGGTACATCGTACCCCTACCCATTCACCTGCAAGAAAAGTGGTAAAAACACAAATAAACCACACAGTGTATTAAAATATTTTATTTTTCTGCTCCGGAGGCCGCCCCCTGTCTTCTTTATTAGCTCTTTTACCAGGGGGGGGCTCTTCTTCTTCCGCTATCCCGACGGGTCTTCTCCGCTATCCGGGGGGTCTTCTCAACTCTCCGGGGTTCTCCTTCTGTCTTCTCCGCTATCCGGGGGGTCTTCTCAACTCTCCGGGGTTCTCCTTCTGTCTTCTCCGCTATCCGGGGGGTCTTCTCAACTCTCCAGGGTTCTCCTTCTGTCTTCTCCTTCTGTCTTGTTGACTCGGCGCACCCCGGTTCTTCGTCTCGCGAGACTCGGCGCACCCCGGTTCTTCGTCTCGCGAGACGTCTCGCGAGACGAAGAACCGGGGGTGCGCCGAGTCAACAAGACAGAAGGAGAAGACAGAAGGAGAACCCCGGAGAGTTGAGAAGACCCCCCCGGATAGCGGAGAAGACAGAAGGAGAACCCCGGAGAGTTGAGAAGACCCCCCGGATAGCGGAGAAGACCCGTCGGGATAGCGGAAGAAGAAGAGCCCCCCCTGGTAAAAGAGCTAATAAAGAAGACAGGGGGCGGCCTCCGGAGCAGAAAAATAAAATATTTTAATACACTGTGTGGTTTATTTGTGTTTTTTACCACTTTTCTTGCAGGTGAATGGGTAGGGGTACGATGTACCCCATACTCATTCACTTAGGGTGGGGGGCCGGTATCTGGGGGCCCCCCTTATTAAAGGGGGCTCCCAGATTCCGATAAGCCTCCCGCCCGCATACCCCGACAACCAACGGCCAGGGTTGTCGGGAAGGGGCCCTGTCCTCATCAACATGGGGACAGGGTGCTCTGAGGTGGGGGGGGGCCGCAGTGTGCCCCCCTGCCCCAGAGCACCCAACCCCCCCATGTTGAGGGCATGCAGCCTGGTACGGCTCAGGAGGGGGGGGGGGGGGCGCTCGCTCGTCCCCACTCCCTTCCTGGCTGGCCGGGTAGCGTGCTTTGGATACGGGTCTGGTATGGATTGTAGGGGGACCCCCTACGCCATTTTTTTTCGGCGTAGGGGGGGCTCTCCTTACAACCCATAACAGACCTAAGGGCCCGGTATGCTCCTGAGGGGGGGACCCAGGCCGGATTTTTATTTAAAATCCGGCGGGGACTTCCCCCTCAGGATTCATAACAAACGCCGCACACGTGTAGAATTGGCGGGAATCCAAGTCGGATCTCCCGTCGCTTCTATGACGCGCTTGCTGGGATGTGCTGTCACTATTCCAGTGAGTGCGAGATCTCGGCACCATGTTGCCGAGTATCAGCGCGACGCTGTCGTGCTAAAAGCACAATCTCACAAACACCTACTGTATGGGCCATAATGGGTTTTGTGGGTCTTTGGCTACCAGGAAAAGGAAGGGAGGGTGGGCTCCTCCCAGGATGAGGGAGAGGAGTGACCAACTACAGGTTAAGAGGCCTATGCAGGCCAGAGGCCAGGGGCAAGGAGGCCACATTGTTTAATGTGTTTGAAGGAACCGTGGAAAAACTGCTGACATCACTGCCCTCATGTGACTACAGTCAAGAAAATACAGCAACCCAGAATTCATCATAACCAAAAAGACTACTACTCCACCTGGTAACTGACTTTGCTATGGTATCATACCACCTGAATTTGCACTTCCGACCACTGTATATATTCTCTGTGTATATCGTGTATTGTCTATTGCGCCCTTAAGGCAATTAAATATATAATTTAATATTGTGCTGTCCTTGTATCTCAGTCCACAAAGTCCCACATCTGTATTTCAGCATAGTTACCGTATATGCTACTGCGGGTTGGTTTTTCACCCTATATAAACCCGTTAGCAGACCAGGCTTATATCAAATGAGGAACTGGTGGAAGTCTACCGGACTGGTAGAGCTCTGTTTGACTTGGGCAGTGAAAAGGCTCTCCCAGCTTGTTAAGGTTGTGAGCGAGTGTGGAGTCACGCCGGAGGTCCCTCTCTTACTCCCTATGCCTCCCTGTGCCTGAGTGGACAGGAGGTGTCTGTGTAAACTGTACCAAGCTGACCTTGCGTACTCCCAGGGAGGGAGTAACGTCACGGAAACCATTTCTCGTGAGCTTGATGTAGTTGACATCAGGCGGGGCCACGAGGTGCGGGATTCGTCACAGTCATCAATATTAAAATCCTGGAAAACCCCTTTAAATGTTATTTTTTTGGCAGAATTTTTTGTTTGGCTAAGACCCAAATTGATTGGACCCAAGTGAAAATTGCTTTAATTGTCCTGAAAAAGGTATATAACACTCTCTAATGCCAGTACTCAGAATTTTTAGGAAAATATGTTTCTTTTCATTACGTTTTGATTAATTTTTGCATCCCCTACCCCCCCAAGCTCTGGAACGCAATGACAACAATAGTAAATGATGTCTGAGTGACACTGACACACATAGCTGTGGGGAAACACACATTTGACAGCAATTAAATGACCTTCCTCTTCTACAAACACACTGAACACCGCTTTTCACAATTAACTGTGGGAATAATGTAGTATGGCACTGGTAAGATTTGTATACTATGTTATTTGCATGTCACCACACTCGTCAAAATAGAGATTTTCTGTACTATAAAATATATTACAAACTAGTATTGTGATTAATCTCCTGCCCCTAACACCAATGTAAAACAATGCAGGATAAGCGGTAAAATGTATGTGTCTACAATGTAGTTTGTGTCTAAGTTCCATTATATAACAATGCTATTACTGCAGCAAAATGCTTGTGCTGTATGCAACACATTTGATAATTTGTATTGAAACTTAGGGTTTTGAACTAAAAAGACAACTATGTTCAAATGAGAAAAAAATATTTTTATTTTCTTGCAGGTTTTGTAATGCAAAACTGATATAAGGTTCTGCAACAGCTGAAACCTTGCAATGCGTTTAATCTCCTGCCAAAAACACCAATGTATTTCCGGACAGGCGGTAAAATTTCTGCCTCTACTGTACAGTATAATTTGTATCTAAATTCACTTGTATAACAATGCTATTACTGGCGTAAAATGCTTGTGCTATAATACAACACGTTTAATAACACCAGACAGATTTTTTGCACCGAATTATAAGCGTGTAATAGCTCAACACAGCAAAATTCTTTTGGGGCGGTGTTCTGGCAACAATAATATGTACTAAAAACTTAAGGTTTAAAAGAAACAAAAACAGCAGTTTCTGTTCAAATGAGAAAAAATAATATTTTTTCCTGCAGGTGGTTGTAAAGCAGAATGGCTAGGGTGAGGTTCAGCAGCAGCTGTATTATGAAGCACTGACCGTGCCCCTCAGTCCCTGATACTTCTTTATTTAAACAGCACCTAGTCTCTGATATATAAAAATGAGTTTCTGTCTGTCTGTCTAGACGTCTGTCTGGACGTTCTTTATGCACGACCAAACGACTGGGCCGATCTTCACCAAATTTGGCACACAGGTACATCAGGTGTCTGAGGAAGGTTTTAGACCGGGTCTCAGCTCTCTAGGACGTACCGATCCTGAGATATTCCAAAAAAATGACCCATATTAGCCAATACAAGCCTGCAAGTCTTTCTCTTCAAATCCCAACTGCCATAAACACAGTTTTACTCCAGGTTTCCATAACAACCCAGCCATTTTTCTTTACTGCTTAAAGGGGCGGGCACTGTGGAGGTCCCTGTTAAAGGGGTGGGCACTGTGAAATTCACTGTTAAAGGGGCGTTCACTGTGAAAGTCACTGTTAAAGGGGCGGTCACTGTGAAAGTCACTGTTAAAGGGGCGGTTACTGTAAAAGGGGCAGTCACTGTAAAAGTCACTGTTAAAGGGGCAGACATTGTGAAAGTCACTGTTAAAAGGGGTGGCCACTGAGAAAGTCCATGTTAAAGGGGTGGTCACTGTTAAAGGGGTAGCCACTGTGAAAGTCACTGTTAAAGGGGAGGTCACTGTGAAAGTCACTGTTAAAGGGACGGTCACTGTAAAAGTCACTGTTAACGACCGGTCACTGTGAAAGTCATTGTTAAAGGGGCGGTCACTGTGAAAGTCACTTTTAAAGGGGCAGACACTGTGGAGGTCTCTGCCCCAGATTTGAAAAAGACAGCCTTGACTGCATTGTGTCTGTGAAGGTTCTCATTTATCCAGGTCATGGTATATCTGTAAAGAATAAATCAAGACAACTGGACGTACTGTAGATTTCTTGAAAACGATTCACTCATTCTTCCAACGAGCTTTGTCAATTCTGAGTGACTGTACAAGAATTCTCTGGGAATAAATATGTAACTGAATCAACATCTGGTAATTATACCCAGCATGGGGTCAGAGGTCATTATACCCAGCACGGGGTCAAAGGTGTTGATTCCATTATCCTAATTGGAATAATCCTCCCAGAAAAAGGTGTCAAGACAGCATTGTATGTGGCAGACAATAGATGTCTAACCCCCCCCCCCCCGTTTCTATTCAAGCTTGGTTTCTGTTTTTTTACGTAGATGGCCTCCTTCACACCTCGTTTGTACCAATCGGCCTCCTTATCCAAAACACGTACTTGACTGTCTTCAAAGGTGTGACCTGTTTCTTTTAGATGTAAGTACACGGCTGAATCTTGACCAGGGGTTTTGGCTCTTCTATGCTGAGCCATACGCTGATGTAGTTGTTGTTTTGCTGATATACAGTTCTGAGCATTCCTCATTGCACTGGACTGCGTACACAATGTTGTCCATCTTGTTGTCCATACCCCATGCTGGGTATAATTACCAGATGTTGATTCAGTTACATATTTATTCCCAGAGAATTCTTGTACAGTCACTCAGAATTGAGAAAGCTCGTTGGAAGAACGAGTGAAACGTTTTCAAGAAATCTACAGTAAGTCCAGTTGCCTTGATTTATTCTTTACAGATATTGACTGCATTGTTTTATCTCATGCTTGTGAGTATAATAAATACTTTTATACGACTATTTGCTAGCGGTGCTTAACTATTGGAGTAATCCTTGTTATAGTGGAGGTGAAGAGATGTGGATAAAGGAGAGTCATGGAGATACACTATATGCCTATATGACAAGCTGCGCTTGTGAGTACAATCACACAAGGAATTGTTTGGTGACCTGCAGTGCTTTACTATATGCAAACTTTCTGATATCCCACAGGTGCCTCAAAGTGTTGGCAGTGGGAACCTGATTTATTTGCCTGTGTCAGAAATCTTGGATGCTTCAAGATTGAAGAGGTTTAACCTTCTGGATAGGGAATGCGCGGTTCCTCAAACGCATGGTCTGAACTGTGATCTGCACTCACTTCACAATTGGGAACCGCTGCGATAATATTGTCATACGTATTGGGACTTCTTTATAATATTCACTGTGGAAGTCACTGTTAAAGGGGCGGGCACTATGAAGGTCACTGTTAAAGGGGTGGTCAATGCTAAAGGGGCGGTCACTGTTAAAGGTGCGGGCACTGTGAAGGTCATTGTTAAAGGGGTGGGTACAGTAGAAGTCACTGTTATAGGAAACATGGAAACATAAAATGAAATAGATGAAATATACCTGTGCAAAGCCGGGTCCTTCTGCTAGTAATCTATAATTATTTGTTTCTATTATGACCCTGTTACACGGAAGAGATGCTTGCTTTTCCCTCTGTATACTGAGTGAGATAATTTTCTGTTGACACTGCATCCACCCATCCACCTGCTTCAACAGCTTAGCACAGAATGATGTCTGCCCGTTCTGCACAGACATTGCCCTGCCCGCTGCCCCACTGATTGGCTGATAAGGCTGTCTGTCAGCCTGTGAGCCAATTAGAGGGAGCCCTCCTCCCACTTCCTCCAAGGGTCATGTGAGCATGCACCTTTTTCCTCCCTCATGGTTTTTCCCGCTGACAAGCCATTTTACCGAATTTGTCTAAAGCAAACATGAAAATTTTCAGGATTTGTTAGGTGGCTAATTTTAGGGAAATTCATAATAAACCTGTTTTTTAAGGAATCAGTTTACTCTTATCCTTGAATTTTACATACCTATTTACCTTGGAATTGCTACAGCCATGCTGAAAATTTTAATCACGTTACTTTTCCACCCTTTAGTACAATGTCATATTAAGCCCATTAACCTATCCATATGTTGTTCATCCTATGGAGGACGTTAGAATACCTGGTGGGGGGAAAAAAATTGCCTGGCAAGAAAATTTTATGAAAATCTAATCTACTGTATAATATTCATAGTAGTTATAATATTCTTATTTCCAAAACAAAGAACAGAAGACAAACAAAAAAATAAAATAAAATACAAAAGCAAAGCAAAAATTCTATAACATTGTGCCGCGAAGGGACGTCTGAGGCATGGAAATGTGTAAGTCTTCTGCTGTGAGGCATCTGTAACCAGGGGCAAGGGCAGCCAAGCATCAGGCGGTAAATTAAAGCTGTCCAATTAACACAGAGACTGGCTGCTCAATTGCGGGAGAGATCTGCATTAATTGTTCCATAAAGGGACTCTGCCCATCGCTCCTTTGTTTCCCCTGCCGCCTGCAGAACGTGGGCATCGCACAAGTACACGTGGCGGACGGCTCTTGTTTCCTCGTGTTACATTAAGGAATCTTTTTTTTTTCCTCTTTTTTCATATGAACTGCTAGTATAAAGCCTTGCCTAATAAGTTTTCACCCCATATTGTCTCTCTGCTGGTGTCTAATGCATCTGAAGCCAAAACAATTCATGAGCCAGCTGAATTTCTTCAGCCCCATTCAGCAGGATAGAGAAATTCTGCCTTTATGTGAAGAATCTTATTTTTCTATCTGCCAATTGAATACAGTCTGCATAATGCCAACACAAAAAAACTAAAAAATTACCAAGAGCAATAAATCCAACAAAACATTCGCTGATATGAAATATGACTAAATGAAGTTTGATTGTATCTAGATTTTTACTTTATTTTCAGGTCCTTTTTACTCGCTTTAGATGTCTGAAGTAGATTGTTTTTTTCAAAATCCATTTTCTTGATAGAAGCCAATTCAATTACGAAAAGCATTAACAAACAAGACTCAAAATGCATTATGCAAAACACAGCAGAATGCACAGAAAGAAACGTGGGTTTAGTCATCAGCTTTTTGACTGTACAAATGGTGGAAGTTTCATGACTTATTCCATGGTCACGTATAATGAGCTGCATATGCTGGATACTGTATTGCTAGACACAACTGGGTTCAAGTAATTATCAGCCCTTGGGCAACATATTTTTCAAGCCCTTGACTTGCAATGCTTAGAGCATATTTAGCAGAGAGATCCATGAGTCTCTCAAACCTGCAGGTCTCGGGCATCAGTCCAAATCATTGTTTGAGGCCTAGAATATGGTGCCAGGGGCACTGATATTGGGGTGGGAGAAGTCTCACCAAAGCCCTTGCTTGAGGAGGTCCTAAGGACCCTCTGCTACATGTCACATGGAAAGTGTAGACCACCCTGCTGAAGATTCTGCATTGGGGCGCCAAGCATCAATGTTTCTACTTGTCCTTTGGATACTGTAAACCGTCACATTGACAGCCGGAACTTAAGATAAGGACATGGTGTATAATTAAAAAAAATATTAATTTTAATAAAATAAATAATATAAAAATAAATAAATAAAATAAATACATTTTATAAAACCAGCTCATATTCATCCAAATGACGATGCACATTGGCTCAGACAAATAATATATTTCTATATTTAATACAAATAAAGGAAATCTATTGGCCAAGCATAAAAGATGCAAATAGTAAAAAGTCAACCCTGATCTACAGAGGTCGCATGGGTGACATTGTGTAAGAAGTGGAATATGCTACTTCTTCCCAACCAGATAACTGATGCCTGTTTATTAGGGATACATTGTAACATCAGTCTCTTCCATAGGGTTGTCAGGCAGCACATCCATAGCAACCAGGATGTCTCAAATTACTCGGATTTAAGCCCAAAGGGATATAGTGATGAACATAGAGGGAAAAGTCCCTATATAAAAGATAAAAACAAGGCTTCAAACTGGTATCACCTGTGACTCATGATCTTGGTGCCCCCATCCCACTTGCATGACTAGAGATGTTATTTGCAGACATTACATCAGTCCTTCTGCAAGTTATTATCACTCATTAATAGTCTTTTCAATGTTGTTCGAAATATTTTTATTTTATGGGCATTTACAACCTAAGAGTATTTAAAGCAAAAGGGTGTTTCTAAAAATACATATTCAAGGACTTTCAAATGTATGATTATTGGGAGGGGGGCTGCCATACCAGGAGCCCACCCCATAGGAGAACAAAATAACTCAAGTAAGCACTTAATAAGAGTTGAGCGGAAATCTGGATGTTCGGCTTCGACGGGTTCGGCCAAACTTCACAAAAAAGAGTTTGGGACCCGAACTTGACCTCGAACTCGAACCCCATTAATGTCAATAGGGACCCGCACTAAAATGGCGGTAAAAATGTCATGGAAAGAGCTAGAGGGCTGCAAATGGCATCAAAATGTGGTTAAAAGCATGGCAAGTGCTCTGCAAACAAATGTGGATAGGGAAATGACTTTAAATAACATAAAATACATACAAATAAAAAAAATAATCTTGATCTAGGAGGACGAGGTCCATATGGAGTAGGAGGTTGAGGAGGCGGTGGATGTGGTGGTGTAGGTGGAAGCGGAGGTGGAGGAGAAGGAGGAGGTAGCCTACACTGCTTTTTGGTTTTAAATTTATTTATATTTTTTAAAATTAGGATACACCCCAAAACATTGGGAAATATAACCTATGATAACCCCCTCCAGTCGTGCTAAACACACGTTCAGACAATACACCGGCTGCAGGACAAGCCAGCACCTCCAAGGGGTAAAGGGCAAGCTCAGGCCATGTGCTTAATTTGGAGACCCAGAAGTTGCAGGGGGCAGAACCATCAGTCAGTTCGTGTAGGCGTCTGCAAACATACTGCTCCACCATGTCGCACGTCCCCATGATGTTCACGATCCAATTGGATAGCTGCTCTATCAACTTTCGATGTTCTTTTCTGCGCCTACCATGTTGATGACGGTTAGCGGAGAATCAGGGTTCCACCCCTGAGAGGGAGCGTGAGAAAGAGAGACCACATCCAAGGGAGGTCAATGGATGAAATTTAATTGCGATCGAGCGGAAATGTGGGAGAAGCTATTAAAACGGAAGAATTGAAGGAAAGGAGGGGGCTCGCGGCAATTACCCACTCCCGACTCGGGGTCGTAGTGACGATAAATAACAATGCAGGACTCTTAAGATGCCCTGTTATTTGAATGATTAATTAAAAATTACAGGGAATGTCACTGCGGTATTTTGGATTAGGAAACGTTAGACAGGAGAGGCCCTGCTGCTGCTTTGTATACTCTAGATAACTTCTGCCTGATCGCACGTCCCCGTGAGGTCCACGATCCATTTGGATATCTCCTCTATCAACTTTCAATGTTCTTTTCTGAGCCTACCATGTTGATCACGGTTATCTGCGAATCAGGTTCCACGTCGGAGAGGGAGCGCGAGAAAGAGAGACCTCATCCAAGGGAGATCAATGGATGAAATGTAATTTTGATTGAGCAGAAATATGGGAAAAGTTATTAAAGCAGAAGTATCAAAGGAAAGGAGGGGGCGTGCAGCAATTACCCACTCTCGACTTGGGGAGGTAGTGACGATAAATGACAATACAGGACTCTTAAGATGCCCTGTTATTGATATGATTAATACAAAATTATAGGGAATGTCACTGCAGTATTTTGGATTTGGAAACGTTAGGCAGGAGAGGCCCTGCTGCTGCTTTGTTGATAACTTCTGCCTGATCGCACGTTCCTGTGACGTCCAACATCCATTTGGATATCTTCTCTATCAACTTTCGATGTTCTTTTCTGAGCCTACCATGTTGATCACGGTTATTGGCGAATCAGGGTTCCACGCCGGAGAGGGAGCGTGAGAAAGGGAGACCTCATCTAAGGGAGGTCAATGGCTGCAATGGGATGAAGCGGAAATGTGGGACAAATTATTAAAGTAAAAGGATCGAAGGAAAGGGACAATTAAAGAAGAATTTTAGAAATCTAAGTCGCTGTCACCTGTGTAGAGTAGGTGTTTTTCATCGCCAGAAATAATTTAATGTCACCCACCAATGGAACAGATTATTTTAAAAAAATTCGGTCCCTGTCACCTATGCAGAGCAGGGGTTTATTCACGTCAAAAATTGTAAAATGTCCACCCAAGAATGTAACAGAAAAATTAGTGAAATTTATTAACCTGTCTACTAGGCAAAGTAGGGGTCTATCACAGCCAAAAATTGTTGAATGTCACCTGAAAATGTAAAAGAAATATTAGTGAAATTTATTAACCTGTCAACTAGGTAGAGCAGGGGTATATCACAGCCAAAAATTGGTAAATTTCAACCGAAAATGTAACAGACCAATTAGTGAAATGACATAAAATAATGAAATACATACAAATAAAAATAAAAAACTTGATTTATGTTGATTTATGCGGTGGAGGTCCATATGGAGTAGGATTTTGAGGAGACGGTGGACGTAGCAGAGTAGGTGGAAGCGGCGGTGGAGGAGGACGAGGTAGCCAACACTGATTTTTGGTTTAAATAATTTTATTTTTTATTAGGGTACACCCTAAAAGAGTGTGAAATATCCAAAATACAAGAATGAGCAATTGCGCTGTAGTATAACAATGGCTGGGAAAGGCCGGTATACATGTCTATTCTGTAGGCGGCTGCGCTTGTCTGTGATGATGCCCCTTGCCGTGCTAAACACACATTCAGAAAATACACTGGCTGCAGTGCAGGCCAGCACCTCCAAGGCGTAAAGGGCAAGCTCAGGCCATGTGGCCAATTTGGAGACATAGAAGTTGAAGTCAATGCTGTCAATTAAGTACATGTAGGCGTGTGCACACATACTGCTCCACCATGTTGGTGAAATGCTGCCTCCTGCTAAGATGTTCCATATCAGCTGGTGGTGCTGGTTGCTGTGGCGTGCTGACAAAGCTTTTCCACATGTCGGCCATGCTAACCCTGCCTTCTGAGGTGCTGGCGGTGCCCCAGCTGCGTTGGCGACCTCTTCCTCCTCCTCTGCCTTCGCCTTGTGCTTCCACTGTGCCCCCGCTGTCAGGTAGTAATGCCACCAGCAGCGTGTCTACCAGCATGCACTTGTACTCGCGCATCTTACGATCACGCTCTAGTGACGGAATTAAGGACGGTACGTTGTCCTTGTAATGGGCATCCAGCAGCGTTGCGGAGACACTGCAGCATGTAATCGTTTATGTGTGCCAGGCTGCCCATCGGCAACGAAAAGCTGTCCTCTGTGGGAGGTGTATAGTCTGTGTCCTCTGTATCCCTTCAGCCATGCACCAGTGATGGCCATGAGCTGGTCTGGGTGCCACCCTGTGGTAAACATGGTTACTCCTCCTCCATCTCCTCCTCCTTATCTTCCACCTTGTTATCCTCCAGAACTGTGCCCTGGCTGGACAATAGTGTACGTTGGGTTTGTGGGTGCAGGAACCCACCCTCGGAGCCACTTGTGAATGACTATCTGAAAACCTACGAAATTATCCCTCTTCCTCCTCCTCCTCCTGTGCCACATCCTCTTCCATCATCGCCAGCAGCGTTTTTTCAAGGAGGCATAGAAGTAGGATAGTAACGCTGAGAACGGCGTCATCGGCACTGGCCATGTTGGTGGGGTACCTGAAACAGCGCAACAAGGAAGACAGGTCTCGCATGGAGGCCCAATCATTGGTAGTGAAGTGGTGCTGTTCCGCAGAGAGACTCAACTGTGCATGCTGCAGCTGAAACTCCACTTTGGTCTGGCCAGCATGTGCAAGGTGAGCGGGAAGGCCGAAGTTACGCTGCAGCGCTGACAGGCGAGCAGCAGCAGGGTGAGAAGGTCGAAAGCACTCACAGAGAGCATGCATTTCATGCAGCATCTCTGACATATCGGGGAAATTATTAAGGAACCTCTGCACCACCAAATTCAGCACATGCGCCAGGCAAGGGATGTGCGTCAAACCGGCTAGTCCCAGAGCTGCGATGAGATTTCGCCCATTATCACACACCACCAGGCCAGGCTTGAGGCTCACTGGCACCAACCACTCATCGGTCTGTTGTTCAAGGCCTGTCCACAGCTCCTGCGCCTGCGCCAAACAGATAAGTTTTAAAACTGCCTGCTGTCGTTTACCTCTGTCTGTGCTGAAGTTGGTGGTGAAGGTGGTTTACGCTGACCGGATGAGGAGCTGGTAGAGGATGAGGAAGCAGATTAGGAGGAGGAAGCAACAGGAGGCAAACTGAAGCGCCCTGCAATCCTCGGTAGTGGAAGGACATGCGGTAAACTGCTATCCGCCTCAGGCCCAGCCGCCACTGCATTTACCCAGTGTGCTGTTATGGAGATATAACGGCCCTGACCGTGCTTACTGGATAAAGAGGCCGAGACTGCAGCAGAAGAGGAAGCAGGAGGAGCCAGAGACCTTTCTTGGTTTTTGAGGTGTCTACTCCACTGCAGCTCGTGCTTTGCACTTAAATGCCTGGTCATGCAGGTTGTGCTCAGGTTGAGAACGTTTATGCCTCGCTTCAGGCTCTGATTGCACAGCATGCAAACCACTCATGTCTTGTCGTCAGCACATTGTCTTAAGAACTGCCACTCCAGGGAACTCCTTGGAGCTGGTTTTGGTGTGCTCGTTCCCTTGCTGCGGTGGGCAGTAGCAGGCATACTGTCTAGGGGATGGCCGCTCCGCTTTTGCACCCTGCTCCCTCTTCTGCTGTATCTAAAGTGTGTATCTCACATGTACAGATGCAGGCTAGGCCGTCATTAAAGATTTTTGCCCAAAATGGGTGTTTTTTTAATAGCATAATAAAACCACAGTATTTAAAGGGTGTATCTCTCAATGACATATGCAGCAAAAGCTGCAAAATTAAGTTTTATGCCCAAAATTGGTGATTGTCTAATAGCAGAATAGAACCACAGTATCTAAACGGTGTATCTCACATGTACAGATGTAGACTAGGCCGCAATTAAAGATTTTTGCCCAAAATGGGTGTTTTATTAAGAGCAGAATAGAACCACAGTATCTAAAGGGTATATCTCACAATGACATATGCAGCAAAGGCTGCAAAATTACTTTTTTTTGCCCAAAATGGGTGTTATTTTACTAACAGAATATGACAGCTGTATATAACGCTTGAATTTCACATGGGCTGTAAAATTCGGTATTTTGCCCAAAAAGGGTGTTTTTTAAAACCCAGAAAATTATAGCTGTATTTCTAGCCTAAATTGCACACTGACTAATGCTGCAAAGGCACCAGATGTAGGATATTGCCAAAAAAGGGTGTTTTTTTAAAACCAGATTATTATTGCAGTATTTCAAGCTGGGATTTTAATGTCACAAAAGCACATATGCTGTGCTGGTGCACTGAGCTTGCATCAAATGGCCGCCGCCGCCGCCCACCTAACTGACAGACGAATAAAAGTTATTTTTCTCTGTCACTGGGCTCAGGGTAGGGTTAAAAAGATTGTGCACTGCACCCACACAACTAAATCTAGGTAGATCGCTGAGTTAACAAGCACTTCTGATTAAAGATTCTGTCCGATTCTCTCCCTCACAGCAGCAGCATCCTCTCCCTTCACTAAGCACAGTAGAGTGACGTGCAGCGCTACGTGACTCCAGCTTATATAGAGCCTGGGTCACATGCTACACTGGCCAATCACAGCCATGCCATTAGTAGGCATGGCTGTGATGGCTTCTAAGGTCACACACGTAAACGCTTGTTGATTAGCTTTCAAAAAGCGCTAGGAAATTGCCGAACACCGAACACACCGAACCCGAACTTTTACTGAAATGTTCGGGTTCGGGTTCTGGTCCGGGGTCCAAAAATCCTTTACAGTTCGGGTTTGCTCAACCCTACACTAAATCTCTCATATTTGTTTCCGGCACAGGTAAGCATCTGATGTTTATACCAGTCTAAAAGTGGTAGTTTGAGTGATATGTACCAATCTTATGAAATTGAGCCCCCCCACCTCTTCTCCAAGACTAAGAACCTCTTTGCATATAGCTTGACAGGATGCATGGGTTTAAAAAAAAGCAAAAAAAATAAGACACAGAATGGCTCTGACACCGTGCTTCCTTCTCCTCCATATCTGGTCCCTCTGGACCAGAAGTGTGACTTGTCATCTACACATACATGCCTAGATTTGATTGACTAGTACCAATCTTATGAAAAGGAGCCCCCCTCTTCTCCAAGACTAAGAACCTTTTTTCATATTGCCAGACAGGATGCATGTGTTAAAAAAAATAAAATAAATAAGACACACAATGGCTTAGATGAGCTCCCTTCTTCTCCATATCTGGTTCCTGCTGGACCAGAAGTATAACTTGTCATCTACACATACATCCCCAGTGCAAGACAATCAGTGGCCTCACACATGACAGCTGAGGATATTGAGTGGCCAGCAGTCGTGAAACTCATTTAGATGGCATGTCACATTTTCGGTCCAGTGAGGAAGTGAAAGAAAAGGGAGCTCAGAGCTGGAACAGGAGTGACCAGTGAGTTTTGTTTCAACTCTGCACCCTGCTTAGTCATATGAAAGAGGTTTCTGGTTTAAGAGATATATTTGGTGTATTTTGAACACTTCTACAGGGAAGAAACAAAATCCATGTCTTCTATAAGCCATTTCCTTGTAATCCACAAAATAAATGTGGCCTAAACTACCTATTTTGTTCTTGTTAGAAATGTTACCTTTGGATTGTTTCAAGTCATCACTTTCTACATTTTAGGTCAGTTAATGCCAAAACCTAGTGTAATCTACCCAGTAAAGGTTTATACATTGAAATATTGAGAGTAGGGTTGAGCGAATATTTCAGTAAAAGTTCGGGTTCGGGTTCGGTGTTCGGGTAATATTAATATACCATCAGATCGGAGTTTTCTCCAATCCAATGGTATATTTTAACTTGAAGCGTCCCCATCACCATAGGAACGCCTCTATGTTAGAATATACCATCGGATTTGAGTTAGATCGTGAAAACTCAGATCCGACAGTATATTCTAACACAAAGGCGTTCCCATAGTGATGGGGACGCTTCAAGTTAGAATATACTGAGAACATAACGGCCCGCTGTTGCCTGGCAGTACCCAATCTTTTACAGGGGGCTGTGATCCGCACAATTAACACCTCAGGTGCTGCACCTGAGGGGTTAATTGTGCAGATCTCAGCCCCCTGTAAGAGATCGGGTGCTGCCAGGCAGCAGGGAACAGACCCTCCTTCCCCCCTAGTATTAAAATAATTGGTGGCCAGTGCGGCCCCCCCCCCTCCCTCCCCAGTATTAAAATCATTGCTGGCCAGTGCGGCCCCCACCCCTACCCCCTATTAAAATCATTAGTGGTTAGTGCGGCCCCCACCTATAAATATCATTGGTGTCCAGTGCGGCCTCCCCCCCCCCCCACCCCTAATTAAAATCATTGGTGTCCAGTGCAGCCTCCCCTCTCCCCCTACCCCTAATTAAAATCATTGGTGGCAGTGGCCACAGGTTAACAACCCCCCTCCCCCATCATTGGTGGCAGCGGAGCGGCAGTTCCGATCGGAGTCCCAGTTTAATCGCTGGGGCTCCGATCGGTTACAATGGCAGCCAGGACGCTACTGCAGTCCTGGCTGCCATGGTTACTTAGCACTTTTAGCAGCATTATACTTACGTGCGCTGTCTGTGGCCGGCCGGGCGCTCCTCCTACTGGTAAGTGACAGGTCTGTGCTATAAGCAATGCGTCGCACAGACCTTTCACTTACCAGTAGGAGGAGTGCCGGCCGGCCACAGACAGCACATGTAAGTATAATGCTGCTAAAAGTGCTAAGTAACCATGGCAGCCAGGACTGCCACCAATGATTTTAATAGGGGGTGTGGGGGTGGGGACGGCCGCACTGGCCACCAATATTTTAATACTGGGGAAGGAGGGGGGGCGCACTGGCACCAATGATTTTAATACTGGGGAGGGAGGGGGGTCTGGCGCCTGCTGCCTGGCAGCACTAAATCTCTTACAGGGGCTGAGATCCGCACAATTAACCCCTCAGGTGCGGCAATTGTGCGGATCTCAGCCCCCTGTAAGAGATCGGGTGCTGCCAGGCAGCAGGGGGCAGTAATGTACACAGTTATTAGTATATTCTAACTTGAAGCGTTCCCATTACCATGGGAACGCCTCTGTTAGAATATACTGTCGGATCTGAGTTTTCACGATCGTGAAAACTCAGATCTGAAATAGCTAATACTATTATTTTCCGTTATAACCATGTTATAACGGAAAATAATAAAGTGAAGTTCGGGTCCCCATTGACTTCAATGGGGTTCGGGTCCAAGTTCGGATCAAGTTCGGGTCCCGAACCCGAACTTTTTTTTAAAGTTCGGCCGAACTCCCTGAACCTGAACATCTAGGTGTTTGCTCAACATTAATTGAGAGCAGTATTTTTCCATTGTGACAAGTAGAGATAAGTGAAGTTTTGTGAAATTCGATTCAGCAACTTTGGCGAAGTTTGCCAAGAAATCTTATTTGTTCCGAATTAATTTTTCACAAATCGCTATAAATGAGGTATAACCTGGACACTCTGCCTTAGGGTATGGTCACATGGAATGGCCATGCTGTGGTAACAAACCACGTAGCCATTAGCCCACATCTGCCTTTGATTTAATAATGAAGACCGCACTATATAGTCCTTCTTCATTGTTAATGGCCACAGCACCTTTAATGCATCTTTAAACAGGGGCTGGTATGGGGTTTGGCTGGTTAGTTGGGGGGACAATATGCTGACATGCCCAATTTTCCAACCCAAGCGCTCTACTGCCCTACAGGTGGGAGCCCTTCTTCTGCCATTTTCTTTTCCTCCATTTACACATCATCTAAAATCGATGAGAATATGTAATCAGGAACATCCATCTACTACTCTCTCTGCATCTTGCTGACTTTTCTAGGGCATGAAGATTATTTGGAAGAAGTAAAGCCAGCAAAAAATGAGGATGGTCATCATTAAGACCTAGCCCACCCAAGGGGTGCAGACTGGATGGTATTGGGTGGCACTTTGGCACCAGAATAATACAGACTTCTATCTTATTGGTATTGAATTACATTTCTTAGTTTACGGCTGATGTAGAAATAAGTAAATGTAGGAATAAATAAATAAAACAGAATAAGAATAAGTCTCCCTACACTGTCCCTGCAGTCTCCCTGTACTATCCCTGCATTCTCCCTGCACTCTTCCTCTCCAATACTCTTCTATTAATTATTTTCAGCAACATTGTCCCTAGCACGTGAACACATCTCTCTCTATGTTCAGCTCACAGGACAATGGCAGAGACTGTGTGAATGAGGGTTTTATAGGGCTGTGACATCACAGGGATGTGCAATCCATGTTTTTCTCTTTTTTCAGATGCATTACACAGGATTGGCTGGCTGCACTCCATTATGGGCGATCTTGCTTTCCCAGGTTTCTCTGCTCTTACCTTCACTTTGTACCACATGCAGTCACCATTTTAGGAAAATGATTTGTTACCACGAAGCGTAAGGAACTTCGAATTTGTTGCGAAAACTTCTGTATGAAATCCGCTTTGAATGCTTTAACAATGTAACACACATAATCCTCTACATATATTTCAGCTCCTACAACTTCCATTTACTCCACAACTTCCATTTACTCCTGCAGTCAGGGAATATTTAATCATCCTGACGACGTTTGACCGGAGTACACTGCCTTCTCTCAGAGCTTGGATGTTGCAGCAGTTTTCTGGTTTCTATGGAAAGTTCTGCTGACCTTTCCTAGATAAACACCATCTGTAATATTAGGATAAAACCTACAAATATGCCTTTTGTTTCCATAGTAATCTTATTGCTTAGCCACATAATTCACATAAATTTATATTTCGTTGCTGTTTTCGGAGTCATTCATAATGTATGGACACCATTAAAGGCCAAGTAAGTTGGGAGAAAAGAATAATTCAAAGCTGAGTATATGGACAGTGCATTCATTATTATCCTTTATTATATTATGGATGTACAGAGTGGAGTCCGCTCCATTCAGGTATTATTAGGACAGATAGATGATAGTGACCCTGTGATTCATCAAGGCTTAATGTAATTTGTTGCCAGCGAATTATATAGACTTCAATACGATGGGGTCGGAGAATATACATAATACATAGTCTCAGAAGTGGAAAACAGACATAGGTTTACCTAGAACAACCAGTGTATTCAGAGTAGGAAACAAAGAAAAAAAAATATATATATATATATATATATATATATATATATATACTGTAGAGATGAAAAACGGACAGCACTCCAGATAAAAAGCAATGGTGTTTATTCACCCATGTGGAAGGCAACGTTTCAGCTCATACAAGAGCCTTTCTCAAACTTGAGAAAGACTCTTGTATGAGCTGAAACGTTGCCTTCCACATGGGTGAATTAACACCATTGCTTTTTATCTGGAGTGCTGTCCGTTTTTCATCTCTATCCATATGGATAGAGATAGGTCTATATCCCTGGACCTAGCACCCGCCATTGTTTGTTACTCCAGTGCCGCCATTATTTTCCTTTATTATATATATACTGTATAAATGCAGTAACTATCTTAACTGCACTATTGGTGCATACTGTATCTATCTATCTACAGGGTGAGTGAAAAGTCCCAGGACACCATTTTGTTTCAGAGACGAAACGGAAAATGAAATATCTGAATACCCCAGCAAATATTGAGTAAAGGGACCTATCTTTTAGTCTATGTCCGAAACATGGTAGCCATTTGAATGACCCCGAAGTAATCTTGATAAATGTTAATACTGCACCTAAAAACCTATAGAAAATGACTTAATGTGTAGGCGTAAATCAAAACTCAAAGCTACAAGAAGATGTTCTCTGAATGACATTTACCAACAACATAAGTGACCCTCAGAAGCGTGTGCTGCGCCATAGGAAGCCATTCACTGCACACCATGGAGCAGCCTTGACTGACTCCATCTGTAAGTCACATTATATTCACTTTACAATGCAATGTTTTTGATGTTATAATGTATGATTATTGTTATGGTTAATAAAGGTCTAAAATCAGTGTAACTTTTATTTATCAGCCTTTTATTATGTCTAGTAATTGTATGAGCCATTATAGCATTTTATTAGTTTTATAATATATATTTATCTTTTATCTTCATTAATAGTATATACATTACTTGAAAATGAAAAAGAAGAGCGGGAAAACTGAATGTGAAGTATAAACTGTTCATGGTGCTTGGTTACTGATCACGCAAGGTGGTTCCCCCTTTATTTTAGATTCTGCAGTGGGGTATAGGATGAGGTCACATTGATACTGGGTGGCATCTCCCCTTGATACCATACAGACAGGTGCTGGACATCTTCCTGTTGTCATTCCATGCTCTTCCTTCTTAGAGCCATAGTTCAGACAAGGTGGTTGTTTGCTGCTGTGCATTGTCCTTTTCCCCATCGAGTCTCAGACATTCTCTATGAAGGAGATATCTGGTGATGGAGCTGGCCAGGTGAGCTGCTGGACTCCCTGAAGAGCATGTAGTGTAGCGTGGGCAGTGTGTGGCAGTATTATATTGTTGTAACACCATGTCTCCTGAGTCTAAAGGTCAGTAGGATTGGATCCTCAATGTCCTGGACCTACTGAAGGCTGGTCGGAGTTATCTACATAAATAACAGACTGGAAAGACCATGGTGGCTAATGGTCCCTCCCCCCCCACAACTGGTGCTGGTCCTGTGTATCGCTGTACTAAGCATGATGGCAGTAGGTGCTCTACAGCCTCCAGCGAACTCTGATCTGACCATTATTATTACCAAAGCAGAACCTACTTTCATCACTGAATACTGTTGTTTTCCTTTGATGACCACCGTATAATGATCTATAACTGTTATATTGGGTTGAACCAATTTTAAATTAGGTTGGTACGAACTACTAACGCACTGCTGCTACTATTTTATAGAAGTTATTTTGACATCTGCTGAATCATTACTGGAAGAAAGTTGATTAAACTTGTCACTACAGCAGTGCCTATGATAGTGAACTACTATAGCTTTGTCCATGGTACTGCTAAAACACTGTCCACATACAGAAATACTCAAAGCTATTAATGGTCCTGAATTACTTCAGAGCTATCCATGGTATTGAACTACTACACCACAGTCTATGGCTGTGATGGCTAACCTCCGGCAAAGTGTACATCCCAAGATGTGTACACTTGCTAGGCTGTTCTCAGAACTCCATAGAAATGAATAGATCATGCTGGGAGTCATAGTTTTACCACAGCTGGAGTGCCGGAGGTTAGCCATCACAGGTCTATGGTATCAAAGTACTCTGCAGTTGTAAACTACTCCAGAGCTGTCCACAATACTGAACTACTACATCACTGTGCATAGTTCTAATACTATTACATCACTGTCCATGGTGCTGAACTACTATTTCACTGTCCATTGTGCTGATCTTACTGTATCACTGTCTATAGTGCTGGACTACTATATCACTGTCCATGGTGCTGAACTACTATATCACTGTCCATGGTTCTGATAATAATACATCACTATCTATAGTGCTGGAATCCTATATCACTGTCCATGGTTCTGATAATACTACATCACTGTCCATGGTGCTGAACTACTATATCACTGTCCATGGTTCTGCTAATACTACATTACTGTCCATAGTTCTGGACTACTATATCACTGTCCATGGTTCTGATAATACTATATCACTGTCCATGGTGCTGAACTACTATATCACTGTCCATGGTTCTGATAATACTATATCACTGTCCATGGTGCTGAACTACTATATCACCGTCTATGGTTCTAATAATACTACATCACTGTCTATAGTGCTGGAATCCTATATCACTGTCCATGGTTCTGATAATACTACATCACTGTCCATAGTGCTGGACTACTATATCACTGTCCATGGTGCTGATACTACTATATCACTGTCCATGGTGCTGATACTACTATATCACTGTCCATTTTTCTGATAATACTACATCACTGTCCATGGTGCTGGACTACTATATCACCGTCTATGGTTCTAATAATACTACATCACTGTCCATGGTTCTGATAATACTACATCACTGTCCATGGTGCTGAACTACTATATCACTGTCCATGGTTCTGCTAATACTACATTACTGTCCATAGTTCTGGACTACTATATCACTGTCCATGGTTCTGATAATACTATATCACTGTCCATGGTGCTGAACTACTATATCACTGTCCATGGTTCTGATAATACTATATCACTGTCCATGGTGCTGAACTACTATATCACCGTCTATGGTTCTAATAATACTACATCACTGTCTATAGTGCTGGAATCCTATATCACTGTCCATGGTTCTGATAATACTACATCACTGTCCATAGTGCTGGACTACTATATCACTGTCCATGGTGCTGATACTACTATATCACTGTCCATGGTGCTGATACTACTATATCACTGTCCATTTTTCTGATAATACTACATCACTGTCCATGGTGCTGGACTACTATATCACCGTCTATGGTTCTAATAATACTACATCACTGTCCATGGTTCTGATAATACTACATCACTGTCCATGGTGCTGAACTACTATATCACTGTCCATGGTTCTGCTAATACTACATTACTGTCCATAGTTCTGGACTACTATATCACTGTCCATGGTTCTGATAATACTATATCACTGTCCATGGTGCTGAACTACTATATCACTGTCCATGGTTCTGATAATACTATATCACTGTCCATGGTGCTGAACTACTATATCACCGTCTATGGTTCTAATAATACTACATCACTGTCTATAGTGCTGGAATCCTATATCACTGTCCATGGTGCTGATACTACTACATCACTGTCCATAGTGCTGGACTACTATATCACTGTCCATGGTGCTGATACTACTATATCACTGTCCATGGTGCTGATACTACTATATCACTGTCCATTTTTCTGATAATACTACATCACTGTCCATGGTGCTGGACTACTATATCACCGTCTATGGTTCTAATAATACTACATCACTGTCTATAGTGCTGGAATTCTATATCACTGTCCATGGTGCTGATAATACTACATCACTGTCCATGGTGCTGGACTACTATATCACTGTCCATGGTGCTGGACTACTATATCACTGTCCATGGTGCTGAACTACTATATCACTGTCCATGGTGCTGATAATACTACATCACTGTCCATGGTGCTGGACTACTATATCACTGTCCATGGTTCTGATAATACTACATCACTGTCCATGGTGCTGGACTACTATATCACTGTCCATGGTGCTGATACTACTATATCACTGTCCCTGGTTCTGATACTACATCACTGTCCACGAGGCTGAACTACTATATTGCTATCCATGGTGCTGAACTACTATTTCACTGTCCATTGTACTGATATTACTACATCACTGTCCATGGTGCTTAACTACTATATCACTGTCTATGGTTCTGATAATACTACATCACTGTCCATAGTGCTGGACTACTATATCACTGTCCATGGTGCTGATACTACTATATCACTGTCCATGTTTCTGATAATACTACATCACTGTCCTTAGTGCTGGACTACTATATCACTGTCCATGGTGCTGATACTACTATATCACTGTCCACAAGGCTTAACTACTGTATTGCTATCCATGGTTCTGATACTACTACGTCACAGTTCATGGTGCTCAACTACTACATAACTATCCATGATTCTGAACTATTCCAGATCTCTTCATGTACTGAACTGGAATATCTGTGAAGAGACAAAAGGAAATAAACTGAATAAATGATCTGTGCTGCATTAGAACTAAGAGTTGCTGCAGGAGTGAGAACCTTGAGGACCTTCTCTTTATTACTTTCCTGGATTATTATTGTCGGGTGATATTGGTGCTGTTCGTATTGCGGAAACAAAAGAAGACTAATAATGTAGAGCACAATTTTTAATATTGGAGTAAAATTGTAATGATGTAACACCCGAGGTAAACAGCAAGTCAATAAATTCAATGTGTTACCCTTACTTCCATATGTAAAGACAAAACAATGTCCAGATTCTCCAAGTTACATGGTAAACACCTCTTCTCTTAGCAATTTTTTTTAGCAATAAGCTTAGGTATCATTTAATAGGTTTTACTATCAACATTGTGTGTGACCACAGCATTCAAAACCCTGGAGGACAGATTAAGATTATTCCAACTGTTTGTATCGCCAGTCATTTAAAACCATTTAAAAGTGCAAAGACATAGAATGTAAGATAGAGTCCTGTATGCCCCGAGCTGCCAGGACACATTATCTATACATGGTATGCAGTGTAAAAAATTATTATAATGAACTCGTAGCATACTGAGTATCATCACTTCCCACACCAGGTAATAATGGCCATTCTTAACCAGTAATGGAAGTTAGATACCACTTTTGCACTAAATATTAAAGTCATGATCTGATTTTAATACATTTTGGCAGTATGGAAATGAAAGGCTATGGACATGTCTGCAATGAGTATTTGCTTTATTGACCATTTGTTTCCTAAATGCAAAATTAATCAGCTTTCTAAACAGTCTTCAGTATAAATTTCCAGCCATTTTGCTTCTGTAGAGTGTGTGTAAGTCCTTCACCTAGTTCGTAGTGCTGTTGAAACTGGCATAAATACATCTGACCTCTGCTGTTGTTTCTTATGTCTCTCTCTCTGCCGTTCCCTTCTCTCAGTGTTAGAGCTAGCAGCAGGAAAGGGGAGGAAGATGTACATGGCAGCAAATGTGGAGAGTGGAGAATCCCAGGAGGGCATCACATGCAGGTTGTAGATGGGAAAGACAGCAACATTCTTACACACAGATCCAGCACATAATACTGGGTGGAAGACATCCACATCGAAAACGCATGAAACTAGAAGTAGGTTGCACACTGAATATTGAAGGTCTGAAAATAGATTAAATATTGAAGATATAGACTGGCAACATTTTGAACTAATGGTAACCACTAGCACAAAGATAAGTAAAAATGCTTATTTCCACATCAATGTTATCTATCAACCCTACTGTTGGTTTCTAAAGTAACCCTGTATGTTATAGTGCACACAGTCTACATAACGATGGAACTGCATACAAGCGCTCTACCTTTCATTGCTGCTCCTTTAGACCTTCTAGGCAGAAACTTTGGTCACATGTTGTGCACCATTTCTATAAAGCGAGGATCAAGGTAAACTAAAAATATAAACATTGCAGCGCTGAGTCTCTTAATGACTTCCATTTATTGGTCATCACATTAGTAGAGACATTGTCGTGTTCTCCAAGTGCTGTTATTACATGTGTTGACCTCTGACAAGAGGTGACAAACAACAGCTATGTACAAATTGCTTTCTTTGTCAGCAACTGACAATTTCAGCATTGCACAAAATTCTTTCTATTATTGTATTGTAAAGATGGTTGTGTGAGACAGAACGGTTGTGGGAGGGAGGCTAACATAGCAACCATCGGCTCCTAATAGAATGCATAGCCTGCTGTTCCGCAGATGTTGATGGCGCTGGTCACAGGCGGTAAATTAAAGCTTTGATTTATAAGTGTGCCTCATGGATTCTTTCTCTTAATTCTTCTTTTGTGTTGTATTATTTGCCCGCCCCAGATCTGCAGATATTATAGCAATGTACAGATCTCATCACTGCCTTTTCTTGAAACCATCGCAATCTGTTCTTCATGCCACATATTCAGCTTTTCTGGAAAGCACATTGTCTATAAAGATAATAAATTGCTTGGGAGGAGAAATGGAATCAAGAGTTTCATGTAGTTCCTTCATTCCTCCAATAATTTTTGACCACCTGCTTCCACTTCTCGAAACAAAGCTGGTTGATGGTTTTCATGGAAATGAAGCTATAATGAGAAGCTCCACAATTACACATATTTATCTATCTGTGTATCTATCTATCTATCTATCTATCTATCTATCTCATATCTATCAATTCAATTTAAATCAGCTTTATTGGCAGGACTAAATACATTTTAGCACTGCCAAAGAAAGTGGGAAATAATTGGGTAGGGTTGGGGGATGAGAACAAGTCCAGAGTGGGGGCATAGGGTAGGTTTGGGGGATAAGGACACGTCCAGGGTATAGTAGTCCATGGTATATCAGGCTCTTCTCTGTCTATGGCAGGCAGTAATATATTGCTGCTGCTATTGCTGCTGCGTTCTCTCTTCTCCCAGCAGTATGGAGAGTATTTCTTCCTCCTCCATGGAGGTGAAGTCTGAGCAGAGATCAGACAGTCTCCTGAATTGAGTGTCCCCCACTGCTCAGTATTTGGGACACCACAGCAGAAGTGAACCTCATCCTCCACCGTCTCCTGGTCACACTGCTATCTATCTATCTATCTATCTATCTATCTATCTATCTATCTATCTATCTGTTTCTATGTAATCTTGAAAGTTGGGGACAGCCTAATTCTAGCTTTTTGCTGCCTGAGTAGGAATGAGCGAACCCGTGGAAGTTCGGGTTCACCGGGTTCGGCCAAACTTCAGGTCAAAGTTCGGGTTCAGGACCCGAACTTGACCCCGAACACGGGCCCCATTAAAGTCTATGGGGACCCGAACTTCACTTTATTATTTTCCGTTATAACATGGTTATAACGGAAAATAACAGCATTCTTAAGACATAATGCTAAATAAAATGGCCATTGAAGGGTTAAAAAAAAAATCAAAAAATCACCTCATCCACTTGATCGCGCAGCCGGTATCCTCTTCTTTCTGCAGGACCTGTAAAAGGACCTTCGATGACGTTACCGTGCTCACCGTGTCACCGCAGGTCCTTCTATCTTCATTCAGCAGGACCTGAGATGACGTGGTAAACGCGGTGATTTCATCGAAGGTCCTTTTGCAGGTCCTGCAGAAAGAAGAGGATACCGGATGCGCGATCAAGTGGATGAGGTGATTTATTTTTTTATTTTTGAACCCCTCAATGACCATTTCATTTAGCATTCTGTCTTAAGAATTAAAGGGTTTCTATCACTTCATATGACATAATTAACTGGCAGACACTAGCGATCTGCTAGTGTCTGCTCTGGCCAACCATCCTACTATAATCACTTGTGGGGCAGCGGTTTTGCTAAAAAACTAACTTTTATAAATATGCTAATGAGCCTCTAGGTGCTATGTGGGCGTCATTAGCACCTAGAGGCTCCGTCTACCTTCATACACAGCGGCCGCCCAGCACGTCCCTCCAGCCCGCCCATGTCCTCCTCCGTGTGACGCAGCGGCCGAATTCTCGCGCATGCGCCGTGCGCGGCTGTATTCGGCGCATTAGAGATGTCTGAGCTCGGAGCGGTCAGACATTCAATGCGCATGCGCCGAATCGCGCATGCGCATTGAATGTCTGACCGCTCCGAGCTCAGACATCTCTAATGCGCCGAATACAGCCGCGCACGGCGCATGCGCGAGAATTCGGCCGCTGCGTCACACGGAGGAGGACATGGGCGGGCTGGAGGGACGTGCTGGGCGGTCGCTGTGTATGAAGGTAGACGGAGCCTCTAGGTGCTAATGACGCCCACATAGCACCTGGAGGCTCATTAGCATATTTATAAAAGTTAGTTTTTTAGCAAAACCGCTGCCCCACAAGTGATTATAGTAGGATGGTTGGCCAGAGCAGACACTAGCAGATCGCTAGTGTCTGCCAGCTAATTATGTCATATGAAGTGATAGAAACCCTTTAAGAATGCTATTATTTTCCGTTATAACCATGTTATGATGGAAAATAATAAAATCACCCGAACACCGAACCAAACTTCAGTGAAAAAGTCCGGGTTCGTTCAACCCTATGCCTGAACTGCTATATATAAATAAAGCACTTCTGGGGGGATATTATATAAAGAGGGCACTGCTGAGGGGATATTATATATAAAGAGGGCACTGCTGGGGGACACTAAATAAATAGAGCAATGCTGGGGGACAATACAAATAAAGAGGGCACTGCGGGGGGACACTATAAATGAAGAGAGTACTGTTGGGAGGAACTCCAATAGTGAGAGGGAGAGGAGGGGAAGTAGATCCAGCGAATGATACACAATGAGTGGTCAGAAAGATACGAAGAAAACCAAGAGAGAACGGTGTCCTTAAGGCCGATAGATTGGAGCATGGTAAGGAGAAAATGGTGTTATACATTGTCAAATGCTGCAGAAAGCTCCAGAAGGATTAGTAGAGAGTAGTTACAGTTGTATTTAGACGTCAGAAGGTCGCTTGTCACTTTGCTAAGGGCAGTTTATGGAGAATATAGAGTGTGGAAACCAGATTGTAATGGATCAAGGAGAGACTTAATGAAGAGATAGAGAATAAGGCGAGGGTAGACCAGATGTTCCAGGAGATTAGAGATGAAGGGGAGGTTACTTTCACTGGATAGGTCAAGAGAAGGGTCATTATTTTCACAGAGTGCTTTATCCAAGCATATTCATGGAAAGTTGAGTAGAAAGAAAAAGTGTGGTAGAAAAAGTAACAGGGAGAACACAAGCAACAGGGAAAACCGCAGCATTGAAAGATTGTCAAGAAAAGGTCATTCAAGAATTTGGGGGATATTCACAAAGAGTGGACTGTAGCTGGAGTCAGTGCTTCAAGACTCAAGAGCCATCACACAGAAATGTATACAGGACATGGGCTACATCTTTTCCGGCATCATTCTCTCTCTGGGCTCATTGCTTATGTCAAGCCTCTCATGACTCAGAAACAACATCAGGAGCGTCCTACTTGGGCTAAGTAGAAAAAGGACTGGACTGTTGCTCAGTGATCCAGAGTCCTGTTTTCAGATAAAAGGATATTTTGTATGTTATTTGTTTTGAGGAAAAGTGGAGAGGCACACAATTCAAGTTGCTTGAGGTGCAGTGTGAAGTTTCCACAGTCAGTGATGGTTTGGAGAGCCGTTTCATCTGCTGGTTTTGGTCTACTGTGTTATAACAAGTCCAAAGTCAGCGCAGCCGCCTACCAAGAAATTTTAGAGCACTCCATGCTATCCTATGCTGACAAGCTTTATTGAGATGCTGATTTAAGTTTCCAACAGGACTTGACACCTGCCTACACTGCCAAAAGTACCAATACCTGGTTTAATAATCACGATATCACTATACTTGATTGGCCAGCAAACTCGCCTGACCTAAACCTCATAGAGAATCTACAAGAGACACCAGACCCAACAATGCAAACGAGCTAAAGGCCACTATCAAAGCAATCTAGGCTTCCATAACACCTCAGCAGTGCCACAGGCTGATCTCCTCCAAGCCGCATTGCCGCAGTAATTAATGCTCAAGGAGACCTGACCAAGTACTGAGTGCATATACTGGACAGACTTTTCAGTAGTCCAATGTTTTTACATTAAAAAAATCATTTTTAAATTGGTCATTTCTTAATTGGTCTTATATAATATTCCAATTATCTGAGATCCTTACTTTAGAGTTTTCATTAAGTGTAAGCCATAATTAATTAAATAATAAATATGAGTAGTGTCTCTACAGGAACACAAGAGAACGAAGACAATGATCTCGGTTCAGTGATTCCGTGAGTCACTTTGCCTCAGGCAACATCAGAACCTGACAACATTTACCTGTTAGCAAACTGAAGTGAATGAGACTTGTAAGCATTTAGACGCTGCCAAATACTGTCTCCACCAATATTAGTGATTCTCCCTGCTATGCGGTAACTAAACTGCTGGAATATTTTGTGATACTGTATGTAGAGTTTTATGTAAACTGAGAAAATAAACATCACTCCCTATATAAATATACAGCAAAAGTCATACGGGCCACCCTTGCCCTGGTGGCTTGCAGCGCTGGGGTCCTAGGTTCGAATACGACCAAGGACACCATATGCATGGAGTTTGTATGTTCTCCCCGTGTTTGTGTGGATTTCCTCCGGGTTCTCCGGTTTCCTCCCACACTCCAAGGACAGACTGATAGGGACCTTAGATTGCGAGCCCCATTGGGGACAGTTGGATGCTAATGTCTGTAAAACGCTGCGGAATATAGTAGCGCTATGTAAGTGCATAAAATAAATAAACACGGCAACCACAATATCCAAAAGCCAGAGGAAACGGTGCATCACTGCTATAGTCTTTGTATGAACTCATTCCCTGTGAGCAGGGGTATATAGACCCTATAGGGAAATTCCCCGGCAGGCCGATGCCCAGGGGGCCGCCTGGGCCCCACTCAAAGCCTCCCAGTGGAAGTTTTTGGGGATGTATTTCGTGCTGCTGGCGGTATTTTTTGATGGACTGTGGTATTTGGCTCTGTTGGGGTGGTATAATGTGCCACAATATGGTATTGCTGGCCCTGCCTTCCCTCAGTTTGGACTCAACTAAAAAACGGGGCCACTTTTAGTATTTTTTGCAGGGCTACTTTGAATTCCCAGTCTGCCCTTACCTGTGAGCTCCTGTCTGTTCATTGTTGCAGTAAGGTTTCAGCATTGTAGCAGCTTGTGGTCTTTATCTCCATGAGACAGATTTCCCCACGTCAAGTTTCACACCACCTTTATGGTATTTGCTTTTTTTTTCAGCTCAAGAATCAGTTGTTGGATGTGGTCATGAGACAGAATAAGCTACTTTCACACTCGCGCTTTGTGCAGATCTGTCATGGACAGATCCGTTCAGATAATACAACCGCGTGCATCAGAATGGATACGTTTGTATTATCTTTTACATAGCCGTCTTGAACACCATTAAAAGTCAATGGTGGACGGATCCGTTCTCTATTGTGCCAGATTGTGTCAGTGAAAATTGAACCGTCCTCATTGACTTACATTGTGTGCCAGGACGGATCCGTTTGGCTCAGTTTCATCAGACGGACAACAAAACGTTGCAAGCGGCCTCCAGAGCGGAATGGAGACGGAACGGAGGCAAACTGACGCATTCTGAGCGGATCCTTTTCCATTCAGAATTCATTAGAATGCAAACTGATCCGTTTTGGACCGCGTGTGAGAGCCTTGAACGGATTTCACAAACGGAAAGCCAAAATGCTAGTGTGAACGTAGACTAAGCTGGGCCCGGAGAGGGAATGATGCCGGAAAAGTAAAGGCATGATGGAATACAATGGAGAAGAAAAAGTAAGAACGTAATTATGAATCATTGTTGCTACAGATCTTCTAAATGGAGGCTTTGGGGCTATTATAAATCATAATATAAGACAGCCTTAGATCCTTACGGCTATCTTTCCAAGTGTGGCATGCAGACCAAAGTAGCGTTAGAATCCATACTGTGGATTTCCTCCGCCTCTTCTCTATTATTTATGATTTGTGATGTGTACCGGGAGCTGTCTATTGTATGTGAGCAATGTGACCCTACACAGACATGGTGTCTTTATCCTGGCTCTGCTCTTGGATGATTCGCTCATTGCCCCCCACCCCTGTGGTTTATAATCTACAACGCCCGCGGTTACTCCAGGGGGCCTTACTGCATTTTCTTATAAATATAGGTATTTTTTTTATCTTTCTTGTGCACCTGAGAAGCCTGCAGACTACAATTTTAAAGAGCTATAAAGAAAAGGATTTCACATAAATAAAACCAGCCGCTGGCATCAACCATAATCACTATATAGAATCCTTATCCGCTGTACTAATAGACACCACTCTCTGCAACTTTGTTACTGTATCTTGTAAAGTATCTAACAGGAACATTTACATATTTCGCTACTGTATCTCTTTTCTTGTGTGTGGAATCAGAATTTTGACCGAAGAATCCGTGGGAGACAGAATACAGAATTTAATCAGATTGTGATACAATCAGTCATATTGGATTAGAGGGAAACTGGTTTCCCACAGAGTCTGCAATTCAGGTGCATGGCCACACTGATGGGGGGGTGGGGGGGATTTTGATTTTTTACAAAATAATTTTGCAAAAAGTTATAAAGACAGAAGAAAGAAAGAAAGAAAGAAAGAAAGAAAGAAAGAAAGAAAGAAAGAAAGGAAGGAAGTAAGGAAGGGAGAAAGGAGGGAGGGAGGGAAAGAAAAAAAGAAAGAAAGAAGGAAGGATGGAAGGAAGGGAATGCTGGAGGAAAAACAAAGCAAAAGGAAAGAAAGAATCAAAGAATACTCAAAAAACATGTTATAATTATAAATGTGACGATATTAATAGTAACATAGTTTGTAAGGCTGAAAAATGCCCTCCGTCCATCAGTTCAGCCTGTTTTCCTGAAAGGTGATCAAGAGGAAGGCCCCCAAGGTAGAAGCCAGATTTCCTCATTTTTGGGGGAAAAAATCCTTCAGGCAATCAAAATTCTCTTTGGATCAACGACTAGGATTGAGCGAACCCGAACTGTAAAGTTTGGGATCGTACCGAACTTTAGGATTTTTGAACCCCGGACCCGAACCCGAACATTTCAGTAAAAGTTCGGGTTTGGTGTTTGGCGCTTTCTTGGCGCTTTTTGAAAGGCTGCAGAACAGCCAATCAACAAGCGGTTAACCTACTAATGGCATGGCTGTGATTGGCCAGAGCAGCATGTGACCCAGCCTCTATATAAGCTGCAGTCACGTAGCGCTGCCCGTCACTCTGCTGTTACTAGTGTAGGGAGAGGATGCTGCTGGACTTGTGATTTCAGGGAGAGTATAGGAGAGAATCTAACTCAGCAATCTACAGAGAAATAGTTGTGTGGGTGCAGGGCACAATCGTTTTACCCTGCCCTGAGCCCATTGACCAAAAATCAACAACTTTTATCCGTCTGTTAGTTAGGTGGGCGGCGGAGGCTATTTAAGCTAGACATACACCCATCATTTTCTAGGGTTTTAAAAACACACTTTTTTGCCAAAAAACTGTATTTTCCTGATCTGCAAGTGTTAAATTCAAGTTTAATATATACAGCTTTCCTATTCTGTTACCAAAAAAACACTCCAAATAAAAAGATAAATGTTGTCCCTCTTTTTATCTGAGCACCTGCAAGTAGGTTACCTTTAATCAGTACGGATAGGGTTCGATCTCTTCACTGTCCTCTGATACACCATACACTATCACAAAGATGATTAAGGGGCGACGTGTTTGAGGATTGAAAACAACTGGAGCCGAAGTCATCTGTGTGTGAGGACGTTATTTATTTGGTGTGTATGCTGGCTCTGTCCACCTTTACCTACACATCTATCTGGGTAAGCGGTGTATATATTACAGTATACCTATCCATATACATGTGTCCGACATGGAATTTGTGATGCTTATTGCCTAATCAGTGTGGCTTCATGGTTACAATTTGGGCTATTTTTACTCTTTAGATTTATTATTCAAAGTTATATTTTACTACTGCCCATTTAGATTTTGGTTTTTCTATCTGGTGGTAGCCTTGTAGGACTATATTTCTAACCTATGAGCAGTAACAGCTCCTGTGGTGGATGTATTGATTCTTTTTTTTAGCTTTCATATTCTGTTACCAAAAAAACACTTTTTTGGCAATCTACAACATCTGGATTAGTCAGTGTGCAATTTAAGCTAGAAATACACCCATCATTTTCTGGGGTTTTAAAAACACACTTTTAAAAAAACAACACAATTTTCAGGCTTTGCAGCATCAGCACGTGTGAACTTACAGGCTTATATACTGCTGTCAAATTCAGTTGTTAAACAAACACTAATTTGGGCAAAAAAAAAATAGTTGGCAGCCTTTGATACAGATGTCATTGTGAGATACACCCTTAATACATTTGGGTTAGATTCAGAGATTTAAAATACCGCCATTTGGTGCACCAATATTTACTTCAGGCCTACAGAGGTTCAGGCCGTGTGAGATACACCCTCTACATACAGCGATTTGATTCAGCCATTTGAAATACAGCCATTTTGGGCAAAGAAATCTTTAATTCAGGCCTACACTGGTTCAGGCCGTGTGAAATACACCCTCTACATACAGGGGTTTGATTCAGGCATTTCAAATACCGCCATTTGGTGCACCAATATTGAATTCAGGCCTACACTGATTCAGGCCGTGTGAGATACACCCTCTACATACAGGGGTTTGATTCAGGCATTTGAAATACAGCCATTTTGGGCAAAAAAAAATCTTTAATTCAGGCCTAGACTGGTTCAGGCCGTGTGAGATACACCCTTTACATACTGTCGTTCTATTCTACTATTAATTAAACACCCATTTAGGGCAAGATCCTATATTCGAAAAATATGAGTAGAACGTCAAATAAGGGACGTGGCCCAGTTCGTGGTGCTGCTGGTGGAGCTCCTGTTGCAGGGAGAGGACGTGGTTGATCTGTGCCAGCTACACGCACAAGTGAAACCCCTTCCTCAGGTGCAAGTAGGCGACAGAACCTGCAGCGGTATTTGGTCGGGCCGAATGCGGCTCTACGAATGGTGAGGCCTGAACAAGTACAGGCGATAGTAGATTGGGTTGCTGACAGTGCCTCCAGTTCCTTCACATTGTCTCCCACCCAGTCTCCTGCTGAAAGACCACAGTTGGCACCTGCAGCCGATGTCCATCAGTCTTTCACCTCACCCCGTGGCAAATCAGCCAAGCAGTCTGAGCCCCAAGTCATGCAGCAGTCTTTTCTGCTTTTTGATGACTCTGTTAGCAGGGTTTCCCAGGGCCATCCACATAGCCCTGCCCCAGAAGTGGAAGAGATTGAGTGCACCGATGCACAACCACTTATCTTTCAAGATGAGTACATGGGAGAACCATCGTAGAACGTCTCGGATGATGACGAAACACAGGTGCCAACTGCTGGGGCTTTCGAAAGTGTGCAGACCGACAAGGAAGTCAGGGGTGAAGACTGGGTGAAAGATGATGTGGAGGACGATGAGGTCCTCGACCCCACATGGAATCAAGGTCATGCGAGTGACCTATGTAGTTCGGAGGAAGAGGCGGTGGTCGCACAAAGCCACCAGCACAGCTGAAAGGGGAGCGAGCAGGGTGCAAAAGCGGAGCGGCCGTCCTCTAGACAGTACGCCTGCTACTGCCCACCGCACCCAGGGACCGAGCACACCAAAGCCAGCTCCAAGGAGTTCCCTGGCGTGGCAGTTCTTCAGACAATGTGCTGACGACAAGACACGAGTGGTTTGCATGCTGTGCAATCAGAGCCTGAAGCGAGGCATAAATGTTCTCAACCTGAGCACAACCTGCATGACCAGGCATTTAAGTGCAAAGCACGAGCTGCAGTGGAGTAGACACCTCAAAAACCAAGAAAGGTCTCTGGCTCCTCCTGCTTCCTTTTCTGGTGCAGTCTCGGCCTCTTCATCCACCTCTGGAGTGACAGTGCCATCTGCCACCCCTCAAACAGAGGATCTGCCAGCAACACCAACACCTGGGTCACCAAGCATCTCCACAATGTCCCACGGAAGCATTAAGCTCTCCATCTCCCAAACACTGGAGAGGAAGAGGAAGTACCCCCCTACACACCCGCGATCCCTAGCCTTGAATTGCAGAATTTCAAAATTACTGGCCTTTGAAATGCTGTCATCCCATCTGGTGGAGACGGATAGTTGTAAAGGCCTTATGGCGGTTGCTGTCCCACAGTACATCGTGCCCAGCCGCCACTACTTTTCAAGGCGAGCCATCCCTTACTTTCACAACCAAGTAGGGGACAAAATCAGGTGTGCACTGCGCAACGCCATCTGTGGCAAGGTGCACCTGACTACGGATGCGTGGACCAGTAAGCACGGTCAGGGCCGTTATATCTCCATAACAGCACACTGGGTAAATGCAGTGGCGGCTGGGCCTGAGGCGGATAGCAGTTTGGCGCATGTCCTTCCACCAACGAGGATTGCAGGGCGCTTCAGTTTGCCTCCTGTTGCTTCCTCCTCCTACTCCGCTTCCTCATCCTCTACCACCTCCTCATCCGGTCAGCGTAACACCTTCAACACCAACTTCAGTACAGCCAGGGGGAAACGACAGCAGGCAGTTTTAAATCGTATCTGTTTGGGGGACAAACCCCACACCGCGCAGGAGCTGTGGACGGGTCTTGAACAACAGACCGATTAGTGGTTTGTGCCAGTCAGCCTCAAGCCCGGCCTGGTGGTGTGCGATAATGGGCGAAATCTCGTAGTAGCTCTGGGACTAGCCGGTTTGACGCACATCCCTTGCCTGGCGCATGTGCTGAATTTGCTGCTGCATAAAGTGCTTTCGGCGTTCTCACCCTGCTGCTGCTGCTCGCCTGTCAGCGCTGCTGCATAACTTCGGCCTTCCCGCTCACCGCCTCATATGCGACGTGCCCACAAGGTGGAACTCCACCTTGCACATGCTGGCCAGACTGTGTCTTCGCAACGACCACCGAGTTGCCCACATTCTAACTTGAGCTGATTACTGGATGGCCACGCTGCTGGATCCCCGTTACAAGGACAACGTACCGTCCTTAATTCCCTCACTGGAGCGTGATTGTAAGATGCGCGAGTACAAGCGCACGCTGGTAGACGCGCTGCTGGTGGCATTCCCATCTGACAGCGGGGGCACAGTGGAAGCACAAGGCGAAGGCAGAGGAAGAGGACGCCAACGCAGCTTGGGCACCGCCAGCACCATAGAAGGCAGGGTTAGCACGGCCGAAATGTGGAAAAGCTTTGTCAGCACGCCACAACAACCAGCACCACCAGCTGATATGGAACGTCTTAGCAGGAGGCAGCATTTCACCAACATGGTGGAGCAGTATTTGTGCACACTCCTACACGTACTGAATGACGGGTCTGCCCCTTCAAATTCTGGGTCTCCAAATTGGGCACATGGCCTGAGCTTGCCCTTTACGCGTTGGAGGTGCTGGCCTGCCCTGCAGCCAGAGTATTACCTGAACGTGTATTCAGCACGGCACGGGGCGTCATCACAGACAAGCGCAGCCGCCTGTCTACAGCCAATGTGGACAAGCTCACGTTCATTAAAATGAACCAGGCATGGATCCCTCAGGACTTGTCCGTACCTTGTGCAAAATAGACATGTATACCGGCACTAAGCAGCCATTGTTATACTGCAGCGCAATTGCTCATTCTTGTTTTTTTTGGATTCTGGATATTTCACATTCTTTTAGAGTGTACCCTAATTTTAACCCCTTTAGGACACAGCCTTATTTTACCTTAAGGATTAGGCCATTTTTTGCTAATCTGACCAGTGTCACTTTAAGTGGTGATAACTTTAAAACGCTTTGACTAATCCAGGCCATTCTGAGATTGTTTTTTTTTCATCACATATTGTACTTCATGACATTGGTAAAATGAAGTAAAAAAATGCAAATTTCCAAGTTCCATTCTCTTTACTTCTATAATACATATTAATACCTTCAAAAATAGTTATTACTTTACATTCCCCATATGTCTACTTCATGTTTGGATCATTTTTGGAATTATATTTTATTTTTTGAGGATGTTACAAGGCTTAGGAGTTTAGAAGCACATTTTTTGTGACTAGTTCAGATCTGAAGTCACTTTGCGAGGCTTACATAATAGAAACCACACACAAATGATCCCATTCTAGAAACTACACCCCTCAAGGTATTCAAAACTGATTTTACAAACTTTGTTAACCCTTTAGGTGTTCCACAAGAATTAATGGAAAATAGAGATTAAATTTCAGAATTTCAATTTTTTGGCAAATTTTCTATTTTAATCCTTTTCTTCCAGTAACAAAGCAAGGGTTAACAGCCAAACAAAACTCAATATTTATGGCCCTGATTCTGTAGTTTACAGAAACATCCCATATGTGGTCATAAATTGCTGTACGGGCACACGGCAGGGCGCAGAAGGAAAGGAATGCCATAAGGCAGAATTTGCTGGACTGTTTTTTTTTACACCATGTCCCATTTGATGCACCCCTAGAGTAGAAACTCCAAAAAAGTGACCCCATTTTAGAAACTATGGGATAGGGTGGAAGTTTTGTTGGTACTTGTTTAGGGTACATATGATTTTTGGTTGCTCTATATTACACTTTTTGTAAGGCAAGGTAACAAGAAATAGCTGTTTTGGCACCGTTATAATTTTTTTTATTTATAACATTCATCTGACAGGTTAGATCATGTGGTATTTTTATAGACCAGGTTGTTACGGACGTGGCGATACCTAATATGTATACTTTTTTTATTTATGTAAGTTTTACACAATGATTTCATTTTTTAAGCAAATAAAATCATGTTTTAGTGTTTCCATAGTCTGAGAGCCATAATTATTTCAGTTTTTGGGCGATTTCCTTGGGTAGGGTATGATTTTTGAGGGATGAGATGACGGTTTTATTGGCACTATTTTGAGGTGCGTGTGACTTTTTGATTGCTTGCTATTACACTTTTTGTGATGTAAGGTGACAAAAAATGGCTTTTTTTACACCGTTTCTATTTTTATTTTTTACGGTGTTCATCTGAGGGGTTAGGTCCTGTGATATTTTTATAGAGCCGGTCGATACGGACGCGGCGATACCTAATATGTATACTTTTTTTTATATATGTAAGTTTTACACAATAATATAATTTTTTAAACAAACAAAAAAAATCATGTTTTAGTGTCTCCATATTCTGAGAGCCATATTATTTTTTTTGTTCCTGGGCAATTATCTTAGGTAGGGTCTAATTTTTTGTGGAATGGGATGACGGTTTTATTGGCACTTTTTTGGGGTACATATGACTTTTTGATCGCTTGCTATTACACTTTTTGTGATGTAAGGTGACAAAAAATTGTTTATTTAGCACAGGTTTTTTTTTTTTTTTTTTTACGGTGTTCATCTGAGGGGTTAGGTCATGTGATATTTTTATAGAGCCGGTCGATACGGACGTGGCGATACCTAATATGTATACTTTTTTTTATGTAATTTTTTTACAATAACAGCTTTTTTAAAACAAAAAAAATTATGTTTTAGCGTCTCCATATTCTGAGAGCCATAGTTTTTTTTATTTCTTGGGCGATTGTCTCAGGTAGGGGCTCATTTTTTGCGGGATGAGGTGACGGTTAGATTGATACTATTTTGGTGGGCAAACGCCTTTTTGATCGCTTGCTGTTGTACTTTTTGTGATGTAAGGTGACAATTTTTTTTTTATTTAGCACAGTTTTTATTTTTTATTTTTTACGGTGTTCATCTGAGGGGTTAGGTCATGTGATATGTTTATAGAGCCGGTCGATACGGATGCGACGATACATAATATGTATACTTTTTTTTATTTCCTACTTTTTACCAATTATTTTTTTACTTTATTTGGGGAAAATTATGTTTTTGTTTATTTTTACTTGAAACTTTTAATTTTTTGGGGGAAAACATTATTTTTTCAACTTTTTTTTCACTTTATTTTTTATCCTACTTTGGGACTTGAACTTTAGGGGGGCTTATCCTTTACAATGCATTCCAATACTTCTGTATTGGAATGCATTGGCTGTATGAGTAATACTGTGTGTATTACTCATACAGCTTCCGGCCTGTGAGATCAAGGGGGCTGGATCTCACAGGCTCGTCACCGGAAGGCAGCGCGATGCCTTCCTTAGGCATCGCACTGCCTTCCATGCCATCGGTTCCCCCTACAGCCGCAGGGGGACCCAATGGCACCGCCGCCGCCGCCACTGCAACCGCAGGTAAAAGCCGCAAACCGCAGGTCTGAATTGACGGGAGGTCTGAAGTCACGGGACTCCCCCGCGCATTTAGCCAAGGTGCCTGCTCAACGATTGACGTACCGGTACGTCATGAGTCCATAAGTACCAGGACAACATGCTGCACCGCGGTACGTCATGTGTCCAGAAGAGGTTAAAAAATTAAAATAAAACCAAAGACCTGTGTTGGCTACCTCGTCCTCCTCCACCGCCGCTTCCACCTACACTATGTCCACCACCTCCTCAAACTCCTACTCCACATGGAACTCCACCTCATAAATCTAATTTTTTTATTTTTTTGGTACGTATTTTATTTTATATAATTTCACTACTTTGTCATTTACATTTTCGGGTGAAATTAACCAATTTTTGGGTGTATAGTACCACTGCTATACCTAGTAGGCTGGTTAAAAAAATGAATAAATTGTCATTTACATTTTTGGGTGAAATGAACCAATTTTTGGGTGTATAGTACCACTGCTATACCTAGTAGACCGGTAAAAAAAAATAAAAAATAGTCAGTTACATTTTCCGGTGAAATTCACCAATTTTTGGGTGTGATGTACCACTGCTATACCTAGTAGGCTGGTTAAAAAAATGAATAAATTGTCATTTACATTTTTGGGTGAAATTCACCAATTTTTGGGTGTAATATGCCCCTCCTCTACCTAGTTGACAGCTTAATAAATTTCAATAATTTTTCTGTTACATTCTTGGGTTGACATTATACAATTTTAGACGTGAATAAACACCTGCTCTGCATAGGTGACAGGGAATTAAATGTAATATGTTATTCAGTAATTAATGTGCACCACATCCTTACATTCAATGCTTAAACTTTTAAAAATTGTCACACTTTTACGCTTTAATCATTTCTCCCATATTTCAACTCTATAATTTTAAATTTCAAAAAATGAATCCCCCCTTGGATGTGGTCTCTCTTTCTCACGCTCCCTATCCAGCTTGGAACCCTGATTCCCCGCCACCCGTGATCACCATGGTAGGCGCATAAAAGAACATCGAAAGTTGATAGAGCAGATATCAAATTGGATGGTGAACATCACGGGGACGTGCGACATGGTGGGGCAGTAAGTGTGCACACACTTACACGAACTGACTGACAGGGGTCAGCCCCTGCAACTTCTGGGTCTCCAAATTGGGCACATGGCCTGAGCTTTCCCTTTACCCCTTGGAGGTGCTGGCCTGCCCTGCAGCCAGTGTATTGTCTGAACGTGTGTTTAGCATGACTGGAGGGGGTTATCACAGGTTATATTTCCCAATGTTTTGGGGTGTAACCTAATTTTAAAAATAAAATTTAAAACCAAAAACCAGTGTAGGCTACCTCCTCCTCCACCGCCGCTTTCACCTACACCGCCACATCCACCGCCTCCTCAACCTCCTACTCCATATGGACCTGGTCCTCCTAGATCAAGATTATTATTTTTTATTTTTACGTATTTTATGTTATTTGAAGTCATTTCCCTATCCACATTTGTTTGCTGAGCACTTGCCATGCTCTTAACCACATTTTGATGCCATTTTCAGCCCTCTAGCCCTTTCCATGACATTTTTACAGCCATTTTAGTGTTCAAAAGTTCAGTTCCCCATTGACTTCAATAGGGTTCGGGGTCAAGTTCGGGTCAAGTTCGGGTCCCGAACTCAAACTTTTTTTCGAAGTTTGGCCGAACCCGTCGAACCCGAACATCCAGGTGTCCACTCAACTCTATCAACGACCCCTCTCCAGAAATCTAGTAACTATAACCTGTAATAATATTACACTCCAGAAATACATCCAGGCCCCTTCTGAACTCTTTTAGTGAATTCACCATCACCACCTCCTGAGGCAGAGAGTTCCATAGTCTCACTGCTCTTGCCATGAAGAGTCCATAGTCTCACTGCTCTTACCATAAAGAGTCAATAGTCTCACTGCTCTTACCGTAAAGAGTCCATAGTCTCACCGCTCTTACAGTAAAGAGTCCATAGTCTCACTGCTCTTACAGTAAAGAGTCCATAGTCTCACTGCTCTTACAGTATAGAGTCCATAGTCTCACTGCTCTTACAGTAAAGAGTCCATAGTCTCACTGCTCTTACAGTAAAGAGTCCATAGTCTCACTGCTCTTACCATAAAGAGTCCATAGTCTCACTGCTCTTACAGTAAAGAGTCCATAGTCTCACTGCTCTTACAGTAAAGAGTCCATAGTCTGACTGCTCTTACAGTATAGAGTCCATAGTCTCACTGCTCTTACAGTATAGAGTCCATAGTCTCACTGCTCTTACAGTAAAGAATCCATAGCCTCACTGCTCTTACCATAAAGAGTCCATAGTCTCACTGCTCTTACCATAAAGAGCCCATAGTCTCACTGCTCTTACAGTAAAGAGTCCATAGTCTCACTGCTCTTACATTAAAGAATCCATAGTCTCACTGCTCTTACCATAAAGAGTCCATAGTCTCACTGCTCTTACCGTAAAGAGGCCATAGTCTCTCTGCTCTTACAGTAAATAGTCCATAGTCTTACTGCTCTTACTGTAAAGAGTCCATAGTCTCACTGCTCTTACAGTAAAGAGTCCATAGTCTCACTGCTCTTACCGTAAAGAGTCCATAGTCTCACTGCTCTTACAGTAAAGAGTCCATAGTCTCACTGCTCTTACAGTGAAGAGTCCATAGTCTCACTGCTCTTACCATAAAGAGTCTCATAGTCTCACTGCTCTTACCATAAAGAGTCCATAGTCTCACTGCTCTTACAGTAAAGAGTCCATAGTCTCACTGCTCTTACCATAAAGAGTCCATGGTCTCACTGCTCTTACCATAAAGAGTCCATAGTCTCACTGCTCTTATCATAAAGAGTCCATAGTCTCACTTCTCTTTCTATAAAGAGTCCATAGTCTCACTGCTCTTACAGTAAATAGTCCATAGTCTCACTGCTCTTACCGTAAAGAGTCCATAGTCTCACTGCTCTTACAGTAAAGAGTCCATAGTCTCACTGCTCTTACAGTAAAGAGTCCATAGTCTCACTGCTCTTACAGTACAGAGTCCATAGTCTCACTGCTCTTACAGTAAAGAGTCCATAGTCTCACTGCTCTTACAGTAAAGAGTCCATAGTCTCACTGCTCTTACAGTAAAGAGTCCATAGTCTCACTGCTCTTACAGTAAAGAGTCCATAGTCTCACTGCTCTTACAGTAAAGAGTCCATAGTCTCACTGCTCTTACAGTATAGAGTCCATAGTCTCACTGCTCTTACAGTATAGAGTCCATAGTCTCACTGCTCTTACAGTATAGAGTCCATAGTCTCACTGCTCTTACAGTAAAGAGTCCATAGTCTCACTGCTCTTACAGTAAAGAGTCCATAGTCTCACTGCTCCTACAGTATAGAGTCCATAGTCTCACTGCTCCTACAGTAAAGAGTCCATAGTCTCACTGCTCTTACAGTAAAGAGTCCATAGTCTCACCGCTCTTACAGTAAAGAGTCCATAGTCTCACTGCTCTTACAGTAAAGAGTCCATAGTCTCACTGCTCTTACCATAAAGAGTCTATAGTCTCACTGCTCTTACAGTAAAGAGTCCATAGTCTCACTGCTCTTACAGTAAAGAGTCCATAGTCTCACCGCTCTTACTGTAAAGAGTCCATAGTCTCACTGCTCTTACAGTATAGAGTCCATAGTCTCACTGCTCTTACAGTATAGAGTCCATAGTCTCACTTCTCTTTCTATAAAGAGTCCATAGTCTCACTGCTCTTACAGTAAATAGTCCATAGTCTTGCTGCTCTTACCGTAAAGAGTCCATAGTCTCACTGCTCTTACAGTATAGAGTCCATAGTCTCACTGCTCTTACAGTAAAGAGTCCATAGTCTCACTTCTCTTTCTATAAAGAGTCCATAGTCTCACTGCTCTTACAGTAAATAGTCCATAGTCTTACTGCTCTTACCGTAAAGAGTCCATAGTCTCACTGCTCTTACAGTGAAGAGTCCATAGTCTCACTGCTCTTACCATAAAGAGTCTCATAGTCTCACTGCTCTTACCATAAAGAGTCCATAGTCTCACTGCTCTTACAGTAAAGAGTCCATAGTCTCACTGCTCTTACCATAAATAGTCCATAGTCTCACTGCTCTTACCATAAAGAGTCCATAGTCTCACTTCTCTTTCTATAAAGAGTCCATAGTCTCACTGCTCTTACAGTAAATAGTCCATAGTCTCACTGCTCTTACCGTAAAGAGTCCATAGTCTCACTGCTCTTACAGTAAAGAGTCCATAGTCTCACTGCTCTTACAGTACAGAGTCCATAGTCTCACTGCTCTTACAGTAAAGAGTCCATAGTCTCACTGCTCTTACAGTAAAGAGTCCATAGTCTCACCGCTCTTACAGTAAAGAGTCCATAGTCTCACCGCTCTTACAGTAAAGAGTCCATAGTCTCACTGCTCTTACAGTAAAGAGTCCATAGTCTCACCGCTCTTACAGTAAAGAGTCCATAGTCTCACTGCTCTTACAGTAAAGAGTCCATAGTCTCACTGCTCTTACCATAAAGAGTCTATAGTCTCACTGCTCTTACAGTAAAGAGTCCATAGTCTCACTGCTCTTACAGTAAAGAGTCCATAGTCTCACTGCTCTTACAGTAAAGAGTCCACAGTCGCACTGCTCTTACCGTAAAAAATCCTTTTTTATGTTTGTGTACAAACCTTCTTTCCTCTAGAGCAGAGGTTGTCCCCTCGTCATAGCCACAGTCCTGGGGATAAATATTACCTATCACCCCCCTCCCCCTCCCCAACCACCACCACACTCCTTCACTCCTGTGTGGTGATGATAAATGCTATGGCATCCACAGGCCTATAAATGGCTCCTGCCAAAACTTTTTTTTATTTCACAGGAAGATAGACTTGAAAAACAATATATACATTTGATATTGACATACACACAGTGACCACCAGTAAAAAGCCTAAAACAAAATATGCCAGGATAACAGTTATTGTTCATTCTGCCTCCCCAATAAAGGTCACTGTTTATACAAACATTATATTTATGTGCTGCCTGCATCTGTTTGTATACACATGGTGGAATCAAAAGAAGTAATGAAAAATGTTGTGAAGAAAAAACAGGATCAGGTATGATTGCTACATATGCACGTGGGCAGAATTGTTGATACCTTAAAGAAATGAACACAATTGTCACTGAAATAACTGAAAACTGACAAAAGTAATAAAATGTAAAAATGTACTGAAGATCAACTGAATTGTGGTTCAACAGAATCTCTATATATATATATAAAAAGAAGGACGTACAGTATATATATGTATGTTCCTCGATCACTCAAAAACACAACCATCGATTTCAACTAAACTTGGTATACACGTCCCTTGCTACCTGGAAAGAAATCTTGGTCAACCAATATTAACCAGACAGAATGATATCAAAACATCGGACCCCCAAGGAGTCATAATAATCACCAAAAAAATGAAACTAACTTTCGTATGTATGAAAATCCAAAAAGCTTTATTGTAAATATATATGAACAGTACATACATGTATTATAAAACAGGCAGCACAAGGCGGGACACACAGATGAGGAGCAGGACCCAAGGAGAGGCCGGGAGATCAGTGCACGAAAATACAGGGAAAAAGAATGCTAGCTGAAAGAGCAAACCTCAGAAACTCATGGCAGCAACGCCCCAAACACAATGCAACAGAGGCGATTGTGGAGACTGAGGTTAAGATGGAAGGAACACAAAGGAACACAATTAAACATACCCTGAATGGTGCAAAGATCTCTCGGCCAACTCCTGACCCAACGCCGTTTCGCCAGTAGATTGTATATATTTACAATAAAGCTTTTTGGATTTTCATACATACGAAAGTTAGTTTAATTTTTTTGGTGATTATTCTGGAAAGAAATCTTGTGGGGTCTCAGCTCTCTAGGACGTACCGTTCCTGAGATATTCCCAAAAAATCACCTGCATTAGCCAATACAGGCCTGCAAGTCTTTCTCTTCATATTCCAACTGCCATACACACGGTCACATGTCCCTTATCAGCCAATAGAAGCTCGCAGGCTCTTAGTCTCCACATATACACAGTTTTACTCCAGGTTTCCATAAAAAACAAGCAATTTCCCTTCACTGCTGTAGGTCAGCTTTAGGCTAGAGCTACATAACGACAATAAGTCGCACTACACATAGGACACAACTACACTGCTACATGCATCCATGGAATTTTGCAACTGTCGTGTCACAGTCGCAGCATGTCGCAGTGCGACACCATAGCCTATCATTATAAAAATTGTTGTGCGACATTGGTACAACAAAAATGTCGTGTGACACATGTTGTCATGTAGCCCTAGCCTTAAAGGGGCAGGACTCTGTGGAGGTCACTGTTAAGGGGGCAGGGGCCACAATTAAAAGGGCAGCTGCTGTGGAGGTCACTATTTAAAGGGCAGACACTGTGGAGTTCACTGTTAAGGGGGCAGGGGCCACTATTAAATGGGCAGCTGTGTGGAGGTCACTGTTAAAGGGGCGGGCACTGTGGAGGTCACTGTTAAAAGGGTGGGCACTGTGGAGGTCACTGTTAATGGGGAAGGCAGCTGTGGAGGTCACTGTTAAAGTAGCAGGAACTGTGGAGGTCACTGTTAAGGGGGTGGGCAATGTGGAGGTCACTGTTAAAGGGGCTAGCACTGTGGAGGTCACTGTTAAAGGGGCGGGCACTGTGAAGGTCACTGTAAAAGGGGTGGGCATTGTCGAGGTCACTGTTAAAGGGGAGGTCACTGTGGAGGTCACTGTTAAAGGGACGGGAACTGTGGAGATCACTGTTAAAGGGACAGGCACTGTAGAAGTCACTGTTAAGGGGCAGGGGCCACTATTAAAGGGGAAGGGCGCTGTGGAGGTCACTATTAAAGGGGTGGACACTGTGGAGTTCACTGTTAAAGGGGTGGGCACTGTGGATGTCACTGTTAAAGGGGCAGGCACTGTAGACGTCACAGTTAAGAGGGCAGGGGACACAATTAAAGGGGCGGGCACTGTGGAGGTCACTGTTAAAGGGGAGTTCACTGTGGAGGTCACTGTTAAGGGGGTGGGCACTGTGGATGTCACTGTTAAAGGGGTGAGCACTGTGGAGGTCACTGTTAAAGGGGCAAGCACTGTGGAGGTCACTGTTTAAGGGGAGGTCACTGTGGAGGTCACTATTAAAGGGGTGGGCACTGTGGATGTCACTGTTAAAGGGGCAGGCACTGTAGAGGTCACTGTTAAGGTGACAGGGGCCTTTATTAAAGGGGCAGGGCGCTGTGGAGGACACTGTTAAGTTCGCAGGCGCCACAATTAAAGGGGCAGCTTCTGTGGCGGTCACTGTTAAAGGGGCAGGCACTGTGGAGGTCAATGTTAAAGGGGAGTTCACTGTGCAGGTCACTGTTAAAGTGGCGGTCACTGTTGAGGTAACTGTTAAAGGGGCGGGCACTGTGAAGGTCACTGTAAAAGGGGTGGGAATTGTGGAGGTCACTGTTAAAGGGACGGGAACTGTGGAGATCACTGTTATAGGGACGGGCACTGTAGAAGTCACTGTTAAGGGGCAGGGGCCACTATTAGAGGGGAAGGGCGCTGTGGAGGTCACTATTAAAGGGGTGGACACTGTGGAGTTCACTGTTAAAGGGGTGGGCACTGTGGATGTCACTGATAAAGGGGCAGGCACTGTAGACGTCACAGTTAAGAGGGCAGGAGCCACAATTAAAGGGGCGGGCACTGTGGAGGTCACTGTTAAAAGGGCGGACACTGTGTAGGTCACTGTTAAAGGGGAGTTCACTGTGGAGGTCACTGTTAAGGGGGTGGGCACTGTGGATGTCACTGTTAAAGGGGCAAGCACTGTGGAGGTCACTGTTAAAGGGGCAAGCACTGTGGAGGTCACTGTTTAAGGGGAGGTCACTGTGGAGGTCACTATTAAAGGGGTGGGCACTGTGGATGTCACTGTTAAAGGGGCAGGCACTGTAGAGGTCACTGTTAAGGGGACAGGGGCCTTTATTAAAGGGGCAGGGCGCTGTGGAGGACACTGTTAAGTTCGCAGGCGCCACAATTAAAGGGGCAGCTTCTGTGGCAGTCACTGTTAAAGGGGCAGGCACTGTGGAGGTCAATGTTAAAGGGAAGTTCACTGTGCAGGTCACTGTTAAAGTGGCGGTCACTGTTGAGGTCACTGTTAAGGGGGTGGGCAATGTGGAGGTCAATATAACAAAAATAATAGCAAAGACAGGTGCACTCTGCGGTCTTACTAAACCCTCAAACTGATTTTAAAATTGAGAGATTAGCCAACATGTCCTACGGTGTAGGACATGTCTAAGCCCGGGCACCACGCCAAGGTTTCTCAAGTAGCCTGGGACCTAACACTCTCCTAACTGAGCCGTATGGGCAATACCAGGAGCCAGTGGGCAAATTACAGGAGCATGAGGCCGACTCACAAACAACTCACCAGTTACCTCCAGCATGTAACCATGCTTGCAGTGGGAGGAGGGAGGAGTCTGTGAGTCCCACTCAATGTGAAGGTCACTATTAAAGGGGCGGGCACTGTGGAGGTCACTGTTAAAGGGGTTGGCACTGTGGAGGTCACTGTTAAAGGGGCGCAAACTGTAACGGTCACTGTTAAGGGGGCGGGCACTGTGGAGGCCACTGTTATAGGGGCGGGCACTGTTGGGGTCACTGGTAAAGGGGTGGCATACTGTGGGGGGGTCAGTGTTAAGGGGTGAGGGGCTGTGGAGTTCACTGTTAAAGGGGACAGGGTGCTGTAGAGGTCACTGTTATGGGGGATACTGTCGATATCTTTCAAAGACACACAAACATTAAGTGAAATAGATGAAATAAACCCGTGCAAAGCCGGGTCCTTCTGCTAGTAATTTATAAAATAGACTAAAGACATTGGCATGGACAGAAATGATGGTTCCTTAACTTAATATTTTGCTGCACGACCTTTTGAGGCAATCGCTGCAATCAAGTGATTCCTTTAACTATCAATGAGACTTCTTCACCAGTCTGCCGGTATTTTGGCCGCTCCTCGTGAGCATACTGCCCCGGATGTCTCAGGTGTGAAGGTGCCTTCTCCAGACTGCAGCTTTCATCTCCTTCCACAGATGTTCAATAGGATTTAGATCAGGGCTCATAAAAGGCTACTTCAGGATAGCCCAATGCTTTGCTCTACGCCATTCTTGGATGTTTTTAGCTGTGTGTTTTGGGTCATTATGTTGGAGGACCCATGACCTGCAGCTGAGACCAAGGTTTCTGAAACTGGGCAGCACATTTTGCTTCATAATGTCTTGATAGTCTTCTGATTTCATTGTACCCTGAACAGATTCAGACACCCTGTGACATACCCGAGCCTCCTCCATGTTTCACAGTAGGTACAATGTTCTTTTCTTTGTATGCTTCATTTTTGTACACATTTGTGAACAGAGAGCTGATGTGACTTGACAAAAAAGCTCCAGTTTTGTCTTATCTGTCTGAAGGACGTTCTCCCGGAAGTGTTGTGGCTTCTTAATATGCATTTTGTCCAATTCCAGTCTCGCTTTTCTATTATTTGCTTTACAACACTGGTTTCCTCCTTGTTTGCCTTCTTTTAAAGGGGTATTCCCATCACAGACAATGTGGTCATATCGCTAGAATATGCCCCCTGTGTCTGATAGGTGCAGGTCCCACCTCTGGGACCCACACCTACGCCGAGAATGGAGCAGGGATTCCCGGGGTCCGGCCACCACCAAGCTCTCTCCATGCAAGTGAAAGGGAGTGCACCGTGCTTGTGCGGCAATTGCTCCCATTGATTTCTATGGGGCCGACAGAAATAGCCAAGCCAGTGCTCGGCTATTTTCGGCAGCCCCATAGAAATGAATAGAGGGCGGCGGCATATGCGCAGTCACCCTCAATCAGCTTTCCCTGCTTGTTCTCAGTGTCCCACCTCTGGGAGCCGTACCTATCAGACAATGGGGGCATATCCTAGTGATATGCCTCCATTGTCTGTGATAGGAAAACCCCATTAAGTCTTCCTTGGCTAAGACAGCAAAAAATGGTGCAATAATGACCTTCTCTTCAATTTGTCATCAATTTCCCTCCTGCCACCATGTCCGGGGGGGCTTGGCTACAGTCTAGAAGCCTTTACCTTTGACATGTTTGTCTAGAATTTTCTCTCTTATCTCCTAAAGGTTAGTCTCTCCTTACCTTTCTTTAGGACACACCATAGTTTAACATGTTCCTATGGTGAATCTACTTTTAATCTTTTCTAGTGGCCCCATCATTTTTGTCCGGGGCAGTTTCATTAGTTTGTTTTTCAAAATTATTCTGTTGAACCACAATTCAAAAACAATGTCTGATTTATATTAGTTGAATTTTAGTAAATTTAAATTCATTAATACTAGAGATGAGCGAATATAAAAAAAATTCAATTGGCAGGTTCACTGAATTTTTAGGGAAAAATTCAGTTCGATATAAATTTATTTGCGGTGAATTACGCTAAAAAAACAGCTATTTCCTGGCTGCAGAGAGCCTGTATATCGGTGTAGAACACTGTGCCTGTATATCGGTGTAGAACACTGTGCCTGTATATCGGTGTAGAACACTGTGCCTTGCAGTAACACACATAGGGAGTCTTCTGGGGTAGTGAAATAATACTGTGAGTCCGTATGACATGCAGATGACAGGCGTCGCTCTTAGAATCACTGCACACTTCACTTATTGGGGCAGTCACAGGGCCAAAACTGACCAAATAACTCAAGTGTGAACTCAGCCTTACAGGTCAATGTTAGCACCAAGAAGAAGCGTGCTCCTTTTACACCATCGTCAGCTGATTCCACATAGATGTCTATAGAACCCGTTCTATTAAACGCTTATACAAGTAGAGCCCCCCCCCCCCCCCCCCGACAGAATGGAGAGGGTGTCAGCAGTAAGTTTGTGTTGACGTCACTGATTATTTTGCCCTTCCTCTGATCAGTTAAAACAATAACCCCCAAAAAACGGATCCTGCCTGTGGAGCATGCACCTTCACTCGGTCAGAATTTGGTCAGTAATTCATCAGTATTGCTAATGCCCAAAAAAACTGAGATGAATGCAATATTTGCATGTCTTCTGTGTTTTGTACCCAATCCTGCTTTTGGCTACCAAATCATAAGCCAATTCATATGGGACCATACAGGCCTTACAGCTGCTACACAGAGAGGATCCGGTGTGCGTTTCATTTTACCTTCCTTCTGAAAGATCAGAAAAAGGGTCAAATAAATGATGATGTCAGCCAGGCAAAAAGGCAAAATAGTGGCCCAGTCATGAAGTGGGGAGGGTGGGAACAGCATGAGAAGTCCAGAGTGGCCCTATGAGATAGTGGTGAGGTGGAAGCAGTATGAGGAGGCCACAGAGTGGCACAATGACAGAGTGTTAAGGTGGCAGCAGCAGCAGCATCATCAGGAGGAGACCACAAAGTGGTACAATGACAGTGTAGAGGTGATGGCAGCATCAGGAGGCCGCAGAATGGCAAGGTGACATAATGTGGAGGTTGCAGCACCATGAAGAAACCACAGAGTGGCCTTATGACATAGTGGTGAGGTGGAAGCAGCATGAGGACACCACAGAGTGGCTCAATGACAGAGTGTGGAGGTGGTAGCAGCATCAGAAAACCATAGAGTGGCAAGGTGACATAGTGTGGAGGTGGCAGCAGCATGAGGAGACCATAGAGTGGCAATGTTACATAGTTTGGAGGTTGCAGCAGCATCCGGAGACCACAGAGTGGCGAGGTGACATAGTGTGGATGTGGGTGGCAATACCAGTATCCGCTGAAGATGTTGGGTGAAAGAAGGAGCACTTGGCATCAGATGTGTGGCATCAGGCGGGTGGCAGCATCAGTATAGTAGCTGAGGCAGGTAGCCAGAAGAAAAGTCTCTTTTGTCAAAGTGTTGGTGTGGCGCCATCTGATGCCACGCTACTGGCCGGGCAGGACAACTTTTCCAGGGCAAACTCTGCTAGTTGCAGCCACAAATCCAGTTTGTCCATCGGATCTTCAATGTGGGTTGGCAGGGTGCACTCGAAGTATGCCACCACCTGCTGGTTCAGGTCCTGCTCCAGGTCTACCTGCTGCTGCTGGTGAGTAGTTTCTTCACTATGCGGGTGAAGAAAGCTGCTCTTTAGCGACTCTAGACTCAGGCTGCTGCTGATGGAGCTGGTACTGCTCCTGCCATTCCACCCATCCCCAGCAGCCATGGCAGTGGAACGTGAGCGCAGAGGACACCCCCGGTCAGACCTGCGAGAGGATGGACGATGGCGCAGATAGGCAGCGGCCAACTGACTACATAGGATGTCTCTGTAGTAGTTCCGTTTGTCCTCCCTCTCAGCGGGTGTAAAAAAGGCCCCCATTTTGGACCGGTATCGAGGGTCCAACAAGGTGGAGAGCCAGAAGTCATCCCTCTCCCGAATGGTGACTATTCGGCTATCACTACGCAAGCAAGTGAGCATGCAGTGGGACATTTGCGCAAGTGACTCGGAGGGACTCCCTGCCTCCATCTCCGTCTGGATCCTATGCCTCATCTTCCTCATCTCCCTCTTGCTCCTCCATCTGCTCCTGCTCCTCCTCTCCTGTCACCTGTGAAGAAAAAACACCCATTTCGCTACACATTGCTTGTGCTACAATTTCCTCCTCCTCCTCCAGTTTAGGCCTCACAGGGCTCATGTGGCCGTTGAGATCTAGACGCCACGTCTCCAGTGCCCTGATCAGCCAGTGTTACCAGCATCTGTTATAGGACATGAAGCAGTGGAATGACTTTGTTCATCCCGTAGTTCTGGCGACTGACAAATATTGTGGCCTCCTCAAAGGGTCTGAGCAAACGGCAGGTGTCACACATGAGCTGCCACTGGCTGACATCGAAGTTACACAGGGGAGTACTCCTATCTGCTTTCATCATCATGAAATCGTTGATGGCCTTTCTCTGTTCGTACAATTGGTCCAACATATGGAGGGTGGAATTCTAACGGGTGGAAACGTTGCATAGCAGCTCAAAGAGGGTGTGTTTTACGGTGTACGAGTGGCTGAAGTGCATGCAAAGTTTCCTGCCCATTTTTAGGATGTCTTGCAGATGGGTGGAAGACTTCAGGAACCGCTTGACAACCAGATTGAACACGTGAGCCAAGCAGGGCGCATGGCTCAGCCATCCTTGATGCACCGCCGACACCATGTTCTTACCGTTGTCGGTCCCCATGGTCCTGATTTTCAGTTGTCGCGAAAAAAGACAGGATTTGATTTCTTGCTGAAGGACGCAGAGCAGTTACTCCCCTGTGTGACTCAGTTCGCTCAGGCAAACGAGGTGCAGAACAGCGTGACACCGCCGTGCCCTGCACATGTGTTATGCTGGAGGGGCCCTTTGAATTGTCACTGCAGTGGAGGCTGAGGACACGGTGGAGGATGAGGAGGCAGAGGCGCACATTGTCGCCAGACTAACGGCGTAGCAACGTGGAGGCGGAAGCGGCGTCACCTGTGGCTTCACAAATGCTTTGCTGCATACCTCGGTTGTAACAAGTGGTTATTTCAGTCAACGTTGCTCTTCAGCTTGAATCAGTCGGCCCATTCTCCTCTGACCTCTAGCATCCACAAGGCATTTTTTCCCACAGGACTGCCGCATACTGAATGTTTTTCCCTTTTCACACCATTCTTTGTAAACCCTAGAAATGGCTGTGCATGAAAATCCCAGTAACTGAGCGGATTGTGAAATACTCAGACCGGCCCGTCTGGCACCAACAACCATGCCACGCTCAAAATTGCTTAAAATCACCTTTCTTTCCCATTCTGACATTCAGTTTTGAGTTCAGGAGATTGTCTTGACCAGTAGCACCCCCCCTAAATGCATCGAAGCAACTGCCATGTGATTGGTTGACTAGATAATTGCATTAATGAGAAATAGAACAGGTGTTCCTAATAATTCTTTAGGTGAGTGTATAACTGCACCGCACAAAGGCAAATAGGACGGACTATACAAATATTTCCTTGTTAATGGCTGTATCAAATAGCACTTGCACCCCAATAACAAGAATGGTTTGCTGGAATTGCAGAGCTGTATAATAGCAATTTGGATCCCCAGTCAGTGCAGCAAGGTGTAATAGGATTGTTCCTATTACCCAGGCTGTAACCTCCCCTACTGAACCCTGTTCTGCTTCAATACTGTGGAATAATTCCTCCCTATCCTTTCCCTACACTTATAAATAGCTTTTTCAGCACAATGAAGTCTTTCCTAGCACTGTCCCTAGCGCCTGCAGACGTCTCTCCCTGCACTAAGTACGCTGGAAAATGGCAGAATCTAAGATGGCTGAGGCTATTTATAGGGCTGGCTGGCTGCTGATTGGCTACATGCATGGCATTATGGCTGATCCCACATTCCCAGAGTTCCTTGCTCCATGTCCTCACTAGTGTTGAGCGGCAGGGGCTATATTCGAACTTGCGATATTTCATGAATATTAGGGCAAATATTCGTCATATATTTGCGAATTCTATATTATGTTCTTGATTGCGAAAAATCGGCAATGTAATATTCGCGTAATGCCCTTGAAACATAGCCGTGGGTCAGTTTTGCTACATTTTCCAAGCTGCTAGAAGTTTCCTGGGACTGGAGAAAATGGTTGGCACAGCAGAACATTAAAAATGGCTTTATATGCAGTTAGAGTGTTCCAATATATTTGCGATTGCGCTAATCGACACTAATAATGCGAATATTTTGGCGCAATACGTAAACTTCACATTTTAGCAGGTCTGCATGTATGTATGGACAGCAGAACCTATCACTTTACTAACACCCTGCACTGGAACCTATCAGCTACACTATATCACTATCTAACCTACACTGACTATCTCCCACTAACTATCTGTATTATATATATGAGCTAACTAACTAACTAACCAATGTAATGAGTGGAAAGCACAGAGCACAGCAATGTCACTGCTCTCTCTCTCAGAATTGCATAAAACTGCAGAAAATGGCTGCTTGGGAGGTTCTTATATAGTAAGGGGTCGGCAACTTTCCTATTGGTTGCTAGGGATGTTGCTAAGCTCAGACCAAGACATTGCAGCCTTCTCATTGGCCCACAAGCAAGAAGGGAGGTGACTGATGAAAAAAAAATCTAGAATATTTGAAATTATGAATATATATCACTATATTATAAATATTCGCAAATTCTCGTAGTGCCAATATTCGCGATTCGAATATTCACGCCCAACACTAGTCCTCACATGTGCAGCAGCCATTTTAGGAAAAAATGCGATTCTCTACCACGATTTTTTCTGAAATTCGGAATTAATTCCACCTTGTCAGATTCGATTCGCTCATCTCTAATTAATACTTTTGTCAGTTTCAAGCTATATCATTGACCATTGTGGGTTTTTCTTTCTTTAATGGAAGAGTACCAACACTTTTGTCCTTTAATTACATGTGTGTAACTTAGCAGAACAATACATCTGACCCACTATCAGCTCCAGGATTAATATATTATTGTTGTAAAAGATTTGCGATTATGAATGGGATGATGACGATTGAGGTGATTCACATTAATAAGAAATTGTATTATACAGTATTAGCACTTATTCACAACAATTGATACAGCCTGCCTGAGCAACACAATGACACACTGATTCTTATCTTTAAAATCTATCAATACACTCATTTATCTATTGGCTTCTTCTTACTGTGAAACACACTCACTGACTCTAAAGCAAGATTTGGGATTGGGATTCGTGAATGATGTGATGAAGACTGGGGTGATTCACATTAATAAGAAAATTGAATTAGTTTCAACTATAGCAACACTCACAAAATCTCAAAATCTCTGCCTGCCTTCCTGAGCCTGCCTGACTAAGTAACACAAAGACACACTGGCTGTGATCTCTTAAAGCTATTTTCTTATCAATCAATTGTAATTCTATCTATTGTCTTCTCCTCACTGTGAAACACACTCACAGAAACTAAGGCTACGTTCACATAACAATAATAAATGGCCATCACACAGTCAATTTTAGAACCAATTACAGTTAAAGGGGATATTCATATGGCCATTTTTTTTAACACCCAGTGAATAGTGCCCATCAAAAAATAGGATATGTGCTATTTTTGGGGCGCTAGACGGACTTAATTGAAATCAATGGGATCATTTTTAACAGCCATTAGACAGTATATCTATAAAGAATAAATCAAGGCAACTGGACTTACTGTAGATTTCTTGAAAACATTTCACTCGTTCTTCCAACGAGCTTTCTAAATTCTGAGTGACTGTACAAGAATTCTCAGTTACATATTTATTCCCAGAGAATTCTTGTACAGTCACTCAGAATTGAGAAAGCTCGTTGGAAGAACGAGTAAAAACGTTTTCAAGAAATCTACAGTAAGTCCAGTAGCCTTGATTTATTCTTTACAGATATACCATGACCTGGATAAATGAGAACCTTCACAGACAGCCATTAGACAGGATTGCACTGGGGTATATTAGTGAAAGGTGAGCTTTAAAGTTCAGCATCAAGAGAGGAGTAACTGCCCCTTTGCGTGCAAATGAATGTTTTTTTTTTCTCAGCATAAAAAAATAAATCTGCAAATTATGACTGCTGGGGGGAACTATGTGGGATATTATCACTTCTGGAGACCACTATAGGGGACATTATCAGTGCTGGGGGCCACTATGGGGAACATTATGTATACTCCATGGATTGAGATATAAAAAAAAATAAAAAAAATAAATAGAAATAATTTTTAATGGCTGTTTTTAAAGTCTTTTAAAAATGGATGCAAAATGGCCATTTGATGGCCATGAAAAACTGACAGTGTGTCTGTTTTTCATGACCTTTTTTTCACTGTTGTGTGAACGTAGCCTAAACTAGCTGTTTTCTGTGGTTTAACCTCTTCCGGACACAGGGCGTACAGGTACGCCCTGATGTCCTGGTACTTAAGGACACAGGGCGTACCTGTACGCCCTGTGTATTTCCGATCACCGCCGCGCGGCAGGTGGTGATCGGAACAAGGTGCCTGCTCAAATCATTGAGCAGGCACCTTGGCTAAATGCGCGGGGGGGACCCGTGACCCCCCCATGTCGGCGATCGCCGCAAACTGCAGGTCAATTCAGACCTGCGGCTTTTCGTGTTGCGGGCGGCGGCGGTGCCATCGGGAGAATACCGTAAAAAAATAAAAATAAAAACGGTGTAAAAAAAGCTATTTTTTGTTATCTTACATCACAAAAAGTGTAATAGCAAGCGATCAAAAAGTCATATGCACCCCAAAATAGTGCCAATCAAACCGTCATCTCATCTCACAAAAAATGAGACCCTACCTAAGATAATCGCCCAAAAACTGAAAAAACTATGGCTCTCAGACTATGGAGACACTAAAACATGATTTTTTTTGTTTAAAAAATGAAATCATTGTGTAAAACTTACAGAAATAAAAAAATTGTATACATATTAGGTATTGCCGCGTCCATGACAACCTGCTCTATAAAAATACCACATGATCTAACCTGTCAGATGAATGTTGTAAATAACAAAACGGTGCCAAAACAGCTATTTCTTGTTCGTTTGCCTCAAAAAAAGTGTAATATATATATAATCATATGTACCCTAAACTAGTACCAACAAAACTTCCACCCTATCCAGTAGTTTCTAAAATGGGGTCACTTTTTTGGAGTTTCTACTCTAGGGGTGCATCAGGGGGGCTTCAAATGGGACATGGTGTCATGTCCCATTTGAAAAAAGTGAAATTTTGAAATTGAATCTCTATTTTCTATTAATTCTTGTGGAACACCTAAAGGGTTAACAATGGTTGTAAAATCAGTTTTGAATACCTTGAGGGGTGTAGTTTCTTAGATGGGGTCACTTTTATGGATTTTCTACTCTAGGGGTGCATCAGGGGGCTTCTAATGGGACATGGTGTAAAAAAAAACAGTCCAGCAAAATCTGCCTTCCAAAAACCGTCTGGCATTCCTTTCCTTCTGCACCCTGCCGTGTGCCCGTACAGCAGTTTACGACCACATATGGGGTGTTTCTGTAAACTACAGAATCAGCGCCATAAATATTGAGTTTTTTTTGGCTGTTAACCCTTGCTTTGTAACTGGAAAAAAATATATTAAAATGGAAATCTGCCCAAAAAGTGAAATTTTGAAATTGTATCTCTATTTTCCATTAATTCTTGTGGAACACCTAAAGGGTAAACGACGTTTGTAAAATCAGTTTTGAATACCTTGAGGGGTGTAGTTTCAAAGATGGGGTCACTTTTATTGAGTTTCTACTCTAGGGGTGCACCAGAGGGGCTTCAAATGGGACATGATGTAAAAAAAAACAGTCCAGCAAAACCTGCCTTCCAAAAACCGTATGGCATTTCTTTTCTTTCTGCGCCCTGCCGTGTGCCCGTACAGCAGTTTACGACCACATATGGGGTGTTTATGTAAACAACGGAATCTGGGCCATAAATTATGAGTTTTGTTTGGCTGTTAACCCTTGCTTTGTAACTGGGAAAAAAATATTAAAATGGAAAATCTGTCAAAAAAGTGAAATTTTGAAATTGTATCTCTATGTTCCATTAATTCTTGTGGAACACCTAAAGGATTAACGACGTTTGTAAAATCAGTTTTGAATACCTTGAGGGGTGTAGTTTCTAGAATGGGGTCATTTTTGGGTGGTTTCTATTATGTAAGCCTCACAAAGTGACTTCAGACCTGAACTGGTCTTTAAAAAGTTCTGAGAAATTTCAAGATTTACTTCTAAATTTCTAAGCCTTGTAACGTCCCCCAAAAATAAAATGTCATTCCCAAAATGATCCTAATATGAAGTAGACATATGGGAAATGTAAAGTAATAACTATTTTTGTAGGTTTTAATATGTATTATAGAAGTAGAGAAATTGAAACTTGGAAATTTGCTAATTTTTCAAAACTTTTAGCAAATTTGGTATTTTTTTTATAAATAAAAAATAATTTCTTTTACTTCATTTTACCAGTCTCATGAAGTACAATATGTGACGAAAAAACAATCTCAGAATGGTCTGGATAATTCAAAGCGTTTTAAAGGTGAAATAAGGCTGTGTCCTTAAGGAATTAAGATCTCTTTCTGACATACCGTTCTCTTTTTTTTTGAATAACCCCAGATAACACTTGCATTTGGGGATATTTTTTTCTAGTGCCTATGATGCATCACACCTATAGTTCCTCATGACTGGCTGAGGCTGACTGCAAGGCATTATGGGCAAGCACCACTGAGCTAGGGCATGTGATCCCCCTTCTACATCTTCTCTGTCTTCGGATCTGTACAATGGAGGATGAATATTTTTATCTGTGCAGGAAAATTGTAGAACAAATTGCATTGTTTAGAATCAATTCACTTATCTGTAACCATTATACAGTTTGTATTAGATTAAAATACAATTCCCTCCATGCATACCTCAATAAAAGAGTAAAATATAGGAACTTTGTAATATATTTTATCTAAGAAAAATGCTTCGTTCTCCCAACAATCTCAGCTGAGTCTACCTTGGGAGCTTACTAAAGGATCAAATTACATGCTGCCCACAGAACTCTCTGGAGAGCGTTGAGAGGTGGGACAGAGAGACATATACAAACCCGCTGCCCATAGAAGTCTATGAAGAAGGAAGGAGGGAGGAGGAGGAAGGAAGTGCTGAGAGACACACACAGACACGCTGCCCATAAAAGTGTATGGACAGGGGAGGGGGAGGATAAGAGGAAGTGCAGAGAGACATATACAAACCTGCTGCCCATAGAAGTCTATGAAGAAGGAAGAACGGAGGAGGATGGAGGAAATGCTGAGAGAAACACACTGACGGCTGCTCATTGAAGTCTAGAGGGAGAAAAGAAAGAATTAGTTTAGTATATTCCCCTGTCCTATTGTTGTATGCACAAATTACTGAACTGACAATGACCAGTTAAGGAGTTAAAAATACAGTTGCAAGAAAAAGTATGTGAACCCTTAGGAATGATATGGATTTCTGCACAAATTGGTCATAAAATGTGATCTGATCTTCATCTAAATCACAACAATAGACAATCACAGTCGGCTTAAACTAATAACACACAAATAATTAAATGTTATCATGTTTTTATTGAACACACCATGTAAACATTCACAGTGCAGGTGGAAAAAGTATGTGAACCTTTGGATTTAATAACTGGTTGAACCTCCTTTGGCAGCAATAACTTCAACCAAACGTTTCCTGTAGTTGCAGATCAGACGTGCACAACGGTCAGGAGTAATTCTTGACCATTCCTCTTTACTGAACTGTTTCAGTTCAGCAATATTCTTGGGATGTCTGGTGTGAATCGCTTTCTTTAGGTCATGCCACAGCATCTCAATCGGGTTGAGGTCAGGACTCTCCAGAAGGCGTATTTTCTTCTGTTTAAGTCATTCTGTTGTTGATTTACTTCTATGCTTTGGGTCGTTGTCCTGTTGCAACACCCATCTTCTGTTGAGCTTCAGCTGGTGGACAGATGGCCTTAAGTTCTCCTGCAAAATGTCTTGTTAAACTTAGCAATTCATTTTTCCTTCGATGATAGCAATCCGTCCAGGCCCTGACACAGCAAAGCAGCCCCAAACCATGATGCCTCCACCACCATACTTCACAGTTGGGATGAGGTTTTGATGTTGGTGTGCTGTGCCTCTTTTTATCCGCACATAGTGTTGTGTGTTTCTTCCAAACAACTCAACTTTGGTTTCATCTGTCCACAGAATATTTTGCCAGTACTGCTATGGAACATCCAGGTGCTCTTGTGCAAACTGTAAACGTGCAGCAATGTTTTTTTTGGACAGCAGTGGCTTATTCTGTGGTCTCCTCTCATGAAATTCATTCTTGTTTAGTGTTTTACATATCGTAGATTCGCTAACAGGGATGTTAGCATATGACAGAGACTTTTGTAAGTCTTTAGCTGACACTCTAGGATTCTTCTTCACCTCATTGAGCAGTCTGCGCTGTGCTCTTGCAGTCATCTTTACAGGACGGCCACTCCTAGGGAGAGTAGCAGCAGTGCAGAACCTTCTCCATTTATAGACAATTTGTCTTACTGTTGACTGATGAACAGCAAGGCTTTTGGAGATACTTTTATAACCCTTTCCAGCTTTATGCAAGTCAACAATTCTTAATCGCAGGTCTTCTGAGAGCTCTTTTGTGCGAGGCATCGTTCACATCAGGCAATGCTTCTTGTGAAAAGCAAACCCAGAACTGGTGTGTGTTTTTTATAGGGCAGCTGTAACCAAAACCTCCAATCTTATCTCATTGATTGGACTCCAGTTGGCTGACACCTCACTCCAATTAACTCTTGGAGATGTCATTAGTCTAGGGGTTCACATACTTTTTCCACCTGCACTGTGAATGCTTATATGGTGTGTTCAATAAAAACATGGTAAAATGTAATTCTTTGTGTGTTATTAGTTTAAGCAGACTGTGATTGTCTATTGTTGTGACTTAGATGAAGATCAGATCACATTTTATGACCAATTTGTGCAGAAAACCATATCATTCTAAAGGGTTCGCATACTTTTTCTTGCAACTGTACATAAAACATATACAGAGTAAGAGGTGGACACAGATGGCAGAATATTTTATGGAACCCTAGTATTTTAATAGCTCAGTTTGGAACACATCTAGTACTCATGAGTCCTGAAGTTCTTTAGTGCAGTCCTGTGCATGGAATCTAATATTCAAATATAAGATGAAAATTGGCCCACCTAGTCTACTCAGCCCACATGGATACCCTTACACAGGATTTCATAGAGTTTTATGGTCTCTATATGTTTCTTTACAGGTTTCTTTAGGCCTAATGCATGTGAAGCTAATCTCTCCTAGAAACAATGTTCCTTTATACCATCATCTATTATCCTTTCTCTTGGATTCATTGGGAATCCAACTGAAAAAAAAAACCTCTATATGAATCTTTATGAAATTGGAAGCACATACAGGTACAGCAGAGGCCTCCTGCAGCTCAATAGCAGCCCTGTATAACTGTACAGAGCAATGTTGAAACATGGCCTTAGAATCATTAGAGAAACGCCATCATGTGCATGAATTTTTGCAACCCCCATTGGGATGAATATAAAAAAATACAGCACAACACAAGATGACATTTGGTGTTCTTCTTTATCACTTGTCAAATTTCTCCCAAGAATCTAGGACATGGTGATATATCGGCAGATGATCCTGCAGATACCAGCAATGTTGCTTTCTGACCATCTGTCAACATTCAGTTGCTTTAATTGCCTGCCGAGGTCTTTGGGGGTGGCTCCCAGTGTGCCGATCACCACTGGCACCACATCTGCTGGTTTGTGCCAGAGTATTTGCTTTTACTTATTTCCACTTGTGGACTGAGTATATAATTTTTTTTTTTTACTATTATATAGCTAAAAGCATAGGTGGTTGCAGTGGGACGAAACAAAAACATACATACATATATACACATATATTGTCACCATCTGGGGCCGCGGTAAGATAGTTATGGGTAGATCTTACCCCGTCCTGTAGACACACGACCAGTAGACAGTGGATGGCGTCAGTGCCCTGGTATGATAGATGGACACTGGTGACCAATGCTTCTGTGGGTATGGCAGTTTGGACACTCCTATAATGCCCTGGTCTAAAGCCCTCCCTATATGGATGGTTAGGGGCTATCCTCATAGACCTGCCTCAACAACACAGAGCACCCGCATCGACAGGGGCGACCCCATACGGAACCTGTCCCTGTAATGGGGCCTAGTCCCTGTAAAGCCCTTACTGTATAGCCCTATATGCCATGTTTCATTCCATAGAATTGGAACTCATCAAGTTTTCTCTCCTTGTAGATTGGAGGGTGTACGGACGGTCAGTTGTACTCGTCCCTACAGGGTATGGGAAAGTGTCCCCCAAGAATACCCTCGCCTCGCCACAAGATGCCAGGAGTGCGGAGATACAGCATTTTTTTTTATATATACTCAGTCCACAAGTGGAAATAAGTTTATTAGAGGTGTGACATATATCTCTGCACATACCGTATATACCTGGTGCATGGAGATTTTCTTTTGTATATAATAGTATAGTATTTGCTTTTCAGTTTTCAAATCTTAATATTCAGCCGTTTTTTCTTGTTGCTTCTCATCCACCTTGCTGTCACCAGGTATTGTGACGTCAGTGAGCCACACCCTTTCCTTTTCTGTGATCAGATGTGTTATGTGCCAATACTTTGTCAGTTTGAATTAAAAAATTCCAGAGTATTTTGGCACATTCATATTCAACCACCGTCTCAGGCTTGTGGTCCTTCCACTTCTTTGCAGCTGGTAACCAGTATTTTTTGCAAATGTTCCAGTGGACCATTTTTGCCACTGAGTTTTGCCGTTGTTTATAGTCAACGTCTGAAAAGTTTGCACTTGTGGTCAATTGACTTTTCATTCCTGGCTTATATAGCATTAGTCATGAGGGCCTGTTCTTGTGCGGCTGCCAGTATCAGTCTTTCAGTCTCTATTAGTGTTGGGCAAATTGTACTCCACAAAGTGGAATTCGATCCTAATTTCAGAGAAAATTCTATTCTCCATGAAGCTGAATTTCCTCGTGCTTTGTGGTAGTGAATCTTTGTGGTAGTAAAACTTATATTTACCCCATCTGTTTGAGTGTGAAGAGCCAACTGCCGCCATCTTGATTGAAGATCTTGTATGAAATCCTGTGCACAGTGATGTATGACATCACAAATAGAGATGAGAGAATCGAAGTTGGCAAAGTGGAATTCAATTTGAATTTTAGGAAAAATTTAATTCGCACCGAAGCCGAATTTCCTATTGGTTCGTGGTAACAAATCGCATTATCTCTTAAAATGTCTGCTGCACGTGTTAGGACATGGAGCAAAGAACTCTGGGAGTAAGGGATCACCCACAATGCCATGCATGCAGCCAATCAGCAGCCAGCCAGCCCTGTAATATCACAGCCCTATAAATAGCCTCAGCCATCTTGGATTCAGCCATTTTTCAGTGTACTTAGTGCAGGGAGAGATGTCAGCAGGCGCTAGGGACAGTGCTAGGAAAGAATTCATTGTGCTAAAAAAACGATTTACAAGTTCAGGGAAAGATTAGTCAAGGTGTAGGGAAAGCATAGGGAGGAATCATCTACACTATAAAAGGAAAACAAGATGCAATAGGAGAGTGTACAGCCTGGGTAATAGGAGCGATTCTATTACACCTTGCTGCACTAATTGGGGATCCAAATTGCCGTTCAGCGGTGAAGTTACATTATACTACAGCCATTTACGGGGTGTATTAATAGGAAAGATACGTACGTCCTATTAGCCATTCTGCATTGATTTTACATTGTTTTACATTTTTTAACTTATTAATAGGGGGGGATGTATATATACTGTATATATATATATATATATATATATATACAGTACAGACCAAAAGTTTGGACACACCTTCTCATTCAAAGAGTTTTCTTTGTTTTCATGACTATGAAGGCATCAAAACTATGAATTAACACATGTGGAATTATATACGTAACAAACAAGTGTGAAACAACTGAAAATATGTCATATTCTAGGTTCTTCAAAGTAGCCACCTTTTGCTTCGATTACTGCTTTGCACACTCTTGGCATTCTCTTGATGAGTTTCAAGAGGTAGTCCCCTAAAATGGTCTTCCAGCAGTCTTGAATGAGTTCCCAGAGATGCTTAGCACTTGTTGGCCCTTTTGCCTTCACTCTGCGGTCCAGCTCACCCCAAACCATCTCGATTGGGTTCAGGTCCGGTGACTGTGGAGGCCAGGTCATCTGGCGCCGCACCCCATCACTCTCCTTCATGGTCAAATAGCCCTTACTTTCAAAGTTTTCCCATTTTTTCGGCTAACTGACTGACCTTAATTTCTTAAAGTAATGATGGCCACTCATTTTTCTTTACTTAGCTGCTTTTTTCTTGCCATAATACAAATTCTAACAGTCTATTCAGTATGACGATCAGCTGTGTATCCACCTGACTTCTCCTCAACACCATTGATGGTCCCAACCCCATTTATAAGGCAAGAAATCCCACTTATTAAACCTGACAGGGCACACCTGTGAAGTGAAAACCATTTCAGGGCACTACCTCTTGAAGCTCATCAAGAGAATGCCAAGAGTGTGCAAAGCAGTAATCAAAGCAAAAGGTGGCTACTTTGAAGAACCTAGAATATGACATATTTTCAGTTGTTTCACACTTGTTTGTTATGTATATAATTCCACATGTGTTAATTCATAGTTGTGATGCCTTCAGTGTGAATCTACAATTTTCATAGTCATGAAAATGAAGAAAACTCTTTGAATGAGAAGGTGTGTCCAAACTTTTGGTCTGTACTGTATATATATATATAAAACATACTGTAATTGCCGTTCAGTGGTGAAGTTACATTGTACTACAGCCATTTACGGGGTGTATTGAAGGGAAATAAGCCTACTTCCTATTATCCGCACTGCGGTGAATTGTGATTGTTATTATTTTTCTCGGGGGGGGGGGGGTGGAGGTTATTAATTGGAAAAAATATATGTCTTAATTGCCGTTCTGCAGTGAAGTTGCATTGTACTACAGCCTTTTTGGAGGTATTATTTTAATTTAATTCTTTTATTATACAGTATGTCAGACAGGTGACAGGCCTTTCAAAGGGAATGGGCAGTGGCCAAAATGTTTCTGTTCCAGGCAGCATAAGAAGGGGGAGTGGCAGCAGGAGTTGCAGAGAGAGGCCTGAGCTCCGGGTGTCATCTGTATCGTGTCTTGACCAGAAACCAAGCAGTGCTTGAATGGTTGACTCGGTCTTTGACTTTGTCTTAAATGACATCAGACACCCCCAGCCAAGAGTCGGTGGGTTCCTCTGACACTACACTTAGTTTGCATGGCCCGGGAGCAGGCCCTGTGCCCCCAAGTGTCCTCAACCTGCCTCTGTCCTTTTCTGTTCCCTCAGCGTGAGAAGTATTTTATGCCTATGACGGACTGAACCGTCACTGGGGCTGCTGGAGAAGCCTGAGGGCCAGCCTCCTTCCTACAGACTATGGACCCAGTACTATGGAGACCCCCTAAGACCTTTTGGGGTTACAAGAAACTATGAACCCTGATTTATGTGTGTAATTTATATGCCACATATTTCCTATTTCCCATTAAAAAGGCATGGCGTGGATTCAGCAACACAAAAAGGGTTAACTCTGCACTGAGACTCCCACTGATTGTGTTAGTGATGGGATTAAGATAGTTTATTACAATATCCTCCGACTCCTAGATGAGTAGATCACCATATGATACACTCATGAGATAATCCCATCACATGTGTCTCCTCCCTCCCGATTCATTCATTATGGAGGGGGTGAAGATGTCTGTTTGCATGTTATTTATTGTTGATTGGGTCAAAGGCAATGCCATTGTGTTTGTTAATTGCGTCACAGACAATGCCATTGTGTTTGTGGAATAGGGTTAGTTTTTGTGTTTAAACTGTAAAGCTGTAAAGGATTGGCTGCTATGGCATGTCCTCAGTTCCCAACCAGGTCCACGGGGGTGGTACCTTTGTTGGAAAATGTGTATATAAGTCAATGCTTGTGTGTTCAATAAAGAGTTCATGTTTTACCCTTCATCATGTTGAGGCTGGTGTTTGGGTAACTGATCAACACTGGGGATTGCTATACACTGAAGATTTTCTATACTCCCCTGGCTATAACTACTAGCTATTGTAAGAGCTGTTCCTGTTACTTGTTCCTGCATCGCTCTCTGAAGGAAGAGAGGTTCACCCACTGGAGCCTGGAGCCTTGTCGTAGGTCCAGGGAGGGTAGGAGATGGCGAGACCTCAACCAAGCTTCAGCAGTTCGTGGGGTCTGCAGTGCTTACGGTGTCGAGTGGAGTGCTTAGAGCCCTCGGGAAGCGCTAGGAGCATCCATCGATGGAGGTACCCGGTCGGGGTGCCAGGAGATTCGTTACAATGCCGTAGGCTCGGCTCCACTTTTCAGCGAGGACAAGCTACTAGAGGACAGTCAGCAGCTACTGCCCAGCCAAGATGTGGAGGAGACATCCGTCGCTTCCTCCGGTAGGCTGGCAAGTAGTGATGATGAGAGTCACGTGGGAGCAGGTGTTGCGAGCGGTCAGGCTCCTGGCCCTGAGACCGTTAAGGGGGACATTAGTGACGTGCAGACAGTAGCGGATGATGATGATGTGGCCGATCGTACTTGGGAGCCGGGTGAAGAAGCGGCTTTATCATTAGGAAAAGAGGGTGGCAGCTTGCGTGTGAGGCAGCGGCTGAGCCACCAGGGTGGTAGCAGTGGCTGTAAGTTAGCAGAGTAGCAGCAGTGGGAGGTCGGGAGTCACACGTGCCCAGGGTAGACCACCCGCTTCACAGGAGCCTACCGGCCCGTACAGTAGCAGTGCAGGAGTTCACAGAGGCAGCAGTAGAAGGATGCCAGCGCGGAGTGTTGGTGGGAAAATGCCATACTTGGCAGTGTGGCAATTTTTTGTTAGGCCGCCGAGGTGAACATGGCCATTTGCAGGATTTGTGGGCAGAATGTGAAGCGCAGCCAGAGTGCCAATGTTGGCACCACAGCCCTGCATCAACACATGCAGCATCACCATAAAGTGTTCTGGGAGAACCGTGGCTCCGATGTGGTGGTCCAGCCTGCCGCAGCAACCCCTGCATCACTCAGTGGCACGCACCCAATTTCATGCAGTCAAGGCACCACCACCTCAGCCGAAGGGAGCTCTCTGTTTCTCCCATCATCTGCTGGTCCTGATGCTCCTGCTACTCCTCCCACTCCTGGTCACGCATTCCATCAGCAATCGATCACCAAAACGATTGCCAAGAGACAACAGTAGGCGTGCACTCATCCAACGGCAAAGAAGCTGAACGTGCTCCTGTCCAAGTTGCTGGTACTGCAGTCCTCCCTTTGCAAGTGGTGGACTCTGCACCTTTCAGTGAACTGATGGCTTGTGCCCAGCCGAGGTGTAGAGTCCCAAGTCTTCATTTCTTTGCCAAAAAGGCAGTACCAGCCCTGCACACAAATAGAACAGAAGGTTGGCCAGTCCTTGAGCCTGTCGGTGTCTGCCAAAGTGCACGGCAGCGCCGATGTGTGGAACTGTAAATACGGTCAAGGACAATAAATGTCCTTTACGGCCCACTGGGTAAATGTGGTCCCCGCCCAGCCACACCAGCATCTTGGCAAGGTGACGCCGCTTCCATCTCCACGTTGTCACGCCATTGGTCCTGCAACAATGTCCGTTTCTGCCTCCTCATCCTCCACCGTGTCCTCAGCCTCCATTGCAGGGACAAGTCACAGTGCTCCTCCAGCATACCACATGTGCAGGGCACGGCGGTGTCACACAGTTCTGCACCTAGTTAGCCTGGGCGAACGAACGGAGTCACACAGGGGAGGAACTGCTCCGCGTCCTTCATCAAGAAATCGAATCCTGGCTTTCTTCTGGACAACTGGAAAAACATTCTGTCAGCGCTGAGTCAAGGAGCGCTGAGCCATGCGCCCGGCATGGCGCACATGTTCAATTTGGTTGTAAAGCATTTCCTCAAGTCTTCACCCCATCTGCAAGACATCCTGAAAATGACCAGAAAACTTTGCATGCACTTCAGCCACTCATACACTGCAAAGCACACCCTCTTTGAGCTGCACTGGCAGAACAGCATCCCCCAACATAGGCTGATATGCGACGTTTCCACCCGTTGGAATTCCACCTTCCATATGTTGAACTGATTATATGAACAGAGAAAGTCCATAAACAATTTTTTATGGATTATACAGACGGACAGAGGTACTCCCCCTGTGTAACTTCGATGTTACCCAGTAGCAGCTCATGTGTGACACCTGTTTGTTCGGGCCTTTTGAGGAGGCCACTTTATTTGTCAGTCACCAGGACTATCTGATGAACAACGTCATTCCACTGATTCATGTCCTGGAGCACATGCTGCTAAATCTGGCTGGTCAGGGGACTGGAGACGTGGCGACTACATCTCACAGCCACATGAGCCCTGTGGGGGCTGAACTAGAGGAGGAGGAGGACATTCGAGCACAAGCAATGCATAGAGAAATGAATAGTTTTTCTACACAGGTGACAGGAGAGGAGGAGCAGGAGCAGCCGGAGGAGCAAGAGGGAGATGAGGAAGATGAGGCAGAGGACCCAGACAAAGGGTGGCAGTATGCAGTCGAGATGGAGGCCTGGAGTCCCTCCGAGTCACTTGCACAAATGGCCCGATGCATGCTCAGTTGGTTGCATTGTGACAGCCGAATTGTCACCATTCCTTACGAAGCCAGTGAAAAGTGCATCGAGGTAGCAGTAGTGCCAGGTGCACCGGGCCACATATCAAATATAGGTTATTGATTATTTTACAGTCCTATCTCATCCTACTTGTTGGTTCTATTGTGGAGTATGTATCATATATATATATTTTCTCTGATACTGCCCGGATTGTGAGACAATTTTGAGTGACATACTTTTTCCAGGTGCTTTATGTATTATACTCTATATGTACACTCACCTAAAGAATTATTAGGAACACCTGTTCTATTTCTCATTAGTGCAATTATCTAGTCAACCAATCACATGGCAGTTGCTTCAATGCATGTAGGGTTGTGGTCCTGGTCAAGACAATCTCCTGAACTCCAAACTGAATGTCAGAATGGGAAAGAAAGGCGATTTAAGCAATTTTGAGCGTGGCATGGTTGTTGGTGCCAGACGGGCCATTCTGAGTATTTCACAATCTGCCCAGTTACTGGGATTTTCACGCACAACCATTTCTAGGGTTTACAAAGAATGGTGTGAAAAGGGAAAAACATCCAGTATGCGGCCGTCCTGTGGGCGAAAATGCCTTGTGGATGCTAGAGGTCAGAGGAGAATGGGCCGACTGATTCAAGCTGATAGAAGAGCAACGTTGACTGAAATAACCACTCGTTACAACCGAGGTATGCAGCAAAGCATTTGTGAAGCCACAACACGCACAACCTTGAGGCGGATGGGCTACAACAGCAGAAGACGCCACCGGGTACCACTCATCTCCACTACAAATAGGAAAAAGAGGCTACAATTTGCACGAGCTCACCATTGGACTGTTGAAGACTGGAAAAATGTTGCCTGGTCTGATGAGTCTCGATTTCTGTTGAGACATTCAAATGGTAGAGTCCGAATTTGGCGTAAACAGAATGAGAACATGTATCCATCATGCCTTGTTACCACTGTGCAGGCTGGTGGTGGTGGTGTAATGGTGTGGGGGATGTTTTCTGGGCACACTTTAGGCCAATGCCAATTGGGCATTGTTTAAATGCCACGGGCTACCTGAGCATTGTTTCTGACCATATCCATCCCTTCATGACCACCATGTACCCATCCTCTGATGGCTACTTCCAGCAGGATAATGCACCATGTCACAAAGCTCGAATCATTTCAAATTGGTTTATCAAACATGACAATGAGTTCACTGTACTAAAATGGCCCCCACAGTCACCAGATCTCAACCCAATAGAGCATCTTTAGGATGTGGTAGAACGGGAGCTTCGTGCCCTGGATGTGCATCCCTCAAATCTCCATCAACTGCAAGATGCTATCCTATCAATATGGGCCAACATTTCTAAAGAATGCTATCAGCACCTTGTTGAATAAATGCCACGTAGAATTAAGGCAGTTCTGAAGGCAAAAGGGGGTCCAACACCATATTAGTATGGTGTTCCTAATAATTCTTTAGGTGAGTGTATACTTTTGATCTTATTTCACAATATACTCCGTATACATGCTGCTGCCACATCACCACTATGTCACTGGGCCACTCTGTGGTCTCCTCATGCTGCTGCCACCTCCCCACTATGTCACTGGGCCACTCTGTGATCTTCTCATGCTGCTGCCACCTCACCACTATGTTACTGGGCCACTCTGTGGCCTCCTCATGTTGCTGCCAACTCACGACTCTGTCACTGGGCCCCTCTGTGGTCTCTTCATGCTGCTGCCACCTCACCACTCTGTGGTATCCTCATGCTGCTGCCCCATCAGCACTCTGTGGTCTCCTCATGCTGCTGCCACCTCAACACTATGTCACTGGGCAACCTTGTGGTCTTATCATGCTGCTGCTATATCCCCACTCTGTGGTCTCATCATGCTGCTGCCACCTCACCAATATGTCACTGGGCCACTCTGTGGTCTCCTCATGCTGCTGCAACAACACCCCTCTGTGGTCTCCTCATGCTGCTGCCACCTCCCCACTCTGTCACTGGGCATTTGCATGCTGTTCCTACCCTCCCCACTTCATGACTGGGCCACTATTTTGCCTTTTTGGCCTGGTTGACATCATCATTTATTTGACCCTTCTTCTGATCTGTCAGAAGGTGTCATGGTCTTACCTGCTTGCTGCTCTCCTTCGTTTGACATGTGCTGGCGGCCATCTTGGGTCCTGGGTTTCTTCTAGCCTTCCACCCTGCGGCTCCTCCTTCCCCTGGGAGGAGCTGGATGCCTAGCTCATATATATAGGAGGTCTGTGGCTTCAGTTCCTTGCTTGGTCCTCTTGTGTTCACATGCTTCTAAGACTGCTGCTGCTGCTTCTGGTTCCTGATCCTGGCTTCGTCTGACTACCCTGCTGGTTCCTGATCCTGGCTTCGTCTGACTACCCTGCTGGTTCCTGATCCTGGCTTCGTCTGACTACCCTGCTGGTTCCTGATCCTGGCTTCGTCTGACTACCCTTCTGGTTCCTGACCTCTGGCTTCGCAAAGACTCTGCTCGGTTTCACCATCCGTTTGGACTTTTGCTTTACAGCTTTATTTTCAATAAAGCCTTCTTATTTTCATTTTTCTCTTGTTGTACGTCTGGTTCATGGTTCCGTGACATTAGGACCAAGCCATGAATTCTGACGGTACAGGGCCATCCTCGCTACCCACGCTGGTTGCCAGACTTGATCAGCAGGATCACCTGTTGGGTCGGTTCGCTGTGGCGTTGCAAACCCTGCTTGAACGCACGGCTCATTTCGCTCCCGTTGCCGATGGGTCGGTTGTCGCTCCTGGGCTCGCTCCTACTGCCGCTCCGGTTGTTGCGCCAGAGTCTACCCCGACACCTGTTGTTGCGCCTGCGGTGTTTCGGGGTATGACCGGTTCTGCCCCTCTTCCACAGCGCTTTGGGGGAGAGCCAACTCAGTGCCGAGGTTTCCTTAACCAGGTGGGCATTTATTTCGAGTTGCTGCCACATGCCTTTCCTACTGAGAGATCAAAGGTGGGCTTCTTGATCTCGCTGCTCTCGGACAAGGCCTTGGCATGGGCCAGCCCTTTATGGGAGAACAACAATCCGGTGGTTGCCGAGTTTTCCGGTTTTGTTGCTTCTCTTCGGAAGGTATTCGATGTGCCGGCTCGTGCTGCCTCTGCTGCGAAGCTCCTTATGTCCATCAGACAGGGTTCACGATCCGTAGCTGAATACGCCATTGAGTTTCGTACCCTGGCAGCAGAGGTGGGCTGGAATAATGAGGCTCTGGTCGCTGCTTTCTCTCATGGTCTCTCGGATGCCTTGAAGGATGAGGTTGCAGCTAAGGACCTACCAGTTGAGCTCGAGTCTCTTATTTCTTTCCTGATTTTGATTGACACCAGACTCAGGGAGAGACCTTCCTTTAAGGAGAACCTGCGGAGGTCTTCTAACAGATTGGTGCCTACGTTTGCTGTCCCACCCGTGCCTCCCTCTCCTCCCACGCCTCCTGGGGATGACTTGTCTGGGGGTGAACCCATGCAGCTGGGGTTTGCTCGCCTGTCCGAGGGGGAGAGGGCACTCCGGAGACGCGAGGGCCGATGCATGTACTGTGGTCTCGGTGGGCATTTTCGGTTGGCATGTCCGAACCGTCCGGGAAACGCTCGTACCCTGAGATCCTGTCGGGGGCAGATCTTGGGTGGAGTCTCCTCGTCCCCGGTTTCCCGTGTTGACAAACCACTGATCACTGTTGTCCTCTCCTGGGTCGGGGGCTCGGTGACGACCCAGGCGTTGGTGGACTCTGGTGCTGGTGGTTTGTTCATTGATAGTGTGTTCGCTGCCGCCAATTCCATTCCTCTGCAGGCTCGAGGTTCCCCACTGGCTCTTGAGGCGATAGACGGCAGACCCTTTCTGCCGCCACACGTGACTCATGAGACCCTTCCAGTGGGGATAGCCATTGGTGCCGTTCACAGAGAGTCGGTCTGCCTCCAGGTTATTTCGTCTCCACACTACTCGGTGGTCTTGGGGTACCCCTGGCTCCAGAAGCATAATCCGACTTTCGATTGGAGATCGGTCGAGATCCTCTCGTGGTCACCGCAGTGTGGGGCTAGTTGCATCCATGGGTCTGTCAAGTTGCTGTGTACTTCCTCGGACTCTCTGTTGCCTCCTGAATACGAGGAGTACCGGGATGTATTCGATAAGGTGCGCGCGGTTGCCCTACCTCCGCACCGCCCATACGATTGTGCCATAGAGTTACAATCTGGTGCCGTTCCTCCTCGTGGCAAAGTCTATCCACTGTCGGTAGCGGAGAATGAGGCCATGGAGGAGTACGTGAGGGAGGCGCTTTCACGCGGACACATTCGCAAATCTTCGTCCCCGGCAGGGGCTGGATTTTTCTTTGTGAAAAAGAAGGGCGGTGAGTTGAGGCCTTGCATCGATTACAGGGGTCTCAATCGCATCACGATCAAGAACGCTTACCCGATACCCTTGATTTCCGAGCTGTTCGATCGCCTTAAAGGGGCCACGGTCTTTACCAAACTCGACCTGAGGGCGGCATATAACCTGGTAAGGATCAAGGCGGGCGATGAGTGGAAGACCGCGTTTAACACCAGGACCGGTCATTACGAATCCTTGGTTATGCCCTTTGGGTTGTGCAATGCGCCCGCAGTCTTTCAGGAATTCATCAACGATGTTTTCCGTGACCTGTTGCAGCAGTGTGTGGTAGTCTATTTGGATGACATCTTGGTATATTCTGAATCCATGGAGGCCCACATTCTGGATGTCAGACGAGTGTTGCAACGGTTACGAGAGAACAAGCTGTTCGGTAAGCTTGAGAAATGCGAATTTCACCGATCCCAGGTAACCTTCTTAGGTTACATCATTTCCGCTGAGGGGTTCTCCATGGATCCTGAGAAGGTTTCGGCTGTCTTACAGTGGCCCCAGCCCAGTGGTCTTCGTTCCCTGCAGCGCTTTTTGGGCTTCGCCAATTATTATCGGAAGTTCATCAGGGACTTTTCCATGCTGGCCAAGCCTCTCACGGATCTGACCAGGAAGGGCAGTAATTCCCAGGTCTGGCCGCTCGAGGCCATCCGAGCTTTTGAGGCCCTAAAGTCCGCCTTTGTGTCGGCTCCGATTCTGTCGCATCCCAACCCTGGGTTGCCCTTTGTCCTCGAGGTGGACGCGTCTGAGACGGGAGTAGGCGCCCTTCTGTCTCAGCGTAGAACACCAGAGGGTCCTCTGCTTCCTTGTGGGTTTTACTCCCGGAAACTGTCTTCCGCGGAGTGCAACTATCAGATTGGTGACAGGGAGTTATTGGCCATCGTGCAGGCCCTTAAAGAATGGAGGCACTTGCTCGAGGGTTCGGTGGTTCCGGTTCTCATCCTGACGGACCACAAGAATCTGACCTACCTTTCTGAGGCCAAGAGATTGACACCACGTCAGGCCAGATGGGCTCTGTTCTTGTCACGTTTTAATTACGTGGTCTCCTACCTACCCGGTTCCAAGAACATCAGGGCGGATGCCTTATCACGGCAGTACTCCGAGCTGTCCAGGGAGGAGTCGATTCTGACTTCGGTCATACCTCCGAATCAGATCCTGGCCGCCATTCGCACCAGCCTGACCTCTCCCCTGGGTGAGCAGATTTTGGCGGCTCAATCTGGTGCTCCCTCTGGGAGACCCAACGGCAGATGTTTTGTGCCTGAGGAGTTGCGCACTCGGTTGTTGCGAACCTACCATAACTCCAAGACCGCGGGGCATCCTGGAAAGAATCAGCTGTCCTGGGCTGTTTCACGTCTGTTCTGGTGGCCTTCCCTACGTTCCGACATCGCCGCATATGTAGCGGCATGCTCCGTTTGTGCCCAGAGTAAGTCCCCTCGGCACCTTCCGTTGGGCCTTCTGCAACCCATAGCCACCGGGGAGCGCCCATGGTCACACCTGGGGATGGATTTCATTGTGGACCTCCCTGCATCCCGAGGCCATACGGTCATTCTCATGATTGTGGATCGGTTTTCCAAAATGTGCCACTGTGTTCCTCTCAAGAAGTTACCCTCTGCACAAGAGTTGGCCACGATTTTTGCCAGGGAGGTCTTCCGGTTGCACGGTTTGCCTAAGGAGATTGTGTCGGATCGGGGGAGTCAGTTTGTGTCCAGGTTCTGGCGCGCCTTTTGCTCCCAGTTGGGGATTCATCTCTCCTTCTCCTCGGCCTACCACCCTCAGTCCAATGGGGCCGCAGAACGATCCAATCAGGCCTTGGAGCAATTCCTTCGTTGCTATGTCTCCGATCACCAAGACAATTGGGTTGACCTCCTGCCTTGGGCTGAGTTTGCCAGGAACACGGCGGTGAACTCTTCCTCTGGGACGTCTCCCTTCATGGCCAATTATGGGTTCCAACCTGCCGTGTTACCGGAGGTATTCTCTCGCCAGGATATTCCGGCTGTGGAGGATCACCTTTCCGTCCTACGTGCTTCTTGGGTACAGATCCAGAAGTCCCTTGAGGTCTCTGCGCAGCGCCAGAGATTCCAGGCTGATCGCAGACGAGCGCCTGCTCCTTCCTACCAGGTCGGAGACCGTGTATGGTTGTCCACCCGCAACCTCAACCTTCGAGTGCCCACTCCCAAGCTGGCGCCTCGCTTTGTTGGTCCCTTCCGAGTGCTTCGCAGGGTAAACCCGGTAGCCTATGCCCTTGCGCTTCCTCCTGGCATGCGGATCTCCAACGTGTTTCATGTCTCCCTGTTGAAGCCACTGGTGTGTAATCGTTTCACTTCCTCGGTTCCTCGGCCTCGTCCGGTCCAAGTGGGCAATCGTGAGGAATATGAGGTGAGCAATATCCTGGACTCACGCCTGGTCCGCGGTCGGTTGCAGTTTTTGGTCCATTGGCGTGGTTATGGTCCAGAGGAGCGTTCCTGGGTTCCCTCCGCAGATGTCCATGCTCCTGCCTTGCTCCGAGCCTTCCACGCACGCTTCCCTCAGAAACCGTTTTGTGCTCCGCGGAGGAGGGGCCCTTGAGGGGGAGGTACTGTCATGGTCTTACCTGCTTGCTGCTCTCCTTCGTTTGACATGTGCTGGCGGCCATCTTGGGTCCTGGGTTTCTTCTAGCCTTCCACCCTGCGGCTCCTCCTTCCCCTGGGAGGAGCTGGATGCCTAGCTCATATATATAGGAGGTCTGTGGCTTCAGTTCCTTGCTTGGTCCTCTTGTGTTCACATGCTTCTAAGACTGCTGCTGCTGCTTCTGGTTCCTGATCCTGGCTTCGTCTGACTACCCTGCTGGTTCCTGATCCTGGCTTCGTCTGACTACCCTGCTGGTTCCTGATCCTGGCTTCGTCTGACTACCCTGCTGGTTCCTGATCCTGGCTTCGTCTGACTACCCTTCTGGTTCCTGACCTCTGGCTTCGCAAAGACTCTGCTCGGTTTCACCATCCGTTTGGACTTTTGCTTTACAGCTTTATTTTCAATAAAGCCTTCTTATTTTCATTTTTCTCTTGTTGTACGTCTGGTTCATGGTTCCGTGACAGAAGGAAGTAAAAATGAGACATTCAATGGATCCTGTCTATGTAGCAGCTGTAAGGCCTGTATGACATGGTCCCTATTTTGCATCAGAATTGGCTTATGATTTGGTAGCCAAAAGCAGGAGTGGGTACAAAACACAGAAGACATGCAAATATTCCATTCACGTGTCATCTCTGTTTTGGATCCACTCCTGTTTCTTTGGCTTTAGCAATACTGATGGATTACTATCCAAATACTCCACAGACAGGATCCATTTTTGGGGGTTATTTTTCAGACGGATCAGAGGGAGGGCAAAATAATTCATGACGTCAACACAAGCTTACTGCTGACACCCTCTCCACTCTTTTAAGGGGAGATCTGCTTGTATAAGCGTTTAATAGAACATCTTCTGTAGACATCTGTGTGGAATCAGCTGACGACGGTGTAATAGGAGTGCACTCTTTCACGCTACAGTAGGATCTTGGGCCTCTGCACAGTTTTTTATATCTGGCGCTAACATTGACCTGTAAGGCTGAGTTCAGACTTGAGTTATTTGTTCAGTCTTGGTCCTGTAATTGACCAAAATAGTGATGTGTGCAGTGATTCTAAGAGTGACGCCTGTCATCTGCATGTCATACTGACTCACAGTATTATTTCACTACCATAGCAGACTCCTTATGCGTGTTACTGGCACAGTGTTCTACACCACTATACAGGCACAGTGTTCTACACCACTATACAGGCACAGTGTTCTGCACCACTATACAGGCACAGTGTTCTACACCGCTATACAGGCACAGTGTTCTACACCGCTATACAGGCACAGTGTTCTACACCGCTGTACAGGCACAGTGTTCTACACCACTATACAGGCAGTGTTCTACACCACTATACAGGAACAGTGTTCTACACCGCTATACAGGCACAGTGTTCTACACCGCTATACAGGCACAGTGTTCTACACCGCTATACAGGCACAGTGTTCTACACCGCTATACAGACACAGTGTTCTACACCACTATACAGGAACAGTGTTCTACACCACTATACAGGCAGTGTTCTACACCACTATACAGGAACAGTGTTCTACACCGCTATACAGGCACAGTGTTCTACACCGCTATACAGGCACAGTGTTCTACACCGCTATACAGGCACAGTGTTCTACACCACTATACAGGCACAGTGTTCTACACCACTATACAGGCACAGTGTTCTACACCACTATACAGGTACAGTGTTCTACACCGCTATACAGGCACAGTGTTCTACACCCCTATACAGGCACAGTGTTCTACACCACTATACAGGCACAGTGTTCTACACCACTATACAGGCACAGTGTTCTACACCACTATACAGGCACAGTGTTCTACACCGCTATACAGGCACAGTGTTCTACACCACTATAAAGGTTCTCTGCAGACAGGAAATAGCCATTTTTTTTAATGTGATTCACCACAAATAACTTTGGTTAAAATCAAATCTTTTTAAAAAATTTGGCGAAGCGACCGAATCGAATTTTTGAGAAATTCACTTATCACTAGTCACCACGCCGGCCGACGTAATAACGTCATCACGGACCGAGCGAGATTTCACACTAGATCAGTGGTTTTCTATGCCAACTTTCAGCCCAAGTTTTAACTATATTATTCCAGTATTCTTGTTTTGTTTCCTGATTTTTTGAGCATCTTCTGTCTGCTACCTTCACTTGGCTGGATGTTTTCCTTCTTCAAAAGTCTGTTTCACCTGCGGAAATCTTCCTACCGATGTTCTGGGCAAGTATAGGCAATCAACATCACTAAGTGGGCGTAAACTGTAGTAGATTGTCAGCAGTGTTCCAGTTTTTCTGTCCAATGCATCCAAATCTGCTTGTGTGCAGATGGTAATCCCAGTAGTGTATCTTATGACAGATATGATCCAGGTGTTAATGGCCTTGTTTGTATGCCCACTGTTCAGTTTGCCCTTCAGTATTTTTCTCACTCCCTGGATATATTCCTTGCCAACCATGGTCTTCACTTGTCCATGCTTGATCTTTTCTAGCTGCAGAATGCCAAGTTATTTGTAGACCTCAGGATGGTGACACTTGATGGCTTGGCCATTGGGCATTTACTGTCACACACTTATCTAGGCCAAATTTCATGACAATATCAATATTTATTAGTATGGTACTTATTATTATTATTATGATTATTATTATTATTATATTATTTGTTTGTTTTTTCATTCCATTTGGCTCTTTCTCTCCGTTATATTTGTTTAAATAAATAAAAACTGTCCTAAAATTAATTGGATCATTATAAGCCGATTATTTTGCCTTCTAGGATTTAATGGCAAATGCATAAAAATCTACCTATAAATGAATGTAAACCAGAAGACAAGAAACAGCTTTTTCAGCAGCTTTTATTGTTTCACAGCAAAAAGAGGCCAAAGCTGTAATTATCTCATATTGAAGATATTTCTCTCTGTGTTCACAATAAAGATAAAACGAAAAACCTATTTTTATGTTAAACTTGTCGTGCTTCATGTCTTTGGGGCGTTGAAATGTTTGTGACATAGACAAAGTACCTCTAGAATTATAGATTTTAATGAGAAGATGACCTCTGCCACTACTTAAATGAACATTTTCAAATGAAGGTGTCCTAATGCAACAAGGGTAAATGAGTTTTGTCTAACAGAAATGTAACAAAATGAAACAATTAAGTGAAAAGTTCTGTTCACAAGCATTGATACAATGTATCAAGGTGTTTATGTCTTTATCTCTTTATCCTGCTGTTTCTGTGTCCTAATATTATTGTGTTATTACCTAAATCTGCCCATAGACATTAAACAATATTAGGTCACAACCTAAAGCTAACAATACGCATTAGATTAATGTGGCCTGAAGCCTTCAGCCTTCAGCCGACCATCTAATGTGTATGGTGGTCTCCCGACGTTCTCCTATGGCAGATGTCTAGGTAGAAAATGATCAGGCAGTTGGATGTTAACATGTCTGATCTTTTTGGTTCTTTGTGAGATAAGCCTCCATCAGAGGTATCTGGAAGCGGTCTATTACCCCCCCCCCCCCTCCCCCTTAATTATAAATATACAAAAACTTGGCAGCCAAGTGTGTGTGTGTGGTGGGGTATCAGAAGAGATACAGTTGTAGTAATGCTTAATGTGACACTTAACACATTAGATACACAATTGTAGCAGACTTTAATCCGATGCTTCAAACGCCAAAAGGTTTATGCAGGAAGATATGCAAAACAACACACTTGCTTTCTTGAACTGCTTAGTAACAGTCAATGAAGGAGGAAGCCTGGAAACTGGAGTCTACAGGTAACCTACACATATGGACCAGTACCTGTTGTTTGACTCCAACCATCCTCTAGATCAGGGATGCTAAACCTGCGGCCCTCCAGCTGTTGCAAAAGTATAACTCCCAGCATGCCTGGACAACCTACAGCTATCAGCCTACAGCAGGGCATGGTGGGAGTTGTAGTTTTACAACTGCTGGAGGGCCGCAGGCTGAGCATCCCTGCTCTAGATCACAAACTGTGAGGCATAAGAACCCTACATATCCTGCCAGAGAAGATCTCAACTGGCACAGAGGCTGAAGGAAAAGACACCTGAGAGAAGCACTTAAAACATTTTGGTATCTAGACCAGGCCATTGTTAAAACTGAGAAAGGAAGAGGACAGAGTATCAAGATTAAAAAAATTCAATTCGGCCAGTTCTCCGAATTTATTCGCGGCACATTACTTTAAAAAAACGGCTATTTTCTGTCTGCAGAGAGCCTGCATAGTGGTGTAGAACACTGTGCCTGTATAGTGGTGTAGAACACTGTGCCTGTATAGTGGTGTAGAACACTGTGCCTGTATAGTGGTGTAGAACACTGTGCCTGTATAGGGGTGTAGAACACTGTGCCTGTATAGTGGTGTAGAACACTGTGCCTGTACAGCGGTGTAGAACACTGTGCCTGTATAGTGGTGTAGAACACTGTGCCTTTATAGGGGTGTAGAACACTGTGCCTGTATAGTGGTGTAGAACACTGTGCCTTTATAGGGGTGTAGAACACTGTGCCTGTATAGTGGTGTAGAACACTGTGCCTGTATAGTGGTGTAGAACACTGTGCCTTTATAGTGGTGTAGAACACTGTGCCTGTATAGCGGTGTAGAACACTGTGCCTGTATAGCGGTGTAGAACACTGTGCCTGTATAGTGGTGTAGAACACTGTGCCTGTATAGTGGTGTAGAACACTGTGCCTGTATAGCGGTGTAGAACACTGTGCCTGTATAGTGGTGTAGAACACTGTGCCTGTATAGTGGTGTAGAACACTGTGCCTGTATAGTGGTGTAGAACACTGTGCCTGAATAGTGGTGTAGAACACTGTGCCTGTATAGTGGTGTAGAACACTGTGCCTGTATAGCGGTGTAGAACACTGGGCCTGTATAATGGTGTAGAACACTGTGCCTGTATAGTGGTGTAGAACACTGTGCCTGAATAGTGGTGTAGAACACTGTGCCTGTATAGTGGTGTAGAACACTGTGCCTGTATAGTGGTGTAGAACACTGTGCCTGTATAGTGGTGTAGAACACTGTGCCTGTATAGTGGTGTAGAACACTGTGCCTGAATAGTGGTGTAGAACACTGTGCCTGTATAGTGGTGTAGAACACTGTGCCTGTATAGTGGTGTAGAACACTGTGCCTGTATAGTGGTGTAGAACACTGTGCCTGTATAGTGGTGTAGAACACTGTGCCTGAATAGTGGTGTAGAACACTGTGCCTGTATAGTGGTGTAGAACACTGTGCCTGTATAGTGGTATAGAACACTGTGCCTGTATAGCGGTGTAGAACACTGTGCCTGTATAGTGGTGTAGAACACTCTGCCTGTATAGGGGTGTAGAGCACTGTGCCTGTATAGCGGTGTAGAACACTGTGCCTGTATAGTGGTGTAGAACACTGTGCCTGTATAGTGGTGTAGAACACTGTGCCTGTATAGTGGTGTAGAACACTGTGCCTGTATAGTGGTGTAGAACACTGTGCCTGTATAGTGGTATAGAACACTGTGCCTGTATAGTGGTGTAGAACACTGTGCCTGTATAGTGGTGTAGAACACTGTGCCTGTATAGTGGTGTAGAACACTGTGCCTGTATAGTGGTGTAGAACACTGTGCCTGTATAGTGGTGTAGAACACTGTGCCTGTATAGTGGTGTAGAACACTGTGCCTGTATAGTGGTGTAGAACACTGTGCATGTATAGTGGTGTAGAACACTGTGCCTGTATAGTGGTGTAGAACACTGTGCCTGTATAGTGGTGTAGAACACTGTGCCTGTATAGCGGTGTAGAACACTGTGCCTGTATAGTGGTGTAGAACACTGTGCCTGTATAGTGGTGTAGAACACTGTGCCTGTATAGTGGTGTAGAACACTGTGCCTGTATAGTGGTGTAGAACACTGTGCCTGTATAGTGGTGTAGAACACTGTGCCTGTATAGTGGTGTAGAACACTGCGCCTGTATAGTGGTGTAGAACACTGTGCCTGTATAGCGGTGTAGAACACTGTCCCTGTATAGTGGTGTAGAACACTCTGCCTGTATAGGGGTGTAGAGCACTGTGCCTGTATAGCGGTGTAGAACACTGTGCCTGTATAGTGGTGTAGAACACTGTGCCTGTATATTGGTGTAGAACACTGTGCCTGTATAGTGGTATAGAACACTGTGCCTGTATAGCGGTGTAGAACACTGTGCCTGTATAGTGGTGTAGAACACTCTGCCTGTATAGGGGTGTAGAGCACTGTGCCTGTATAGCGGTGTAGAACACTGTGCCTGTATAGTGGTGTAGAACACTGTGCCTGTATAGTGGTGTAGAACACTGTGCCTGTATAGTGGTATAGAACACTGTGCCTGTATAGTGGTGTAGAACACTGTGCCTGTATAGTGGTGTAGAACACTGTGCCTGTATAGCGGTGTAGAACACTGTGCCTGTATAGTGGTGTAGAACACTGTGCCTGTATAGTGGTGTAGAACACTGTGCCTGTATAGTGGTGTAGAACACTGTGCCTGTATAGTGGTGTAGAACACTGTGCCTGTATAGTGGTGTAGAACACTGTGCCTGTATAGTGGTGTAGAACACTGTGCCTGTATAGTGGTGTAGAACACTGTGCCTGTATAGCGGTGTAGAACACTGTGCCTGTATAGTGGTGTAGAACACTGTGCCTGTATAGTGGTGTAGAACACTGTGCCTGTATAGTGGTGTAGAACACTGTGCCTGTATAGTGGTGTAGAACACTGTGCCTGTATAGTGGTGTAGAACACTGTGCCTGTATAGTGGTGTAGAACACTGCGCCTGTATAGGGATGTAGAACACTGTGCCTTGCAGTAACACGCATAGGGAGTCTGCTGTGGTAGTGAAATAATACTGTGAGTCCGTATGACATGCAGATGACAGGCGTCGCTCTTAGAATCCCTGCACAATTCCGGGGCCAAAACTGACCAAATAACTCAAGTGTGAACTCAACCTTACAGGTCGATGTTAGCGCCAAGAAGAAGCGCACTTCTTTTACAAAGTCGTCAGCTGATTCCACATAGATTTCTACAGAACCTGTTCCATTAAACGCTTCTACAAGTTGAGCCCCCGACAGAGTGGAGAGGGGGTCAGCAGTAAGTTTGTGTTGATGTCACTGATAGGGCTAAGTGAACACCTGAAAGTTCAGGTTCGCCGAGTTCGGCCGAACTTCCCAAAAAAGTTTGGGTTCGAGACACAAATTTGACCCCGAACCCGAACCCCATTTAGGTCAATGGGACACTAACTTTGGGGAACTAAAATGGCTCCAAAAAAGTCAAGGAAAGGGCTAGAGGGCTTCAAAAGGAAGCAAAATAGGGGTAAGAGCAGGACAATTGCCCTGCAAACAAATGTGGATAGGAAAAGTAAAAAATAATGATCTTGAATTCGGAGGCGGAGGTCAAAGTGGAGGTTGAGGAGTCGGTGGACGTGGCGGTGTAGGTGAAGCGGTGGTGGAGGAGGAGGTAGCCAACAATATTTTTGTAGTTTTTTTTAATTTTTAATTTTTAATTTTTTTTTAATTTGGGAAGACCTCAAAACATTGGGAAATATAAGAAAGAAAACAAAGAGAAAGTGCGCTGGAGTATAACAATGGCTGCTTAGTGCCGGTATACATGTCTACTCAGCACAAGTACGGACAAGTCCTGAGGGATCCATGCCTGGTTCATTTTAATGAATGTGAGCTTGTCCACATTGGCTGTGGACAGACGGCTGCGCTTGTCTGTGATGACGCCTCCTGCCGTGCTAAACACAAGTTCAGACAATACACCGGCTGCAGGGCAGGCCAGCACCTCCAAGGGGTAAAGGGCAAGCTCAGGCCATGTGCCCAATTTTGAGACCCAGAAGTTGAAGGGGGCAGACCCGTCATTCAGTACGTGTAGGCATGTGCACACATACCGCTCCACCATGTTGGTGAAATGCTGCCTCCTGCTAAGGCTACTTTCACACTTGCGTTGTTCTTTTCCGGCATAGAGTTCCGTCACAGGGGCTCTATACCGGAAAAGAACTGATCAGGTATGTCCCCATGCATTCTGAATGGAGAGTAATCCGTTCAGTTTGCATCAGGATGTCTTCAGTTCAGTCGTTTTGACTGATCAGGCAAAAGAGAAAACCGTAGCATGCTACGGTTTTATCTCCGGCTAAAAAAACTGAAGACTTGCCTGAACGCCGGATCAGGCATTTTTTCCCATAGGAATGTATTAGTGCCGGAACCGGCATTCAGAATACCGGAATGCCGGATCCGTCGTTCCGGTATGCGCATGCGCAGACTGAAAAAAAGGTGAAAAAATAAATGCCGGATCCGTTTTTGCCGGATGACACCGGAAAGACGGATCCGGCATTTCAATGCATTTTTTCGACTGATCAGGCATTTTTAAGACTGATCAGGATCCTGATCAGTCTTACTAATGCCATCAGTTAGCATACATTTTGCCTGATCCGGCAGGCAGTTCCGGCGACGGAACTGCCTGCCGGATCTCTCTGCCGCAAGTGTGAAAGTAGCCTAAGACGTTCCATATCAGCTGGTGCTGCTGGCTTAGAACATATAACTGCACCAATGAATGACAAATATATTTTTCTTTTGCCACTAATACACGACAAAAAGGGGTGTAATTTTCTCACTTCACCACACATCGGCTAATAAACCCTTTTTTCCCACTAATAACTGCACTGCATAGGGAAAATAAGTAGAAATATTTCCTTGTAATAACCCCTGTTAATGTCGGTATCACACAGAACTTGCACCCCAATAACAAGAACGGTTTGCTGGAATTACAGAGCTGTATAATGGCAATCTGGGTCCGCAGTCAGTGCAGCAAGGTGTAATAGGATAGTTCCTTATACCCAGGCTGTAACCTTCCCTACTGAACCCTGTTCTACAGAAATGCTGTGGAATGATTCCTCCCTATCCTTTCCCTACACCTTGAATAATCTTTCCCTGAACTTGTAAATAGTTTTTTCAGCACAATGAAGTCTTTCCTAGCACTGTCCCTAGCGCCTGCTGACGTCTCTCCCTGCACTAAGTACACTGGTAAATGGCAGAATCCAAGATGGCTGAGGCTATTTTTAGGGCTGTGACATCACAGCGCTGGCTGGCTGCTGATTGGCTGCATGCATGGCATTTTGGGTAATCCCGCCTTCCCAGAGTTACTTGCTCCATGTCCTCACACATGCAGCAGCCATTTTAGGAAAGTAATGTGATTCGTTACCACGAATCGCGAGGAAATTCGGCTTCGGTACGAATTGGATTTTTCCTGAAATTCAGATCAAATTCCACTTCATCAGCTTCAATTCGCTCATCTCTAATAACCAGTAAAGGCGCTGATCAGCCCATAAGGAAGAATTTAGTTCTTCTGGTAATAGCTGAGATGTTTTAAAAACTCTAAAGAATTTTAAGAAACATCACATCCCATTTCAACCTGGTTACATGTTGAGGCACAAAATTTACAATAGAAAATAAGCAGCACTTCAAATCCCCATGTGGTCACGGTACCTAATTATTACGTCCAGTTCAAAGTTGGTTCCCGCAGGAACATGATCCTGCTTGATAAAGACCAATATTGGTTAAAACGTTGCACATTGTATGCTGCTGGTTGAATAAAACCGGAATCTTCACAACTGGGGAGTGCTGCGGATTTCTCTTCTTATACACATGGAGGCACCAACTGGTTCGCCCAAAGCGCAAGAAGAGCAATATTGTACATGCATTCCAGTGCAATGAAGAGTGCCAAGAAGTGTACACTGGGGAAGCAAATCAACAGCTAAACCAACTTATAACCCAGCACAGAAGATCCAACACCTACAGTCAGGCTGTGTACCAACATAGAAAAAGGACTCTAGTCTGATGATTTATGTCAAATTGGAGAAGCCAAGCTTGAATAAAGGTGGAGGGGTGCAACATCTATTGTCTTCCACTTACACTGCTGTTCTAACACCTCTCCTGAGGCAGTTTAATCACAACTAATAGCTTCAATCATGCAACCTGCAATCAACATCTTACATCCATGAGTTCCTTTACCTTGTGTTGACTATGATAATCAGATTATCCTTAGTCGCCATTATTTAATGTCAGAGATTCTTTGTACAAGTCATTGACTGCTCATGTTGACCTGTTGAACTGACACAAATTGATGCTTTAAATACTAACCTTATTCTAGTAAATAATAATAATAATAATAATAATAATAATAATAATAGAAAGCATGTCACATATAGTAAAGTAAATAATTGAACATTTCTCTGAAATAGAAGGTGTGAATTAATTGAAACCAAAGGTTGTCGTTTCTGAAAGATACTAAAAATAACTGGAAAAAGCCAGACAGGTGTGAAATAGATGTGGTCATTGTGGGAAGACATTAAGTAAATTATTATTATTATTGTTATCATTATGGCTGTTTAACCTTTATCTATGTGATTAATGGCTTCCCCAGAATGCGCTGGAGGACTCCGACTCTCATGTTACACATTTATCAAATAATTGATTATGTTAACCTGCTATTATCTATAAAATATGGTGGAAGAGAAGAAGACGACGGCCGGTACAGGATTTGCATTTAAAATACATTTTGTGTCATAAAATAAATGGAGCGTGACGTTACTTAGCGGATGTAGGCAGATAACTGGGTTCCTTTGATTTTGCTTTACAGTTGACTGTAGTGGAAACAGTCATATATCATACGGCAGAATGATTGAAAGGCCGGTAAATAGATGCTCATACACTGATGGGACGCATAGTCATATTTCTAGGCAAGCATAAATTAACTAAGACATATACCGTAAACTGAAGAATACTTTACAGATTTATTTATTTTTTTAGGATTTTTTTGTCTGTTTAATTATTTATTTTTTACTTTTTCCGCCATAACCCCACCCCCAATACCGCTTAAAAAGAGGTGTTGAGCAAATAGTAGTCAAACAAATTGACTTTGATTCGAATTTCAGGAAAAATTTGGATTGACCGCAAAGCCAAATTTCCTTGCACTTCGTCATAACGAATCATTTTACCCTGAAATGGCAGAAAAAAATAAAATACTTACCTCATCCATTTGTGTGCGAAGAGGCCGCGTTAGCCATCTTGATTGAAGATACCATGCAAAATCTCGCGCACAGTGATGTATGACGTCACCACACCTGCCAGCTATAATGATGTCATCACATCACCATATGAGATTTGGCACAATGTCTTCAATCAAGATGGCTGTGGCGGCCTCAATGCGATCAAATGGATAAGGTGAGTATTTTTTTTTCCGGGATTAACCTTTGAAAGCACTCCATGTAGAGGACAGTTTTTTTTTTGGGTGGAGGTACAGTACATTGTTAGCCAGATTTATCTTTGCTACTTTTAGCAAAAAGTTGCAACTGTACTCCGGTCCCCCGATGACAACAAACTGACAGAGCCTTTGTAATAGATATGTATAGACTTTAGACAAAAAAATCCTTAGGTATTTCATGCAACAAATTTTATAAAGGTCAACACTTTGTAATCTATTTGCAAAAATGGCTTCAAACCAAGCAGAGAGCTAAAAAACGTCAAAAACTGTCATTGATATATTGATACAGTCTTAAACTACATTCATCACAGAGGCTGACACTGGAGGGTAAGTATGGTGCATCTTTAGACTGTCTAGGCTGTCTTTACATCATCTATTTGTGTTCCCTGTGGCAAATCTATAGGGGATGCAGAGATAGTAGTTGGCCCTCGTACCTAAGGGGGCTAATAGTCGCTTTTCCATGTAAAAAAAAAGACACTAGTATTATGGACAGCACATGGTAGGTGGGTGCATTGAAGCCCCGGAGCTCTATGTTACGCCTCTACCTTTCCCCATGAAATGGTCACAGTGTGAAGTAAATTTGCCCTTAACGTCATTGATCAGGGAAAGCAAAAATAAAGAAATAAAAATCCACAATAATAACATAATCTTGGAATATTTTTATAACCACATATTAGTACAGATTTGTCCTTCCGTACTTAGACCTAGAGATGTTTGGCACAAGATAACAGCTTTGAAAAAAAAAAAAAACATGAATCCATGATACTCTGTCACGAGATGTCAATCCTATATCTGTCTATGCACAGCGACCCAATGGTTGTGATGTGACTTGCAGCCTGACAAGGGTGTTTGCTAACATGTCTCCATAGTATATGGAACATGTTTCACGAGAAATTGGAGGTCTCTACGGAATTAATGGTAAGGTAAGGGTGGACACCTCTGTATGTGTCTGTAAATAATACTGTACCACTGAACCTCTCATATCATTACATCGTGAACAGGATTTTCATTAAAATTGACTTCAATGTATATAATTATATTGTCTATGTCTTTCCAGCTTCATGTCCCTTTTTATCAATGATTCTTGCATTTACATATCAAAAGTAATCTGTAACATTTTGTACAAGTAGAAACATTGTATCCTTAGGACTATGTTTACTAAACCGAAGTCCAGGTGTTATTTTTCTTTAATATCCTTGCCTTTTTGAATACGAGTAACCTTGAGAAAGCTTGCACAATGCTTTTTAATAAACTTCTCCCAATGGTGGAATTCCCTCAAGGGGCTTCATAAATCTGCAGAGCAGAAATAATAATTCTGCAGAATAATCAAAATAGATTTAATTAGTAAAAGTATCAGGTTTAGGAAACCTTGCACACCTCTAATAATGAATATTGTCTAATTTGGATTTTCTTTGAGTGATGCACACAATAGTTTAAGTAACCTTATACTGCGGGAAGAAAATACGTTGCCTTTGGTTAATCGTTAAAGCAATTATACTGTTCATATACATTAGGCCTCTTCACTCTATGGTTGGGCTGTGCTTGGTGTCTTGGTGTCTAATGTGGACATAGTCTATTAGCCAAAGATAAGCCTGAAACCTTTAGGTAAACGTACAGCTGGTATATATTATA